>NW_022631027.1:2311273-2911273 GCF_010015895.1 Lontra canadensis | reverse complement strand
AATGTTCCTAAGATACTGTCATACCAGTATTTTTTCAGTGGACTACTTTGACAATCCTTCTGCCACTTCCTAAAACGATACAGATATTACCCTCATCTATCTCAATGCTGACATTAAACTTTTGGACATTTGGGGACTCTACCTTCTGAATGTAAAATAACCTGGTGAATTATTTGATCTACTTATACTGGAAGTTTTATTTCATCCCATCTTTTCTCTTGCAGACTAAGGAACACTCTGAACATGGCCTCAGAAATGGTGATGCCAGCCCCCATGTGCCTCATTGAGAACACTGGAGAGCAACTGGTGCCTAATCAGGAAGCTCTGAAGATCCTGTCAGCCCATAAGAATCCTCTTGTTGTGGTAGCTATTGTGGGCCTCTACCGCACAGGCAAATCCTACCTGATGAACAAGCTGGCTGGGAAGAACAAGGGTGAGTGGCACCAACAAAGCTCTGCCAAGTCCTTTCTGTCCACCCTCTGCCAGCATTGAGTGCATTGATGCAAGAAGAGGAAGTCAGAGATGCAGAAGAATATTGAAAGTTACCTTTCAGCCCACAGTTATGCTCTTATCTTCACTATGGTGTGTAAAAGGCAGTTCATCTCACTTCCCACTTTGCCTTAGTATCCCCTTTTAAAAGCATAAATTGTTCCTTTCCTAAAAAGACTAATAATGCAGTAACAAAAATAATTAGTGTACAAAATAATAAACTACAAGACATTTGCTGAAATGTTTGTGCAGTAAAAACAACTTTCCACTGATTATTAAGTGGAATGTTTAGGTCTGTATTGGCTGTTTTTTTTTAACTGTTGTAAAATAAACATAACATAAAATTTACCATTGTAACAATTTTTAAGTGTACATACAGTTCTGTGGCATTAAATTAAGTTCACAGTTATGCAACCATTGCCACCATCTGTCATCATAACTTTTTCATCTTCCCTAGCAGAAACTCTGTACCCATTAAACAATAACTTCCCACCCCTTGGTAGCTACCGTTCTATATTCTGTCTCTATGACACTTGCTCTAGGAATCTTATTTAAGAGGAATCAGACATTATTTCTCCTTTTGTAATTTGCTTATTTCACTTAGCATAATATCTTCAAAGTTCATCAGTGTTGTACCATGTGTCAGAATTCTCTTCCTTTTTATGGCTGAACAACTCTATGGGCATACCAATTTGTTTCTCCATTCATCTGTTGAAGGATCCTTGGGTTGCTTCCATTTTTGGCTATAATGAATAATGCCACTAAAAACATGAGGGTACAAATATCTATTCAAGTGCCTATTTTCACTTTTGGGGGGTATATACCCAGAAGTGGGATTGCTGAATCACATAGTAGTATGTTTAATTTTTTAAGAAATCATCATATTGTTTTCCAAAGTAACTGCACCATTTTACATTCCCACCAGAAAAACACAAGGTTTCTATTATCCCCACGTCCTCCCCAATACTTACTACTTTCTGGTTTTTTGGTAGTGGCCATCCTAATGAGTGTGAAGTAGTATCTCATTGTGGTTTTCATTTGTTATTTCCCTAATGAATAGTGATGTTGAGCATCTTTTCATTTGTTTACTGGTCATTTGTATATTTTCTTTGGAGAAATGTCTATTCAAGTCCTGTGCTCATTTAGAAAAAAATTTTTTATCACTTTCAGAGGTGGAATTTAGTGATTCATCAGTTGTGTATAACACCCAGTGCTCATTACATCAAGTGTCTTCCTTAGTGCCCATCACCCATTTATTCTTTGCCCCTACCCTCCAACAACCCTCAGTTGGTTTCCTAGAGCTCAGCATCTCTTAGGACTATTCACCACAACCAAGTGGGATTTATTCCTGGGCTTTGCTCATTTTTTAACCAAGGTTGTTTTTTGTGTTGCATTGTAGGACTTCTAGATCCATCCGCTATTAAAACTCTACCCCCTCTTATCCCCACTCCCCTTCACAGGCTTTTCTCTGGGCTCCACAGTGCAGTCCCATACGAAAGGAATCTGGATGTGGTGTGTGCCTCATCCCAAGAAGCCAAACCACACGTTAGTTCTTCTGGACACTGAGGGCCTGGGAGATGTAGAGAAGGTAAGGATTAAGGATTTCATTTTGGCATAAGAACCTAATAATATTCTCTACGGTATTTATTTTTTTAATAAAAGCTTTTATTTAAATATGTTTTTTCATTTCTGTTTATGTGCCCTGAGACCAAGTTTAGCAACCAGAGGTCAGGAAAACATTCAGAAGGTAGAATCCAAGAAAATCATAGTAGTCAGTGGGTAGTATTCTAATTATTAACAACAGCCTATATGTTAAGTCAGTTAACCGAGATACATAAAAGTAGTACAAATAAAATCAATGTCATGAGTTCAATCCTGCAGAGAACTTTAGTTAGAATTTAGGTTCTGGGGCGCTTGGGTGGCTCAGTTGTCTCCAGTGGCTCAAAGTCTACCTTTGGCTCAGGTCATGATCCAGGGGTCCTGGGATCAAGCCCCGCATCAGGCTGCCTGCTTAGTAGCAAGTCTACTTCTCCCCATCCCTCTCCCTCTGTGATGTCTCTCACTCTTGCTCTCTCTCAAATAAATAAATAAAATCTTAAAAAAAAAAAAAAAAAGAATTTAGGTTCTGAAGTCCCATACCCTTGTGTTTAAATATAAGCCCTGTCACCTAACTCAGTGGTATTGGCAAGTTATTTGACCTATTTTGACCTCAGTTCTCTAAATCTATAAAACAGATTTTTGCCTATCTATAGATCTATATTTGCCTCATAGTATTGTTTTGAATAAGGTAAGTAATGGAAAATGTTAAGTGCCTAATAATTGCTCAATGAAGTAACTACACATATTATTACTCTTATATAAGTCAACTTTGCTATAAAAAGGAAAAGAAAACTTTAAACTTAAGTTATATTTAAAGCCTTAGCATGCCCACCAATCTTGATTATTTGTTTCGTAATTACCTATCAATGATCATAAGAGGACCTAGTGAGAATCAATGAACACTAAAAATACTAATTATAAAATGACCCAAAACTGAAGTCCCACTCACATATTTGTTTGGATTTGGTTTTCTCATATAGGTCATTAACCAAACCAAAGCAAACCAAACTAAACTAAAACAAACAAACAAACAAACAAACACAATGACCCTCTAATTAAATGAGCATCCTTTTACTGCTGCTGATCTGCAAAGTACCAGGAGAATGAAACATAATCTCAGCATCTCAGCCCAAATGTGTTCTGATTTCCAGGGTAATAACCAGAATGACTCCTGGATCTTTGCCCTAGCAATACTCCTGAGCAGCACCTTTGTGTACAACAGCATGGGAACCATCAACCAGCAGGCCATGGACCAACTACAGTATCCTTTTTGCTGTTCAAAATAGCACCAAAGTAAGAGGGGAGACCTATTTAAAAAAAACCAGCTGCTTGGCTGTTGAATCCTGGTGAATCAAGCACAAAAAGAGAAAACATAAGAAATAATTCAAGGGTAAGGGAAAGATCCAATGTACCCATTGAAGAATTGACCCGGGTTAAAAACAAGGGTGAAATGAAGGTTTTAAATATATGGAACTAATGTGAGATGGAGGACACTGTTCTTTTCTGCTAGTTTTCCTTAGTTTGCTACTCAGCTATGTGACAGAGCTGTCAGATCGAATCAGGACAAAATCCTCCCCTAATGCCAATGGGATTGAAGATTCAGCTGACTTTATGAGCTTCTTTCCAGATTTTGTATGGACACTGAGGGATTTTTCCTTAGATTTGGAAGTAAATGGACTACCCATCACAGCAGATGAGTACCTGGAGAATTCACTCAAGCTTAAACGAGGTAAAAGGCAGGGATTTATAATTAAAAGGGGATAACAAAACACAAGAAACTATCATGTTCAGCATTCCATTTACAGTTTTCTTACATTTATAGTTTTCTATTTATTCGTAGCTAGCTATAACTAAGAACTATTGCTTATTTGATACATGAATTTAATAAATTTGATTTTAAATTATAGTCTCCTCTTTTCTAAGAATAATTTATTTTTCTTTCATCTTTTCCTGTGCTATTATTAGATTGATTTTATTTCCTTGTTTAGGGCTTGCAATTAGCTATGGAATATGGAATAGAATAACCCTTGATTGGAAGAAAATAGATTAAAGCCTGAACAGTGTTCCAGTCCAAGGGTTGGCAAATGATGGCCAATCCAGCCTGCCAGCTATCTTTGTACATAAGGTTTTATTGGAATAATGCTATAGGCATTCATTTATAGATTGCTTATGGCTGCTTTCATGCAGCAACAGCAGGGCTGTGTACTTGGAAAAGAAACCACCTGTCTTGAAAAGCCTAAAATATTTACTGTTTGGCTGTTCACAGAAAAAGGTTTGCAAGCCTCTATATTTGGGAAATTTGTTTTTTATCTTCCTGCAGGTACCACTGAAAGTGACCAAAATTTTAATCTGCCCCGTCTCTGTATCCGGAAGTTTTTCCCCAACAAGAAATGCTTTATCTTTGATCGACCCACTCACAGGAAGAAGCTAGGCCAGCTTGAGACATTGCATGATAATGAGCTGGATTCTGAATTTGTGCAACAAACTGCAGTCTTCTGTTCCTACATCTTTAGCAATTCCAAAACTAAGACTCTTTCAGGAGGCATCAAAGTCAATGGACCTCGTGAGTCCTCTTCCTAGTCTTTTTCTGTCATTGTTAAGACTAAAGGAGGGTAGAATTATACCCACATATTTTCAGCTTTGAAAAATGAAAATCCTACTGTTATTACTATTTAAATTCTAGATGACACCAACATTTCCAATAGATTTTACTAGCCAAATTCCCTTGGGTGAGAAAAGATGGGTGAGGCCAAAGGAGAAAAAGCTCTATTTCTTAAATTTATCCTAGTTAATTTGACCTGCATTGCCCAATATGGTAGCCACTATACAAGTGTAGCTCTCTCAATTTAAGTGTAAATTAATTAAAATTAAGGAAAACTTAAAATTCCAATTATACAGTGATATTTCAAAGGCCCATACATACCTACATGGGGCTAGCAGTTGGATACCATACTGTACAATACACATAAAACACTTCCATCGTCCAGAAATTTCTCTTGGACAACACTATGCTAGAACAAACAAAACTCCTTTTGATTTGTTCTACAATATTGATCAAATGCTTACCACAGACCAGGGCTGATGACAGAGACTTAAATGAGAGAGGTATGGTTCTTGTCCTAATGATGCTTGGGGGGTAAAGTGGATGCAAACACTCAAAAAACATAGGCATATGTTACTATAATAGAGATTCTTGACCTTTCATGTGTATACATATCACCTGGGCCTCTTGCCAGAGAGGAGGATCTAATTAAGTTGATCTGGGGCAAAGGCTGAGAATCTCCATTTCCAAGAAGCTTCCAGCTGGATGTTGGAAGGAAGCAAGCTTCCTGAGGACGTTGATGCTGTGAGGCAAATGAGTAGTAATAGACGTGATCAGAATTACACAGAATAGAATGTTTCCTCATCCCACCAGCAACAAGTATTCTCATTTGTTCTCAATTTGTAGGTCTAGAGAACCTGGTGTTGACCTATGTCAATGCCATCAGGAGTGGGGATCTGCCCTGCATGGAGAATGCAGTTCTGGCCTTGGCCCAGATTGAGAATGCAGCTGCAGTGCAAAAGGCCATTGCCCACTATGACCAGGAGATGAGCCAGAGGGTGCAGCTGCCCACAGAAACCCTCCAGGAGCTTCTGGACCTACACCAGGCGTGTGAGAAAGAGGCCATCGAACTCTTCATGAATAGTTCCTTCAAAGATGTAGACCATTTATTTCAAAAGGACTTAGGGGTAATTTTTTCTCAAGTTTATATGGATTAGGGCTTGGAAAACAAAGTACAGAAAATGAAATGGGCATTTATTTTGAGAGAGGGAATGTCTACTAGACTTTAGAATGGTGATAACCACTATTTGTTATTATCATAAAAAGAACAAAGTTTGTTATGATAAACTCAAAGTTTTGAAACAATTTTCTTTCATAAATAATAATCTTCCTCAAAATTTAACTAAATGTATATAGGTAACAATCAGAGCTTCTATTCAAATGTCCACTGTTATCAGACTGGTTTGATATCTTAATCAAAGACAAAGAAAATTGTAGTCCTGATTATCATATGCAGGCTTATGTTGAGCCACATTTATTCTATGTAATAACTGGTCTAATTTGACAAGCAGAAGTCTACCTCTTAAAGGTGTAGCAAAAAAAAAAAAAAAAAAAAAAAAAAAGCCAGCAATCTCTGCTCTGAACTTCACCTCCAAGGAAAAAGGACTTTAGTAAGAGTCAGGAGCAAGAGGAAAGATATGATCCTGTTGAAGTGCCTATAAGTTTTTCTAGGGTCATAGACTTGTTCTTGAGATGCCTTTCCAAAATCTCCAAGGTTAAGCTAACATCTTTTCCCTGTTACTCTTTTTACTTCTCATTTTTAAATTAAAGGCCCAACTAGAAAAGAAGCGAGATGACTTTTGTAAACAGAATCTGCAAGCATCAACAGATCGTTGCTCAGATTTACTTAAGGATATTTTCAGTCCTCTAGAAGAAGCTGTGAAGCAGGGGGTTTATTCTAAACCAAGAGGATATCGCCTCTTTATCCAGAAGATGCAAGAGCTAAAGATGGAGTACCTTCAGAAACCTGGGAAGGGGATACAGGTAACCAAGATTTATCTGCTGACTCTGGAAAGCTGCTGACATGCCTCCTTGGAAGACCAGCATAACCAAGTGTAATTGCGCACGTTGCAAGAACAACAGCATTCAAACTTTCATTTGATAAACACATACAGGGAGCCTATTACACCACATATGTCCTATGTGCTCATCCAAAAGAGTGCACTCAATTAATAACTGAGTTATTAATTGGATTTTCAGATTAACCACCAAGTTGTTACTGTAATTCACTATTATAGCTGGATCTTTATGCTGTAAGGGACAGAAACCCAGTAATGGTCACTTAAACAAAAATGGTAATTCATCAGTTTAGGATACAAACTGGCTTTAAGGACAGCTAGATTCAAGATTTCAAGAAATGCCATCATCTGTCTCTCTGTCTTCACTCTCCTCAACCCCACACTTCTGTCTTTCCTTCTCCCTCTACCTTTCCTTTGATCTGCTTTCTCCATGATGGCTTCCTTTTTTAGTAACTCACTCAAAAGGATGCCACAGCACCAATAACTCCAAAACTAGAGCCCTTAGTCTGAAAGAACAAAGAATCTCTTTTCCCCAGTGTCTCTATCAGTCTCCTATAAAGGATTCTGCTTAGTAGGGTGCTATGATTGGCCAGCCTGGAGCAAGTGCCCATACCTGTGGCAAGGAATCTTGACCAGCAGCCACACCAGGGCCCAGAGGAGCAATTCCTAGAGGAAAAGATGGTGGGAAGACAATCAGGAACAAGCGTTTCTAGCCATTTCCTATTACTAAGTCCATGTTTTCTGGGTCCTAAGGCTGAAGAGGTTCTTCAGGAATACTTGAAGTCCAAAGAGTCTATGACTGATGCCATTCTGCAGACGGACCAGACTCTCACAGAAAAGGAAAAGGAGATCGAAGGTGAGGAGCCAGTCCAGAGGCTAGATAGCCTCTAGAGCTCTCAAAGTTTAAATAATTTGGCTGGGTAAGCCTGTGATCCTTACACTTGGGCAAAAAGAACTAAGATACCTTTCACTTGTTGAGGTCATTTCTGAGTAGGGCATATGCAGTGAGCAGCAACAAGCTCAGGTAAGTGTGCAGGGAAAGAAGGGACAACATGCTTTCTCATATACATTTTTCTTCTTTTTCCTCCTCACAGTGGAACGTGTGAAAGCTGAATCTGCACAGGCTGCAACAAAAGCACTGGAGGAAATGCAAATAAAGAATCAGCAGATGATGGAACAGAAAGAGAGGAGCTATCAGGAACATGTGAAACAATTAACTGAGAAGATGGAGAGGGATAGAACCCAGTTGCTGGAAGAACAAAAGAGAACTCTAGCTTGCAAACTTCAGGTATTTAATTATATGACCTTGAGGTTTCTGTTTTTCTCTTTCCTCTCCACTGTCCCTGATCATATCTTAGTGTAGCAGTGAGAACAAGATGCCCAGAAGAAGGTCCTTGCACCACTTGTATTTTTCGATTTCTGTCTTCCTGCCTGACCTGGCTCCTGCTTCTGCCTGGTTATTAAAAGATTTTATTTGCATTAGGTCCCATCTAGTCCTTTATCTGTACATCCTTCAATCAGTGGTGGCTGCTATCTGCTAGACTTTCTGAAAAATCACTTATGTGTATCTCTTGCTTAGTACTATATGAAGCAAGAACTACCATGCCTCTATTACTTGGGAAAAGAAACAGAAGTTCAGAAAAGTTCCAATAACTTTTATAGGGTTACATAGCTGGGTAAGATATCTGAACTGTCTTTACCACTCAGTGGAAATGTAATCACAGATGTAATCACAGGATGCCCAAGAGAAACTAATGAAAAGTATATGTAGAGAAAATGTCAAAAAGAAATGAAATATCTTTTAAAAATATATGAATGTGGAAACCTGATATACTCAGTCTCCATTTTCCCTTTTTAGGAACAGTCCCAACTACTAAAGGAAGGATTCCAAAATGAGAGCAAACAACTTCATAATGAGATAGAAAATCTCCGGAGGAACATGGCAAGGCCAAGGACAGTATGCGTCATAAGCTAAAGACTTAAAGAACAGAGATTTAATGGTCATTATTTTTTTTTAACTTTTATTTATTTATTTGACAGAGAGAGATCACAAGTAGGCAGAGAGGCAGGCGGTGGGGGCAGGGGGGTGGGAAGCAGGCTCCCCACTGAGCAGAAAGCCCAATGCAGGGCTCAATCCCAGGACCCTGGGATCATGACCTGAGCTGAAAGCAGAAGCTTAACCCACTGAGCCACCCAGGCGCTCCCTCTGGTCACCCTTAACCAAGGCATAGCTTAAGTAATTTTTGAATTTGTAAATACAGCATTACACTTGAAAATAATTAGGTCTTGCATTTTTATAACACTATAAATTTGCAAAGACATGCAGTGCTATAATTAAAATCATGTCCATCCTCCTAAAAACATTGTAAGTTGTGTAACAAAGGTCAGTTTTACCTCTTTAACAACACAGAAGGTATTTGAGCTGGTACCATTCAGGAGCAGTTTATTCTTCTGCGTGACCATTAGTTGACAAATGGATAAAAACCAAATCTTAAGTAAAAATTTAAGAACAAAGTGGGGCATCAGTTTGGCCAAGTGTACAATGGGTTTCAATGTCAGGAACAACCATCTTAGCTTTTTAGTGAAGACAGTGTGTGTGCAGTTTTCTACTGTGTCACAACTGCACAGTCTGAGCAGTTATGTGATCACTAGGCCCTGGAAAAGGACAACCTTCCTGATGGATTCCAAGCTGAAGCAAGCCACCTTATATAGAGACCCAGAACTTCTACAGAATTTTCATAAGATGGAAGAAATCATTAGCATGAGTAGGGGTTGGGTCACAAACAAACAGACCAAAAAAGGAAACTCTCCTTTCTTGCTCAACTCACCCAGATTATAAATTCAATGAGACATTTTAGAATTTTAGGTAATTGACACTGGGCTGAACATAGTAACGTGATGACAATTATGCATTGTGTATTTATAACAATATATAATTCACAAAGATGGACCTTAAATGATGACTGATAATATATTAGAAATCTGAACTAAATTATTAGACTGTTTATAGTCCTATAATTTAGGCAATATTTTCCCAGTTCTTAGCAGTCTATACTTGGAAGTTTGCTGATTTTCCCCCAAAGAAATTATAGATTTCTTTTTATATTTTTTGGCCAACAAAATAGTGTTCTTGGTATTACATAGTGTATATAGAATTTATCCTAATTTTCTAAACCCTAGGTAGGTGGTTGTTTCTTAAAATGATTAAAAATTATTTTCAACATCATTCTACATCAGGGAAATACAAATCAAAACACAATGAGATACCACCTCACACTAGTCAGAATGGCTAAAATTAATAAGTCAGGAAACAACAGATGTTGCCAAGGATGCAGAGAAAGGGAGACCCTCCTACACTGTTGGTGGGAATGCAAGCTGCTGCAGCCATTCTGGAAAACAACATGGAGGTTCCTCAAAATGTTGAAAATAAAGCTACCCTATGACCCAGCAATTGGACTACAAATGTAGTGATCCAAAGGGGCACGTGCATCCGAATGTTTATAGCAGCAATGTCCGCAATAGCCAAACTATGGAAAGAACTTAGATGTCCATCGACAAATGAATGGATAAAGAAGATGTGGGGTGTGTGTGTGTGTGTGTGTGTGTGTGTGTGTGTGTGTATGCAGTGGAATAATATGCAGCCATTAACAGAAATGAAATCTTGCCATTTGCAACAACACAAATAGAACTAGAGGGTATTATGCTGAGTGAAATAAGTCAATCAGAGACAATTATCATATGATCTCTCTGATATGAGGAATTTGAGAGGCAGGGTGGGGGGTTGTGGGGGGTAGGGAAGGAAAAAATGAAACAAGATGGGATCGGGAGACAAACCATAAGAGACTTAATCTCCGGAAACAAACTGAGGGTTGCTGGGGGGTGGGTAGGTGTGTAGGGATAGAGTGGCTGGGTTATGGACATTGGGGAGGGTATGGGCTATGGTGAGTGCTATGAAATGTGTAAGCCTAATGATTCATAGACCTGTACCCCTGGGGCTAATAATACATTATATGTTAATAAATTTTTTTTTTCCAAGCTGAAAATAAAATGTGCTTCACTAGCCTTTTTATTTCTGATAGGGTGTTTTTTTTTTTTCAGTTTTCAGCAAAAAATAAGGCTTTATTCTTGATAGAAATGGTTGACTAACTTTCCTGCAAAAGACCAGACAATTATTATTCATGGCATTGTGGTCTCTGTAATTCCTGTCTCAGCTGTGCAACTCTGCCATGTAGTGTGAAAGCAGTCATAGACAATACATACATGGATGGGCATGGCTGTGTCCAATACTCCTTTATTTTAAAAAATAGGTGGCACCTCCCCAAGCCATAGTTTTCAGATTATTGCTCTATTAAAACATTGATCAAATTCTATGTATCTGCCTTACATTGCTTACATTTGTAAGGGGATGTGTATTAAATTGTATGTTAGGATCTTGAAAGTATTACACAATGTTTCAATATATTACAAGATGAGAGAAATATAGGGAAGCAGCTAATGCCATTGAATGATTTGTCTGGTTTAGTGCCTTTTCCATACTGTCTCCCAGAACAAAATAAAGCTCTCTCCCCAGGGAGGCATGTTGCTTTCAACAGTGGTCCTCAGTCCAGCTGTGAAATAAAACCAATTTACTAAGTATAAAATTCCTTGGCCCCTAACCTACCCTTCTCTTGACTTTCTGATATAGTGTTGGGTCATTGGGTGATACAATAACAAAAAAAAGGTAATTCAAGGCTCTCAGCTTTCAGTCTGCCAAAGCTACCCCACGTTAGGACTGATATTTGCTGACCCTTATGGTGTTCTTCTGTCAAAATTCTTTTTAACACAGAGAATTATATTTTCTCTTGTTTAAATGTCAGGATGTTACTTTTCCTTCTGTGGGTTTAGTGAAAGGATGTATAAGATCCCCCAATTTAGAGAAAGGCAACACAAAACACTGAGATCCTGACAAAACAGCAGAGCTTCCTCATTGAAAGCTGTCCTCCACAGGTCAAAAATCAGCTGGGCCGGGAGTCCCACGCTCCATAGGTCAGAGAAGTCATGGCTTCTGCGTCAAAGGCAAGGACCTGTTTTCATCTGATGAGGAGGCCCAGGCAATGGTGGCTAGGCTGGGCCGGGGCCTGGGGCAGCAAAGGGGATGGTGGAGGAGTGCCACGTGGAGGTCTCCAGCCTGCCCTTCAGCTGGAGGCGCTCAAGCTCATATCAGACAAGAAGCTGCCCAAGGGGGCGTCCCCACTGCCAGCCAGGCAAAACCACCTCCACCACCCTCACCACCTTCACCCCACTGGGCTACTGGGTAAGCCCTTAGACTGCCTCCATCAAGTCGGAAAACTCAGGAGACCAGGCCGCCAGCATGCAGGAACCTGGCAGATATTCCCCGGGGCCAAGACACAGGAGCCCCACCACCTGCTCCCTGCAGAAGCACAAGACACATCAGAAGCCGCGAACACACCTTACGAAGGCCCAGCTCCTTGCTCCAGAGCAAAAACTGCACGGGAAGCAGCACTTCTCCATTGTACAGAGGGCAGAGTTGTCCAGGGGTCCAAACCTCACAGAGACCCAGGTCAAAATCTGGTTCCAGAACCAACGGGCCACAGCGAAAAGACTGCAGGAGGCAGAACTAGAAAAGATGAAAATGGCTACAAAACCTGTGCTGCCTGCCCTCTGGTTTCGGCCTCCCTTTCCCCATCATTTCTTCCCTGTGAGCAGCATCCATATACAAGGCCTCCTACCCTTTCCATAGATCTGTGCTTTCCATCCCGCCATTGGACTCTATGTGACTCCAGTCGGATATGGCATGTACCATCTATCCTAAGGAAGACCAGTTCCATGGACTCCGTGATGGATGCTTGTTAAAATGGGTCCTCCTTCCCTCTCCAAGAAGGCAGTACCAAGCCGGTTCTCCTGCTCAGCGAACCTTGCAGGAGCCACCCCTAAGTGGCTAGACCCACAGGGCCACAGACATAGTTCGAATTTGTTCTTTAGGCTGGAGGCACCAAGCACCATTTTCTTGGTGTGATCTTCTAGATGCCCCCTTCTCTTTTCACAAAGATTGGCTCTGATGGTTTTCATACATAAATATATACATAATAAAATATAATGACATTTTTATAAAGCAGACGTAAAAATTCAGTTTATTTTGAAAGGCAAAATTTATATGCACATATGTATACTTTTTTCTATATATCCCCTTCCTAAAAGAGACTGCTTAAGTCCATTTTGTTTTCTTATAAGAGAGACCAACTATTTGCTAAAATTGCTGACATCTGGTGATTTTGATTGGATGATTGACTTTTGTTTATGGAGAACAAAAGTTAGAATTAGGCATGATGTTTAGGAAATAGATTCCTCAAAATAGAGACATCGTGTTTTTGAGTTTTTACATGCGTTAAAAAAACTCACTATGGGGCTCCTGGGTGGCTCAGTGGGTTAGAAAACTCATTAGGTACTACCGTATTTGGCCCTATATTTTCCCCTCTGTCCGCATTGTTACAGATTGTTAAAGTCTTAACTTTTTTTTTTTTTGTAAGATCAATAAAAGGGGGGATGAGAAGAGTCCTGAGAATACCCTGGGGTAAGATGGGATATGGAAGTACTTCCTAATTCCTCTCAAGGCTGTTGCTTAACTCCATTTCAGATAATTAGTAAAAAGTTAAAACATGTTGGGGGATTGATGGTTTCTGTGAAATATGAGCACAAGTCAGTCAGCACACATTACAAAGGTGATTGGGGGGCAGGGAGTATAGTTAATTCTCTGCTTAAAATATATATATATTGTAACTATTACCTATATGCTAAATATTCCTGAGCAATGAACAGATTCAGAAAGAAAAAAAAAATCATGCTTTCTCTGGTACCTATTGTATGTGCTAAACTTATTAGAAAAATTTATATATCTTTTAACATGTTGGCACAGGGTAAAGCCATGTTTTGACTTGCTAAAACTGATGTTGTCAAACAGCCCACTTAGCTCCCTGGTTCTTCATCTTTCTCTCAATCTTTCCCCCACCACATCTCTTTGAAAGGTTGACTCATATATATATATTTCATTGAAGAGTTATTTCTTCTCATTTATTCTATTAGAATTAAATATTTGTTTAATTGCCAAAAAAAAGAATCAAGTAGGCCAATGAAGATATTCAATGAAAAATGATGCAAACATAAAGATTTAAGAAATCTTTTAAATATTCGATATATAGATAAGCTAAAAATGAACACTGTTACCAGTCTACATGCATATTTTCAACAAATTAGATGAAATGGACCAATTTCACAAAAACACAAACTGAAACCAATCCAAGGTGAAATAGATGACCTGAACTGTCCTATAACTTCTAAAGAAATTACATTTGTAGTTCAAAAATAATAATAAAAGAAAGTAAAATCTGCAAGACGATGGAAAAGGAAGTCCTAGGCCTCATTCTCTAACAAAAACACCGATAAAAGAATGCTATTTCACTTTACTGGTATCAGTCCCTCCCATTAGTTGTAACGGTCAGCATCTAAAAAAAAAATCCCTTCAGCCCACAATTTCTCCCTCAGGGGCAGAAAAATGAGTGAAGCAACTATCTGACATTACCCTCACTTTTCAGGATGCTGCCCAAAAGATCTACTTCTATCTCAACTCATTCAAGAGTGCAGAGACAACTTCTGGGGTAACTAAGAACAAAGATAAGGGGTAAGAGCTCTCAGCTGCCTGCATGGATCTATGGGATTGAGAGAAGGTATGCAAAATTCCCAGAAATTTGTAAACTACCAAAACTGAAACAGGAAGAAGTAGAATATTTGAACAGACCCATAGTCAGCAAAGAAATTAAATTAGTCGTCAAAGATCTCCTGACAAACAAAAGTCCTATGCCAGATGGCTTCCCAGGTGAATTCTACCGGACATTTAAAGAAGAGTTAATACCTTTTCTTCTCAAGCTGTTCCGAAAAATAGAAATGGAAGGAAAATTTCCAAACTCATTCTATGAAGCTGATATGGGAAACAGAGGCAGAAGAAAAATTATTAAATTTCCTTACCCACTGACAAGCCCTTGAAACAGGCAGAGTGATATTCCTCTAGGGACTCAACTACCTCCACCTTTAGGCTTTGTTAAGGGCAAAGGGCCATCCTAGCCTGACCTACCCCTAACCCCAACCAGGATCCTGTAAGTCTACTTTAACAATTCCTTTGGAAACTTCCTTTATCTCTAAACCCTCCAAGATACTGTTGACAATCATTCCTAAGCATAAGGCCCACTGATACACATCTAAATGGTCTCATGACAAAGGTTTTATTGCCATTAATGAATAACATTTTTCCCAACAACAGCTAGCCCCTCAAGGTCCTGGAAACCTTGCTCCCAAAATTCCTTAGAGACTTACTCCATCCCTAACCCCCTCCCAACTTGCAAGCATATAATGGACCACTCCGCACAACCCTGGGGCAGCAGCTCTTTCTGCCCATGGGTCCTGTCCCCGTGCTTTAATAAACCACCATTTTGCACCAAAGATGTCTCAAGAATTCTTTCTTGGTCATCGGCTCTGGACCTCACCCCACAGAACCTCACTTTTATTCTAAAACTTCATCAAAGCCAGCATTACCTTGATTCCAAAACCAGACAAGACCCCACTGAATAGGAAAATTATAGGCCAATATCCCTGATGAACATGGATGCAAAAATCCTCAATAAAATACTAGCAAATTGAATTCAACAGTAAATTAAGAGAATTTTTCACCACAATCAAGTGGATTTATTCCTGGGCTGCAGGGCTGGTTCAATATTCCCAAATCAATCAACATGATATATCACATTAATAAAAGAATGGATAAGAACCATATGATCTTGCCAATAGATGCAAAAAAAAAAAAGCATTTGACAAAATATAGCATCCTTTCTTGATTAAAAAAAAAAAAACCTTCAATAAAGTAGAGATATTTGGAACATATCTCAACATCATAAAGGCCATATGTGAAAGACCCACAAGTAATATTATGCCTCAATGGGGAAAAACTGAGCCTTCCTCCTACGTCAGGAAAAAGACAAGGATGTCCATTCTCACCATTACCATTTAACATAGTACTAGAAGTCTTAACCTCAGCAATCAGACAACAAAAAGAAATAAAAAGTATCCAGAACAGCAAGGAAGAAGTCAGACTTTCACTATTTACAGATGACATGATACTCTGTAGAAAACCTGAAAGATGCCACCAAAATATTGTTAGAACTAATTCATGAATTCAACAAAGTTTCAGGATAGAAAACCAATATGCAAAAAGCTGTTGCATTTCTATGCCCCAATAATGAAGCAGCAGAAAAAGAAATTAAGGAATCCATCCATTTGCAATGGCACCAAAACCGTAAAGATACTTAGGAATAAACCTAAAGAGGTAAAAGATCTGTACTCTGAAAACTATAGAACACTTATGAAAGAAATTGAAGAGGACACAATGAAATGAAAAGGCATTCCATGCTCATGGATTGGAAGAACAAACATTGTTAAAATGTCTATACTACTGAAAGCAATCTACATACTTAATGCAATCCTAACCAAATATCACCAACATTTTTCACAGAGCTAGAACAAACAGCACTAAAATTTGTATGGAACCACAAAAGACTGTGAGTAGCCAAAGCCATTCTGAAAAAGAAAAACAAAACTGGAGGCATCACTGTTCTAAATTTTAAGCTCTAGTACAAAGCTGTGATCACCAAGACAGTGTGGTACTGGCACAAAAACAGACACATAGATCAATAGAACAGAACAGAAAATCCACAACTTATGGTCAACTATTTTTTGACAAAGCAAGAAAGAATATTCAACTGAAAAAAGACAGTCTCTTCAACAAATGACCTTGGGAAAACTGGACAGCAGCATGCAGAAGAATGAAACTGGATCATTGTCTTACACCACACACAAAATAAATTCAAAATGGATGAAAGACCTAAATGTGAGACAGGAAACCACCAAAATCCTAGAGGAGAACACAAGCAAAAACCTTTTTGACCTTGGCCTTAACAACTTCTTTCCAGTTACCTAGCCAGAGGCAAGGGAAACAAAAGCAAAAATGAATCACAGGGATTTCATTAAGATAAAAAGTTTCTGCACAGTGAAGGAAACAATCAACAAAACTAAAAGGTAGCCTACTTAACGGGAGAAGATATTTGCAAACAACATATCTGATAAAGGGTTGGTATCTAAAATCTATAAAGAATGCAACACCCAAAAACCAAATAATCCAGTTAAGAAATGGGCAAAATGGCCAATAGACACATGAAAAAATACTCAACATCACTCATCATCAGGGAAATACAAATCAAAATCATGATGAGGTATCACCTGACACCTGTCAGAATGGCTAAAATTAACAACACAAGAAACAACAGGTTTTGGTGAGGATACAGAGAAAGGGAACCCTCTTGCACTGCTGGTGGGAATGCAAACTGGTGTAGCTACTCTGGAGAACAGTATGGTGGTTCCTCAAAAAGATAAAAATAGAGTTACCCTATGATCCAGCAATTGCACTACTAGATATTTACTCAAAGGATGCAAAAATACAGATTCAAAGGGATACATGCATCTCAATGTCTATAGCAGCATTATCAACAATAGCCAAACTATGGAGAGAGCCCAAATGTCCATCAATGATGAATGGATAAAGAAGAGGTGAGATATATAGATATAGATATAGGTTGATATATATGTATATATAGGATGGATGAAATAGGTGAACGGGATCAAAAGGTACAAACTTACAGTTATAGAATAAATCATGGAGGTGAGAAGTACAGCATAGGAGACATAGTCAATAATATTGTAATATGCTATGTAGGGACAGATGGCGACCATAATAGTTACGGTAAACATTGAGTAAAGCACAGAATTGTCAAATCAGTATGTCCCCAGGAGTGCTGACAATACTGACTCCATCACTGACTACGAGTTTGGGCCCCTTGGAGATTAATATACATACCTTAGAAATGCCTCTTGAGGTAGGGAAGGGGGCAGGCTTGCTTTGGCCTCCTAGAAATCTGTTAGAGATAACATCTTTCCTTCCCCTTTCACGCATAGGTAGTACTACAAAATCTAATTGAAGGGTAGCTGTCAGGTGTATGGAAGCCCTCTGAGGTACACGCTAACCCTTTGATCTCATTACAGTGCCCCTTCTGAGTGTCCCCTCACTCCATAAAAATCTGTGGACTAAGGTCTGAATTTTGTGCAGAATAACTAGACAGCTGACATGGATCTCCTCCACCAGATCTTCCCTCTTGGTAAGTTTTCCTGAATAAAACTATGTAAACTGTATGGGGTGGCCTGCTTTGTTTTCTGGTCTCAAAATGCCTTTTCAGTTTGGGAGATACTTTCCTGTCTTTTCTCTACCTTCTAAAAATGTTACACACCTGGGGCGCCTGGGTGGTTCAGTGAGTTGAGCCTCCGCTTTCAGCTCAGGGCATGATCCCAAGGTCCTGGGATCGAGCCTCGAATGGGGCTCTCTGCTCATCAGGGAGGCTGCTTCCCTTTCTCTCACTCTGCCTGCCTCTCTGCCTACTTGTGGTCTCTATCAAATAAACAAAATCTTAAAAAAAATAAATAAAATTTAAATAAAAATAAAAATGTTACACAACTGAAATTAATGTAACATTGTATGTCAATTTTACTTCAATAATTTAAAAAAACCTATATTCAACTGCATTTCTATATATAAGCAATGAACACTTGGAAGCATGGGTGTGCTCTCTCTCTCTCAAAAGAAAAGAAAAGAAAAATATGCGTGTGTCCGTGTGTGTATGTGAATGTGCGTGTCCATTTGGTGTGTTAGGCTTTCTCTAAGTAGAAAAAGGAAAAAATATGGCCCTGTACTCAGAAAGCCAAAAAGTACTTCACACACACACACACACACACACACACACATTTCCCACTGACTGAGAGTTCTTTGGCAGAGAGAAATTCACAGAACACAAGACAGACAAACTTACCTAAGGTTTTATTATGGAGATTTTTTTTCCCCCAACCAAACATCAAAACAGAGTCCCCAGGGAGTTAGGTGAGACCACATGGAAAACAGCAATTACTTGGATTGAAGGGAGTCATTCATTCAAAAGGTACTTGCTGGGTACTCTGTCAAGGACTGGGAAACATTCCTGTAGTCCCTCTCTTGAGGAGCTAATAGTCCAGTTGTGAATACAGATATTAAACAAATAAATACATAAAAGGAAATACCCAGGAAATTGAGGGGAGAGGATTTCTATGATATAGGAAGGATGTGATCTAATCCACCTATCCTAAGATATCTTGGTTGGCTCTGTAGTATGTGTTGGGTCCATGGTCAAAGAAGCGAGAAGGTCAAGCAAAGCTTTATTTCACGCCAAGCATCGAGAATCAAACTGACTAGCCAGGGCCGTCTCTTGCAAAGAGGGACCCCTCCCAGCCTCACAGACTAACTTTTATAGAGTAAAGACATGTGGTTGAGCCTGGCCACACACAGGCGGCCAATTGAATTACAACTCACCCTATAGTAGTTATTTGAACTAGCCTATCACTCTGGTCAGAATTGGTGCCCAAAAGGCAGGGCCCACATTCTTGGGTGGTTAGGGAGGTGCTTTCCTGATTGGATGTCTCCACCTGGCTTGGCTCATCCTTGTATTGTGGGCTCTGTTACCTCTCCCTGACCTGACACGTCCTGGTATATGGGCTCTGTTACCAGGGACTGGTCAGTCATAGTTTTCTGGTTTCCCAGACTTGTTTCTAAAAAAGTTCCTCTGGGCGGGGCAGGGGCAATCTAAGTTCACTGCATAAACAACAAAATGGCTCGCTCTGGCTAAGCAGGCCCTTACAGTATGTCTTAACTCTGTTTCCCCCTTTCGGTTCATAGAAAAATAAAATCTAAATTAGGAGGGAGATATGGGGAGAGAGAGACAGCCTATCACCTGACCCCAAAATACAACTTTAATAGTAGGTCATGCACTCAGCATCTCTTTTTGAGTGGATCGGTTAAGTGAAATGAAAAAGGCAATGAGCTCCATCTAGTGGCCAACATCTTAGCTTTTCCTCGTGGTATTCTTACCATTGCTTTTCATCACTTCAGTTGGTCAGTATATACTGCCTGCTTCTCCCACTAGAATACAAGCTCCATGTGGGTAGGAACTGTTTTGTTCATCACTGGAATCAGCAGAGTCCAGAAGGGTGCCTGGCATAGTAAACACTTCATACCATATACATCTTTAAACATATAAGAGAACATCCTTACGCTGCTTATCATCACAACTCCATTCCTGAGGGTTCTCCCCGGAAGTTTACCATTTGGTTATTTAACATCATATTGACTATTGCAGGAATTTGATAGTTATTTATATTCTTGTACTGTTTAAAGGAGAATCTTCTCCCTCTCCCTCCTCACAAAGGATTTCATCATTATCTCTTCCTTACAGACCTAGAGAATCTGGTGTTAATTTCCTGCCACTGCTCTGGAGAGCCACCCAGCATAACGCACGTGGCACTGCCACAGGCAGCAGTGCCAAAGAGATACTGCACACTATGGCAAATACAGAGATCGAAATGCCGTCACCATAGAAACCCTTTAGTGGGGGCACCTGGGTGGCTCAGTCGGTTAAGGGCTACTTTCAGCTCAGGTCCTGGGGTCAAGCCCCACATCAGGCTCTCTGCTCAGCAGGAAGTCTGCTTCTCTCCCTCTGCCTGCCGCTCTGCCTACTTGCGCTCTATCTCTCTCCGTCAAATAAATAAAGAAAACCTTTTAAAGAAAGAAAGACAGAGGAAGAAAGAAAGGGAAAGAAACCCTTTAGAAGCTGAGAATCTGCATATATCCTATAAGAGAGAGGCCTCTGAAAGATTGAGAGCTCCATGAAGAATGTGAACCATGAATTTCAGAGACATAGTAGATTGAGAAGAAACACATGACACCTGGGGCGCCTGGGTGGCTCAGTGGGTTAAAGCCTCTGCCTTCGGCTCAGGTCATGATCCCAGGGTCCTGGGATCGAGCCCCGCATCGGGCTCTCTGCTCAACAAGGAGCCTGCTTCTCCCTCTCCCTCTGCCTGCCTCTCTGCCTACTTGTGATCTGTCAAATAAATAAATACAATCTTTAAAAAAAAAAAAAAGAAACACATGACACCTCCCTGAGAAGAGCGTTTTCTACTAGATTCTAACACAATGATATTCACTTGTGTAGGGACATTTTCTAACACTATTTAGCCAGAAGCCGCACACCTAGCCTAGAAGGGTATAATATTTGCCAAAGCAAATATTGTATCTTACATATGAATCCCATGTTTTGCATTAATTTTTTCCTACCAAATTTATTTGTAAAGTCAAAATTTATTTTCTCTTGTAAAAGACTGTTCAGAGACTATGAAGACTTTCTGAATGGCTTAAATAACCAATGCTAATAGCTACATTGCCAAATGTGTGTGTGGATAGACAGATGGATAGACAGATAAATAGATCCATAGTTACCTTAGGCAGGCTTTCCATGGGAAAATGTATAATTTCTACTACAGTTTTTGAATTACTTAAACTAATGTTTGTATAGCTATTATTTATCTAGCTGGAAAGAATTAATACCTCTTGTGAAGCATTTCCAGGTAATGGAGCTTTGCTTCCACCTTGTTCTCCTCCCTGTTACTCCTCTATTGTCACCTGGGAGGTCATGTAAAAGTAAAGTGGAATGCCTTTGGTAAGCAAACTAGCAAAGTCAGGAACGCATCAACAGTCACAGTACAACAGCATGTCAGAAAATTCATATGAAAGAGTTAAACAGAAATGAAGTTGATTTCTCTCCCACTTAAATACAGTAGATGTGGGGCTGGAATAGTGGCTCCCTAATGTCATGGGCTCAGGCTCCTTCTCTCTCATTCTATTTATTGCTCCACCATCTTCAACTTGCAGATTCCATCTGGTGGCCCAAGAGATCTGCAGCCATCTTGTCTGTACACAGACTGTCAGGGCAACTGCAAAACAAGGGAGCAATAAGGGCATGCTAGCCCTTTAAGATTTTCCTGAATGAAGTGCATGTAGTTTCCATTTATATCCCAGTGACCAGAATTTAGTTTTATCCCCAACCCAGCTACAACAGAGGGTGGAAATGTAGTCTTTATACCAACTACCCACAAACTCTGCTGAAATTTTGGAAGTTCTGTCACCAGCTAGACCCCAAGACCTGAACTTCACTGCTCACCTGCTTGTATCTACTGACCTTTGTGCCACCTTTTCCCCTAAGCTCTTCTTTCCAGTTTATCTATTCTGTAAGGAAAATACACCTATGAGCTATTAATTCCAGGGAATCACTTATATTTCTATATTTCTCTTTAACATCAACACGATTTCTCTTAAACATCAACATGAGTATAAAGAATAACATGAGGCTTAATGTAGGAACAAAGCATCTGAATCCCCAACATTTGTTCATTCAGTCATTTAATGAGTCTGTATGTAAACCAATAACAATAATAGCAAGAGACAGCAAATCTAAGATATTTGTTTTAACTCTACGTAAGCCCACCAAAAATAGCAGTAAGGAGGTTCTTTTAAGCCATAAACCCATGGGAACAAAAACAAAAGGAAAGAGAGTGGCAACAAAAATTAGAGAAGTTAGAAAGCAAGTGGGGTTTCTAGCAGACAGGTAGTAGACAGCAGATTCAGATGAAGTTGAGTCCTAGACCAGTCATGAAGAAAGTAAAAATGGCAGCTGACTCTCCAAAGGTTCAGGACTAAACACAGAACGATCATTTAAAGGACTTTCTAGGAAACGATTAGATCTCCAGACCCCCATTCCTGGTCCACATAGCCCTGCCAATTGCCCCCTCTTCATCTTAGCAAGAGATTAGCAGTTTATACTCTGAAGATGGTGAGTAAAGAGTGTCTGAATTTGGAGAAACCTAGCACACCTGAAGGTGGAGGGGCAATGCTGAGATAGGAGCAGTAACTTAATGTCAGCAGAATGAATGTTGAGATCCTTAGCCCTTTTTCCCTCCCCTGCCACCACACTAGTCCCAAACAATATCACTCCCCACTTTAGCAACCTCCTAAGAGGTTTTCCTGCTTCAACTTTTGCCTGCCCCCAAGTCTCTTCTCCAAAGCAGCTAGAGTATCTTTTTACAAAAATGTAATTAAGAGTACATTATTCCTCAGCTAAAGGTTTCCCAATGGCTGCTTCAAAATAAAATCTGAACTCCTTTCTGGGGTCTACAGGGTTCTGCATGATACAGCCCCTGCTTTCTTCTCTACCCTAATCTAGAAGCACTTTCCTTCTGGATTGCTATACTTAAACCACACTGATTTCATTTATTCCTTGTGCATGCGAAGTTTATCCCTTTTCAGGGCATTTACCACTATTATTTTCTTTTCCAGAATCATTTTTTGCAAGGTTGCTTCTTCATCATTCAATTCAGGATTGAATGTCACCCCTAACAAAAAAGAAAAGAAATTCCCAACCATCCTATTTAAATCATCTGCTGTCCCCCCCCATCATTGCTTCTTTTATAGCACTTATCATCATCCAAAGTCACTGTATATATTAACGCCTCTATGTGTGTTTCTCCCTCTGTAAGGTTTATGACACACACTTCCTCTGCCTCATTTTTTCAAGTAGGCTCAGCACCTATGTACTCAATTCATATTTGTTAACTGTGAGGAAAAGAAAAGCAGCACCAGACATTGGGAACTGAACTGACACTTACTCTTAAGGCTTCAGTGTTGTTAGGAACTGACTGCAGTGTTCACCTATAGAATATAACAGTTTAACAGAACACCAACATGAGACAAAAAATCACTCTGTGATCATGATAAAGTGAGATAACAGACAAGATCACTTAATAATCTTGCCTAAACACAGATTTAAAAACTAGGTCATAATGGAAACTTCAAAAATACTAAATTTCCTCCTCTCCCATTTGGCAAAATTGTTGCCTCTACCAATTCCAGAGTTAGCCTTGCAATTTCCTCCCTCCTTCTACATAAAATGTCATATGATACCTCATCCTACAATTGCCTCTACTTCCTGACAGGATTCAAAACAGAATGAATCTCCCTTTCCTTGAATCCTCCCCCCAAATCACCTAATACATGCAAAAAATTTTTAAGTCATTTCTAACACCCTGTTATTGGAATAACCAACGCATGGCTCCCCAGGGTGTGTGTTTTCCCTCATTGCAACCAGTAATATACCCAACTTTATGACTACAGGTGTGTTCTTGGTGGTCTTCTGGACCACCAGTATTGTCCAGCAAAAAGGAGAGTATTGACAAATTGTTGGAAAATATTGACAACTGAATGGTTTCCACAACAATTCACAATCTAGGGCTAGGGTCTCTGTAGCACCCAGTAATTTCTCCATTCACCTAATTGTCTCCTGAACCTCCTTGTACCTAGTTGAAGAGTATATTCCTTCAACCAAAGATTACCTTTGTTCCTTCCTCTAGGCTTAAGTAACAATGTTGCTGTTGCTCTCACTTCATCTATCCACCCTTCTTCTTAAAATAGGAGAGGAAGGAAGTCTAATTGTGAAATGTGATTCTTAACAGAAACAGTGCTTTCACTAGCACTACATCACCTAAGACTGGCGGTGTCTTTTTCTCCTTGGCGATTTTTTCTTAACTTTTGAAATGTCGTGTATTTCCCTCCAGTGTCACACTCCTTTTCCTTGTCGGTTCTCTAATCAAACTCTTTTTTTTTTATTCAGAGATGTAAATTCCTGCCTTTTTTTTTTTTTTCGTAAGCTTTTGTTTATTAGACACAGAGAGACAGCGAGAGAGGGAACACAAACGGGGGAGTGGGAGAAGGAGAACAGGCTTCCCGCTGAGCAGGGTGCCCGATGCAGGGCTCCATGTGGTGCTCGATCCCAGAATCCTGGGATCATGACCTGAGCTGAAAGCAGCCCCTTAACGGCTGAGCCACCCAGGCGCCGGTAAATTCCTGCTTTTTTTCTTACCCCCATCACAGGCGATGAATACATCTACAAATCCCTTTTCACATTCTGTTTAGACTTTCCCTCTGCCAGGCACCCTCCAACATTATTCTATCTACAGCCATCCCTGCCCTAAGCGCAGTGCCCCAAGTTTGCCCTTTCTTCCAAATCAGTCCTTGTCCTACAACCACCCCAACCCAAATGAAGGACACATAGCTAATTAGAGCCCTGGGCCTAGTCTTCATCTCCAATCCCCGGCCTATCAAGGTCTCCCCGCCCCACCCCGTGGCTCAGACCTGCCTCTGCCTCGCCGACCTAACGCTGCCCCACACCTCCACCTGCCAGCACAGCCCGCGCCCCCCCAACTCACTGCCACCCCACCCCGCCTCCCGAGCCAACCAGTCCGCGCTGGCGGCCGACGCCTCAGCCAATCCGCGTTCTGCATCCCGCCCCAGCGTCCCGCCGCGCCCTAGCGCCGCCCCCACGTCGGAGTCCCTCCGCTCCCTACCCCGCCCTGGAGCGCCCGGGGGCGGCGAGCCGGAGGGGGTGAGACTGTCGCGCGCCTGCGGTGAGTGCGCCGCTGGCCGGTGCAGCGGGTCCGGCGCGCCGAGTCGTGCGGAGCCAGGCCCGCCGGGAGGGAGGTCGCCGAGCGCCGCGCCGGGCGGGGCCGAGAGCCCGGCTGGATCTCCTTCAGGACTCGGACTCGCGCTCGGGGGCCGGCGCCCGCGCTGGAATCACGTTTCTTCCGGGCGGGTGGCTGGCCTCGCAGCGTGCGGCCCCTGCCCCCCGGTCATCCAAAAAGACGGGCTTTGTGCCTCCTTTGGCTCTTGATTCGACGACGCTGGCACTGTGGGAACACCGACTCCAGTTCATCCACAACCGGGCTTCCTAAGAAGAAAGGGAACGCAGGCTGTTCTGCTGCCAAGTAAGTGTAGTGTGGAATCTCCGGCGCGTCGTGGAAAGAGCCCGACAGCTCCAGCGGCGGCTCCGGGCGGTCCTCCCCCGCCGCCGGGGGCCAGAGCTGGTAGCTCGCTCTGTCCCACAGCGGCCGCAAGGGGCAGAAACCTCGTTCCTTCTCCTGGAGACCAGGCAGCCCCACTTCTGACTCTGGACACATGTATAGTCCACGGACCCCTGTTCACAGAACGGCTTTCCAGCAGTTTCACGATCCGCCGCCTTTTAGCTCGGGCTAAATATGGCTAATTTTTTCCACTCTTGCACCAGTCACGACTTGGAGGCTTATTATTCCCAATGTACTTCCCCAGCCAGTACCGGTTCACCTTCTAGATGCCTTCTGTTGCACGGGGGAACCTTATAAACATTGTAGAAGTGGATGGGCAGGGAGAGCATAAAGGAGAAATAACCTTTGTTCAGACTTCACAGCGTGGGTGGTGCGTTGATTAGCATCAGCCTTTGTTTGCAGACACTCACCTTAGCCTTCCCTGACCTTGCAGTTAACCTGAAAGTTCGGAACTTTGTCAAGTGACTTAAATCTCCTCTCTCTCTCCTCCGCACGTGCAAAGTGGTTATATGTAAATTGATCATCTGGGTTTAAGGCCCGAGTTTCAAACTTGATACAATTCACTTTGTCTACTTTTTTTTTACATTGTAGCTGTGGATTCTGCACCCCGTCCCCCGCCCCCAGCAATTCACCAGCCTTCTCAGCTTCTGCCACACATACCTGCTGTATCTTCATTTTAAATAGTTGGCTCCCATGATAAGAAATACATTAGTTTTCTATTGATCATGCGTATTTGAATATGGAGATGACCTTATTTACAATATGCCATAATCTGGTTTACCAGATCACCTTGATTCACAATTGCCTGGTTTTCTTCATAGAACATTGTTTTTAAGGAGAAACTAGAAAAAATACAGTGAAATTATTGTTTAGAATTAAAAGCCATATACATTTGGATTTTCTCCAACTTTTCAATGACATCCAAATTTGTTCATCTATTTTTATTATTTGTGAATATATGCATGGAGTGTTAACTGTATTAGGAAGTGCTAGTCAAAATGTGTATGTAAAGCGCAGAAGAAAAGTAGTAGTTTCAGAGGTTCTGAATCTGTATGTCAGCCTACTTAGATTTCTCGGGAGCTTTTTTTTTTTTTTTTTTTTCACTGATGTCCCCACAATTCTTCCCACAATCAGATTAGTGAGAGATTAATGAGTGAGTAGATAGACTCCAGGTGTGGGTATTGAGAAATTCCATCATTCAATGGCAGATTGGAGGAGAGGTAGGAGGGAAATGAGGGATTGTACTATGTCAAAAGCCAAGGGTACATGGTGTTTCTGGGAGGGGACAGGGTTTGACCAACAGGATCTAAAACTGCAGGGTGCTCAAGGGAAGTGAGAGGATTGCTAGATGTTCACTGGACTTAACAATATGAAGGTCAAAGCTGACTTGAACAAGAGCCGTGTCTGTGGAGTCCTGGGTACAAAAGTCAGTTGGCACCAGGTTGAAGAGTATAGATTGAGGAAAAGAAGACAACTGAGAACATAACTTTTTAAAAGCTTTGCTCTCACGAGAAGGTAACTGGAAAGTTTTGATTTGAAGAGGAAATGAGCAACAGGGAGGAGAAGGTAGAGTCAAGAGTTTTAATTTTTGTTTATATTTTGTATTTATTGTTTTTTTAACCAGAAGAGATGTAAGCAAGGAATGTTGCATATACCAGAGAAAGGGGTAAAAATCATTGGAGCAAGGTCTCCATAGAGTTAGTCATGGGAGGAAGAATTCTCATTTTGTGGGAGGGTCACTTTCTTTATTATAATAGAAGGGAAGGAAAGCATTTAGGGGTTTGGTGTTTTCAATTTGAGTAAATTGAAATGGCAAATCTGATAGCTTCTGTTTTCTCTGTGATAGGAATCAAGGTCATCTACTTGGAATAAAGTGCTTTTACGTTAGAGGAGTGTGGGAAAAATTAAAATATAGTCATTCTCGACTGTGGGAGAGAAGTATGGCCTGTTCTTTTAGGGTTTCCAGTTGGGCCTGAGACTTGAACTGCCATAATGAAGATTACAGAAGAAGAGTACACACATTTAATATAAGGTCTACGTGACACAGGAATCCTAAGAAAATGAAGACCTGAAGCAGTGGCAAAAACAAATGTTGTTATACTAGGTTGAACTTGGAGAGGCAATTGTGGAAAAGTAACCAAAATATTTGGGGAGGCTAAAGGAAGGTAAGAGTTATTTTAACAAGTTCTGAGTTTACAGAATTCCCTCAGCTTCAACTTTCCATGTAAGAATGTTTCTTTTTTCCTGTGCAGGGAGAGCACTTTTCACATGGGAATTTTATGTCCTGTTTTCAGAAAAAAGGAGAGGAATCAGATTGCTCTTCTTGTGTTTGCTGTTTTTCAAGTGCTTTTAGCTCAAAATAATTCTTATTCTAAAGTGATTATTTTGAGGTGACATATTCTGCCATCCTTCCCCTGTAAAATATAGCATAAATGCTGGAGAGTTTGGGAATCAATTTGAGATTAATGACCATGAATTTATGGTGAAACCAAACATGTCCTATGTGACTTTCCCCAGCATTCCACAGCGTGGGGAAATCAGACTCTGTGGAGGACTTCATCCAGGGCTAGAGTGTTGAAAACAGGTGAAAGGACAGACAGGTGGGTAGGGCATTGTCAAGAACATTACGACAATGGTAGAACTGGCATCTAATTTGGAAAATAATGGAATGGGAAGGCTGACTGGGAAAAGGAGAGGAAGCCTCCTAGAGATCTTGACAATACTGAAGAATAGAATAATTAACTGAAAGGGATGGTAGCTTATGGTCAAAAAGCAGAATGTTTCAGTTAGTTATTTTGGAATTAGACCAGACCGAGGTAATGGCAAGGTGCAGGGTCAGGATATAATGGCAGGAAAGTGACTAAGGTGGACTGGAGCAGAAGACCAGCAGACCTGGGATTGTTAGCTGTTGGGAGGATCCTCTCTGAAGCCACTGAAATTATCTGGGATGATCACAGTACTTTGTGTTGAGAAGAAAACTGTATGCCTAATCACAAATCTTTAGTAATGACAGGAAGTTATCAGCAGACCAGGAGATAACATTAGTGAGTCAGATGAGGGAACTAATAGTCTGGAAGTAGTGAAATGGACAACAGGAAAGACTTAGGTGCGGAATATAAAAACAAAATCCAGCACTGAGGAACATAGAAATGGTATCTTCAGGGAACAATAAGATTGGCATTAAAGCAAGGAAAACACGCTGAGAATGTAAAGATACATTGAAATTTGCTGATTATGGCCTATCTGTTCCAAAAGACACAGTGGAAGGTATGGAAAGTGGCAAAGAAATGAAGAACTGGGTCACTTGCCGGGATTACATTGTACCGTGGAGGTGTAATACACTGTTGAAGGTAGCTAGAGATGATGCAGAATTTAGGCTTTGGGATTTCCAGATGAAATCAGATGGATTTAGTGTTGACTCCTTATAGAGAATGGGCACTGAGACCTGCTGGCCAGAGGGCATGGTTCACCCAAGTGTGGAGTGAAATCTCCCAACAATTGTGCCTAAGCTCACACATGATCAGCCATTCTGGCTTGACTTTAAATCAACGGTTTGTGTGTTCATCTGTTTTGAAAAATGAGGGAACTGAGGTTCAGCAAGAATCAGTGACTTGTCCAAGGATAGAAAACTTCTATTTTTTTAATTATTTTTATTAATATATAATGTATGAAAACTTTTTAAAATATCAGAATAAGGACTAGAATCGAGGTACTCTGGTTCCTATGCTGTTTTTTTCACCTAGTTTATCTCAAGAAGGTAGAGGAGGTTTCTCCCATTTTTCTACTTGCAAGAAAGCATTTTGCTTATACTTTGCTTGAATACCTAAGAAATTGGGCTGAACTTAAATAAATGGACATTTGTTTGCTGGGGGTGGGGGGGAAACAACTGTATTATCCTAAATCAAATAACTCCGTGATACTAAATAAGATTTTTCGATATTGTTCCTGTTGTTTGGTAATATCTTTCCTTAAAACAACCCATATTGCCTAACCTAGTTAATATTTTATTTCTGAATGGAACAGTTAATGACAGAAGACTAGGCATTTCTTGATTTAAGAAAACCTGTTCTTCAACTTGAAAGACGTACAACATAAGGGGTAATTATTTACTTTAAAAAGGAATCAATATTTCATAAAAGGCCTCATAAATAGTCCACCTAAATTATTAATTTATAGTGTGATTTTTCTGTATTTATTCAGTCATTTATTATTGTTATTTACCAAGTGCCTACCAGGTGCCAGAGACCGCACTGGTAGACTAAACACATCAGGTCCCTGTTCATGAAACATTGAATAAGTGAATGAGTGACGAACCAAACAACAGCAACAAAAGTGCTTTGCAGAGAATTTAAAGGGCTGATGTGATATAGAATAGCTAAAGATGGTCACTTGAAGCTGAGATTTTGTTGACAAGGTCAGGATTTTATATTTAACCTTTTAACAAGCATCCAATATATTATTTCTCACCTTTTAAATCTTTCTGTAGCCTTAGCATTTCGGTAACTTGAAAAGATTCATAGGTAGCTGGCTTCAGTGGATTCCTTTGAGTCGTAGAGTATGTCTCTTTTTCTAAAGTTTAATTAACTACCAGAGATAGCGGAAGTGCCATCCACTTGATACAGCATTCCCGGAAGACCTTATGAGAAGTTTCTTCTTATACATTTGAATGTTTTTTAGAAAGCTGGGTTTTCTTATACTTGTAAGTGCAGTACAGTAATAGAATTTCATATTTCTTTGGTAAGTTTTCTTTATAGGTAGAGATGTAATTCAGAATGCATGCTTGTTATGTAACTGGAATCTATTGAAATAGTTTGCTCGCTGTCTATAGGATTGTTGAAGAAAGTACCATTTATGAAAATAACCCAAGATTCACTCATATATTCTTTATATTTGTCAAGGACTTGATATAATCCTTTTCAAACAACTTGCTAAATTCTGTTTCTAACCACTTTAATTTACTGTCAAAAATTGTGCTGTTTTACCAGTGACTATTATCCAGGAAATTATGAAAATTGAGTATTTCCTAGATTGAGATATTCTGGTTTTTATAGCTGCTACAAATGAAACTTTTACTTACTGTAATTCTATGCCCTTGACTAAATGAGAGCCTTGTTTTTTGAATTTACAATATCCTTACACCTCTTTAGTTTAAAATGACAGATTCATAAATTTTTGTAAGATAAGGAGGATTCTATTAGAATGATCCTAGTGGTGAGAGATTACATATGGGAGGAAAACAGCTATCAACAATTTTTACTTATATTTTATATAAGCTTATGGTCTATTAGGTAGCTGCAAGTATCTGATAGTGATGTAAATATCATATATTTTCTTCCTTTTAAAGTTTTTCTTTTATTCTGCAGCATGTTTTCGGCCCAGCGGAGACTCTGCTCCCTTAACAGTACAGCAAAATTCCTGACAATTAATTCTTCAAAAATCCTTGGACTCCCTACTTCTGCTGTATGTATTGCTTAATCACTGACACGGATAAATATTGTGCATATCCTGTTATGTCAAAAAAAAAAAAAAAGAGAGATACAGTTTTTCAAGTACTTTATAAGCATTTTATTGGAATGAGTATTTCTATGCTATGTGAACCGGAGGTATCGTTTGTCACTGTTAGAGCTGACGCTCCCTGAGTGACTGCTTGTGTGTGTATGTATCAGACACAGGGTGGGCCTTGCCTTCTCATCATCTCATTTTATCTTTATAAAACTCATCAAGTTATGAATTCTTATATTTCCTTCCTGTGGAGGCTTAGATAGGTGTGGTAACTTGCCCAAGGTCACAGATTTTAAGCGGCATAACCAAAGTAACACACTCACGCCTGCCTAATACGGGCACTCCCAAGAAAGGGCATGCTTTGTCTACTCAAGATAGGATATTATAGTGACTATCAGTACTGGCCCCGTGACTTCCAGTTTTCAAAAAATATGGCAGATTGAGGAACAAGTTACGTGAAATCATGGAAAAGCAAACAAATCCCAAATGTGGGTCATAACCACAGGATAGATAACTGACCTAATTTCTTTAGTAAGTCAGTGACATGGGAGAAAAGTGGGAGAGGGTAAGTTTAGAAGGACTGCTCTAGGATGAAAAGAGGCTTGAGAACTTCATCCAGCAAATACAATGTGTGGACTTTGTTTACGAACTTGATGCAATCAAATGAAATGTAAAAAAGATATTTATTTATTTACTTACTGACTAATTTATTTTGTGGGGGGAGAGAAAGAGCATGTATGAGGGGCAGGGAGGAGGGACAGAGAGAGAGGGGAAGCAGATTCTGCTGAGCACAGAGCCCATCGTGGGCTCTATCTTGTGACCCTGAGATTATGACCTGAACCAAAATCAAGAGTCAGACACTTAACTGATTAAGCCACCCAGGTGCCCCTGTAAAAAAGATATTTTTAAAGGCAATCATAAATATGAATATGGACTGGGTACTAGATGGTACTGTTAAAGAAATAAAAGCCAACTGAGAAAATTTGAAGATCTAACCGGCTTTATTGAATGACTCATGAGCAGGGCACCCATCCCATCCAGGAGGCAGAGAAGAGCCCCCAGGGAACTGTACATAACGGAAGGTTGTTGTAGAAGGAGGGTGGGGAAAGAAAGTAATTAGCAAAGGAAAGTAATGAATTCCAGGCCAGGTGGCTTTCCATTGGTGGGGTGGGGCGGTAGATGACAAGGGGTCTTATCATGCAGATTACCTCATCTTTCTTTGGGGGATGTGAGGGGCCCATGTGGTAGACTTTTTGGCACTAATTGAAAAATTCCTGGCTGACTGGTTAAGACAACATTTCTGGTGGAGGTTGAAAGTGTCATTAGATTAGGTATTAAACCCCAATTTGGGAACTTGATCTAAGTGGCATCATTTTGGGCTTGTGGTTTTGTTTTTAACAATTCTCTCAATTCTCCAGGTAACTGAGAGATGTGATCAAAATTTAAGGCACTAGCACCACTCTCAGCTACCACTCTGAAATTCACAGTTTTCATTGTTTCTTTGTCTGGTGCCTATAGGTCATGATATTCCTGTTCAACTTCTTGATATTCATAGGTCACAGTTTCCAGTTTACACTTGTTAAGTTGGTTATTTTCTTCATTTCTTAGATGGTCCACTCATTTGTTTGGTGGTTAATGGCTACAAACACGCACTTAAAGCTTTTGAGAGAATACAGTGTGTCAGGAAGATTATTATGATTGCTCTAAGGAGGATAATTCCCAATGTTTGGAGTGTACTTTGAAGCCATGGTCCCAAGACCCAAACCAGTCAAAATCAAATAAGTCAAAGAAAGGCCCCATGGAAGGAGTCATTTTTTTCTGTGATCTCATGTAATTTAGCTTCAATTTCCCAGAATGCTAATCTTGGCACAGCAGGTAGTGTTGGCCACACCACAGACACCTCCTTGTTCAGCTATAAGATCATCAAGAGCTGTTCTAGTACCAAGGACAACTTTGCCAGAGAGGCTCAAGATCTTTGTTGGGTGCCTAGGCCATCAGCAACAGATTCTACATTATCTTCAAGAGTGAGGGAGAGGTTTCTGATCACATCTTGTTTTCACTAACTCCTAACCAGGAAAGCATGGCCCTGCCAAAAAGATGCAAATCCTGAATCTTGAATGCCTCCTGGTAGGTCTTTTTTATCTCGATGGTATAAATTCAAGGGAGTCAACTAATGAGATGTCTTAGTTTGCTTGTAAAAAGTTAGCTGTACAATTAACTTAAGAGTCATTGCCCAGTTGTGCACCAAGTAGGCATTCATAGGCCAGCAGAGAATGTTAACTGCCTCAAAGAGACACAACCATTCCCTTTAGGTGGTGCTATTAATGAATTCATTCTCGGGGATTATTGCATTCACCCTCTCCAGCCTGGGGTCAGTTAGGTTTTCAGCACCCACCAGAAGAAAATCTCCTAGCCTGAGAGAGTCGTTCATTCTAAATACCCTGCAAAGATGGGTGTTGCTGGTGAGATGCCGTAGAGCAGGGAGCAGAAGCTAGATGATCACAAGAACATGGGGGTGCAAATGTACCAAGGTTTACATAAGTAGTTGTGTTTCCTTGGGTACATACACTCATAGTTGAAGAAAGATAAAAGCAAGGGACAGGTTGTTCTGGCTGTAAACGTTGAAATTAGTGGGAGTCTTCTGGGGGAGTCAGTTGTAGTTTGCAGTGACATTAGGAAAAGAAGAGAAGTTAGTTACAGAGAGGACTAGGGAGTCTCTAGCATCATGGACAGATTGGAATCTTTGATGACAAGCTAGCCATCTGAAAGATGACACCTCCCCACTCCTCAATGGCCTGGGAGATACACATGAGAGCGTATCTTTCCAGGCTGTCACCAGAGGAAAGAAAAAGGAGAAAAAAAGATTTCATGTTAAAATATGAAGTCTTGATCTGGCACCTTGGGCAGAAGCTGCTCACCTTTATGTGAACTACTTGTCTTCCCTTGTCTATTCAATTTAGAGGTCTCCAGCATCTCTACAGGACCAGAGGTCAGTTGGGGCCATCTTTAGCTGTGAGATTTGTAGGCAAGGCTCAGTGCCCTCTAGTTTTGGCCTCTAGTGTCAGGAACATTTGGTAACATTGTTTCCAATGTGGCTTGAGAGCTGCTTTTCCCCCCTCTCCACAACAGTGCTTCCAAAATTACCAGGCTCCAGACTAACCCACAGGATCCTTTGAACTGGAGTCAGAGAACCCTTCTTTAACTTGTTGATGGTAGGCTTTAGCATTAGACATTAAAGGCTCACAGTAGCTGGTCATACTGGCATGAGGGCGGAAGGGATCATACTGGCAGGGGATCAGCAGAAATTTGCATGCCAGTAGTCTTTGGCCTACTGGTAACCATCTCATATGGAGTGAGTGTATATTTTCCAAGGGTGATATTGTCAATTAGCAACAGAGCTAGCAGCAGTGCCTTAGGCCAGGGGAGTCCAGTAGAGTCTAAGCTTAGAGATTTTAGGTTGGAAAATTCCATTAGTTCTTTCAGCTTTGCCAGTAATTGAGGGTATCAGGGACAATGATAATTCCAGGATGTTTATAAGGCCTTTATTAAAGCTTGTATGATTTTCCCAGTGAAGTGGGTATCTTGACCACTAGAAATTATAGAAGGTGTGCCCCAAGTGGAAGACATGTTTGCTAACAGTTTCTTTACCATGGTGAGGGCATTAGCCTCGCAGCAGGGAAAAACTTTAGCCAGCTAGAAAACGTAAAAACAATAACAGGAACATATTGATAATCCCAGAATTGTGGCAAATGAATGAAGTCCAGCTGCAGGTGTTCCAAAGGTCCACAGGGAGGAGGTTTGAGGCATCTGGGAGCAAAAATAGGTTTTCCAGAACTATGGACCTGATAGGTTAGATATTGACAATAAACTGGTTTTTGTTTTTTGTTTTTGTTTTTGTTTTGCAGTGTTGTAGAAATCTCCCCACCTATGTTTATTTATAAATTGAGTTATTTTAAATACATCATGGTGGGTGAAGCAATGTAAAAATCAAAAAATATAATTTGCCAAGGGGCTGGGAAGAATGAAGGGGCCATCTTGGGTTTCCCATATCCCTGACTGTTGAAATTATAGCCATTATTTGCCCATCCTAATTTGTCTGATTCAGGAGCAGACTATTGCCATGTCACAAGGACATTAGGATGGCAAATCTGGCAACAAGAGGTCATTCTTTTGTAGAAGCGGAATGGACTCTCCCCACATGTTCCACAACCTTTACAGATTCTCTTGATGTTGTCTCTGCATGAAAGTCCACTGGGGCATTTCCCTAATAGTCAGGCTTAGTCCTTTTATTGTGTGTCTGTATTTGAGGACAGCAACTTCAGAAGATAGAAGAGCAATTGTGGTCATGTACTTGTCCATTTTTGATCGGGGTCCCTGTGGACATGAGAAAACCCCTTTGTTTCCATAACATTCCGAATTCATGGACAACCCAACAATGTATTGGCCAGCATATAAATATTAAAATTTGTCCTCTTGATAGCTGGCACAGTCTGGTAAGGGTTCTTCCTTGTTGGTCCGGTTTACCTTGTGGGAGATTTCCCTTTCCAGGTAGTTCATATTGGGTGGTAATAGCATAACCAGCCTGGAAATTCCCTTTTTCATTTTTACAATACGACTCATCCACAAACAAAATTAAATCAGAATTAGTCAAAGGGGTGTGCCTTGGATCAGGATGTGATGTCATGAAATGGGATGCCAGTACCTCCTGGTCGTGGGGCTTACCTTCATTAGACGGGGCAGAATTAAGAATATTACAATGTTTAAGATGAAGATTGGTGGCAAAAGCAGAAGGGCATCATAAGACTAGTCTGCTTGCAGAGAATGGTTGGGTTAATCCAGAGAAATAAGAAGGGATCTCTGTGAACCTTGGACTCAGAATACAACTGTCCAGATATATTGATTTTCTAAGTAAGGGCAAATAGGTCTTGGCTGTCAGGATCTTCAGGGGTGCTAAAAGCGGCTGAACAGAGGTTTGCCACATGAGCCATTTTGAGTCAGGTGGAACTTGTGACAAAAGGATGTTTCGGAAAGGCAGAATAACTGTCTTGTTGATAGATTTGGACAAATTGCTATCCCTTCCCCATAGGTTTCCAGACTGGCAAGACTCTTGAGTATTAGAGGGGCTGGTACAGAATTAACTGACTCCTGGCTGATTAGGTCTTCTCTTATTGGTTCAAGGCCCTGCGTGGATATTTGAGACAATTTAGGAAGAAGTTTAATTACATCTATAGGAATTTTTATAGGCACTGCTTTTTTTATCCTCCCAACTAGATACTAGTAATACTAGAAACAGCCCATCAAATTTCAGGCACCTCGATTAAATTAAGGAACTTTTGTTAGATTTTTTCTGTTTCAAGGATAGATGGTAAAGAACAGGAAAGATCATTACTAGTGTCAATGGAAACTTTTTACATAAAAGGTAACTCTGAGGAAAGGACTGTACTGGGGGCTGGGCTACAATTTGTCTATCACTTGCTTGTTTTTACAACATTGTATTTTTGTTGCTTCTGTAATTTTAGATAAATAATACTTTAAATTGTTTATTTATTTTTATTTTATGCTATTTTTAATTGGCTAAGTATCTTTTTTTATTAATTTTTTAATTTTTTTATAAACATATAATGTATTTTTATCCCCAGGGATACAGGTCTATGAATTGCCAGGTTTACACATTTCACAGCACTCACCATAGCACATACCCTCCCCAATGTCCATAACCCCACATATGAACAGACATTTCTGCGAAAAAGACATCCAGATGGCCAACAGACACATGATAAATAATACTTTAAAGGTTAAGAAAAGAATTGCTGCTATACAGCAAGAAAAGAAAGAAGAGGAACTCAGGATAAAAATCACTCTCTGTCCCCTATTTAACACCTAGATCTCAAAGGCTTAGAAACTGGGATATAAAGTTTATATTATCCCTTGGCACCAGAAAGCCAAAGAAAAGAATTAGTGATTGATGAGAGAAAGGTGGAAGGGAAGAAGCAAGGAAGGAAGAAAGGAGTCCTTGCTGGTGAGATGTCTCATGGAACACCCTCTTCTACCTCACCATGTTACCCTTGGTTAGACTAACCTTATTTTAGGGTTAATCATCCAGACTGCAGTTTGTAGCCCACTGGTTGTCTGCTTTGCTTTCATTAATAATGTGTTGTCTGCTTCTCCTCCAAATAGCCTTCCTTAATAGGACTTCTCAAGGAAAATATTCTGTATGATGCTATAATGGACGCATGTTACACATTTGTCAAAACCCATAGAATTTACAACACATAGAAGGAACCCTAAGATAAACTGGAGTCTGGGTGATAATGTGTCAGTATTGGTTCATCAGCTATAACAAATGCACCACTCTGATGGGGGATGTTATTGGTGGGGAGAGTAGGTGGGGGTATATGGGAACCCTGTACTTTCTATTCAATTTGGTGTGATCCTAAAACTACTCTCAAAGATAGGTCTGGGGTGCCTGCATGGCTCAGTTGGTTATGTGTCAGACTCTTTTTTTTTTTTTTAAGATTTTATTTATTTGTTTGACAGAGAATGAGAGAGCAAGAGTGAGCACGAGCAGGGGGAGGGGTAGGGGAGGGGTGGGGCATGGGGGAGGGAGATGTGGACTTCTGGCTGAGCAGGGAGTCTAACTCAGGACTTAGTCCCAAGACCCTGAGATCATAACCTGAGCCGAAGGCAGCCGCTTAACCGACTGAGCCACCCAGGTGCCCCAGTATCCGACTTGATTTCAGCTCAGGTCTTGAGCTCAGGGTCATGAGTTTAGGCCCCACACTGTGCTCCATGCTGGGCATAGAGCCTACTTAAAAAAAATAGATAAATTTTTTTAAAGCATCTTCTAAAATTTACATGTCCATCAGAAAAACACAAAACGTTTATTTTATAGCAGCTGAAACAAAAACTGTCCCTTCTCCTTCAGTCTGTCCTTCCTAAAGAAATCACAGCTCTCTTTTTTGATGTGAAAATATTATCTCTTGTACAGTTAGTACCTACCCAATTCTCCTTACCATATTTGGTGTTAAGTCACTCATCCTCTTTGTATTTAAGATAATCTTTTCCACTTCCTAAGTGGACACTTGGTGTTAAGTGTATGGTATGTTTTCCACTACGGATTTAATGTACTTAATGTACTTTAATGCATCATAGCAATTGCATGGGGCACAGATTCATTTTCCTTATTAACAAATGAGGAAACTGAGTTTCAGAGAAGTCACGTAACCTCCTGCTTCACACAGCTCGTAGTTTTGATGTTTAATTTCAAAGTAAGATCTACCTGGCTTGAAACTCTTTGTATTAAATGAGCTTGGAAATTTTAATTGGAATATAGGCATATATTGCAGGACACAGAGTTTGGCAGGGCCCCAGATCTAGTTTTATGTATCTTCCTGGTACAAATACACAGTAGGAACCCAAGACCTCTTGCCCAATCTCAAATCCAAATTTCCAAGAGTTGTCCTGATTAGTTTAGCTTGACTCTATCCATCCCAACCTAATTAACTTTTGAGGGTTGGGGGATGGGATTATATAGTCCAGACAGGCAAAAAGATTCACCTCTGTGAGTGTAGATGGGGTCAGTAAACACACAGGATCTTGGCCCAAGCCTGATTTTCAAAGAAAATAAATCAGGCTTTTTTTTTTTCCTTGACCTGAGTCCATTTTTTTGGCATTCCAACCATATGTTTATTCTGTCGGCTCCCAGGTTTGAAGAAACTCTTGCTTCCAATAAACGTGTTTCTCTGCAGGTATTGTTAAAAGATAATTTTCAGAAAAGGGCAAAATCCTGACTTATACAGATGTAAAAATGAATGTGTATTAAGGATTTTTATTTTATTCATATGAGAGAATAACAGAAGTTATAACCAGTTCAAAGGAAAGTCAGTCCCTGGATGAAGGGAAGTCAATCAAAATTCTAGAACCAGAGTTTGCATGTCTGTCAGTTACCCTCAGTCTGCAAAGGTCCAAAATATGTTAAAGACCAAATTTAGCTCTGCTAGAATTAGCCCTGTGAGGGTGTGCTGAAACCACTGCATATTCTCCCCTAAAGAACTCATTTTTTCTGCAATGTATTGTCTCTCAGAAGGGATTGAGATTCCTTCCCTTTCCCTCACTTGTTTAGTTGACAAATACCAAATAGCTACAGGGTATTAGACACAAGTAAGTATAACATGAAACAACTATATATGTTGCTTAAAAATTCTGGTTAAATATGTGCGCCTTTGAGTTATAAGTTGGATTTTTATATAATTAGATTTTCCCCATGTATATCTTAAGTCATTGGTCCCTGCTCTATGTTTCCACTTACGAGTTTTATTTTCAGTTCTTCTACCATTGCAGGAACATTCTGTGCCATCTAGTGGTTAAAGACCCATTTGTCTGGGGTTTTTTTGGAATGTATGTACAATCATAACTTGGAAGACATCAAAATCTATGAGATAGCTTTATTAATGCCTGCCTGATTGAGGAGTATTTTGTTCAAAGGGAGAAAGAAGATACGATTTCAGAATGCTCTGGAACCTTTTTTTTTCTTTTTGTTTTCTTTTTTAATAGATCTCTGTTTTTTAGAGCACTATAGGTAGGTTCAGAGCAAAACTGAGCAGGAACTAGAGAATTCCTATATATCCCCTGCCCTTTTTACTATACCCGCCACCACTGTGATGCATTTATTCCAATCGATGAACCTACATTGAAACTACATTGTCCACAATTGATATTAGGGTTCACTTTTAGTGTTGCACATTCTATGGATTTTGACAATGTGTAATGACACAAATGCACCTTTACAGTATCCTGCAGAATATTTTCATTGTCCTAAAAATCCTGTCTTTACTGCCAGTTTATCCCTCCTTCCCCCTCCCAATCCCTGGAAATCATTGATCTTTTTACTGTCTTCGTGATTTTGCCTATAAAATTCCCACATGTGTTGTCTCTTTGCTGAATAGCTCATTTCTTTTTAGCACTGAATAATATTCTGTTGTCTGGTTGTATCAGTTTATCCATTCACCTAATGAAGGATGTCTTTGTTGCTTCCAAGTTCTGGCAATTATAAATAAAGCGCATAAACATGCACACGCAGGATTTTTTATGAACATAATTTTTCAACACTTTTGCGTAAATACCAAGGAAAGTGATTAAGGGATTATATAGTAAGAGTATATTTAGTTTTATAAGAAACTACTCTGGCAGCTTTTTAAAATCAGCTTTATCAAGATGCAATAAATAGCAACCATTTAGAGTGTAAAACTCACTGACTACTTAAAGATGTATGTATTATGAAACCATTTCTGAAATCAACATTCAGAACATGCCCCTCACCCTGAAAGATCCCTCATGCTCCTTCACAGTCCATCCCTGTCTCTATTGATTTGTTCTGGCTCCATGGATTAGTTTGCTTTTTTTAAAAAAAGTTATTATTTTAGGGATGTCTGGTGGCTCAGTTGATTAAACCTCTGATTCTTGATTTTGGCTCAAATTATTATCCTGGGTTATGAAATCAAGTCCTGCATCTGGCTCTACACTGAGCGTGGAGTTTAAGACTCTCTCTTCTCCCTCTGCCTTTCCCACCCCCATTCACACACATTCTCTCTAAATAAATAAATAAATAAATGTGTAAAAATAATTTTAAATTATTTATATTAATTGTATTATATATATGTACAATTTTATCATTTCTTCCTATGCTTAATGATTTTTAAATTTATGCATGTTGTGATGTATCAGTAGTTCATTCTTTTTTTATTTCTAAACAGTATGCCATTATATGGCATATATAAACAAATGATGTACCGTTATTTGTTTACCCCTTTACCTGTTAATGGACTTACAGATTTTTTCCAGTGTTTTGCTATTGTGAATAAAACTATTATGAACATTTGTGTACAAGCAGTTGTGTAACCATACATTTTCATTTCTCTTAGGTAAGTACCTAACAGTGGAATGGTTAGGTTGTATGCTACAATTATGTTTACTTTTTAAACTAAGCAGCTTTCCGAAGTGGTTGTACCATTTTGCTTTCCCACTAGGGTAGTGTGAGTTCCAGCTACTACACATCCTTACCAACACTCAGTGTCCATAATTTAGCCATTCAGATGGGTATCTAGTAGTACCTCATTGTGGCTTTATTTTGCATTTCTCTAATGATTAATGACATTGAGGATCTTTTACTTGCTTTTGGCCATTCATATATCTTCTACTAAGTGGCTGTCAAATCCTGTTTGCCTTCCCATTGAGTTGTAGAAGTTCCTTACGTATTCCAAGTAATTGTCTTTGTAAGATATGTGTTGTAATACTTTCTCCCATTCTGTGGCTCACCTGACAACTATTTAAGATTTGTGAACCCATTGAATGATACTGTAGGAGAGGAATAATATAACTCTGTCATCCAGCCTCCTAGGTTTTCTCACTGAGGCCCTGCAAATTAGATTTGTGAAAGACAGATTGATAAGAGTAAAACGGACATAGTTAATTAACATATGCATTGTACATACACATGGGAGAGCTCAGTGATGAATAACTAACTCAAAGGGGTGGTTAGAACTTGGGCTTGGATAGCATCGTAAGAAAGAACAGTAAATTTAAAGAGAAGTGACAAGACAAAGGAAAAGAGGCTTAGGAATGGAAAATAAGGGAAGTTTTAATGAGGGTTCCTACATAGACTCCTCTGGTGCTATTTCAGCAGGTTAAGAGTCTAGAATTGTGTCTGATGACATCTTGCCTATCCTGGTAGAGAGGGGAGGGCAGAGAGTTTTTCCTGCGTCTGCTGCTTCTCAGTTGCCGTCAGCTCAAAATGGTCCTTATGTCAAAGTGGCGTATTTTGGGGTGGCATACTCTGATTTTCTACAAAATCATAATAGAGTTCATGGATTTTTTTTTAAGTCAAGTGATAGTAATAATAAATGTCTTGGAGTGTTTACCATGTGCCTCTGCAGTATGTGCTTCACATGCAGTCTCATTGAATCCTTCTAGCTGTCCTATTTTGTAAATACTATTTTTATCTACAATTTATGGCTAAGGAAGTGTGGGTTTGGAAGGGTTTAGTAATTTTCTTTAATCACATTCCTAATGTCTTTAATCACCATGCTCTATGTTGTCAGATAGATTGTGTTTAATAGTTTCCTATGGCTGCTTGCTGTAACAAATTACCACAAACCTGATGGCTTAATAATACAGAAATTTATTCTCAGTTTTGGAGATGAGAATTTAAGATCAGTATCACTGGGCCAAAATGAAGGTATCATTGGGCCCCACTCCCTCCAGAGGCTCTTGGGAGTAATCTTTTCCTTACTTAATCCAGCTTCTGGTGGCTGCTGGTACTTCTTGGCTATTGGTCATGTTAGCCAGCACCTTCAGATTGCCCTCTGCTCCATCTTCACACGCCTTTTCGTCTATACGTGTATGAACTCCTTCCGTTTCCTTTTAAAGATGTGTGTGATTATATTTAGGGGCCACCTGAGAAGTCCAAAATAATCAAGACCAACTCGAGACCTTTAATTTAATTACATCTGCAAGGATAGAACAATATATACTGCCTTATAAGGCAATAGTCCCAAGTCCCAAGGGTAAGCATGCAAACATCTTTTGGGAGGTCATTTCTGAGCCTACCACTGTGGGGATTATGGAGAAGATCCTACAGACAGGGGGAAAGAATTTGAATAAAAGCATGGAAAACAGGGGTACCTGGATAGCTCAGCTGGTTAACTGTCTGACTTTTGATTTCAGCTCAGGTCATGATCTCAGGGTCATGGAATTGAGCCCTGTGTTGGGCTCTGCATACTAGGGATGGAGCCTGCTTAAGATTCTCTCTCTCTGGGATTCCTGGGTAGCTCAGTTGGCTAAGCGTCAAACTCTTGATTTTGGCTCAGGGCGTGATCTAGCGGTCATGAGATGGAGCTCTTTGTTGGACTCTGTGCTCAGCATGGAGTCTGCTTGAAATTCTCTCCCTCTCCACCTATCCCTCCCCCAGCTCTCTCTCATGCATGTGCACTCTCCCTCCTTCTCCCTCTCTCTGGGGGGGAGAAAAAAAAAAGGCAAAGGAAACAAACACCACGAATGCAATTAGAGAATGGCAAGTGCCTCTGAGCTGTTGAATCACTGTCTGTGAGGGGATGGCATGGTGGGAGAGAAGGCTGGAAATAGACTAAGGGCCGTGGATGCCAGGTTTGAATTTGAATCACATTCCGTAGTTTGCGGAGAGTCACGGAAGATTTTAGAGCGAAATGGTAGCCCATGATGTGCTCTAAGTGCATAGCTCTGTGGCACTGGGTGATAGGTTAGAGGGAAGATGCCCTTGAAGTACTTAAAAATGAGGATAGTTAGAAAGAGGTGGGATTTCATTCATGTGTTCAGAAAATACTTGTAAATACAACCTGCCGAAGACCATTTTAGATCCCAGAGATACAGCACTGAACAAGGTAAGTCCTTGTTTTCTGAGGTTTTCATTTTAGTGAGCAAGATTGATAATTAAGAAATAATAATTTCAGGGGTGCCTGAGTGGCTCAGAGGGTTAAAGCCTCTGCCTTCGGCTCAGGTCATGATCCCAGGGTCCTGGGATCGAGCCCCACATTGGGCTCTCTGCTCCGCGGGGAGCCTGCTTCCTTCTCTCTCTGCCTGCCTCTCTGCCTACTTGTGATCTCTGTCTGTCAAATAAATAAATAAAATCTTTAAAAAAAAAAAAGAAAGAATAATTTCAGGGGTACTGGGTGGTTCAGATTGTTAAGCAGATGCCTTCGGCTCAGGTCATCACCTCCACATCCTGGGATGGAGCCCCATGTCATCAGGCTCCCGGTTCAGCAGGGAGTCTGCTTTCTTCACTCTCTGCCTCTCCCTGCTGTGCATGCTCTTTCTCTGTCTCTCTTTCTCTCAAACAAGTAAATAGGACCTTAAAAAAAAATCTTTAAAAAAGAAAGAAAGAATAATTTCAAATAATGGTGAGTGTCATAAGAAAGTTAAATAGAGAAACATGCTAAAATTCTTGCTGGGGCTAGTAGGAGAGAAGCGATGAGTAATATTAAGGCATATAGTTTTAGAAGTCCTCTCTGAAGAGGGTATATTCAATTAATATTTGTGTGTGTACCTGTGTGTTTGTGTGTGTGTTTAACCCTGCAAATATTTATTTATATAGTAGGGGAAACTCATTTGCATCTCTTCCAAGGCACCATGAGGCCCAACCGCATATACACACACATGAACACACACACACACACCGCTTCCTTGCTACACACCAGTTTCCAAGTGGAGGAGGCAGCCATTGCTGTTCCAGCATTCACCCAAGGAAACAAAGGCAAGGCAAGGCGAGGTGGAGTGGGGAATCTGGGCCTAAGAGAAGGGCATTCCAGGCAGACCACACAGCAATTGCAAAGGCTTTTTTTTTTTTTTCAAAGATTTTATTTATTTATTTGACAAAGAGATCACGAGTAGGCAGGCAGAGGAGGAAGCAGGCTCCCTGCTGAGCAGAGAGCCCAAAGCGGGGCTTGATCCCAGGACCCTAATATCATGACCTGAGCCATAGGCAGAGGCTTTAACCCACTGAGCCACCCAGGCACCCCTGCAAAAGCTTTTATATCAGCAATTTTGCTGCACTACCAAAATCCACAAAATCTTACCTTCTCAGGTCATGAACATTTTATACTCACCCGTATTAATATGTAGGCTATAAATCAGTAGTGGCTTTGCTCCAGGTGGTAGCTCCACTCTGTGTCTTTTTATTCCAGGACTGAGGCTAAAGGAGTAGCCCCACTCTGAGACATGGTCTTCTCATAGTAGAGAAGTATGAGTATGAGCCATAACCATGCAGAAGCAATTACAGCTTCTTAGACATAGTATAGATCACATCTACTCACACTCCACTGACCAGAGCAAATCACATGGCCAATTTCAGAGTCACTCCTGAAAAGGAGAGGTGGATAACTCTATAGAGTAATATAGTATGTGATAGAAACAAACCAGGCATGTTTAGGGTATAGAAAGAAGAAAGGTTCAGTGTGAATAGGGAATCTTGGTTTGTTTTGCTCACTGATCTATCCCATGCAGAAGAGTACCTTGTGCACGATACATATTCAATAAATAGTCATTGCATGAATGAATGAAAGCCAGTGTGGTTAGAATGTAAAGGAGACATGAGATTGCAGTCGCTAGCAATGTATCAGTTGGCAGGTAAGAGGAAACTGAATTACACCCCTGCCTGAGAATTTGGTTCTGTAGCCAGCTCTTTCCCCTGACCCTCTGTTCCAGCAGTAGAAGCTTCAGCTCTGTACCTTTAGCTCTGCCACAGATTCCCTGTGAACTTCCCATTTAGATGGACTTCCGTGGCCTGAGACCCCTCCCTCTTTTTAAGAACATCATCAACTCTTCTTTCTCCAGAAAATGCTCTTTTCCCCCATTCCAACCATGTTTTTCAATAGAAGCTAATGTCTTATGGAGGTTCTATCCAAGGGTGTTGACAGGCTCTTGTTCAAGGAGCACACCTGGGAGAACCAGGAGATTGTGGAGCAGATCTGTACTATTACTTGACTAGGTAGTGAGCATGACATTAAAAAGACAGCATCCCCCAAAAACGGGCATCATCATTTGACTGCGTCTCTACACCTCTCATGATCTTGCTCTGCACTGCGTTTGCTAATATTTTTTCATCATGTTCTTAACAACCATACTAATATATACTTTTTAAATTGTTGTGGAAATGCCACAGTTCATTAGGCAAGGCTAGGTCATTCAGAGCCTTTCCCTAGAATTTTCGAAACTGAAATTGAGGAAGCAACTCTCAGTCCCCTCCACAGGTCACAAAAACACAGTGGTGGTAAAACTGTGACTGTGTTTTTGTCACCTGTGGAGGAAAGCAGACCAAGATTGGGTAAAAATGTAGATGGGTTACCCGTAAGCCTGGCCACACGTCTTTCTTATCATGGTGATGTGAGCTTTCTCATAAATTCCCCTTTTTGCCTAAACTGTTTTTGATTGAGTTCCTCTCTCTGCAGCTAAGAGAGCTGAGTAATATAGCCTGGGAGCTTTGAAGGCATCTGTGCACTCATCTGTTTCTCAGCCTGAAAGCTAGGAAAGAGTATAACCAAGTTTCTTTTTAGTCAGATTAGGGAATAATCAATTTTCTGGCAAACTCTCAAACTGGTAAAGTGTCAATAAATTATGCAATTTGTTATGCAATAAATTATGCAATTATGTGCAAAATTTCTTTCTATTTTTTTAAAGATTTATTTATTTTAAAGATTTTATTTATTTATTTGAGAAAGAGACAGTGAGAGAGAACATGAGCGAGGAGAAGGTCAGAGGGAGAAGCAGACTCCCCATGGAGCTGGGAGCCCGATGTGGGACTCGATCCTGGGACCCCGGGATCATGACCTGAACCGAAGGCAGTCGTCCAACCAACTGAGCCACCCAGGCGTCCCAAGATTTATTTATTTTAGAGAAAGAGAGAGAGAGCATGAGAGAGTAAGCATGGGGACAAGCAGGAGAGAGAATTCTTAGTCAACTCCTCACTGAGCGTGGAGCCTGATGTGGGACTTGATCTCACAACCCAGAGGTCATGACCAGAGCTGAAACCAAGAACCGGATGCTTAACCCGAGAGCACCACCCAGGGGCTTGCAAAATTTCTTTTTAAAGTAGATCTGTATTTTTTTTTTTTTAAGACATTTAGGAAGTAAGTGCTAAGGAATGAAGGGAGATGAAAGTAAGTATGATCATTGTGGTTGTTGGAACATCAGATTTTATACCTTACTTTTTCCATAAAAGTAAATCAAAAGTTGCATGTTCAGTTAGTTTAGCTAAACTAGATGATATATATTGATGATATTTCATCCTTCTTGTAATAATAAATACTTGTGTTATAGTAGGGCATTCCCCTCCACATCAAACTCCAAAACTGAAGGAAACAGAATAAGAACCCTATAATTAAATGCACAGCAGAAACACACTACCTATAGTTGCAAAACACAGGAAACGCCCAAACAATAGGGAATGAATAACGAACCTGAAATAATACCTGCTAATCAAAGTGAAAATTTTATGACAGAAAATTCATGAAATGTTTAAGATGCTCTCTTAAAAGAAAAGGCAAATGTTTAGAAAATTAGAAATGCCTGATTCATAGATCTGAAAGAGAAGGGATGTCTCAGTTACCCCAGCGGCCAGACACATTAAGGGGTACCCATTAGATTGTTACTTACTTTCTGCTGCCACCTAGTCTTGAAGTACTGGGGTCTGTCTGCCTCTCATATCTGATTATTGTTGTCACCTCTCTAACCATTGGCTTGTTAGTTCTGTTTCTGACCTTTTCTTGCACTCTTTATCTTTTTACGCTTGACTCAGCCCATGGTGCATCGATGCTGACAGCCCCCAGCTTCCCCGGGTTTAACCCACCACCTGGGAAGACTTTTTCTACATCTATCCTATCTGACCCAAAAGTAGCAGTCTTACAGAAAGAGTGCTCAAAATGCATATAGTTGAAACTTTACTATGCTAGAGTCTTAGGATAATGGGTAATATTTTTTCTTCTTTCCAAGTTTTCCTTGTTCCAACACCATTGCAGTAACCATTGCAGAAAGAATTGGTAATAAGCTTTTTCTCATCTCTACCAAGAGTTCCACCTAGTGGTGATTCTGCAGAGCTGCACTTTTCAGCCGCAAGTGGATGAAAAAAAGACGCTGTTTATTATTTCATTAGCATTTTTGTGTTTATAACAAAGCAGTGCAATATATGTATGCATGGTATTAATTTACCTGGGAGCAGAAACCAGCTCATGGAGTAGCTTTCCCATCATACACCCGAAGCTGTAGATTTCCCTGTAGATTTCCCATCATACACCCAAAGCTCATACTTAATTCTGGGATTCTGGGTTTACTAACATTTCATAAGACTGGATCTACTCTGGACAGTAATTCTTATATAGTGAGCATTTGCATCTACTGCTGAATCTTGATGTTTTTAGACACTGTCAGGTGTCTTGTAAATGTTCATCACTGTATTAATTCACTCTGGTTTCCTTAAGAGAGTAAGACAAACTCAGTGGCTGAAGCAACAAAACTGTATTAGCTCACAGTTTTGTAGGCTAAAAGCCCAAAAGCAAAGTGTACCAGGTTTGGCTTCTTCTGTTTGATGTGAGAAAGAATCTATTCCTGCTTTCCCCCTAGTTTTTTGGTGGTTCTCTGGCATTCCCTGACTTTCATCTTCATGTGACATTATCCCTGTATACCAGACTGTCTCCAGATTCACCCTTTTTTATAAAGACACTGTCATATCAGTGTCATAGCAGTGTCCCCCAACCCATGACCTCAATTTAACCAATTACATCTGTAATGAACCTATTTCCAAATAAGGTCACATTCTGAGGTACTGGGCGGTAAGACCTCAACATGAATTTGGGGGGGAGGGGTGGTTACACAATTCAACCCACAACAATCACTGTACCTGCAGACTTCATTTCTGCCATGTTGGTATCAGGCATAGCAATGAATTGCTTTGGCCAACACAATGTGAGTAGAAGTGGTATGTGCACATCTAAGTAAAAATTAACATTTTTCCCCTCTGCTCTGAAATTGACAGTATTCCAAAAAGAGGCTATTTTGTCAGCTGATGTCTCAGAGTGACAGTGACATGGAACAAAGCAGGAGCTGACCTTCAGTCAGTATGTACTGTGAAAAAGAAATAAATCCTGATGATTTTAAGCCACCAAGACTTTGGGGTCATTTATTACTGAAGCATAAATTAACTTAAGCTGACTGACACAATAAACCTAACATAAACTAACTGATACCTTAAGTTCACTTCTGATGTGTGGATTCTTTCTTTCATTCATCAGCTATTTGTTGAAAAATTACTATGTGCTAAGCATAGTTCTATGTGTTGGACACTGTGATAGTTCATTTTGTGTTGACTTGGGCTGGCCAGGGAATCCAGGTATTTGTTCAAACATCCATGTAAATGTCTCTGAAGGCGTTTTTCAAATGAGATTAACATTTAAATTAGTAGATTTTAAGTAATTTGCCTTCTATAGAATGTGGATGGGCCTGATCCAATCAGTTGAAGGCCTTAAGAGGAAAAAGACTAAGGTTCCCCCCAGGAAAAGGGAATTCTGCCTCCAGAATGCCATTAGATTCTGAGCTGTAATATCAATTCTCCTTGGGTCTTCAGCGTGCCTTACTGCTCTGCAGATTTCAAACTTGCTGGGCCCCATAAGTCACACAAGCCTTTCTTGAATCACTATATATATATATATGCACATCTTATTGGTTCTATTTCTGTGGAGAAACCTGATTACAGACACATACCAGTGAACAAGCTTGAACTAATCCTCAGGGTTTACAATCAAAGGAAGGTTATAGATAAATAAACAGGAAAATTACTGTGTTGTATGGTAAATGCTGGAATTTACTCCATGTAATAGAAGTATGTAGGAAGAGCATATAACCTTGACCTAGGGAATCAGAAAACACTCTGTGGAGGAAATGAAGTCTAACTTGAGAACTGAAAGTGGCAAGTGGTTTAGGAGGTAGCCAAGTGCAGAGACAGGGTGATGGGGAGCAGGGATTGAATTGAGTATAGAACATACATTCTCAACACGGGCATCATTGCCCTCAAGGGGAGAAAATTGGTGCTTGGCAGGTGAAATCAACCATAGCTATTACAATGTTCTGTGACCTTGGAAAGTTCAGCCCTATCTGACAAAACTTACTTTATGGAGCAGTAGGGGAGATGATTAGAAGACATATCTGAAAGGTCTCCTTATGGGGGCAGTGATGAAAAGGAGATTAGGAAACATTGGTGTAGAAAAACCATTAAGGCAGAGGAATGATCATATGTGAAGCTACAGAAGTAAGATAGAGTATTTCAAATATTAAAATGGTTTAGGCAGGTGGGAAGGAGCAGAGAGACAGGGAGGTTGTATGAGAGAGGCTGTTCTGGACACAAATTTTAAAATTAAATCCGGAAATATGTTTTGCCTTCAGTTACCTAAATATTTTGAATAAAATTGAACTTTTGTGTCTAAATGATCTGCTGCAGACTTTTCTCACCTATTTATATATGAATTTGTATGTTGTGTTTGCAGCCACATGCTAAATGAATCATTAAGTTTTAAACATTTTAATGGCAAAGGACAATTGTTAAGATATTTTTTTCTGTCTATCATTCTGGGACTTTTTAGTTTTATAATTGTAGTTTCTGGAATAGCATCCTGTTCAGGTGGGTACTTAATCATAATGCTATTCTGGAAGGCACCTTAACCTCTGGAGAATTTGCATGTGATTTACTTCGCTGGAGTTTCAAAGATTAAAAAATATGAGAGTAAGAAGATATTTTTCTTGGTTCCGTTGTTGGAATAGAATGAGAACAATGGTGTATTTAATAACCATTATCATTATCTTCCTCCCAGAGTGAATTAAAATTGCTTTAGTATTCTATTAGGAAAATCTTTATAAAAATGCTGCCAATCATTTTTTTCCCTAGCAGCTTGTTAACAGTGAACTTAACGCTAATTCAGTGCTTTGGTGAGATAGTATAAACTTAATTTTAAAATCTAGAGAACTAAAGAATTTTATGATGTACCATAGTTTTAACTTCTAATATTTTTCTACCATAGGCCTAGCTTGCTTGTTATAAAGAGACCTGACGTAAATGTCTAATACACTCTTTTTAGGAGGCAGCATTCTGGTAATATTTTTTATAAGGTCTTGATACATCAAAGACGGTATATAGAAATAGATCTGGGGGCGCCTGGGTTGCTCCGTTGGTTAAGCGTCTGACTCTTGATTTCAGCTCAGGTCATGATCTCGGGGTGTGGGATCAAGTCCTGCACTGGAGTCCATGCTCAGCATGGAGTCATTGACAATGTCTCTGTCCCTCTTCCTACCTCTGCCCCTTCCCTTGCTCACACTCTAACTCTAAAAATAAAGAAAGAAATAAAATCTAAAAAAAAAAAAAAGAGAGAGAAAAAGAAAGGAATCTGAGTATGTATTCTGGAATCAGACTGCCTGGGTTCAGATCCTGGGTTGAATCTGTTTGGGTTTAAATGTTACTAGCTTTTGTAAACTTGGGCGGATGTGTAAAGTTCTATAGCCTTGTACTCTGTACCTCATTTTGCTCCTAACTAACTTAGGGGAAATAAGAGAACCACTACATAGGGTTGTTGTGACTATGAAATGAGTTAATTATGTACAACACTTGGAACAGTGCCTGGTACCTACTCACTACTCAATAATGTGAGCTGTTATGATTTGGGGCTCTCTGTTGAATAGTTTTAAAACCATTTGTTGAGTGCTTCCTGTGTGCCATAGAAGGCACTTACTTGTGGAACTGTTACTACATCTTACCTAAAATGATCTTCAGAGAAGGACTCAGGGTATGTTTTTACCCTGACTTTTTTTAGTATCATTATTGTTCTCTTTAGTGCATTTCAGGCCTTCAAAGTGGTTTATTTTTTAGGCTAGGATGCTATTTTTGTTCTTTTGTGAGAAGATAAATATCATAGGATCGTAAGAAAAGCGTTCCTTAGGGCAGTAGGTGGGAGATGATTCCACTTCAGAATTTTGTATTGGGCTCTGGCATTTGTCATGGTACTGCTCTTCCCGTAGTGACAATAGGGAAAATGTAGAGTTACCAGTGGTTTTCTGGCTTTTTTAAATTTTGATTAAAGAAATTTAAAAATACCTTTCAATATTTGTATCTTTCAGAAGATGTCTTTGAAAATCACCAATGCAAAACGAATCGAAGGCCTTGATAGTAATGTGTGGTGAGTGCCTTAGAATAAGCAGTAATAATTTGATGAAGCTTTCTTCCTACGCATTTTGATTTTCTTAGTTGGGAATGTTTACCCTTATCTAAACTCTACAAATAAAGGTACTTATTTTAATTTACTCATTAAGTGAAATTGGAAGGACGTTAAGGGTCCATAAACTGATTTATTCATTCGTATAAATATGGTACATGTGCTAAGCTTACAGATAGGCAGAGAAAAGAACAAAGAACTTATCTTGTAATCCGTGAGCTAGTAAGAGCTGGTATGGTTGAGGGAAAAAAAAATAGATGATGAAACTGTGGGTTTCAAGAAATTGAGATTTCTAAGAAACTTCTAAGTTCATTAGTTCAGCCATCATCTAATTAGATAAAGTCATTTTGTAGGTGGTAAAGTTTTTGTTGGGAACTCATATTTTTTTATTTGTAAGATTAAACTAGGTCTTAGTTTTTCAGTTTTATGTTAAGATCATGAGATAAAAAGCTAACTGTAATTTTGGTACTTACTATTATTTTTTTAATTTGAGGATTGAATTTACAAAGTTGGCTGCAGACCCCTCTGTTGTGAATCTTGGTCAAGGCCTTCCAGATATATCCCCTCCCATATATGTAAAGGAGAAATTATCAAAGATTGCAGCAATTGATAGCCTGAACCAGTATACGCGAGGCTTTGTAAGTATATGAAGACCATGTGGGGCATGAACTTGTATTTTATATGGTGTTGTGTGTGAATGTGCTTCTGTCACTTCTGTATAATTGGCTTTCTGGGACCAGCTGTCCCAACCTGGTAATCAGAGGAACCCCTAACCTTGCTTGCCCTTATCTTCTGGAAGGAGCCATTCCCAACTTCTAACCCCTCCACAGTCCTATCTTGGTCTTCGCTTTACTGTTGTTCCAGCATAGGGTCTGAGGGCAACAAGGGAGGGAGAATCTTCTCTCTTTTTTTCCAGCTTTTTTTTTTTTTTTAATTCCAGCATGATTAACGTACAGTGATATATTAGCTTCAGGTGTACAATATTGTGACCCAGCAATTCTGTACATTATACAATACTCATCACAATGCATACTCGAATCCACATTACCTATTTTACCCATCCTCCTGCCCACCTCCCCTCTACTACATATCCATTTGTTATAGTTCAGAGTCTGTTTTTGGTTTGTTTCTCACCTTTTTCCTTTGTTTGTTTTGTTTCTTATATTCCACATATGAGTGAAAGTGTATACTATTTGTCTATCTCTGACTGACTTACTTCACTTAGCATTAGACTCTCTAGCCCCATCCATGTTGTTGCAAATGGCAAGATTTCATTCTTTTTGAGAGCTGAGTAGTATTCCATTTTGTGTGTGTATTTGTGTGTGTGTGTGTGTGTGTGTGTGTGTGTGTACACCACATCCTCTTTACCCATTCAGCTCTTGATGGACACTTGGACTTCTTCTATAGCCTGGCTATTGTAAATAATGTTGCTATAAACATGGGGTGCATATTTCTTTTGAATTAGTATATATATTGGCTATATATATATATACACACACACACACACACACACACACACACTTACACACACATACACATCACATTTTCTTTATCCAATCATCTGTTGATGAACATCTGGACTCTTTCCACATTTTGGCTATTGTGGACATTGCTGCTATAAACATTGGGGTGCAGGTGCCCCTTTGAATCAACACTTTTTATATCTTTAGGGTAAATACAGGTAGTGCAGTTGCTGGATCACAGGATAGTTCTTTTTTATTTTATTTTTTTTAAGATTTTTATTTATTTATTTGGCAGAGGGAGCATCAGGTAGGGAGAATGGGAGAAGCAGACTTCCCACTGGAGCCTAATGCGGGGCTTGATCCTAGGACCTCCAGGATCATGACCTGAGCTGAAGACAGAGGTTTAACCGACTGAGCCACCCAGGCACCCCTAGTAGTTCTATTTTTAACTTTGAGGAACCTCCATACTATTTTCCAGAGTGGCTACAAGTTTGCATTTCCACCAACAGTGTAAGAAGGTTCCTTTTTGTCTGCATCTTTGCGGACACCTGTTGCTTCCTGAGTTGTTAATTTTAGCCATAGTGATAGGTGCGAGGAGATATCTCATTGTGGTTTTGATTTTTATTTCCCTGATGATGAGTGTTGAGCATCTTCTCATGTGTCTCTTGGCCATCTGTATGTCTTCTTTGGAGAAATGTCTGTTCAGGTCTTCTGCCCGTTTCTTGACTGGATTTTTTTGGGTTTTGGGTATTGAGTTTGATACATTCTTTATAAATTCTGGATATTAGTCCTTTATCTGATATGTTATTTGTGACTATCTGCTCCCTTTCTGTAGATTGTCTTTTAGTTTTGTTGATTGTTTCCTTTGCTGTGACCTATGCCCATTCTTTAAATATTTTCCAGTTTTTGTAAATATATGTAAGTATATTTATATATGTGTTTTTTATTTGAATAAGTACAGCAGATAGTATTGCACTGTCACCAGGCTGTGGATGACATTGGTTACCTCAGGGAGATGGGAAGGAAGTGTTGTTGAGGAGAGATCATTATACTTTTTTAACAGAGCTTTGCCTAGTTTTAATTATTATATGAAGCATGTGTTATTTTTGTAATTAAAAATTTTTTAAAACACAGACCCTTATTATTCTGAGGAAATGTGTAGTGTTTATGGTTGCTTTCAGATCACCCCTTGCTAGAATTTGTTAGACCTGTTATTAAAATGAAATTCAAAAGAAATTTTGGATTTCCAGGAATGGTGACAATCTTCCCTTGCTCTTTTCACAAATTGTGTATATTTTTTGGAGCTTGAAGTAGTCTCTTTCTCTTGCTCTTATTTTTTAGTTTACTGGCTGTATTCCGTCACCCATCCCCATTAGTAATTATACCCAGTTTCTCTAATATTACAATATCTCCTAGTTTCAAAATATGAAAAATATGCTACAGCTTTGTTTTTATTCATTTTAATTGGGTGAGGGTCTGTGACATACTAACCAACATTCTGACAAAGGTGACAAACAGAAGTATCTTTAACAACGACAACAACAATAACAACAACAAATGCCTCCTTTTTATATGAACTGGGATGGAGAACTTAAAATGACCAAAGGCTCTTTTACTTCATAAATCTGAGGTATATCCTACCAGCCTTACTTGTGTCCTGACCCAGTTTATTCCTTTAGAGCCCTAGGTGCTTTGCAAAAAAGGCACATGCCCAGCACTTGGACTCTTACTTGCAACTGACTGAAAATTAAGGAAGTTCTCCAAAAGCAAAAAGATGAGCTACATGCTAGGAAACAATAAGAAATAAGAAATACTGAATTCAGTACCAAATAAGACAAGGAGGGGAGAAGGGAAGGGAAAGAAAGAGAAGAAGGGAAGAATAGAGAACATAGAAGAGACGAATCAAGGAAGATCAAATAAAGGAGTTAAGACTCCCTACAGGGATGCCTGGGTGGCTCAGGGATGCTTGGGTGGCTCAGGCGGTTAAGCGTCTACCTTCAGCTCAGGTCATGATCCCGGGGTCCTGGCATCGAGTCCCACATTGGGATGTTTGCTCAGTGTGGAGCCTGCTTCTCCCTCTGCCCCTCCCCACACTCTCTTCTTCTCTCTCTCACTGTCTCTCTGACAAATAAATAAAATCTTAGGGGGAAAAAAAGACTCCCTATATGTCTCAGAGTATTTGGATTTACAGTCCCTTCATTCCTCTAGTGAACATTGTTGTTTGCTTGAATGACTCCTCCCCTCTTGGCTATCATGTGGTGAAGAATGTCCTACTTCCCTCCTAACATAACTCTCATATAAGCACTAATATACATTTCTTTGGGGAATTTGTTTTTGCCCTCTCTCCATAGTCCATTGGTTGGCATAATAGCCTTCTCTTTGGTAACATGGAAGAACAGAGTCAGGATATATAGACAATGCAGGTTTTCTTATTTTAGCTGGGAAAAAAGTCCAACTCTACCCAATATAATTTAATTACTATCAAAAATAAAGTAATTGAAAAAAAAGTCATTGAATGTGATTTGATTGCTGTCAAAAAATGTACTATCAAAGACATATTTGGTACTGAAGTCAATTTTTACCAAAGCAAATACGGTGGAATTTTAAATGCCAAAACCAATTGTTTAATTTTTTTTTTTAAGTCATTAGCAAGTTGTTATTACCCTTCATGTAGGAATCCTCTGAAAGTAGGGGGAAAATGTTTCTTATTTCCATTAAAAAATACAAATTTTCTTTGGATAATTGTAAACATGAAACCCAAATTTTAAAAATTCTTTCATTTTAGATCCAGAGTACCTTCAAGAAGTAGATCCCATAATCAAATTTAAAATTTTTTTCCCTCTTTTTGTTCAACAGGGTCATCCATCACTTGTGAAAGCTCTAGCCTGCTTATATGAAAAATTTTATCAAAATCAAATCAATCCAAATAAAGAAATCCTTGTGACAGTAGGAGCATATGGATCTCTTTTTAATGCCATTCAAGGATTAATTGATAAGGGAGATGAAGTAAGTGTATTAACATTAACATCTTACCTATATTTAATTATTATCATTTGTACTGCCTTTGAATCTTTTATTTTACATTCTATTTTTAATTATTTTTGAAGTATAGTACACATGAGTAAAATCCACAAATCTTAAGTACACAGCTTGACAAATTGTTTACATGCATATGTTTATATATATGTGAATATGTATCCAGGTAACCACAAACCAGATGAAGATACGGTACATTTCTAGCACCTAGAAGGCTCCCTTTTGCCTCTGCCTCATTTATATTCTTCCAGAGGTAACTACTCTTCTGTCTTCTAGCACTATAGTCTCCTTTTACCTGCTCTTTAAGCTGATATAAATGGAATTACACAGTATGTACTCTTGAATAGCTTCTTTCATTTATCATTATGTCTGAGATTCATCTGTTTTGTTGCATGTGACTCATTCATATTTTTACAGCCTGTTTAGATAAGGGTAAGTGGAAGGGGCTAGCAGTGATGGGGAAAATGAATCTTTCATTTGCACGACTAAAATTACCCTTACCTGAACTCAGCAAGTATTTGGTTGGTGTGTTTTTATGCCCAGCATCGTTAGCAGCCCCATGTGTAACAAGAAGCATGAATGACTTCTACTTTGGTACTGTGACCCACATGACCCCAGACTCAGAGCTGCCCCTCTGTCCCCATCATAATTCCAGTACCCCTGCTCCAGTATTTCCTGACCTCTTCATTCATTCAGAAATCACTGAGGATCTCCAATACTAGGCACCCTGGGAGACAGTTTCTGTGTGGCAGGAGTTCCCCGTCTAGTGGAGGAGATACTCTCCAACTGGTGAATTAGAATGCGTGTGACAGTCAGTTGTGGAGAATGTGTTAGTTATGGTGGTGACGGCTCTGCTAATGTAGGCTCAGAAGACCCCAGAGAGGCGTTGCTTAAGCCGAGTCTGAAGAATGAATATTTACCTGGATCTATGTTGTTAATTCCTTTCTTTGAACTCTCATGGCACTTTCCCTGTACAGCTTCTATAAAAGATACTGCTGTTACTTTGTATTGTGTTATTCTGTTACATCTCTAATTCCCTCTACTATGCCAGACAATAAGCTCCTTAAGGAAACATCTTAAGGAAGTACAGGTATACTTTCATATACATAATCTCCTTTGAGCCTATAAACTAGTTGAAAGTTTCATCTCATTCTTTGATGTTCTTAATCCTTTCTTGCTCCCCCCTCCTGCACTCAGCAGGAGCATCCTGAGGCTCAGCCCTCGCCCTTCTTTCCTTTGTTCTTTCTTCCCTGATCACTGTATCTGATATTTGAAACCACACACATGTCACTTTCTATCACATTCACCTGTTTTATTTCCTTTATAACATTTATTACTATGTGAAATTATCTAATTTACTTCTTTGTTTTCTTATTTAATGTCTTGGTAGAATGTAAGTTCCAGGAGAACCAGTTTATTGCTCTACAACCAGTCCCTGAAACACTGAGTACTCAATAAATACTCTGCAGAAAGAGAGGGGAATTACTCCCACCATAAAAATAAGGAAATTTCAGCAAAGAGTGTCAAGTATATTCTTTCAATTTTACCTCCCTGCCTCTCCAATTTATTTTCCTTTATTGAGCTCTCACTTAAAATCAGGCCCCTGTGTTTCTCACCAGAGTTCAAAGATAGGTCATCTTGGTCCCTGAGAATTTCGTAGACTAATTAGGAACTTACAGCCCACCGAGGGAAAGATCCCTTCCCAAAGGGAATGAACAAAGATCGATTTCTTTGCCCTGCACAGTAGCTAACACCTAGCATAGTAGACTGTGTAGTAAATGCTCAGTGTGAACTGAATGACTAGCACAAACAAAGGGGCTTTAGAATGTAAGGCCCTGACATGACTCCTGTGAGAAAGGCCTTTGAACAGGCATTTTACATCCTAAGAAATGCACAGTAAAAAGTGCAAATTTGCAACAACCGTCAGGTATCACTAATTTAATCGACAGAAGTTAAGTGAGACAACTTAGTGTTGATTTGTGAAATTAGAAATAGTTACTCAATTATTCTAAAGCAATTTGGCTGTCTGTATAAGGTGCCATAAAAATGTTTGTACGCTTAAATCTAGCAGTAGCAATCATATGAATTTATTCAGCTATTTAAAAGCAGAGAAACTATATATAATCACAAATAAACATAGCATTGTTATTTATTTATTTATTTTAAAAGATTTATTTATTTTAGAGAGAGAGAGCACACATGGGCACTGGTGGGAGAGGGGCAGAGGGAGAGAGAATCTTAGGCCGACTCCTCTGTAAGCACAGAGCCCATCAGGGGGCTCAGTCCCACAATCCTGAGATCATGACCTGAGCTGAAATCAAGAGTTGGATGCTCAACCACCTGAGCCACCCAGGTCCCCCAGCATTGTTCTCTATACAAGCAAATGATTTAAAAAAAAAAAAAAAAAAAAAGACTATTCTAAGACTCCCAAGTAGCCATTAAGATAATAAATATTAAAAGTATAATAGTAGGAAATTTTCATGGAATATTACTAGATTTAAAAAGATAAAAAGAAGGGCACCTGGATGGCTCAGTTGGCTAAGTGTCTGACTCTTGATTTTGGCTCAGGTCATGATCTCAGGGTTATAAGATTGAGCCCTGCATCAGGCTAGTTGTGGAGCCTGCTTAAGTCTCTCTCTCTCTCTCTCTCTCTCTTCCCCCACCCCTCACTTCCATATTCGTGTGTTCTCTCTCTCTCTAAAAGAAAAAAAAAAAAGATGAAAAGAGAATATATATGATGGATATAAATTATGTGTTCAAACTTTCCTTATAGAAAAGTAAAAAGGATGCTAGATACCAACTGGACAGGTTGGATTGGCCCATTGACTGATGTAAAAGCCAGCCCACAGGTGACTGAGAGAGAACACGTAGAGGCCAAGGAACAAGAAATATGTATCTTAAGGGGCTAGGAAAAAAGACTGAATCTAGATATAAGCCACCCACAGTGAAATTGTGAGTATCAGACATTAACAATAGCATCTTAACCTGTCTCCCTGCATCCAGTCTTTGTTTTGGAGTGCTTTTGAGCAGGAAGAAACATCTTTACCCTCAGGTTAATGCTTGGAAAGTGGTACCCCATAATGGAGACCATTGTTGTGTCGTCTTTCCTTATAGTCTTTGGCTTCTGCCCCTCTCTAGTATTTTATTTTGTAATTTAAAATTTAAAGAAATACTTAATGTTTTGGCTGGAACATTCCTTCGAGGATGTGATGAGACATGGCCTCTTCCCCCAGAAAAATCTACCAAAGCCCATGTGAAGTTTTACATATAATTTCAAGAATCCCAACTGCAAGCCCTTCTGTAGACCTCATTTAGAGATCAAGGACTCCTAGACAAGTGTATCTCTAAGGTCTTTTCCAGTTGGCTGTTAGCTCCATGAAGGCAAGGAAGACCAGCTTTTTCACTGCTGCATCTCATCATGTAGTATAATGCAGGTACACAGTATTTTTTCAAATGAATGAATAATTGATAAGTTAAATTCTTATTTGGTTTCATTTTAGGTCATAATAATAATGCCTTTCTATGACTGCTATGAGCCCATGGTGAGAATGGCTGGAGCAACACCTGTTTTTATTCCCCTAAGATCTGTAAGTTTGCCCGCACCATTCACTTTCTTCAAGATGTTTTGAAAATATATGTAATTTCTTTGTCCCTGATGAAGTTTCAACTTTGATTACTTTTTGGGATTTACTGTGTATCTCTACTATGGCTGAAGGTAACCAATATCTTGAAGAGAGCAACTTTTATTACTGTCTCCTGTGTTTGCCATGTGTCTCTGTTGTACCAGCATTCACATTATATCTAATGTTATCTCTGTAGCTATGTGTCTTCCTCACCAACATAAGCAGGACCAGCTCAGAGACCATTTCTAACTCACTGCTCCCCAGTGACTAACAGTTTATGCTGGGTCTCCATAAATGCTTGTTCAGTTCTGAATTAAGCGAAAATTCTGAAATTTTTAAAATTTTGCTTTTATTTGGGGCACCTGGGTGGCTCAGTGGGTTAAGCCACTGCCTTCGGCTCGGGTCATGATCCCAGGGTCCTGGGATCGAGCCCCACATCGGGCTCTCTGCTCAGCAGGGAGCTTGCTTCCCTTCCTCTCTCTCTGCCTGCCTCTCTGCCTCCTTCTGATCTCTGTCTGTCAAATAAATAAATAAAATCTTAAAAAAAAAAATTTTGCTTTTATTTTTAGGAATTTAATGAAGCATGCTACCAATGTCTTTTTTTTTTTTTTAATTTCTTTTCAGCTTAACAGTATTCATTGTTTTTGCACCACATCTAGTGCTCCATGCAATCTGTGCCCTCCCCAATACCTACCACCTGGTTCCCCCAACCTCCCACCCCCCTACCAATGTCTTTTTAAAAATCTTACTAAAATAAGTATACACTAAGATAAATCACAGAATCTTATATTGGCCCCAAAGTACCAAACGTGTTAACCATCATTACAGCTGGCTCCCTTGAAGGAATGTAGACACTTAACAGCTATTAAGTGTTGAAAAGATTTTATTTTGCCATTTAATAGGTGAGACTCTAATCCTCTTGGACTCTTAAGGCTTAATGATTTTTTTTTTAAGATTTTATTTATTTATTTGAGAGAGAGATACAGTGAGAGAGAGGATGAGAGGTGAGAAGGTCAGAGGGAGAAGGAGACTCCCCGTGGAGCTCGGAGCCTGATGCGGGACTCGAACCCGGAAGTCCGGAATCGTGACCTGAGCTGAAGGCAGTCGCTCAACCAACTGAGCCACCCAGGCGCCCAGGCTTAGTGATTTCTGTTTATTTTCTTTGTTAGTCATTTATTCAGTAACCTTTAAAGGCCTTACCCTTCTCTATTTTTGCCCCAGTAAGGTTATTTATTTGTAAGACTGCAAACATGAATCAATTGAATTAAATCACATTTTATTCTTCATACTTAGAAACCTGTCAACGGGAAAAAATGGTCTAGTTCTGACTGGACATTGGATCCTCAAGAACTTGCAAGTAAATTTAATTCTAAAACCAAAGCTATTATACTGAATACTCCACATAACCCCATTGGCAAGGTGAGTCTTTGATCTCTTTATACAGTCTTCTGACCTATCATTTTCTCACACGTTGAATCATAATTGGCTCTGCTCTTTTGTTTTCTTTAAAACATACAGGTATATACCAAAGAGGAACTCCAAGTAATTGCTGACCTTTGCATCAAATATGACACACTCTGCATCAGTGATGAGGTTTATGAATGGCTTGTATATACTGGAAATAAGCATTTAAAAATAGGTACTGATTATTACATAGAGTCACAATCTAAATGTGTTTGGGCACGTCTGGAACAACTGATTGGAAAGGATCCCAGAACAGCTTTAAAATAGTCCTTACATTGGGTATCTGTCCGGATGAGCACTTAAATGGGATTTAAATAAATGATGCTTAAGTGAAATGATTAACAGATTGAAGGACAAGCAGTACAAACTAAGGGAAGGGATTTTTGGATCATACTATAAAACTATGAAACCAGAGAAGTCATACTTTTGCCTATATCCTTGGCTTTTTATCAAGAATCCATCTATTACTTGGTACATAAGATACAGGGAGCTTACTTGTTCCCAAGCTGGACTCTGTGCTGAGCAAGTTGCCAAAATTCCAAGTCAACAGGAGAATGTAAGGGCCAGTAAGCTATTGCTGCTTGGAGATTTCTTCATTAGTACTGGGCCATCTCACAAGTACCTCAGTGTCTTCTAGAATTGTTCAGACTGATATCAGCTGTAAGATTATATGCACAGCTGCAGACTTGGAGTTTTTGCACTTGTCCTTCCAATGCCCAGAAACACTTTTCTCCCTAGATATCCACATGGCTCAGTCTCTCACCTACTCCAGGGCTTTATTCTGATATCCATTTTTATGGCCATATATAACATAGTTAAAGCTTTCTCCTTCCAGCATTTGCTTTGCTTTCTGCCCCTCCTGCCCCGTTCTGTTTTGTTTTTTCCTTTATAATAAATATCAAGACCTATATTGTTTACTTCTAACCTGCTAGAACGTAGGGACTTTTGTTTGTTTTAGTGTCTTCTGAATGCCCAATTTCCAGGATAGGATCCTGCATATGTTAGAGGATCAGAGCATAATTGATGAGTAAATGAATAGAAAATATGAAAAGGATAAAGGAAGGAAAACTAAAATCACTCAGGCAAAAAATCAATAAATAAAAAATTAGTGTACTTATATATAAATAGTTGTATATATCATAATTATCCCTATGTACATTATAAATAGTAGAAATACAGAGGACAAAGCAAATGCTTGAGGGGATCAACAGAGGAGTGAGCAAAAGATGGAATTTGCTAAGCAGAGAGGTAGGAAGAAAATTCATACCAGATAAACTAATATGGACTGAGACAGGGAGGCGTAACAGATCAAGATATACTTAAGATTAGGGCAAGTGGTTTACAAGGATATAATAGGCACAGATGATGATGGAAAAGTAGGGTAATTCTGACAGCCTCGAATATGAGAACAGAGTATAAACTTGTGGAGGAAGTCATTGATTCTGAAACTCAAAGCCTTAGTATACAGAGTACCTCAGAGCCACGAAATTCACATCATGAGATAGGGATACATTGTCTTCCATCCTGAAACAAGAGACAGTTTTCCTAACAGAAATTTAATAATTAGAAGTCATTAGGGGCGCCTGGGTGACTTGATGGATTGAGCATCCAACTCTTGGTTTCAGCTCAGGTCGTGATCTCAGGGTTGTGAGATCAAACTCTGTGCTCAGTGGGAAGTCTGCTTGAACAGTCTCTCCCTCTGCTTCTCCACCCCCCCACTCATGCACACACACACACTCTCTCTCTCTCTCTAAAACAAGGAAATCTTTTTAAAAAAAGAAGTCAATATAAAAATCACAGTTCTGTGCATATTTGTAACAAAGAGCCATTGAAATAAACACATCAGAACTTTTTTATTTTGCCATTAGTATTTACTTACTAAATATTCATTTGTTTCATTGTTGGTAGCACACACTGTCAGATAAACAGTAGTACTTATTTTAAGCACTTAAGAAAATTTCAAGGAAGAAAACTGAAAATTGATTTTTTAAATTAATTTTTTAAATTTTTTATTAACATATAATGTATTATTAGCCCCAGGAGTACAGTTCTGTGAATCGCCAGGTTTACACACTTCATAGCACATACCTTCCCCATGTCCATAACCCCACCACCCTCTCCCTGCCCACCTCCCCCGGCAACCCTCAGTTTGTTTTGTGAGATTAAGGGTCTCTTCTGCTTTGTCTCCCTCCCAATCCCCTCTTGTTTCATTTATTCTTTTCCTACCCCCCAAACCCCTTATGTTGCCTCTTAACTTCGTCTTATCAGGGAGCTCATAGGATAATTACCTTTCTGTGATTGACTTTAAAATTGATTTTTTTTTAAATTCTACAAATTAATTTGATTGTCAGAATTCCAATGAGCATACTTTGAGAACAAGAGATGTGTCATGTCAAGGGAATTGGTTACATGATTGGATTTGTAGTATAAAGCTAAGAACCAGCTATAGGTGAGGATCTGAAGTGAGTCAGATAGGTTAGCAGTAGAGTTTAGAATCAAAACAATGTGGGGCTTGGGCAGGGAGAGGGTATAGCCTTTGAAGATGGGAAGGGAACAAGCAAGTATGCTTCTGAGATCTCTGGCCTGGCCCCCTCAGCAGTGATGAGGCTCTTAAGCAGAGGTGGGGATGTGCTGAGGAGGAGCAGATCTGTGGGGTGTAAGGAATCTTCCTGCCTCTCGTGCTTTAGTCTTGCTAAGTTTCAGTGTTTGAGAGATATAGTGAAGATGTCCGGAGACAAGTGGAATTATAGACCTGATAGTCAGGATCAAATTATGAGGAGAAACAGTTTGGGCAGTCATCAAAATTTTGTTGATGGTGGAACCCATGGAAGAGAATATTCTCAGGGAGAATAGACAGCCAGAGATCTGAAAGGTACGGTGATGCCTTGACACAGCAAACTGCTATTCCAGGTGAAAACTGCATTAGGGTTCATCTTCATGATCTCTCTGTTTTGGGTCATTTGAACTATTTCCAGTAGAAAATCAGATCAATATGGACAAATAATTATTTTTTGTCATTTCTAATTTAATTAATTAAATAAATAAATTTAATTTTTTAATTAAGCAGAGAGAAGAGTCATCTTTCTAATGAATATAATTCTATACTTAACATAAAACATATGTTCATGTCTATGCAATAATGCCTCAAATCTTTAGAGTTTTAGTTAACTCAGTTTAACAATATTTTTCCAATAGATAACTTTAAATGATCTTAAGATACATTGTTTGAGCCTTTATTATACTGCTTAAACCTCATATGATAAGCCCTTCATAGTAAAAATATAGCAGATATTACTTGCTGAAGATATCAAGACTTATATTTTTAACTTGGATTTTTTAGTTGTTTATAACAGCCCATAAACAAGAAAAAAAAAAAGAATTCACTATTTCATTATTTAGAGAGTGCAGTTTGGTTCCACAAAAAGTTAGCTCTTCTATACAGTGGCCTTTGTTATATGAAAGATGCAAAATGGCTATTTCATCAATTTGCAGAGTGTGATAGTAAGGCTGTCTAACCACACATCATGAAGCAGCAGCATCCTCAGGCTTTCACTGAAGCAGTTTTCCCTGGGGTAGCACTCTTCCTCATGCCTCTCATCCCCGTCTGACTTCCACTGAAGCCTAAGCTACCTGTAAATAACTCATAGCTGCTGTGGCTGATTTAAGGATCATGGGTCATATATGGGAAGTACAAAGACCAGTTGCCTTAGAGATACAAATGCAAGCTTAACTTAACCAACTTTAGGTATTGGGATTTGTTTGTTGTTGTTGTTGTTTAGTTTTTATTTATTTATTCATTTAAGTTATCTCTGCACCCACGGTAAGGCTCGAACTTACAACCCTGAGACCAAGAGTTGCGTGCTTTTCCAACTGAGCTGGCAAGGTGCCCCTAGGTTTTTTGGTGTTGGTTTTGTTTTTAAATAACTCTACCCAACATGGAGCTTGAACTCAGAACTCCAAGATCAAGAGTTTCATGCTTTACCAACTGAGCCAACCAGTGCCCCTAGATACTTTTTTTTTTTTAAATGGTCAGACCTACAAAGACTCTTTTTTGTTTTTTGTTTTTTTCCTGTTAGATTCACACACAGGACTGTGGTATTCTGTTCTGTTTACATTAACTTCTGTGGCTCTGAGATGGAGAGGACATGAACATCCAGATGTTTTAAAATTCCTTAGGGCCCTTTTTATTAAAGTAGTAGAATTTGTTCTGGGATCAGATTCTTGATTCAAATGATATCTCCAGATTTCTATAAAATGATGTTTCAGTCAACAAAAGAAACCTCTCTTTCTAGAAAAAAGATATATTAATACACTGATATTGATATACAAATCTTTCAGTATTTAGATAACTAATCTTAAAATTCCTTGTAAGTTATTCAGCAGATCAGTTTACTGCTGGAAAAAAAGAGAGGTTTATGTATACCATGACTCTTAGAACTTAGAACAACAGAAGAATATCTACTGTACCTCTGCAGAACAGGTGAAAAACTCATGGGGTTGCATGAGAACTTCACAACTAAATTACTTAAGGAGTGCAAAGAGCAGTGTAGTTAGTTAGCATTCTTGGAAGATTCATAAAGGCAATAGTTTATCAATGTTCAGCATAGTTCACAAGCTTTTACATTCTCTACCTTCATCATTTTGTCACCTACATGCCCTTTGCCCCAATTACCTTTTTTCCCCTTCTCTGACTGGCAAAGGCCTACATGGTCTTCCAAGTCTCAGCTCAAGCATTACTGTCTACAGAAAGCTACGCCTAACAACTTCTTCTGTTCTTGCATGATACTCCATGCCTGTTGCGATTACAGCACTTTCCACACTGCACTATGGTTTCTGTTTTACTTTCCTCCTACCCCCACTAGACATTAAACTCCTTGAAGATAGGAATGGCTTCTTTCTTATCTTTGTTTCCTCTAGACCTAAATTAGCCTCTGGCACCTGGTCATTGCTAATAAATGTTTGGTAAGTAAATAAGAATAAGATTGAATGATTTTTTTAAAGATATCAACCAACTTGAAAACATTTATGCAGTCATTTCTCATTATTTGTGCAATCCAAACTTGTGAATCACTCACAAATAGATTTTTTCACTCCAAAGTCAATGCTCTTAGCACTTCATTCATAAATATGCAGAAAGGGGCAAAAAATTGGAGTGGCCCGATGGACATGTTCTCAGTTGAGGTCAACAAGGCAACACTCTGCTTTCTTATTTCAGCTCCTTCTATAAACAAGTGTCCTTTTCATGATGATTTTGTTCTTTAAAATAGATCCCAAGCATAGTGCTGACATGCTGCCTAATATTTCTAAGAGCAGGAAGGCTATGGTGTGTATTATAGAAAGAATAAGTATGGGAGATGAGCTCCATTCAGGCACAAGTTCTAGCGCTTTTGGCCATGGAGATATTAAGGGGTGATACCCAAAAGGTATGGACTTCCTCCAACTGCTTGCACAGCTCTGCTGATATACTAAATATCATCAAATTGGACAGTTTAAAGAAGTGAATTTTACGGTGTAGGATTTATATCTCAAAGTTGTTAGCAAGACACACACACGCACATGCATGCACACCCAGATTGCCAGGCGCTACCCCCAGAGTTTCCGATTCAGTAGCTCTGGGATGCAGTCCAATAGTTTGCCTTCCTAACTAGTTCCCCACTGAGACTACTATTGCTGGTGTGGGGACCACATGAAATAGATTCACAAAATGGGCAAAGTAGAGTTGAGACAACAATAGCCAGGACCACAACCAAAATGGAGCCACAGGAAGAGAATATTGAATGTACTGCCACTGCTGACACTGAGTGCTAGGTGCCAAGGCTTGTGTGACCTCTGCCCGGAACACTGGCTACTGATGCTTCTGCCCCTGGAAGTAATTGTGCTACTTAAAATTACTTAATCTGTCACATATTACAGTGTTTTCAAGTACTGTAACATTTTTAATTGTGTTTGGGTTAAAGTTACATTATATTTAAAAACCCACTGAAGGGATGCCTGGGTGGCTTAGTCATTAAGCATCTGCCTTTGGCTCAGGTCCTGATCCCAGCATCCTGGGATGGAGCCCTGCATCAGGCTCCCTGCTCAGTGAGGATCCTGCTTCTCCCTCTCCAGCTCCCCCGTGCCTGTGCGCTCTCTGTCTCTCCTTCTCATATAAATAAATAAAATCTATAAAATAAATAAAAATAAAAAATAAATTTAAAAAATAAAAACCTACTGAAATACACGGACAACACTACTTTTAGATTATACGAATATAGATTGATGGGAAAGCAATTACTTAACCTTTTTCTTTTCTCTTTCCTATTCAGCTACGTTTCCAGGTATGTGGGAGAGAACAATAACAATAGGAAGTGCTGGAAAGACTTTCAGTGTAACTGGCTGGAAGGTAAGATGCAGAAGAAAATAATGTCTTCAAAACAGGCATATATTTTATTTCTCGTAGAGTTTCTGTACCTGTGTGTTTTAAATGCATATATTCTCAGTTTACACAGGTTTTTATATTTACTGATATTTTCTTTATTATTTACTCATTCGGCTTTCATGTTGGCCTTTATCCTTTTTGAGACCTGATCATTTCTTTGTTATTTTAAAGTTTTTATTTAAGTTCCAGTTACCATACAGCGTCATATTGGCTTCCGGTGTTCAGTACAGTGATTGGGCCCTTCCATACAAACCCAGTGCTCATCACGTGTGCCTGCCTGACTCCTCATCACCTGTGTCCCCCATCCTTCCTCCCTCCTCCCCTCTGTTAACCATCGTGTGTTCTCCATAGTTAAGCATCTGTTTCTTGTTTTGCCTCCCTCCCTCTCTTTTTTTTCCCTTTGCTCATTTGTTTTGTTTCTTAAATTCCACATATGAGTAAAATCATATGGTATTTTTCTTTCTCTAACTTATTTCACTTAGCATAACACTGGCTCCATCCATGTCACTGTAAATGGCAGAAAAAATAGGTAGTTTTTTATTTTATAAGTAATGAACTAATGGCACTCTTTTTTTGCAAAAAGCGTTCAGATTATTGCATATTAATATAAAAGGAGGAAGAAATAATATAGAATAATAACTATTTTGGCACTTACTCTTTGCCAAGTTCTAAGTGCTTTACACAAGCTCATTCTCATAAGGGCATTATGAAGTGAGTGTAATTTGTCATCTCCTTTCTCAGGCAATAAAACTAGTACAGAAAAGTTAAGTAAGTTGCCTGAGGCTATACTGCAAATAAAGTCAAGCCAGTGCAGGCAGTTTAGCTTCAGAATCCACGTACTTACGCACCACATTATGTAATACAATAACAATTTACCCAGTAAATTATTGTTTAGTTTTTATTTATTTATTCATTTAAGTAATCTCAACACCCATGGTAAGGCCATGGAAACTTGGTCATCCTCCAACCGGCCTCTCCTGAACATGGCCAAGAAGCAGGGAGTATCAAGAAAATGGGGCCTGGAGAACCAGCTTATGGAAGAGCCCCCTAGGCCCTCATTCAGAGTTACTTTTACCTAATTCAGATAACCTTTGTTACAGTTTTTAGACCTTCAGAATATCAGAAGTAGCAAATTAGAAAAGAAAAGGATAATAGTGACTAAGGGTACTGTTTACCTTCTGAAAGCAGAGTTCAGTGACTCCAGTGGAAACTTTCTCACAAAACAACAGTGTTGAAATGAGGGGTAAATACTAACACTGCACTACTTTCATAGTATGAACATTTTAGACTTGCATATACTTAATAATTACATTAAGCTGAACTACTCCATCAGATTTGGTACATACAGTTAGATTTGTTTTTTGAAATCTGCTTTTTATCTTTTCCTTTTCCAGCTTGGCTGGTCCATTGGTCCTCATCATCTGATAAAACATTTACAGACGGTCCAACAAAACACCATTTATACCTGTGCGACGCCTTTACAGGTAAGTATTAACGATACTTGGGGTTGAAGCATGGTCTTTTGGTAAAAGTGTTATTTTTAGGCTGTGTATTCGAGTGCCCTTTTTGAACCAGGCATCTAGTACTGTTTGGGAATTTAGGAACGGACAAATATTCATTGCTATCAAGAACAGCTTTTTTTTGTTTATTTAAATACATCAAGTTTTAGTTTTGAACACTCATACACTGCTGGAGGGATTGCAAAGTACTGTGGACTCTGTGAAGGACAGGACGACACCAAGCAGAATTATAGATGTGCATGCCCTACAAAGCTGCAATCCATCTGCTGGGAATTCACCCCGTAGCTCTTATCTGTACACCTAAGGAGCTGTCTATGTGTATGGCCATTTATTGCAGGAGATAGGGGATAGTCATTATCCATCTTTAGAATTAAAACAAACCATAGTTTATCCAAACATTTAAATACTATATGAGTTTTGTATTCGTTTCCTATTTCTCTGTAACAAATGGCCACAAACTTGGTGGCTTAAAACAATACAAATTTTTTATCTTACAGTTCTGGAGGTCAACAATCTGAAATGGGTCTTATGGCTAAAAACAGAGTGTCTAATTTCTGGTGTTCTTTCTGGATGCTTTAAGGGAGACTTCATTCCTTATCTTTCCCGTCTTCTAGGGACTGCTCACATTCCTTGGCTCATGGTCACATCACTCTAACATGATTCTGATTCTCTCCTGCTACCTTCTTGCCCTTATAAGGATCTTTATGATTGTATTTGAACATTTGCAAAGTTCATTTTACCATGCAGGGTACCATATTTACAGGTTCTGGGTTTTTTTGTTTGTTTGTTTTTAAGATTTTTCTATTTATTCAAGCAGTGGGGAGGTTCAGAGGGTGGGTGCTCTGATGCAGGGATCTGTCCCAGGACCCTGGGATCATGACCTGAACTGAAGGACTGGGCCACCCAGGTGCCCTTACAGGTTCTGGGTTTTAAGACCTGGACACCTTTGGGGGCCATTCTGTCTGTCACTATGAGTATTTAATAAATGAAAAGAAAGGAAAAGAATGAGGAAACTCTATAATGATCAATATGGAAAAATTTCCGGAATATACTGTAAAGTAAAAAAAGCAAGATGCAGGGCAATGTATATTTTTGCTATATCCTGTATAAGACAGGGGGAAACCGTTCACTTGTATTTTCCTAAAGGATCTCTGGAAGGATCCTTAAGGAGCTAGTAAAAGTGGCTAATTTTAGGGGATTGAGGAATAGGTGAAATGAGTAGATAGGAACAGGGCTGGGCACAAGACTTTTTAATGTATATCCTTTTTATATTTTTTCTGTTTTTAAAAAATGAATATAAAATAGGTATCTATGTATCATTATTCTGTGAATAATCAGAACAGTGAAAAAAAAATTTTTTTTCTGGAAGACAGTTAAAAAGCCAAAAGAGTGAAATATATTGGCTACAGTAAATTTACTTTTTTGCTTCCTGTCAAAAATATCTACTGAATGAGAAAAAAAATTTTTTAATTCTTTCTCCAGTGACTCTCTAAAGTAGTATCATAATAAAGACTAGTTTTGACTTTTGGTTTTATATAATAATAAATTCATTTTATCCACTCAAAATAAGTCCATTCATTTATTTAACAAACATTTATTGAGTATTGGAGATACAGCAGGAATCTCTTTCTGAAAAGCTCTTTTTGAGCTGATAGCCCAGTTGACGGTACACAGATAATAAAGAAGTAAATATTTTACTGATATACCAGGTATTCATAGATGCAATAGAGAAAAATAAAGCAAGAAAGAGGAAGGATATAAAGTGCTAAGGGAGATATACAATGTTAAATGGAGTAATCTTTGAAAGCCTCACTGAGATGACATCTGAGCTATGAATTGAAGCTTAAATAGTCACATGGGTTACCGAGAGAAGAACCTTCCAGACTGTGAGAAAAACAAGTGCAAAGGCCCTGGGGTAAGCAGTCTGGCTGTCATGTTTGTATCTGCGAAAAGCACAAAAGTGGGACGGGATGATCAAAGGACAAGAGTAGGAGGAAATAAATCAAAGGAATAGCTGGAAGCCAGATCAAGTAAGGTCATGTTCCTTACTATAAAGGCTGAGTGAGATAAGAAGGCACTGGAGAGTTCAAGCACAAGGGTAACATGATCTAACTTGCACTATAAAAGGGACCTGCCTACTTTATTGAATCAGAAGACTCTTGAAGTGATCCAGGAGAGAGACAGCAGTTGACTGACCCAGTACGGGGATAGTAAAATGGTGGAATGTGATTGGGTTGTGAATATATTTCGAAGGCAGAGCTGACAGTATTTGCTGTTGGGTCACATGTGGGGCTTGAGAAAAGGAAGTCAAGTATAAGACTACAGTTAAGAGACATGTTCATGTCTCTTGAGCTTTGACTTTTCTAGGGCAATATCTCCTGCAATGGGGAGTGAATAAATTGCTGAGAAAAAGAAGGATGCAGCTAAGAATCTGGAACATCCTTTCCTGACTGCTCTGGTCCTCCATTTCAGCTAAGTGCCTGGATTTTTCCATGCATTCAGACAACCAAGTCTGGAAGCTGGCCCATGCTTCCCAAGAGAACCCCAGCTTCCCAGGCTGATGCAACTTGATCCTTATTTATCCAAGATTTTGTTAGTACTGGAAATTATTATTAATTCTTTTTTCCTGCTGGCTTCTTTTGGAATGCGATCTTCTCAGTGATCTTACCCTTCCCTGTCTCTCCATGTCATTTCTTGCCATCCACTCTTGCTACTCTTGAGCCACGCCAGACTCAGTTCTTCCAACAGAACAAACTGTATCCTGCCTTTTGCATGTATTTGTTTCCTCATCCCTTCCACTTACCCCCTCCAGTAAACACCAACTGGAATCTTCATAACAGTGAGGATCATGTTTCTCTTATATACCATTATAGCCCCAGTGTTTTATCACAATGCCAGTATTTAACATTGGTATTCAGTATATGTTTACTGAATGAATGTTTTATCCTTTAATTCTTGATACTTCTTGGTTCTGATTAATTTCCTTAAAATTTGGCCACTTTGCCCTGCTATCTCAACCATTCCACTTATTGATTATTTACTTATGTTTCCTTCTTTGTGCTGAGAACCGGTATTTCTAAGTTGTTTCAGTTCACACTGACCTACCAATCTTCTGCCCCCTTGCTTGTACAGATCCTCGTTCTTTATGTATGTCCTGATTCAGACTTGTTTACCTTTTCCTGACCTGTTGCCTCCTCAGACACCCACATGACCTTTAACAACATTGGCTTTTTCCCTTCTCCCAGTTTCTCTCCTGTCACTTCTGGCTTTCTTGAGGAATGGTACAGAAGTGACTCCATATACCTTGGAAACTCTTTTCTAATCCCTGTGGTCCATAGATACTTCTGGGATACGAATGATTAGAACAGGGATTAGAATTTAGATTAGAATTATTGCATACCTATGGGTAGTGACATAGTGGGTCCGCTTTCATTTCCATGACCTCCTCCAAGGTAATGGGAAAAGGCTGGCTAGTTCATCATTTCTTTGTCATCTTTCAGACTTAGATCTAGCAAGTCATTCTGCAGCTCATCTCAGTGGAAAATAACTTCATGTCTTTTCATTTCCAAGTAAGCCATCTTTATACAAAACCTTTTTTTAATTCAGATCTTCATGGCCCATTCTCAGTTCTTCAAGTTAGATTTAATCATTTACATGTAACTGATTCCTCTGTTAATTTACATCGCCTAACATAAGTTCACAGGAATTCAGCTATAATTCTCTGAATGATTTTTTTTCTTTTTTTTGCCAATCATGTGACTCAGGCAATTTTAATTCTACCAATAAATTCAGCAATAAGTAACATTACCGTATTTCCTTTCCACATGTTTCAATCTTAACATGCAGGAAGCCTTGGCTCAAGCTTTTTGGATTGACATCAAGCGCATGGATGACCCAGAGTGTTATTTCAATTCTTTGCCAAAAGAGTTAGAAGTAAAAAGAGATCGGATGATACATTTACTTGAAAATCTTGGCCTAAAGCCCATAGTTCCTGATGGGGGATACTTCATCATTGCTGATGTGTCTTTGCTAGGTTTGTAAGAGTTTTTATTATTACAAATATATGGAAACTTATGTGGGAAATTATATTAGAATTAGAGAGTAAAGATTGGTGTCAAAGTCATACCAACATTTTGTCTATTGGAAAATGGCTTTTCACAATGTCACTGGTTTTTGTTGTTGTTGTTGTTGTTTGTCTTTTGTTTTAATAACTGTCTTGAGTTTGAGGTCCCTGAACCTTAAGTGTGACTGTTAACATGGTTATGCAGTCAGTTCTTTTAGGTATTCCATTAAACATAGAATTTGCTATCATCTTGTTCTAGTGTGGAATTTAAAACAAAAGTATATGAAATAATATATGATCCCAGGGTTCCCCTGAGTAAAATTTTAGTTCCCTTTTTACTTAAGAAAAATAAAATTTCTAGAATGTTGTTGCTATCAGGGAATGTTTGTTATTTTAGAATATACTGAAATGAAGTAAAGAAGGAAAATAATATCTATTGAGAATCTACTACCTGCCTAGCACTTTCAAACACCCTTTTGAAGAAAGTGTTGTTAGCTCCATTTTAAAGATGTGAAGACTTCGAAAGTTTTACATAACTTGCCTGAAGTCACATAGCTGGATTCCAAATAGTTTTGTCTCTAAAATCAATGGTCTTTATTTTTTTTATTTTTTTTAAAGATTTTATTTATTTATTTGACAGAGATCACAAGTAGGCAGAGAGGCAGGCAGAAAGAGAGGAAGAAGCAGGCTCCCTGCTGAGCAGAGGGCCTGATGTGGGGCTTGATCCTAGGACCCTGAGATCATGACCTGAGCTGAAGGCAGAGGGTTTAACCCACTGAGCCACCCAGGTGCCCCAACAATGGTCTTTATATTACCTGAAGCTATTTTATATATTTCTGACATCCCATACTAATCTAAAATTAGGAGCATGATAACATTTTATATATAACCAATTTTCTTCAAAAAAAACCCTATAGTGTTAATATTAGTAAATTTAAAAGCATAATTTATTTTGATAGAAGTTGGCCAAATAGTTTGTTTTAAAGTTCTATTACAATAAAGTTATATTCCACTGAACTTGAAAAGCATTTTATAAAAACTTTTGATTTTTATAACCAAAGAGTGACTTATTTCTTCATTTGTTGTGAGAGAAGCAGAGGCCATTATGCCCAGAGATTTTTGCTGTCCTATAGCCTGAAAGATATATATGTTTGGCTCTACCAAGCTCCATTATTATATAAAACCCCTTAAGATGTCCTATATTCTGAGGTTTAGAAATCACTTTTCCTATGGTACATCTAAATGTATAACTCATTTTATGAGATGATAAAAAGAAACAGCTGTTTTCATCACCTTTAGTTTGCTTTTGAATTGAAAATCCATACCATTTCAATATGAATTATTTTTTATTATTTATTTTGTATATTTTTATTTATTATTTAAAGATTTTATTTATTTATTTGTCGGAGAGGGAGGGCACAAGCAGGAGGAGGGACAGGCAGAGGGGGAAGCAGGCTTTCTGCTGAGCAAGGAGCCCGATGTGGGACCCTATCCCAGGGACCCTGGGATCATGACCTGAGTTGAAGGCAGATGCTTAACCAACTGAGCCATCCATGAATTATTTTTATTTTTTATGTATTTTATTTTTTTATTTATGTACTTATTTTATTATTATTATTATTATTATTATTGGTGAGCAACAGAAAAAGTTTATTGAGAGATATCTAAGTGACAGTACAAAAGCTCCTGAGAAGGAAAGGGAACCTGAGAGAGTTACCCAACATGAGTTATTTTTAAAATAATTAATTTATATACTTGATTTATTTCCAAAAAGCATTTAAGCTAACTTATATTAAAAAGGTTTGTATGTAATAATATATATAAATAGAAATTTATATAACAGAGGATCAGTTCACATAGGAGGGGAAGGAAGCGAATTTTTCATATAAGTTCATACAGTATTGTGATTAGCATTAACTTCGGAATGAACTTTGTGGCTGCAATAGCAAATGGAAAATGGTGTTAGTTACATAATCTTGGAAATAATCGTTCTTAAAAAAACAAAATAAAACAAAAAAATGTGAATTCCTCACTTCCTCACTGTGAATTCCTCACTTCCCAACCCACCATATAGTGTGAGACTTCAGTAGTTTCTGTGACTATTTTCTGAAAATATTTTGAATCTTGGCAGATTTAAATGAAATACATCTTCTCCTCAGATATAATAGACGATCTAATTTTCATTGTTGTTTTAGATGCAGACCTCTCTGATATGAAGGACAGTAATGAACCATATGACTATAAATTTGTGAAATGGATGACTAAAAATAAGGTAATGTTTATTGGCCTTTGAGATACTGTGCTGTATTTTATGGTTAACTTATGAAGAATACTTGCTGACATGTTTTGAACAATGTTAACTACAGTTTTGTTATGTGATATTCCACTATGGCTCTGTGGAGGATTTTAAAAACATTTTTTTCTTTTTGGAAGTTGTTGTGAACATTTAGAAGTATTTGTTTTTGACATTTATCTATTCTAAAATTAAATTTGAAAAAGTAGTTTTCCTATTTTATTTTCCTATTTATTTTTCAGAAACTGTCAGCCATTCCAGTTTCAGCATTCTGTAACACAGAGACCAAACTACAGTTTGAGAAGTTTGTGCGGTTTTGCTTCATAAAAGTAAGTTCCCTGTTCTATTCAAAAACACGTTTATGATGTCATGCCTTCTGATTTATAAAGCACCTTTTTTCTCTTGCTAGGAATGAATATGCTCATATGCAGTTTTAAAATTTTGGCTTGCTGCCATGAAATTAACTGCCTACCAGAACAAAACTCAACACTTTGAAGTACTGAGTTTACTGTATTACAGCATAATCAGACATCTTACCATGTAACAATACAATGTCCAGCCAGAAATCAAAAATTACTAGACATGTGAAGACATAAGAAAATGTGACCCTTGGGACACCTGGGTGGCTCAGTCAGTTAAGTGTCTGCCTTCAGCTCAGGTCATGATCCCAGGACCTGTGTCAGGCTCTCTGCTCAGTGGGGAGTCTGATTTTTCCTCTCCCTCAGTCCCTCCCCCTGCTTGTGCTCTCTCTCAAATAAATAAAATCTTTAAAAAATATATATATAACCCTTAATAAAGAAAAAAAGTAATCAGTAGAAGCAGATTACAAGGTGACCCAGATATAGGAATCATCAGACAAGGACTTTAAAGCAGATATTGGAAGAAATTAAGAAGATTAAATTAAGAAATTTAAGAAAGCAGATATTGGAAGAAATTAAGCAGATATTGTTCAAGAAATTAAAAGAAAATATAGTCATAATGAGTGAACAAATTAAAACTATAAAAAAATCAACTGGAAATTCAGGAATTTAAAAGTGTAATATCTGATATGAAAAATGTATGGGGCTTAACAGACAGAGGATTGAGGATATCAGGAATAAAGACCCACTTGAATTATAGATTCATAGAATTATCCAATCTGAAAAACAGAGGGAAAAATTATTTTTGAGAAATAAACAGAGCCTTAGGTCTATGAGACAGTATCAAGTGATAATACATGTAATTAGAGTACCAAAAAAAAAAAAAAAAGAAAAAAAAATGGGGCAGAAAAAGTATTTTAAGAAGTAATAGCCCAAAAAAAAGAAGGAATGGCAAAAATTTCCTCCTATTTGGTGAAAAGCAACATCCTTAGAGATCTAAAAGTTCAGTGAACCACAACAGACTGTAAAGAAAATCACCCTAATGGGCGCCTGGGTAGCTCAGTTATTAAGCATCTGCCTTTGGTCAGGTCATGATCCAAGGGTCCTAGGATCGAGCCCCAACTTCAGGCTCCCTGCTCAATGGGAAGCTTGCTTCTCCCTCTTCCTCTGCTACTCCCCTGCTTCTGTTCTCTATCTCGTTGTGTCTCTGTCAAATAAATTATTAAAATCTTAAAAAAAAAAAAAAAAGGAAAGGAAAGAAAACCTCCCTAAGAGACTTTATACTCAAACTGCTAAAAACCAAGTGTATTGGTAAGATCTTGAAAACAGCAAGAAAAAGACTCTACTTCAGATGCTTATGAATTTAGCAACTTCTTATCAGAAAAATATGGAGACCAGAATACAGTGAAATGACATCCTCAAAGTGCTAAAATAAGAAATAGATCAGCCCAGAATTCTTTATCCAGGAAAATAGCCTTTAAAACTGAAAATTAAGTATATATTCCTGACAAGCAAAAGCTAAATGAATTGCTTATCAGCTAAATGAATTGCTTATCATCAGATCTGTACTTAAAAAAAAAAAAATCTGAGGGGCACCCAGGTGGTTCAGTCATTTAAGTGGCTGCTTTCAGTTCAGGTCATGATCTTGGGGTCCTAGGATCGAGCCCCACATCAGGTTCCTTGCTCAGCGGGGAGCCTGCTTCTTCTCCATCTAACGCTCCCCCTGCTTGTGTTCTCACTCTTTCTCTCTCAAGTAAATAAATAAAATCTTTTAAAAAAATCTGAATATATGCATCATTGCTATTTTTAAGATGTTGCTACTGAAGACAGGCTTAATAAGATCCAAAATCTACCAACACATTCATCTATAAACCTAGTCAGAATGATGTAAACATTGTTTTCAACTTTGAAAGACAATCTACAAACTCTGGAAGACTCATTCAGAAGAGAATAAAAATGTTAGAACCTAATAACATTTTATTTATTTTATTTTTATTTATTAATATTTTATTTAGTTGACCAAACTTTAGAAGAGAGAGTAAGGCCAAGAATATTCTCATCTTTCAGAGGATCCTAGAAAGAGAAGTGTATCTTTTAAAGTTACAAGCAGAACTAATTTAAAAAAAAAAAAAAAAGGTAACTTAAGACTTCCTGTTTTAAAAGCATAAACACTGCCCTTCCCCATTCTCTTCTTGGAAATTATTGAAAACAACTAGAAGAATGGAAAACAGATTCACAAATTCCCCAGTAAATGAAGAAGAGTTGCCAAATACTGTGAAAGTAAAGGGAAGACACCTAGAAAGTCTCTTGTGTCTACATCTTCAAGTTATTAACAGCAGGGAACCTACTCATTTAAAACCATAGGACAATAAGTACACTAGCAGTGGGAGCTTCTCCAGACTCATTAGCATCATGCAAGGCAGGAGAGATATACAGCTGTACCATCTAGAACCTGTGTGGGGCAGGGTGGAAAGGAGATTATAGTTGGGTTATAAATTTTCTTATTCACACCTGTCATGTTTGCTTCAGCCCGTGTTGGGGCAATGTGGAGGAGATAGATTAAATTGGAGGTAGCCTCTTAAATTATCTGGGAGGAGGAAAAAAAACCTCCCCACCACTAAAGTCCACATCAATCATATTAAACTTTACTATGAACCAGGGAGAATTTCTGCTGTCTTCTAGTGCTACCCTAACTCTTCACATAGATCTGCAGATACATCTTCAAATTATAGACAAAGTCAGTAGATAGCATATTCATTACCAGAACAACAGGAACAGTAGGTGCACTAGCAAGAGATTACAGAGGTAATTCAATCAAAAATGACTCATGAAAAAGAATCAGCTGTGAGTCTATAAAAATATACTATTAAGGGTGGAAGAGAAAGGTGCAGGGAAAACAAAGTGTCAGAAAGAGAATATTCAATCAGAGAAGTGTTGCTATAGAGCAAATAAAAGTCGATAGTTCAAATCCAGAACCTTTAAAATGAGATTAAAGTAGAAATTTAAAAAGTTCAGGGAAGATAATGTCAGATAATATAAGAAGATAAAATGACAGCTTGTCAGAACTCAGGTACAAAATTGAAGGGAAAAAAATCAAGCTATTGGTAATTGTAGTGACATTGGAAACAGCGCAGGGAACCCTGAATACTTACTTCTGTAAGCATCGTAAGGATTGAGAAAAATGATCAAAGAAGAGTGGAGAGGATCAAAGACTTTTAAAATATTAGAAAAATTATAGATGTGGAAGACAAGTGAAATATCTAGAATTCTGTGGTGGGGGGAACAAATGGACCCTGAAAAGAATTTAATAGCTTTATTTTAAGAATGCTTAAGAATGCTCAGTAATTTCATTTTTTTAATGAAAAAAAAAAAAGGGCAGCTAAATCCAGCAATTGAAAGGGAATGCTTTGCCTCAGGAAAGATTGTCACAGAACAATTAACACTGAGATATATTGGACTTAAAAGATAAACAGTCCTTCAGCATCTACACAAAAAATCCAAAGCCTTCATGGGGGCAGAGTAAGAGGATCTGTGTGAACACACCCCCTTTCCATCGACACTCAATCCTCGAAGATACGGGAGCAATACCAAGAAGTCTAAGGAAAGTTACCATGGCTGACTCAACCTCTTGGAAAGGCTAAAAATAAAAGAATGGCAAAACATGCCAAAATAATGAAAATTGAAAGAAAGCAGGTGAAACTTAAGGCAAAATAAGCCAAAAAGGAGCACTTTACAATGGTTATGGGTAAAATTCTCAGCAGCTCTCAAATATATGAAAGGACTCCCACTTTAGTCATATTACAAGAAATGAAAATTAAAATGGCAACAAAATTTTATTTTATCTATTAGTTTGGAAACAGCCGAACAACTAAAAATTTCTATAAGACACTCTTTACAGAGAGCAGGGGTATCATTTGTAAAATCTCTTAACAGTGGTTAGTTTGACCATTTCCATCCACATGTAATGCACATACCTCTTAACGCAGAAATTCTACTTCTGGGATCTTTTTCCCATGAATTGACTTGCACATTTTGAATGATTGGTGCTCAAGGATTCTCCGTATTTCTAACTCCCCTCTTTGACAGTGAAAAAAACCCTGGCTTTCATCATGGAATCACATCTTTAATCAGTCTCTCTGTATGTGCCACCGTCCCTCCAGCCACCACCCCTCAGGCTTTGACACTTTGTACCAGGCTGCTATTGCTGTCACCTGTTGCAGAGATGCCCTCCTCCAATTCTCCATCACTGCACACGAGGCTGCCACTATCACCCACTGCATGGAATCCTTCATCCCTCGTAGTTTCTGACATCCCATGCCCGTCTACCTTGGCAGATGCCTGCCTCATCCCATCTAGGTTCCACCACTTTGCCTGGAGCCACCCTGCCATACAGATGCTGGCTTACCCTGCTTGGATCCTGACATCCTGTTCCAGTCAACAATGCCACTGCCATCACCAACACCTCATGCCACCCACATAAGAAACTCCCCCTTCTCTCCACTCGGGCTGCTACATCCTGCACCAGGCTGCCCAGGCTTCCCCTGCCTCCATATGTGGACACCTGCTTCACTCAGCCCCACCGAATGGCTTTTCAATTAAATCATTCAGTAGAGAGGGAAAAGAAAAGAAGTAGAAAAAGCAAAGGAGAAAAACAAGAGCTTGATTTTCACTGTTTATCTGTCAGTTTAATTTTATACCATATGCTGGTATTACCTATTCAAAAAGCAAATGAGTTTTATGAGAAATCATAACTGAAACATTGAAGGGAATGGGCATAGTAGTGTGAATGAACAATTTTTCCTCATTCAGAGCAGAGAATTGTGAATTTTGTCTGAAGTCGATAAATAAGGAAATAGAACCAAATGCATTATTTAGATCTTGGAGGTAACCACTAGCACCAAAACCAGAAATTACCATAAAAAGTTGTCTTGGGGGATGGTGGGCATAGTAGGAAGGAGTAGGGAGGAGGAGCAGATGATTCTGACTCTGTGTAAGCTCTTCTACACTCTCTGATTTGTTTCTGTAACTATATGTTAATTTAATTGTATTCCTTTTATAGGTCTGCCTTTTCATTTTTGAAAATTTTGAAAATTCTCTTCACTTGAGATCAAATATTCACTTAAATCTTCATTTAGTGCTATTATGTTAAATATTTTTTCTACTTTACCAAAATCTGTCTTTATTTTAAAGTAAACAAATCATTGGAGTGCTATCCAAAACTTAATGAATGATAGCTGTAATTTGCTCAATGTGCCTATTTTCAATTAGGCAAATGCCAGCCAGTAGTACCATTCACCATGATTTTGTGTCAGAAGGAATCATCTTCATATTTGTAAATGTCATTTTAAGAGGAGAGAGACTGCTGATTTTAATGCTTTTAGTGAACCAGTATTTTCAGTAAACTTTTCTGAGCAGCACGGAAAAAAGATTTTTTCAGAAATCTTAGCATTGGATATAAATGTTGACAGTAAACACCATCAATAAATATCATGCAGTTTCCCAGATGGAAAGGATTTCCCCCTTATGAATTCCTTTCCTAAAGACATTCAAATACTCCAACTGGAGACGGAGTCTCAGTCCTTTAATATCCCAAGTTTATGGCTGGATATCATCAGGGGTGTCAGGTCATGCACAAAAGGGGGTGCAGTGAGAGGCAAGAAAGCCAAAATAATAAATGTTGATCCCATGAGCACATCCTTCAGACTCGCTGCTGCCATCGGTGTCATTTATGAGTCTGGGTCTTCTTTGGCACGGCAAGCTGCTCGGACTGCTCTGATGGTTATAAATAGTGAGAGTGTCCTCACTAGTGGCTGTGGTTTTGTCAGGGATCAGTTTAAACTGTTTTCAGTCTGAACTGCATTTAACAGTTTGTCGATCATTTTCTTGGTGATGCTTTTTGGCCACATGCTAGTTGATTTGTACATTTCTTTAGTGTCAGGATTGGAGCAATAGACTGGCAGCCAGTATCACAAAACAGTATGATGTAGTGATCAGTGTCACACTTCTCTAGCTCCTCTAATATTGAATTCTTAAGAAGTTCATTCACTTTTCCAGCTAGGCAGTAATGGGATGTAACATTATAAATAATTGATTTGTTTAATTTGCTCCTGGGCTCCTTAAAGAGCTCAGGACCTGTATACTAGACCACCAAGGTGGGGGAAGATACTACGGATGCCATTTTCCAGTTTCTGTCCATGCAGCTCTCAGAGTTGTGGCTTTATATGGGCAAGGCTTCCAGTGACTCATCTTCTGAGAAGGCATGAGCCCGGATTGAACACTCTGGGATTCGGTGCTCTGGAGGACAAGGACAGGCTAGAGCCCAGCTGGGCCCTGGCTCAAGTTATCAGGGGTTGAAGAGCACTTGGTTCCCAAATCACTACATGACTTTTCCTGATCCATTGACTTTGGTATATTTTTATATATTTAAATATGTACTTCATCTTGAATTTGTTTGATATATAATGAGATTATTTCATTTATTTACAGAAAGACAGTACACTGGATGCTGCTGAAGAAATAATTAAGGCATGGACTGGACAGAAGTCTTGATCCAAGCAGGTTTGTATTAGACCACCTGATATGGAATTGTTATTTAGTGCTGCCATCTGCTGGATACTGAAAAACAAATATTTCAGTACCCATGAAATATGAAGAAATATTTCCATTGCTTTTCCAAAATGTTAACCCCACTGGGGTTTTTCTCTTTTTGTTGTTTTTCAGTTGAAATGTATGCAAACACCTTACAGTACCATTTTACCTCAGGCAGAGTAGCATCGTGGGTAAGAACTGTGAGATGCTGGTTGATGCTTCACCTCTCAGTGCTTCGGTTCCCTCATCATAAAAAGGGAATAAAATATAGCACCTACTTTATGGTACCTGGCTGGCTCTGTGGGTAGAGCCTGCAAATCTTGATCTTGGAGTCATGAATTCCAGCCCCATGTTGGGCGTGGAACCTACTTAAAAAAATAGTACCTACTTTAGATGAAGTTTATGAGGATAAAATGGATTGATATATGTAAAACCTCAATAAACCCTCAACTAATGTTAGTAGCAGTTCCATTTTTCCACCATTGTGTGAAAACTCTTGCCACTTATATGCCCTCAACTCCAAGTCCTTTCTTTCTCTACTCACAGGTAGTTCCCTCCCCTTCATTTACCAGGGCCTTTGAACTTTGCTCACAGTTTTGCTTCTCTGTCCCAAATACTGCCATCTTCCAGAGTGGCTTCAAGGTCCACACGGATTATGGAGGCTTTCAGAACTTTGACCTCACCTTTGGCGATGTTCATCTCTACCCCACTGTCCACTCCAGCCACCCACCCCCTTGGGTACTCCCTGGACCTTTCATCATATAAGGTTGTGTCACCTTTGAGATAATAAATTCGTCATCTCACACTGCACCCACCTATGCCTATAGTATTCTCCTGATGTTTCTCATCTGCTCTCAAAATATCACTTCTTTAAACTCACTATAATGTCATTTCAAATCCACCATTTCTCAAAAAAAAAAAAAAAAAAAGTCTATGGCCTTCTTACAGCAGAATCAGAATCAATCCATGAGAATAGATTCTGGTCTTCACCTTAGACCTGCTGAAAATAATTTCAGGATCTGGCCCTTCCAAGGTGATTTTTATACCAGCTGAATTTTGATAATCACATGGAACCCTCTATGTCATTCCCATCAGTCCCCTTATATTTGCCCTGCCCAGCTTAGACTGCATCATCTTTCACTTCAACCAAGATACTTTTGCTGCCTTGAATAACTTGCCCATTGTTACATCTCACCTAATTGGTCAAAAAACCCCAAAACTTCACCCTGGGATTAAAATGCTTATACTGGGCTGCTGACTACTGCTGTCACAAAATACACATTGTGCAGATACCAACAACCATGAACGAACATCGTTAAGCTTAACTAGATTTAATCCTTCCCTGACACCCTAATGAGATTTCTTCTACCTATTACCACAACAGCAATTCCTAATACTCTCCTGTTCTCTACCATAAAAATATCCAACCTCCTTTCTCTCTACATCTCAAAGCCCACCAGGACCAGCACAATTAAACCACAGATAATGACCTCATCGCCCACTTCTGTGAGAAACAAAATGTAAAAACAGATGCTGCCAGACAAGCATTGTCAACTGAGATCCTACCAAAAGGCCTATGACCTGTCTGCACCAGCATTCATCCTTAATTCATTTCACCCAGGGTTGGGGCAGAATGGGGAGGATTGGTAGGAAGGCAGAACCAGGTCCAGTCATGCAGAAGGAAACCCAGGACCTCACGAGCTGACTACTGCATACCAGTATAAATCCCACGTATAATTTTGAGCCTGTCCACTCTTGCTGGGGACATGATACAGTTTTTGCCAGGATTTAAATCTGCTCTTCACAGTCCTGGACTTGTCCAGTGCTAATCCTACCACCCTTTCTTCTCACATTTTCACTTGGTTCAGTCCATTCTCTTGTATTTTCAGCCTCTGGTTCCCTTCCTCAGCAGTGAGACATGTCCAGATTTCTCTATTAGAAAATCCTCTCCTAAATGCTATCTACTACCCTATTATTTCTTTCTCTTCAAGGCAAAATTTCTCCTTTCCTCCTTCCTTCTCCCTCGCCTTCCTTCCTTTGTTCCTTCCTTTCACAAATATTCATTGAACTCATACTATGTGACAGACACTAATGTAAGTCTGTTTCTTGGTTTTTCTCTCTTTTTTCCCTTTCTCATTTGTTTTATTTCTTAAATTCCAAATGTGAGTGAAATCATATAATATTTGTCTTTCTCTGACTTATTTCACTTAGCATTATACTCTCTGCTTCATCCATATCGTTGCAAATGACAAGATTTCATTCTTTTTTATGTCTGAGTCATAGTTCATCTTCTTTATCCATTCATCTATCAGTGGACACATGAGCTGCTTCCAGTTTGGCTTTTGTAAATAATGCTGCAATAAACATACCCAATAAACATATGTCTTTTCAGATTAATGTTTTTGTATTCTTTGGATAAATGCCCAGTAGTGTGATTACTGGATCATAGGGTAGTTCTAGTTTTAATTTTTTGAGAAACCTCCATACTGTTTTCCACAGTGGCTACACCAGTCTTGATTCCCACCAACAGCGCACAAAGTTTCTTTTTTCTCCACATCTTCACCGATACTTGTTTTGTTTTTGATTTTAGCCATTCTGACAGGTGTGAGGTGATATCTCATTGTACTTTTGATTTGCATTTCCCTAATGATGAGTGATATTGAGCATATTTTCATGTGTCTATTGGCCATCTATATGTTTGGAGAAATGTCTGTTCTTGTCTTTTGACCATTTTTTATTTTTTTAAAAGATTTTATTTATTTATCTGACAGACAGAGATCACAAGTAGGCAGAGAGGCAGGCAGAGAGAGGAGGAAGCAGGCTCCCCACTGAGCTGAGAGCCCAATGCGGGACTCAATCCCAGGACCCTGGGATCATGACCTGAGCCGAAGGCAGAGGCTTTAACCCACTGAGCCAACCAGGTGCCCCTTTTGCCCATTTTTAAAATGAATTATTCATTTTGGGGGTGTTGAGTTGTATCAGTTCTTTATATATTTTGGATGCTAACCCTTTATCAGATATGTTAATTGCAAATATCTTCTCCCATTCAAAAGTTGTCTTTTGGTTTGGTTGATTGTTTCTTTTGTTGTGCAGAGCTTTTTATTTTGATGTAGTCCCAGTAGTTTTGTTTTGTTTTTTTTTTTTCAGTGTTCCAAAATTCATTGTTTGTGCAACACACAGTGCTCCATGCAATATGTGCCCTCCATAATACCTACCACCAGGCTCACCACCACCCCCTCGGTTTTTTCTCAGAGTCCACAGTCTCTCATGGTTTGTCTCCCCCTCCAATTTCCCCCAACTCACTTCTCCTCTCCATCTCCCAATGTCTTCCATGTTGTTCCTTATGCTCCACAAATAAGCGAAACCATATAATTGACTCTCTCTGCTTGACTTATTTCACTCAGCATAATCTCTTCCAGTCCCGTATATGTTGATACAAAAGTTGAGTATTCATCATTTCTGATGGAGGCATAATACTCCATTGTATATATGGACCATATCTTCTTTTCCATTCATTTGTTGAAGGGCATCATGGATGCTGTATCTTGTCAAATGCTTTCTCTCCATTAATTGAGAGGACCATGTGGTTCTTTTCTTATTGATTTGTTCTATCACGTTGGTTGATTTGCAAATGTTGAACCACCCTTGCATCCCATGTATAAATCCCACCTGGTCATGGTGGATAATCTTTTTAATGTACTGTTGGAGACTATTAGCTAGGATCTTGTTCAGAATCTTAGCATACATATTCATCAGGGATATTGGTCTGAAATTCTCCTTTTTGGTGGGGTCTTTGCTTGGTTTGGGGATCAGGATAATGCTGACTTTATAAAAACAGTCTGGAAGTTTTCCTTCTGTTTCTATTTTTTGAAACAGCTTCAGGAGAATGGGTATTATTTCTTTTTTTTTTTTAATTAATTTTTTTTAAACATATAATATATTTTTATCCCCAGGGGTACAGGTCTGTGAATCGCCAGGTTTACACATTTCACAGCACTCACTATAGCACATACCCTCCCCAATGTCCATAACCCCACCCCTCCAACCCCCCTCCCCCCATCAACCCTCAGTTTGTTTTGTGAGATTAAGAGTCACTTATGGTTTGTCTCCCTCCCAATCCCATCTTGTTTCACTTACTCTTCTCCTACCCCCTTAACCCCCCATGTTGCATCTCCTCTCCCTCATATCAGGAGATCACATGATAGTTGTCTTTCTCTGATTGACTTATTTCGCTAAGCATGATACCCTCTAGTTCCATCCACGTCGTCGCAAATGGCAAGATTTCATTTTTGATGGCTGCATAGTATTCCATTGTGTATATATACCACATCTGCTTTATCCATCCATCTGTTGATGGACATCTAGGTTCTTTCCATAGTTGGGCTATTGTAGACATTGCTGCTATAAACATTCGGGTGCACGTGCCCCTTCAGACCACTACGTTTGTATCTTTAGGATAAATACCCAGTAGTGCAATTGCTGGGTCATAGGGTAGTTCTATTTTCAACATTTTGAGGAAGGTATTATTTCTTCTTTGAATGTTTGGTAGAATTCTCCAGGGAATCCATCAGGTCCTGCGCTCTTGTGTTTTGGGAGGTTTTTGATTACTGCTTCAATCTTGTTACAAAATATTGGTCTATTCAGGTTGTCAATTTCTTCCTAATTCAGTTTTGGAAGTTTATAGGTTTCCAGGAATGCATCCATTTCATCTAGGTTGCTTAACTTATTGGCATATAACTGTTGATAATCATTTCTGATCGTTGTTTCTATTTCCTTGGTGTTAGTCATGTTCTCTCCCTTTTCATTCATAATTTTATTAATTTGGGTCCTCTCTCTTTTCTTTTGGATTGGTTTGGCCAATGGTTTATCGATCTTATTGATTCTTTTCAAAAACCAGCTTCTAGTTTCGTTGATGTGTTCTACTGTATCCCTAGTTTCTATCTCATTGATCTCTGCTCTAATCTTGATTATTTCCCTTCTTGTGCATGGGGTTGGCTTACTTTGTTGTTGATTCTCCAGTTCTCTAAAGGTGTAAAGAGAGCTGGTGTATTCTGAATTTCTCAACTTTTTGAAGGAGGCTTGCAGGGCTATGTATTTCCCCCTTAGGACTGCCTTTGCTGTATCTCGCAGGTTTTGGACCGAAGTATCTTCATTCTTATTGGTTTCCATGAATTGTTTAAGTTCTTCTTTGATTTCCTGGTTAATCCAAACATTCTTAAGCAGGGTGGTCTTTAGCTTCCAAGTGTTTGAATTCCTTCCAAACTTTTTCTTGTGGTTAAGTTCCAGTTTCAAAGCATTGTAGTCTGAGAATATGCAGGGAATCATCTCAATCTTTTGGTATCAGTTGAGCCCTGATTGGTGACACAGTATGTGGCCTATTCTGGAGAAAGTTCCATGTGCACTCGAGAAGAATTAGTATTCTGTTGTTTTAGGGTGGAATGTTCTATATATATCTATGAGGTCCATCTGGTCCAATGTGTCATTCAATGCTCATGTTTCTTTATTGATTTTCTGCTTGGACAATCTGTCTATTACTTAGAGTGGCATGTTAAGATCCCCTACTATTAATGTATTCATATCGATATGACTTTTTATCTTGATTAACAGTTGTCTTATGTAGTTGGCTGCTCCTGTATTGGGGGCATAAATATTTACAATTGTTAGATCTTCTTGGTGGATAGACCCTTTAAGAATGATGTAGATCCTTTATCTCTGACTACAGTCATTAGTTTAAATCTAATTTATCTGATGTGAGAATTGCTATCCCAGCTTTCTTTTGAGGTCCACTGGCATGAAAGATGCTTCTCCATCCCTTCACTTTCAGTCTGGATGTATCCAGGTAGTTTATTTTTGCTTTTATTTCCTCTGTCTTAGGAGACCTATCTAGAAAAATGTTGCTATGGCCCATATCAGAGATATTACTGCCTGTGCTCTCTTCTAGGGTTTTTATGGTGTCAAGTCTCACTTTGGTCTTTAATCCATTTTAAGTTTGTTTTTAAGTATGGTATAAGTAAGTGGTCCAGTTTCATTCTTTTCCATATAGATGTCCAGTTTTCTGAGCACCATTTGTTGAAGAGACTTTCCTTTTCCCTTTGCATATTCTTGCCTCTCTTGTTGAAGATTAATTGACCATATAATCATGGATTTGTTTCTGTGCTTTCTATCCTGTTCCATAGATCTATGTGTCTGTTTTTGTGCCAGTATCATACTGTTTTGAATACTATAGATTAATCGTATAACTTGAAATATGATATTATGATACCTCCAATTTTGTTTTCCTTGTTCAAGATTGTTTTGGCTATTTGGAGACTTGTGTGGTTCCATAAAAATTTTAGGATTATTTGTTCCAGTACCGTGAAAAATGTTGGTATTTTCATAGGGATTACATTAAATCTATAGATTGCTTTGGGCAGTATGGACAACTTAATGATATTTGTTCTTCCAATCCATGAAAATGGAATACATTTCCATTTGTGTCATCTTCAATTTCTTTGATCAATTTTTTAAAAAATTTTATTTATTTGACAGAAAGAGAGAAAGAGCACACGTAGGCAGAGCAGCAGGCAGAGAGAGAGGGAGAATCAGGCTCTCCACTGAGCAGGAAGCCTGACATGGGGCTCGATCCCAGGACCCTGGGATCATGACCTGAGGTGAAGGCAGATGTTTAACCGACTGAACCACTCAGGTGCCCCTCATCAATGTTTTATAGTTTTCAGAGTACAGGTCTTTCTCTTCCTTGTTTAATTTTATTCCTAGATTTTTTTATCCTTTTTGGTGCAATTGTCAATGGGGTTGCTTTCTTAACTTCTTTCTGTTGCTTCATTAATAGTGTATAGAAATACAACAGATTTCTGTGTGTTGACTTTGTATCCTATGATCTTACCGAATGTCAAACTTATACATGGAAATTGTATGAAGAAAAGAAGTAGAGCAGGATAGAGGAGAATGAAAGTGTTAGGGAAGCAATTTGGAATGTTAAACACTTCATCAGGTAGGTCTCATGGAGAGAACATGGAGGCAGACTTAGAGGAGAGGAGGGAGGGACCCTTGTGGAGATCTTCAGGAGCAACATTCAAGCCAGAAGGAATAACCAGTGCAAAGACTGTAATAGGAGGGTGTATTCAGCATATTTGATGACTACCAAGAGTCTGATATGGCTGGATATAATAACCAAGGCACAAAGCAGCAAGTATGAGGTCAGAGAAGTAATGTAGTGTAAGGATAGTGTTAGGATAATCGTTCAATCCGGACAACCAGGGTACCACTTTATACTTATTTTTAACATTTAAAATAAGGTTTATTGCAGCATTGTTTGTAATTATGCCAAACTGGGAACAACCAAAGTGTTCATCAACAGTCATTATCTGGGGTATACTAATAAAATGGAATAGCATACAGCAATGAAAAGTCACAACCTACAGCTAAACACATGAATGAATTTCATCAGCACTGTTTTCATAGGGTTTCTTCACAGGATCTTTAAAGAATAAGCTGGAGTTCTCAGTAGACAGAGTGTTCTATACTAGAATCTGATACTGTAATCATTGAAACCTCAAATGCCCACCCCAACATTTGGGTTTCTACAATTTCTACTGGAGGGCTTCCATATTTTGGTCCAATAGTCAGGCCTAGGACTGGCTCATAGCAAACACCTTGTTTCAGTGAATCAAGGGACAGACGTTAACATCCTTTCCACTTGGCTGGGATGAAAAGAGTTGACTTTGGGAGGAGGAAGGCATGGGTTTTAAACATGGGATCTGTGGGTGAATAGTGCTATATTGGACCAAAGAAAATTTTAAAGTCTAGCCTAACATCTCTAGGAATTTAGAAGCCAAGGCTAAACCTGAGGCTTCCAGGTGCCTGATTAGATATCCAGGTCTAACTGTGGTTAGAGACACACTGCTACAGTGTGAAACCCAAAAGGGGTTGGACAGAAGGGTCTGCAAGAACCTAAGACTGACAGAACAAGAGCATTAGGATCGGCTTCGGTTGGTTTGCCCCGCTCACACCTAGCACCTTGCTCTATGTCTTAGACTGGTTCCTGGTGATCTCTATTGCAGCTTTTGCTCAAAGTAGTTGCTCCTAACATTAAATCACAGCTGCCTTGCGCTCCTTTAAGAGTTTCCAGCCTCTTCCCCCTTCATTGAATAATGGGTGCTTGATCTTCTCAAACAGAGGCTTCGGTCTTTTATTCCTCTTTCCTGCTGTTGGGATTACATTCCTCATAATCTATTCTTGAGGGGACTCCAGGTTCTTGAAGTCTTTACATCTCTTCAGAGTGTCACTCTGGCTGCTATGCCGAGAATAGACCACAGGGTCAGCAAAGGTTGAGATAAGGAGACCTAGTACAGTAATTCACATAAAAGATCATTGTGGTGGCAATGGAAGGTGATAAATAGTCAGATTCTGGATAGATATTTTAAGGCAGGACCAAGAGGATTTGCTTAACAGAGTTTATAAAAGGAATCAAAAGTGTGTCCATGAAGTGTGTAAATTGCCAACAATAGAATTTGTATCATCGACTTACTTTGACAATACTCTTAATGGTAGAATCCCTTCTCACATTTTTTTCTCTCTTTATGTTTTTTTCTTATGCTTCCTTTTTACCATTAAGAGAGATCCATGTTTTACAACTCCTATATTCTTTTCCTCTATCAGAGACTTCTTAAAATGACATATCAAGAAATAAAGATTTAAGTTAAATAAGAAAACCTTATCTATTTAATCCTAACCTTAAATTTGTGTATACCTTTATTGTCTTTGGAAACTAATGAAGCTTTCTCTTTAACATTGTCTTTCTGAGCCATTTACTTCACTTTCCGTCTGGGAATTAGGTATTCTGCATCTACAGAGTAGTTCTCTTCCTCTTCCCTGTGCTGAATGAAGGTAAACTGGATACTTTAGCTCTTCCGCTGCCCCCCCCCTTTTTTTCTTTTCTTTTCCTTTAAGGGTGACTTTTGAGGTTTAGTAATCTCTACTTCAGCACCCTCAGATGTGGTCCTAGATCTTCTCATTTTACAGATATTCCCCATGCTTGTGCCCACAGATGACTCTTGCGTCTGGATATTGTCTTCCTTCTTCATTCAGCTTGTCTTTTTTCTGTAACTTCTTTTTCTGTTTTTCTGTAACAATGTTATCATTAGTTTTTACTTAACTTCAACTACATCTACTTAAATATTAATATTAAATAATTTGCCAACTACTCTAAGGGCACGAAGGATCTTATATTTTTTACTGTCTTAGGAAATAAACCAGGCTTTCTTGGTGCTTATTCTGGTGGGTTGTTATGAAACTGAAATTAAATAAGTAAAAAAAAAAGTTTTGTTACTATTTAAAGCACTTACTAATTTTCATTGCTTTTCTTTATAGGTACTGCACTACCTCAATAAATTTTGCTGCTTGTTCTTTTGTTTCAAATTCCGTAAAGATAGATCCCTTTGGATCTCCAGTAGATTTATAACATGGTAGACTTATTTAAGCAGCATTGCCACATTTTTCAAATACTTCAATCCAGCTGTGATTAACATTTTAGGGAAATAACTCGTATATGCTAAACTAGGAGCAATATTAAATATGTAGGTATTCTTACTCAGAATGTCAATAGATTCTACTTGGAATATTTTTAAAAAAAGAAGAAGAAGAAGAAGAGTCCAATTTTTGGCCTGAGCAAAGGCCAGGATTGAGTGTTCTCACTTAAGGTAAGAAGACTCTAGGAGGAGCAGACTTGGAGGAAGGTCAGGAGGTCAGTTTTGAACACATTTGAGTTTGAGAAAAGAGCTCATTACCTTTCAGATGGAGATGGTGGGTAAGCAGCTATAGGGTCAGCTTGGAGTATAGGGAAGAGGCTAGAGATTTATACATCTGAGAATCTGTGGCTAATTGATGATATTTAGAAATGAGAGTGGATAGAGGCACCAAATATGTCAGTATTAGCAACAAGAAGAACTGATGACTTAGCCCAGAAGTTTTGCAAATTTTTACTGCAAAGTGGAATAACTCCGGGAAGATTTTTCACTTGATAACTCCACTTTCTCTCTCTCTCTCTCTCTCTCTCTCTCTCTCACACACACACACACACCTCTATAGTCTGGATTCCCTGCCCACTATTGTGCTGTTTTTTTTTTTAATTTATTTTTATTTTTTTATGAACATATAATGTATTATTAGCCCCAGGGGTACCGGTCTGTGAATCACCAGGTTTACACACTTCACAGCACTCACCATACGTGCTGCTTTCTAAAGATCTCCATCCATGTTCTGGATTCTTCGTCCTATCAGGCTTTAGCTCTTAGTATTCACTGCTTCAGACCACTCTGGCCCTCTTAAACCCTATCCTTTCTTGTTCCTGTGACACTGCACATCCATGAATAGCCTCCTTTCAGTCTCCTTTGCCTGTTCCTCAAATATTGGTATTTTGTCTTTTCTACACTTGATCTTAGCCAAAAGGCTGAGAAGCAATTGGTATTTTGTCTTTCACACTAAATAACTTAATTTACCCTCTATGTGCTAGGGACCCCCAGATTTGTGTATCCAGCCTAGTCCTTTCTGTTGAATTTCAGACCCATATACCCAATAGTCCATTTGTCGTCTTCTATGGATGTTTCACAGGCAAACCCTATACCCAGTTTGGTCTCCTCAATAAATGATGCCACCAATCCAGTTGCTCAAGTCAGAAAACCGAGAAATCATTCTTTTCTCTTCACACCCAACTCCTGTATATAGTGTCCTAACTCTCTCTTAAATCCATCACCTCTCTGCCCCCAACTGCAACCCCTCTGGTACAGGCCAATATCATCTCTCAAGTAGACTACCAGTCAATTTTTTAACAGTTCTCCCTGCTTGCCCCTTGTAATCCATTATCCTTGTAGACCAAATATGAACTTCCTAAAATGCAAATATGATCATGTTACCTATATTAGTTAAGCATATGCATGTTGCAAGTTTAAATCAAATAAAAAGGAATTTTCTTTCTTAGCTGAACATTTTAGGAGTAGTCTAGTTTCAGTTACAGCTTGATCCGGGGTGCAGATTATAATCTGTTATCAAGCTTTGTCTTATAGTTCTGTCCTCTCTGAGTCAGCTTTAACTTCAAGTTGCCATGTCTTATGATAGCAAGTTGGTTGCAGGAATTTCTAAGTATCATATGGTCGCACTAGCTAAATCCAACAAGAAAGGGACACTTTCTCTCTCTGAAGCTCCAGCATTGGTCATATTGTGTTATACTAGTCCATCCCTGAGCTGCCTGGTGTGCCAAGGGGATTGGTTATGCTCAATATCTTTGGCCAATGTGAGGTCAACTCAACACAAACTATACTGGTTGACAGAAGGGACAGAATGATAAAGAGAGAAGATGAATGAGCAAACATCTTAAGTGACTTAAAACACTTTAATGACTCTTTAACACTCTTAACGTAAGGGCTGCTCTCATCAGGACCTGCAGTGTCCTTCATGATATGGTCTTTCCTTCTTCCCAGTCTCATCTTTCCTGGTCATTTTTTCGAACTCACGGGTCTGGTCATACTGAGTTCATTTCAGTTTCTAAATGAGGTTTGTTTTTTTTTTTGTTGTTTTGTTTTTTTTCTCTCTGCCTTTTAATACAAGCCATTTTTTGACATTTGTGCTTAAAATTGGGTGGTATAATGCTCAATATTATGTGTCAACTTGGCTGGGCCATGGTTCCCAGATATGTGATCAAACATTATTCTGGATGTTTCTGTAAGGGCGCTTTTAGGTGAGATTAACATTTAAATCAATGAACTTTGAGTAAATCAAATTCCCCTCCAAGATGTGTGTGGGCTTCATCATCAGTCAAAGGCCTGAGAACAAAAACCTAACCTCCCCTGAGCAAGAGAGAGTTCTCCCAGCAGACAGACTTCAAGCCTGAACTGCAACATTGTGTCTTTGGGTCTCAGGACTGCAGGCCCATCCTGCAGATTTTGGACTTGCTAACATCCATAGTCACATGAGTCAATTATCTCTCTCTCTTTCTTTCTTTCTTTCTCTCTCTCTCTCTCTCTCTCTCTATATATATATATATATACACATATGTACACACAAAACCACTGGTTCTCTTTTTGTGGAGAATTCTGACTACTACAGGTAGATTAGCAAAAATAAAATAAGTTGTCTATAAATTCCCCAAATTAGGTGAGAAGTCATACAGTGACATCATGCCATATGATAGTAAGAGATACAGATTTGCATAGGAAACGATGAATTTCAGCAGATCTTTATGGAAGAGAGGAAGGGAGTATGGAAAAATTAAAAAGCCATTTATATCCTCCTTCTCTTCTGAGCACGTCTACGTAGATAGGGGCTTTTAAAAAGCTAAACTTTCCAATTTCTCAGGTTCCCTTACAACTAATCGAAAGTGCCCAAGAAGAGGTTCCATTCGTGGAAAAAGATAAAAGGCAAAGACATTCTGAGACTTTCTGTCTTTTCTGTCCTTTTCACCTTTCTACCTTCTTCCTGCCTGGAATGTAGAAGTAAGGTCTGGAGACACTGCAACCAGACTGTATTCATGCAGCAGCTGGCATGAGAGAGAATGCCTACATCATAAGGATGGCAGAGCAGAAAGGTGGGAAGAGACTGGGACCCTGGAAGCAATTTGGAGCCATGGTACCTATCCCAGACTTTGTAATGCATGAAACAAATAGCCTCTATTTGTTTTAAGTTACTATAGCAGGGTTTTCTCTTATCTACAAAGATCAAATTTTTCTTCTGGAAGGTAAACTGACATGATGAAAATTCCTTTAAGAAGAAAGAGATGCCGATCAGAAGGTTCCTGCTCCTTCAGGAAAAGACGGTGAGGGCCTGAAGGATTTAGTATGAGGGAAAGGCAAATAATCACCAATCTTTGTCAAATTTGTGAATTTTTCCCATCATTCTTATCATGAAAACAATTATATAACTACATAATTACCAAATATTTAAATCAAAAATTATTCCCAAATAAAGCAAGGAGTTTCCTCGGTCTCAACTGGATAAACCCAAGGGTGAAACAAAACAAAACAAAAACCTCAACCATGTTCTTAAGACATGAGAATTTCATTTTATTGCTGCTCTGAGAATATATCTAATTACTCAATCATGCCAATTAAATAGGAAGTTCACCTGCTGACAAACAGCCATCTTGGGATATAACAATAAATTGTAGAAATAATTGGATTTTCTAATCAATATTAACTTCATCATATTACACAGTGACTACTTTCCTTTACATTTAGATACAGCATTTTTTTTCTTATAATATGTAAAACTTTCCATTGTAGCAAAGTCTCATGGTTTAAAAGATGAATAATATAATCCTTTTCTCAGTGAGCATGGTTATCCTGTCTGAAGCATTATTTTCACAAACTCTTTTATCCTTCTCATTAGTTAGCCATTAAAAGTATAAATATCATACTTTAGCTGAAACCATAGAGCTGTATCTTCTAACACCACAACTCCATTTTGTGCATGAATTTCTGAGTTGACTTATTTTAACATCACTTTTATAATTATTCTTGGACCCATATATGTGTGAAAGAGTACAAACTCGTGAAAACTGTTCAGTTTTCTAGATACTTGAAAATGTTGGTTTGTTTTGTGTGTGTGTGTGTGTTTTTTTTTAATCAGATAGAGGGCTAGTATCCAAAATCTATAAAAACTTACCAAACTCAACACCCAAAAAACAAATAACCCTGTCGGGAGATGAGCAGAAGACATGAACATACATTTCTCCAAAGAAGACATACAGATGATCAACAGACACATGAAAAAATGCTCGATACCACTCATCACAGGGAAATACAAATCAAAACCACAATGAGATACCACCTCCTGCCTGTCAGAATGGCTAAAATTAACAAGTCAGGAAATGACAGATGTTGGTGAGGATGCAGAGAAAAGGGAACCCTCCTACCCTGCTGGTGGGAATGCAAGCTGGTACAACCACTCGAAAACAGTATGGAGGTTCCTCAAGATACTAAAAATAGAGCTACCCTATGACCCAGCAATTGCACTACTAGGTATTTATCCTAAAGATACAGAAGTGTTGATTCAAAAGGGCCCTTGCAGCCCAGTGTTTATAGCAAAACTATCAACAATAGCCAAATTATGGAAAGAGCTGAAATGTCCATCGACTGATGAATGGGTAAAGAAAATGTGGTATACATATATACAATGGAATATTACTCAGTCATAAAAAGAATGAAATCTTGCCATTTGCAACAACATGGATGGAACTAGAGGGTATGATGTTAAGTGAAAAAGTCAGTCAGAGAAAGACAAATACATGATTTCACTCATATGTGGAATTTGAAAAACAAGACAGATGAACATAGGAGAAGGGAAGGGAAAATTAAATAAGATAAAAACTGGGGTGCCTATGTGGCTCTGTCAGTTAAGAGTCTGCCTTCATTTCGGGTCATGATCTCAGTGTCCTGAGATTGAGCCCCACATTGGGTGGGGAGCCTGCTTCTCCCTCTCCCTCTGCCTTTCCCCCTCCCCTGCTTGTGCACTCTCTCTCTCTCAAATAAAATAAAATAAGATAAAAACAGAGAAGGAGGCAAACCATAAGAGACTATAGCTAAGAGAACAAACAGGGTTGCTGGGAGTGGGGAAGGTGGGGAGGATGGCTAAATGGGTGATGGGCATTAAGGAGGGCACTTGTCGGGATGAGCACTGGGTATTTCATGTAGGTGATGAATCACTAAATCCTATTCCTGAAACCAATACTATACTGTATGTTAACTAACTTGAATTTCAATTTAAGGAATATTAACAGGAAAAAAAAGAGCATAAATACTAGTGATAGAATCAGGACATCAAAAGGCATGCTCAAAACATTTTGATAGGTGTTGTGAAATTGCCTTTCAGAAATGTTGCACTGATTTAAATTTTTATTTTCCCATGCTTGGAGAGCAGGCATGGAGCTATCCTTTCAATATCATTTTAGACAGAAAAGCAGACCCTGATTAGAAATATTTGCCAGGCAAAAAGGAGGTGGATGTAATTTCAAGCTTGTGTATGTGTTTGCATGTGTATATATGCACTACCTGACTTTAAAATGTTTGCAGACCACTAATTATCTTGGGGCCAGAGCCAATTGTAACCTTGAGTTCTATATCTTGGGACTGGGGTTCCAGAGATTCAGGCAGAGTCCGTTATTAATTAGCTGGATTCCTTAGTACAAAGGATTCAGAAGCCAGGAAGAAGACTCTGAGACAAGCTAGTCATATCTGCAGTTTTAGAAACAATCTTTGGGGAGCACCTTGGTGGCTCAGTGGGTTAAAGCCTCTGCCTTTGGCTCCGGTCATGATCCCAGGGTCCTGGGATCGAGCCCCGCATCAGGCTCTCTGCTCAGCAGGGAGTCTGCTTCCTCCTCTCTCTCTGCCTGCCTCTCTGCCTACTTGTGATCTCTGTCTGCCAAATAAATAAATAAAATCTTCAGAGGAAAAAAAAAGAAACAATCTTTGGTCTTCAAGAAATCATTCCTAAATGAAGGACATGGACCAAAGAGAGCCATTGGTAAAAGACAAAACAACAACAAAGGACCAGTGGTGTTCTGAGGACCGAATTCCATTTTCAGAAATTCGAATTTTTGTTGAGTGCCTACTATATGCCAGACTCTGCTTTAGGTGCTAGAGGGCCTCATGGAATGTATATTAGGGGAGGATATAGATTTTTAGATGACAAATAAGAGAAACATATTATAAGTTCCATGGTGAGATATAGATAAATCTATCTACCTATCTATATATATGTGTGTGTGTGTGTCTTTAGGGTTTTCTATGTACAGTATCATATCATGTGTGAAGAGTGAAAGTTTGACTTCTTCTTTGCTGATTCGGATGCCTTTTATTTCTTCATGTTGTCTGATTACTGAGGTTGGGACTTCCAGTATTATTTTGAACATCAGTGGTGAGAGTGGACATCCCTTAGTGTTCCTGACCTTAGGGGAAAATCTCTCAGTTTTTTCCCCATTGAGGATGATACCAGCAGTGGGTCTTTCATATGTGGCCTTTAATGATATTAAGGTATGTTCCTCCTATCCCTACTTTTTGAGGGCTTTTATCAAGAAAGGATGCTGTATTTTGTCAAATGCTTTTTCTGCATCTATTGAGAGGATCATATGGTTCTTATCCTTTCTTTTATTAATGTGATATATCATGTTGACTATTTTGCAAATATTGAACCACCTCCCGAAGCCCAGGAATAAATCCCACTTAATCGTGTGAATGGTCCTTTTTTTTTTTTTAAAGATTTTGTTTACTTATTTGATAGAGATCACAAGTAGGCAGAGAGGCAGGCAGAGAGAGAGGAGGAAGCAGGCTCCCTGCTGAGCAGAGAGCCTGATGTGATGCGGGGCTGGATCCCAAGACCTTGAGATTATGACCTGAGCGGAAGGCAGAGGCTTAACCCTCTGAGCCAGCCAGGCGCCCCTAGGTATTTTAGATGTAGAGATGGGTTACCATTTAGTCTGGTGGAAAACTCTCAGGATTTTTTTTTTTTTTTAAGATTTTATTTATTTGACAGAGAGATCACAAGTAGGCAGAGAGGCAGGCAGAGAGAGAGAGGTGGAGGCAGGCTCCCTGCGGAGCAGAGAGCCCCATGCGGGGCTGGATCCCAGGACCCTGGGATCATGACCTGAGCTGAAGGCAGAGGCTTAACCCACTGAGCCACCCAGGCGCCCCAACTCTCAGGATTTCTATTGCAAAATCAGACTCATGATCTTGGGTTCTTGGGACATCTTTTTTTTTTTTTTTTTAAACGTTAACTTCCACATAACGGAAAAGAAAGCAGAAAGATATAACCATTCCCTTATTTGCAAAATCGACACTAATGTCAGAGTACGGCAAGAGTTTAACAGGCCTGAAAGAGGAAAGTGATAATCCACAGACCTGCTAGAAGCGAACATTTGATGAGAGTCGACAAAGTTGGCCGGAGTGTTCAGAACAGATGAAAGCAACATGGGCTTGTTATCCAGGTTTTATGCTGCATCTCGATGCAGTGCCATAGAATAAAGCCATTAAAACCGTGGAAAATGGCTAATCCATTGTGAGCTTTGTCGTTTTAATTAAAAAGCTACATTCAAACTTACTTTGGCTTTTCTTTAACTTGAAAAAAGCCACCCCAGGAAAACTATTCTTTACAACCAATCGTATACCAAATATCACCTCTATTAAGCTCTATTTGGGAATTGTTACTTACTGTCAGTCATTAAGAGACCTGGTTTAGCAGTAAGTACGCTGTTAGTACTCACATGCTAATAATACTGGTAATGAGAGCAAGGACTCTTGTGATGTGTGAACATGAAGCACTGAGCAGACCACCCATCTTGACTAAGATCAGTGGTAGAACAGTGGGTGGCAAATGTTTTACTTCGCAAATGTGGGGCAGGGTCCTTTCATCTCATTAATGTGAAGGAGTAAAGTACTAGGTAGGAAAGCTAGAAAATAGCTAGAATGAGCTGGTTTAAAGGACAGTTTTGTGGAAGGGAGAAAGGAAGCAAAAAAAAGAAAAAGGAAAAGCCATAAATGGGAAAACTCTTGGTAAACCTCACTAATTTGGTCTAATTATTGTGAAGAACAGTCGGAATAGTGATATTTTAAATATAGTATTTCATTCATTCAACCAATAACTCACACGAGCCAACATTTATTGGGTGTCTTCTGTGTGCAGAAGATTAGTCACAAAGGTTGGAGGAAAATTATGATGCCTCAGCCCTCAGTGAGCTCACTGCAGCTTCCTTTCAAGCACCCAAAATAACAGAATGGGCTATGGTCAAGAATTGCTTAGAACAGATCCTTAGTGCATGCATTAGTTTTACCACTTAAATTGTACTAAGGCTTAAGGGACCTTCTGTATATTGTTCCCCTATTTCAAAGGGAAAGATCACTTCCTGTTTGTAGTATTACTAGCAAAGCTACAGTATTCCTATTTGTCACATTTATCTGGCTTCCAATCCTATATTATTATAAATAACATTGCAGTGGACATCTTCATGAACAGAGTGTCCCATAGTTTAGATGATTTCCTTACTCTGGTTCTCAGAAGTGGGCTTACTGGCTCACATCTAAATCATTCTTGGAGTAATGCCAAATTGCTTTCTAAAAGGTTGAATCAATTTATAGTAGTGGCATGACAGTAAAGAGAGGAGCAATTTTATATTCTTGTCACATGGTCATCCTTTATAACTAATACTTTCAGAGTTTTTATTTAATGTTCAAATCACATGAGATTATTTGAAAATAGGTATTCTTCACAATAAGGTTTTTAGCATGTGATTTTCATGCAAACAGTAAATATCTAATGTTAAAATTTAGTCTTGAAGAAAGTGTGAAGTAACATCTTGAAGAAAGTGTGAAGAAAGTGTGAAGTAACATGTCACATGAACATGTTTCATGTTTTCATTTTACCCCAATAGTTCATCAGGGCACTCGAAAACCACTAAGAGAAATGTAGAGGTGAATCTTATCTACACTCCAGTAAATGTGCTATGAAAATTTTTTTAGGAAATTATAATCTCATATATCACTCAATTTCCCCATACTTTTTATTATAAATGAGACCGTTGGTATTTGGGAGAAATACTAGGGTTTTTTTGGGGGGGTAGCAATATTAGTTTTAAGACAGAATAAAACAGCACTAAACAGTGCAGCATAACTTTTGATGTCACATGCTTAATGCCAAAAAATATCTTTTTGGAAAAATATTAATTTTAATAGTCATTAGGCTATTAAAATGAACCTCTTAGAATTTTGTTTCATTTTGCTTTTATCAGAGTAATTTATTTTTTAAAAGATTTTATTTATTTATTTGATAGAAAGAGAGAGAGAGAGAGCAAACACAAGCAGAAGGAGCAGGAGGGAGAGGGAGAAGCAGGCTCCCCACTGAGCACAGAGCCCAATGCGGGACTCGATTCTAGGACCCTGCGACCACGACCTGAGCCGAAGGCAGACTTACTCAACTGAGTGAGCCACCCAGGTGCCCCTTATCAGAATAATTTAGAAGTTTAAAAGTAAACTACTCACTAAACATTGAATTAAAAAGTGAATTAATTTCTAACACTTTTTCTTCCTGATCCTGTAAGGAGATAACTGAGTTAATATTTTCTATTTGTATATTATTAATGTTTTAAGCCTAAATTCCACTTAGTGTGTGGAGAAGCTACTGGCTTTTCTCAGTGAAAAGCTAGTTGATTCTCAAGTGGAAAGACAAGCTAGCTGCTGATACTGGCGAATAAAAGATGTCACATAAATCAACAAACAAATGGAAAAGTTAAATTCAGGATCACATATGCAAGTACTTTTAGCAATGGGAGAGGAGCCAGGCACAGTTCAGTGTAGGCAGCACATGGTCTGACAAACACAAGTATCCTTATGCAGACAGCTGATCAGAATATTTTAGAGCACAGCTGTCCCACAAAATCAAGCCCACATGATTGCTGCAGGTACACTGCTTGCTGAATCCATTCCCTGATCCTAAAGTCTGTATATTGAATTTCTGTACACTGAGTTTCTAATAGGAGGGATACTTTATGGACTCTGATGCCAGATTGCCAGGGTTCAAATTCCAGCTCTGCCATTTACTAGCTGTGTGATTTCAGGCTATTCTTAGCCGTCCCGTGCCTCAATTTCCCTCTCTGTTAAATGGGGACAAAAACGGTATCCAGCCCATAGCGTTGGTGGAAAGATTAAATGAGTTAATACATGCAAAGCCTTAACAATAGCACCTGGCACATATCAAGCACTCTAGGAGCATATGTTGCTATTATTAATTTCACGATTATTAATTTTTATTACTACTATCTGAATTTAAAGAAAACTTTATGTCGTTGGGGCTCCTGGGTGGCTCAGTGGGTTGGGCCTCTGCCTTTGGCTCAGATACTGATCTCAGGGTCCTGGGATCAAGCCCCACATCATGTTCTCTCCTTGGCAGGGAGCCTGCTTCCCCCTCTCTCTCTGCCTGCCTCTCTGCCTACTTGTGATCTCTTTCTCTGTCAAATAAATAAAATCTTTTAAAAAAGAAAACTTTATGTCTTTATTAAAAAGTCAAAATGCTATTGAATGCTTCTACAAATATAATCTATATTTCCCAGGGCACAGTACTTGGGGCCCCAGAATACAGTATCCATTACACAGTAATGTAAAGTAAAAGGCTTACAGAGAAGAGGGAAAAGTTTAAGAGTCTGGCGTTTCTTGTTTTGAATTCTACCTCCACCATTAACTTATCATGCGACTCTGGGCTGTTTACCTCCTCAACCTCTCTAAGCCCTTAGAAGGAGAATAATAATATCTTGCCTGATGTGATAACCAAGAATGAGATAACGTAAGTGGAATGTGAGGTACCTAACAGATGACCTGCTGCATAAGGACCTCAGTTCTTGCAGGCCCATGAGGGGCCCTCCATGTCCCTCTCTGGCTCCCTGCCTCTTTCAGCAAGGTCTTACTGTCCAGCCTGGTGAAACCAAACACTGCAGAGCAGACCCAAGGCAATCACCAACTAAAAACTCCGTGTGTAAAGATATCATTGGTAATATAGGAAGTATTATAATGTTATATTTTTAAAAGGTTTACAAGTCCCTATTTTTTAGACAGGCACACTAAAATATGTATGAGCCAGGGTGATAGATGGGATTTGTTTTTAAAATGCTTTAGGGGCACCTGGCTGGCTCAGTCAGTGGAGTGCCCAATTCTTGATCTCGGGTCACAAGTTCAAGCCTGATACTGGGCGTGGAGCCTACTTAAAAACAAAATAAAATAATAAAGTGCTTTAGCAAGGGGAGACATAGAGGAAGAAAGGATACATGATACAAATGTGGCAAATACTGGATAATTATTTAATCAGGAAGAGAGGTAAATGAAGATTTGTTACATTATACCCTCTAATTTTTAGTGTGTTCAAACATCTTCATACATGATAAAAATTCTGGAAAATTTTAAAAACTCTCACATTTTTAGAAGTAATACATAATCACATTAGTCACAAGGCACATGAAGCTTATCTAATATTCTAGGCATTTTATCCCATTTCCAAGAGTCCAAATCAGATCTGGCCATACATTTCACTGAATCCTTCAGTCTTCCAAGCCTAGCAGAATATGTCATCTAATTCCCAAATATTTGTCAAACCTTGCTTAGGTTAGGAAAATGTTATTTTCTCCTAAGTCACCATAACAGACACTTAAATATCAATGTTTACAAAAGCGAGGCCACAAGATAGATTTAATGAACCGCCACCGCATTACACCAAGTAAAAGAAGCCAGACACAAGAGACATGTTATATGATTCCATTTACATGAAAAGTCCAGAAAAGTGGCTCTTGGGCTAGAAGTTGAATTCACATTAACTGTCCATGAGCACGAGTCTTTTTTTTTTTTTTTTAAGATTTTATTTATCTTTTGAGAGAGAGACAGACATAGCGAGGGAGAGAGAGCATGAGCAGGGAGGAGAGGGAGAAGCAGGCTCCTCACCGAGCAGGGATCCTGATGCGTGGCTCAATCCCAGGACCTTGGGATCATGACCTGAGCTGAAAGCAGACAGATGCTTAACTGAGCCATCCAGTGCCTCTGGGCATGAGTGCTCTTATCGAGATGACGGAAATATGCTAAAACTGGATTAAGGATGTATGCACAACTTGATGATACTACTAAAGGGGTGCTGGGCTAGCTCAGTCAGTAGAACATGTGACTCTTGATCTCTGGGTTATAGATTCAAGCTCCACACTGGGTGTAGAAATTACTTAAAAATAAAATCTTATGTTGTGATGAGCACTGGGTGTTATATGTAACTAATGAATCACTGAACACTACATCAAAAACTAATGATGTGCTATACAATGGCTAACTGAACATAATAAAAAAATAAAATTAAGTCTTTAAAGAAAACCTTTAAATTACTGAAAGTCTTGGACTTCTAAACAGGTGACTTCTGTAGTATATAGTACCTCAATAAATTTAAAAAATATATCTAGATGGATCACAAACTTGTAAAAAATCACTTATTAGGTATGGTAAAGCATTTTATACTTTAGGAGAACTATAACTAGCACATCAATTTTGATTTTACAGTAGCAATGTGAACTTTTAAAATAAATGTTTAAGTTTAAAAAGATGAATTAATTTAAATAATTGACTCGAATGAATTAGCTTACTCAATGCATTCACATATTTAAGTTAATAGAAATGATGATACTGACAAACCAGAAGTTTTGGTAAATGCTAGTCTCTGGGTCATCGATTCCTACGTGATAAAACTCCAACTCTGTGTGCATGTGTATTTGTGTTGTGTTTTTTAATCTTCGCATCAGATGTAAAGATTAAATGGGATAAATGTTGATGAAAATGCTATATAAATTGCCAATGCTGTACAAACAAAAGAAAAAGAATGGCCTACCTAAAGTGTTTCTATTTTAATATAAAAGAAATTCCAGCGAGGTTATGACAGATAAGAGACGCTCCAGGTGGGGGCAGAAGTAATTTAACAGGTTGCCCAGCTTCTTTTCCTCTGGGGTTTCAACTTCTCTGATTTCTTTCTTCTGCAAACATTTCTGAATCCCTACCATAAACCACTAGGTGGTAAGTCCTTATTCTTGATCTTCCTGAGGTATCTAATTGTCCTCCTCCTCCTCTCCCCCTTTTTCTCCCAAGTCAAAGTGCTCTATCTACAAAAACTAACTGCCCCAATGAGGTGGAGCATCCCCAAGCCCTTTTCTGTCTGCAGTTGGCAGAGCTGAAATGAAATGGCATTTTTGAAAGTTTTCCAGATGTTAAGGGAGAACCCCACCTTCCACCCCCTCACCAGCCAAAGTACAGTCAAGTAGTCAAGTTTTTACATTACAGAATATCAAATTGGAAGACTGGAAAAAGAAAAGAAAAGAGAAGAAAGGAAAAGAAGCGAAAAGAAGAAAGAAAAGAAAAGAAAAAAAAAAAAAGCTCTCCCATCTCCAGCTGGATTTCAGTTCCTAAACTTCTGTTTCTTACACCCCTTGTTCTTTCTGAGGAAGCGAGGCTTTCCCACCTTTCAAGAAAACAATGAGGGCTCAGTGGTATTTAAGTCCCAAGCCCAGGTGAACAAAGCAGCCACTATATTCTAAGTCTTCATCCCCATAGAAACCTGGAGCACCCTCTTTCCTCTGATTCCCAGAGTCAAGGTTGGTTTATTTTCAGCAGATCCTTGGTGGTGTTATTGTTATTATTATTATTATTATTATTATTATTATTCTGACGTTAGCTTGGCTAATTAATAAATCTAGGGTTCTTTTGAGGTTTCATTTTTTTTTAAGATTTTATTTATTTATTTGGCAGAAATCACAAGTAGACAGAGAGGCAGGCAGAGAGAGAAGAGGAAGTAGGCTTCTTGCCGAGCAGAGAGCCCGATATGAGGCTCAATTACAGGGTCCTGGGATCACGACCTGAGGCTTTAACCCACTGAGCCACCCAGGCGCCCTGCTTTTGAGGTTTCAAACATTGTACTAAGTTCTCTGTACTTCGGCTATCAAATTTGCAAAGGCTATGGAAAAAAAAAAAATTAGGATAGGGCCCACATCTCCCTGCCTCGGGGGTGCAGAGTGCTCTCCCAAGGTTTTGTTTCATCTCCTGCCAATTCTAAAAGTGTATGCAAAGAAGATACTATTACCCCTTGCGCCTAAAGGAGAAGGAACGTGCCTAAGAAGAAACAGCTTGCTAGCTGTTGACAGAGTCAGCATTGACACCTGTTCTGGCTGACCTAAGTGAATTTCTCTCTTTATTCCAAATTCCTTAAGCGGAATCGCCCCTCTGGGCAAGTAAGGACTTCGCTCAAACTGGCGTTGACTGACTCCAGGCTGGGGAGTGGGAGGGTAGTAAACTCTCGGGAATGCGGGCTTTGCCCCCCTACGACGGCCGGGTTCTCTTTGTATTTCGGCTCAGTCTCGCTGGGGGTATCTCTGGCGTAGCCTATTTGTAGAGTTACCTTGAGAATTCTCCTAAGTAGTTTTGTTGATTCGCTCAGCAACACAGCAAATCACAGAGACGGAATAGGAAAATAAGAAAACGCAAAGCACGTGGCGTAAAGAATCTCCCTTTCTTGGCCTTTCTCCCGACCCGTAGCCGCGCCCTATTACGACTGCGTGGGCGGCTCGCCTATAAAAGCCCGTCTTGGAGCGTCTCGTCGCCACAATCTTTTCCTGTTCTCGGTGCATCTGTTGTGGCTTTTAGCTGGGACCGCAGTGGCCGTGAAGATGGCGTCTACCAGCCGGTAAGTACGACTGGCCGAGCCAGGCTAGCCAAGGGGCGGGCGGAGAGTGGCAGAGCTGTTAGGCAGCCACCGGGGCTGCCGCGTCTGGCAAAGCGCTCCGGAGGTGCGGGGAGAGGCGGCTGACTGGCTTGGCCGACCCGGACAAAGGCACTTCCAGACGGCAGGGCTGTCAGGGGTGTCGCAGGGGGTACCGAGCCGTCGGCGTTACCATTCCAATGTCCTGGCTTGTTTTCTCGCCCAGGCATCACTCTGCGGGGGCCACTGTGTCCCCAGCCCCTGGTTTCGCGTCTTTTGGGGATATTTTAACCGTGTTTTTTCTTGTTAATTTTTTCTACGCTTGTTTTTCCAGCGGCTCAACCAGCCCACGATCTTTTCCAAAGAGCGGGAAAGGGTTAGTTCCAGGCCCTTATTGATCTGACAGCTAGAAAGTTAGGGACGTCAGCCTGATGGAAACTGATTACCATCCCGGAGGCCTTCTGAAATGGAAACTAGGGCATTTCCGAAGAGTTGATAAGTTCCCTTCTAAGAGGTTCATTTATTTATTTATTTATTTGTTTGCTTGCTTATTTATTTATTTATTTATTTAACAAACGTCTTCTGCATATTCCTGAAGAAAATTTTGCCTGTAGAAAATTACTTACATATGCTGGGAAGTCACTCTCTAAAATATTTTAAAAATGTGAAGTACTCCTATCTACAGGAAATGCATGCCGTGCCCTTAGAGGCAGCCTTTAATCCTGTGATCTGAAAAATGCTTGTAGACCCTAATTATATCTCTCATTACTACTATGAGGTAGATATTAGTATTTTTGCATCAGTGTAAACTGAGTCATGGCAGTGTTGACTTCTCCAAGGTTAGTGTTAGAACTAAGTGTAGAATCTCTTATCTATTTCCTGTTATCACACAGTTGGCCTCTAGTTAACTCAGAATGTATTAAAAGTATCAACTTAGTTCTATAGCTTCTGAGAGGTACCTTTGACATAATTTTTCTGAATTTATTATCATCTGTGGAATTGAGTTCCCAGTGAAAGCTGTTATCACAAAATAGCAAACTGGAGAAGTCCAGGCTCTTTTGTGGTAACTCCTAAGACTTACTGCTTTATGTTACTGTACTTTGTTTAAAAAAAAAAAAGGTGTCGGGGGAGGCAGTGTTAGCTAAAACAACTTGGAAACAACTCTTAAAGCCAATGACACTCTTGTTTACTGATTGTAATTCTATGATTGAATGCTCAATCATTCTGTCTGGGTGTGGCTCCATTGGGAAAGGCTTCCTTGTAGGTAGGTGGAAAACTTCAGCTTCCCAAAGATACCTATATACGACTTTACATTCTCTCATGGCAGTAGATCTGAAAGGTAAATGTCATATTTGGGCACAGCTTTTCCACATAATAGGACAGGAAATTGTGCTTGTTAGAAAAATTTGCAGCAGTTAAATATAGTAAGTTCATGTGATAGATTCTTTACCAAGAGAATACACTTTCCTTTGTGTGCCTTTATTTTCTTTGTTAAAAAATAATCTTGGAAATAAATTTTTCCAGACACATCCAGGTCTTAAATAGATGTGTCATTGCAGTTGTCCATCTAGAGTTTTTCTACCAGTGAGAACAACGGTAAATTTTGGTATTTCTGCCTTTAGCTTTTTTCCCCCTGAGTAAGATGCAGTTATTAGGTTATGAAACTGCCTGTGTTTTCACAGAGGAAAGCCAAATGTTGTGAGTTCAAAGCTAAACTCCACCACTATTCCGTGATTTCAGGCTAATCATTCTCTGAGTTTAATCTTTAGTAGGGAAATAACCCTTATTTTGTAAGGTTGCTTTGAAGATTAATATATATGTAGCACTGGATACACAGTAGGCACCCAATAAATCATAGCTATAAAGTGAGATTTGGGTTTATCTGGCTCCTTGGGGACTCTAAATTGTTTTAATGTCATTGATGGTTGTTTCTTCTTTCCATTTCATTTCTCTCCCTTACTTCCCCCACCACCCTACTGTGTGGTTCCTCTTTTGTATTATTCTTGTGGGTTTTCTGATTAAAGTTGACTATTGTGATTCATTTTATTTTGGATAGGTAACATACAAATATTGCAAAAAGAAGAAAAATGAAAAGCAGTTTCTTTTCTTCTCTAGCTCTCAGCCATCTAAAGTTCCCCCAAAGCAGCCATTATAACCAGTTTTTTTGTGTTTTCCTAACGATTCTATGATTTAACAGGCATGTTTAACAAACAGTGCTAACCTCTCTTCTTCCCCCAAAGTCTGTTGTAAACAGTTTGCTGCCTTGCTTTTTATCTTTTTCACCTACCTTTTAAGTACACAGTTCAGTTACAAAATGAGCACATAAACATAGCTACCACCCAGGTCAAGAAATTAAATACCACTAGCACCCTGGAAGCCTCCTCTTGACCTCAGCCGTTACCCCTTTTCCAAAGATAACCACCTCCCAACTTCTAACACTGTAGATTTGTTTTGCCCACTTTAAAGTTTCTATAGATGGCCTGTGTTTTCCTGTGTCTAGTTTCTTTTGATCAGCATTTTGAGAGTCATCTTTGTTACTGTGTGTAAGTGTAATTCATTTTTTTTTTCCAGTTTTGTATAAAATCCCTAAGGGCACCTGGATTGTTCAGTTGGTTAAGCATCTGACTCTTGGTTTTGGCTCAGATCATGATCTTCCTTGTGGGATCGAGCCCTGCATCAGGGCTCTGTGCTCTGTGTGGAGTCTGCTTCAGATTCTCACTCCCTCTCCCTCACACTTTCTCTCTCTCTCTCTCTCTCAAATAAATAAAGAAAATCTTAAAAAAAAATCCCTAACTTACTCTTTTTACTTAGAGTATTGAGATGTTTACATATCATTTATGTACATACACAAGATGTTCTACTTTTTTAATAATGCAAAATAAATTAGTCTGTATCCTTGTATACTGTGTGCCATATGGCTGCCTATTTGTAATTACTATTCTGCAGAGATTTTCCTTTATTTCAATAGTTTTTCATAATTTATACTGACTTAATTTATCACACTTTATTAAAATATTTCCGTTATAGGAATTTATGGAATAAGTGTGACTATAAAACAAACTTCCATTCCCCCATTTTCCTAATGAAAAGATCCAAGACATGTTTTGGTTAACTTGAATATATACATTTTGGGGATGTGGAATATTAGTTTTCAGTGGGAATCAGCTATGTTGAGAATTAACACTCCGAATTATATTTGCTGACATTTGGAAATTTATCCAAAAACCACAAATACCTGCTTACTTACCGTAAGAATGGTTAATGATGTCTTTTTAAATGTATATTTGTGGGGTGTTTTGTTTTTGTTTTTTCAAAAATTTTATTTATTTGTTAGCACATGTACAGGAGAGAGAGAGAGAATGAGAGCAGGAGCCCGTAGGGGCAGGAGGAGAGGGAGAGGATCCCAAGACCCTGAGATTATGACCCGAGTCAAAGGCAGAAGCTTAACTGACTGAGCCACACAGGCGCCCCTAGGTGTATATTCATGATGACCATAACATAACCTGTGTTGTAGTATTTCAACTGAACTTTTTTTTTTTTTTTTAAAGATTTTATTTATTTGACACACAGAGAGAGAAATCACAAGCAGGCAGAGAGGCAGGCAGAGAGAGAGAGAGGAGGAAACAGGCTCCCTGCTCAGCAGAGAGCCCGATGTGGGGCTCGATCCCAGGACCCTGAGATCATGACCTGAGCCGAAGGCAGAGGCTTTAACCCACTGAGCCACCCAGGCGCCCCTCAACTGAACTTTTAAAGAGGACTTACTTTCCATGATATCAAACACTTATGATTGTGAGAGAAATAACTACTAAATCTATGTAAAATATCTTTTTTGCTTTTTATTTTATTTTTAATTTATTATTATTCTTTTTTAAAATAAGCTCTATGCCCAGTGTGGGGCTTGAACTCACAACCCTGAGATCAAGAGTCAGATGCTCTCCTCCCTGAGCCAGCCAGGCACCCCTCTTGTTGCTTGTTAAAACTGATTCTTTTATGTCATTTAAGATTGATGTGTCTCCCTAAACTGCTTCATTTTCAAAATAGAATAATTGAACACATTAGTACTATCACAAGTAGATTAAAAAATAGATTTTAAAACCATCTCTTGAATGGTAGCAAACTCATTTTTTGGACTAAATGAAATCTTCAGGTCTTAAGTTCAGCAGAGGCACATCTGTCACCCTCATCTGTCCACTTGTTAGGTTCAGTGCACTCTTCTAAATCTGTTACTAAAATATCCAGCAAGTAGGGAAAAAAACAAAAACAAAACAGACTTGAAATTCATTCTCTCACAGGGGAAATAAGTGATTAAGTCACACAAACCAGATGATTATATGTAAATGCCACAAGTTATGGTAGCCAGTCATTTCTGTGCTAATTAAGATTTTTAAAGATCCTAGTAGCCTGCTTGTTAAGAGAAAAAAAACTTACTTTCCATTTAGGTTTTGAAAGCCTTCCATATCTGCCAACCATTAACTGTTCTTAGAAAAAAGAATTCTAATGGAATCTATCTGTGTTAATTACTAGCTGGAATTACAAGTTACCTAACTGGGATGTTTACTTTGGAGATTTAGCTTAAGTGTATTATACATATATAGTATTGAGAAAGTGTTCAAAATTTTCCTTTATCCCTCCTTCCCCTGCCCACAAAAGACTACTTTGTTACATGTTGGTTGGGAGAATATAATTTTTTTTTTTTTCCCCATTTAGCTTGGATGCTCTTCCAAGAGTCACGTGTCCAAACCATCCAGATGCGATTTTAGTGGAGGATTACAGAGCTGGTGATATGATCTGTCCAGAATGTGGCCTCGTTGTAGGTGAGTAGTTATTATGGTTTTAATTGAAATCACTATTTTGGGTACTTGGCTTTTGTATATTTCCCAAAGTTTCTTTTAATGAATACATTTTGATTTTTTTCCCTTACAGGTAATTCATTATACAACTAACAAAAAGAATTAGGGGAAAAACAAGAGTAAAATCAGAAATACCATATTTTATTGTGTATACAGATGTATATCCTTCATAATGTGGGGTATGAGGGAACATTTAAAATCGAGACAGCCAATCCAAAAGAAAAGGCCCTCAGTCCTCAGTCTCCTGAGTCCTTAGGTTTTTGTTTTGTTTTGTTTTTAAGATTTTCTTTACTGAGAGAGTGCATGCGCATGTGCCCCAGCACAGAGGGAGAAAGAGAAGCAGACTCCCTGATGAGTGAGCCGAGAGCCTGAGGCAGGGTTCAATGATCCCAGTACCCCAAGATCATGACTTGAGCCAAAGGCAGAAGCTTAACTGTTGGGGGGAGGTGGTGACACACTTGTGTTTATGAAATAATAAGGTGCACCTGGGTGGGCCAGTCAGTTAAGCATCTGACTCTTGGTTTTGGCTCAGGTCATGATCTCAAGGTTGTGGGATCCAGCCCCACATCAGACTGTGTGCTCAGCATGGAGTGTGCTGGAGATTTTCCCTCCCTAGCCCTCCTCTTCTGCTCCTCCCCTTGCTCGCTCGCTCTCTGTAAAAATAAATAAGTCTTTTTTTTTTTTAAGTGAATAAATTTAATCGATTTTTGTGGCTTTTAGATATTTTTTATTTTATTTTTTATTTTTGATTTGATTTGATTTTTTTTAAAGATTTTATTTGTTTATTTGACAGAGATCACAAGTAGGCAGAGAGGCAGGCAGAGAGAGAGGAAGGGAAGTAGGCTTCCCATTGAGCAGAGAGCCCGATGCGAAGCTCTATCCCAGGACCCTGGGATCATGACCTGAGCCAAAGGCAGAGGCTTTAACCCACTGAGCCACCCAGGCTCCCCACTTTTAGATATTTAAATAAGATCTGTTTTAGAGTAATAAATGTGTATCTATACTGAGTCCCATTCAAAGCCTTTTAGTTAATGAATCCAATCACTTATGTAGAATGATTTATTTATGAACTTCTGATATAAAATTGCTGTTGTCAAAAATACTGCTTCTTAAAATTTTCATTTTGTTCCTGCTTGCTCACTTATCCAGATATGTAGCCGAATTTTGAATAGAGATGGTCTGTTCTAAAATTATTCTTATGGTGGGGTTGCAGCTAGCACCTTAAAAAAGGAGTGATACTTAGCCATTTGAAATACTCAGAAATGAAATTGCTAGTAGGACTATGGGACATACAACAGAAACATTGGTGGTGATATATTGTGGAATTGTCTTATTTGGAAGACATCTGTAATACTCATCCAGGTAGGCTGCTTGCCTCAGACCTCCAGTGGGAGTTTTAAATCATACAGAGTCACTAATAGGAATTAAAATCCACTTACAATTAATTGAATTCTACTCAGTAAACAATGCTAACAGCTTATACATGCTGGGCACGGTTTTAAATGATTTACGTATTCACTCAATTTATCCTCAGAGAAAACTTTGAGGACAGTACTAATAATTATCTTCGTTTTGGAGATGAGAAACTGAAGTTGCGTGTGGCAGTGACGCTCCACTGTCTGTGTAGAGTCAAATTTCTATCCTAGATTGCCTTTCCTAGTAAAATGAGTTCAGTGTGAGATAGGCATCCTGTGAGCCACCACCTGTTTTATATATGACCTACCTGCTAAGCATGGCTTTTACATTTTAAAGAGGTTGAAAAAAATCAAAAGGATAATAATGTTTTGGGACATATGAAAATAATACCAAATTCAAATTTAGTGTCCGTTGCCCATACATAAAGTTTTATTGGACCCAGCCACACTTCGTGGTATCTGTTGTCCATGACTGCTTTCACGTTATGACCGCAGGATTTAGTAGTTGCAACAGAAACCAGACGTGGCACATCTCATCACACTGCTGCGCAGTGCACTGTAAATCCCAGTAATGCAGTTAAAACTCCTCAGCATCTGAGTACAAAGCCTATCTCCATACTGCAACATTTTATTTTGTTACCATTGCATACCCATTGTAAAAACGAAATGGAAAAAAGTGAACTTCAAAAGTCATGCTTCTAAGGTACAGTGGAATGTGGGGTTTTTTTGTTATTGAATTAGATGGCAAGCGCTGTATTTATTATGCAGTGATACCATAGCTCTGCTAGAAGAGTACAGTTGACATTACCAGATAAGCACTCACCACACCAACTCAGTAAAAACAATGATCAGGAAATTTAGAAAATGTAAAGGTGAATATCTCATCACAGCAGAATTTCTTCACAAAAATCACAGAATAAAAATAAGGCTGCAGTTAAAGGAAGTTTCTGAGTGGCTTATTCGTAGCCCATGCAGGGAAAGCCATTAACCAATGATGAGTTAACTAATTTCGTGTTTGATTGTCATAGCTGAAGAAACATGTCCAGAAAAAATAAACTTGTTTAAGATGATTAGCCTCCGTGAAAAAAACAGTTGCCTGAATAGTTGAGGACTCTGGGAGCAACATCAATAGTCAATTAAAAGTCCAGGCAAATTTCAAGTATTTCCCCTGGACTCTTGATACTAGATAGATGTTACTGAGTTGTTTATTCAAGGTGACGGTGCAGTTTTTAAGAGTTTGAATCATCTGCATAGGAGAAACTATTTTTAAAGAAGTTATAAAAACGCTAATTCAGTACAACCTGAAGGGGAGTCTGCTAAGATGTGTTACAAATGATGGTGGTAAAAATGCATGTGGGAGAAGACTTAGTTGGACAAATTTCAAAGATTGTGAAAATGTAATATTTTTAAAGCCTGTAGTTCTGTATTCATCAGCAGATACATTGTGGAGAAGGTTTGAATCTATCATGTTGCTGATCAGTAACAGTATCAGTAGTGAACTTCATTCACTCTCAGGGACTTAACTGTCGTCGCTTCTGTGAATCATTGTCAGAAATAGACTTGCCTACCACACAGTAATTTGCTAGTTTAGCAGCAGCAAAGCTTTCCTGTAATTGTTTTTGAGCTCAGGGCCAAGTTGGAATTTTTCTAGATGCACTACTGCCTTCAACCACTGCTATTGAACACTGAATGGCTTTAGAAATTAGCTTTTGCTCTAGACTTGCTAATATTAATTTAACCTAGAATTGTAAGGAAAAATCGTGCCTATATGTTAAAATTGCACTGTAGGAAAGTCAATTTGACAATAACTAACATTATTTGAATCACAAGTAACGTCAAATTAATGTATTTTATATACTTTCATTGCTGTCAGAAGTTTAAACAGGAACTAGGATCTTCATTCCCACACCAATCTGAAACAGGTATATTTTCCAAACTCAAACTACATTTTAATCAGTGTTTTTCAGACCCGGATGCAAAGGAAATTTTCATATTTCAGAATCCGTTTAACTCTGCAATTAAGGAGCTCCCACCTAACCTTCAATTGGGAGTGATTAATCTACAATGTAATGACATGTTAAAAGGCAAAATATCAGAAGAATGTAATAAAATTCTATAAATGCCTTTCAAGCAATGAATATGCTCAATTAAAATCATACGTGCAGATTAATATCAGTATTTGGCAGTACTTATCTGTGTGTGAAAAAGACTTTTTAAAAAATGAAATACATAAATTCCTGTTAACACAGCATTGACAGATGAACATTTGTAATTGATTTTGATGATAGAGAATGCTAACCGAATTCCAATTAAGTGAAGTATTTTCATCCCAAAAGAGAATTCTATTCTTTCTCAGTAGTAGATGCTTTATTACAACAAACTATTATTATATCTTTAATTTTATCAATTAAAAAATTACTGGAGTTTTCCATTTTATGTAAGTGCCTCAGTTTAGCCTCTTGACCCACAAAATGTAAAATATTTGCTATTTGGTCCTTCACAGAAAATGTTTGCCAGCCTGTAAGTTGAATGAGCGCGTTCTAATTCCCACAGTATTAAGATCAAACTGATAGTATGTCAGAGTGAGACTGAGACAGAGGACTGAACATAATTTCGGCTGTACTAAATGTAGTCATTTAAAAAATGGTGCAGAAATTTTGCATCAGCCCTTCTGTCAGCGTCACTTCTACTTTAGATGGTTGTGTAAGATGAACCAACTGGAAAAGGAAGATCTCTAATCCACAAGGCTTACATGCTTTTTTGTGCTTGGAATCCCTAATTTTTATTTGTTTTCTGCTTCTATCAAACCAAAGGAAGTTAATTATCTTTTAGTTTGCTTCTATTTACTTATCAGTCTTGAACACCAGCATTGGAGCTACTATATTTTATCCTAATTAAAGCAACTGGCCTAATTATGAGGCCTGAAAATTAAAAAATATAATCTGATTAAACTTCCTTTTTATACAAAGAAATATCTTTTTGTGATAATTGGTTTTTCTGACATCAAATACAACAACAAACACCTGTTTTAAAATACACAGTAGCCTCATTCATGTGTTTGTGGTTCAGTGTGTAATTTAACCTGCAGTGGGTCCTGCAAGTGAAGGATCCATTCCGCGAGGGCGGCTAGGCAGGAGTCTGCTAGGAAAGTGCCGTTTTGTTGAAAAGAACACCAGATTATATTGAGAAGAGCTTAAATGAACATGACAGTCCATGAGTCTAAATTTTAAAAACATGTGTACGTGTATACATATATACACAAACGTATATTGCTGTCTTAGAGCCATCATAAATTGAGGTTGTGTTCTGTATTTAATTGGCTTTGCATTAACTTGCTGGTTTAAAGGCGTATGCTCTCTGTTGCCAGCTTGGTTCTGCCTTTATCTCACATGCTACGGAGACAGGGCAGAAATTAGTCTGGGCACCTATTCTGCAGTCCACTAGGGCATAAAATTTGTGGCTTTTTTAATATTTAAGATATTGATATTCAATAGAGATTTAAATCCAGGTGTCGTCATGTGCTTTCTAATAAATAATCTTGGTTTACATGGTTTGAATGTGCTTGCCATAACATTTTACCTTATGTGAAACTCTCCAGATTATATCATTTTATTGAATAAGCATTTTCGATAGCCTTTGATTTAAATAATCAGACAACCTTAGAAACTGGGAACTCTTAGAATTGTTTTTGAACAAGTCTATACTTAATATTTAATTTGTGCTTAAACTTGGGGCAGTCTGTTGTCACTAACTCCTCTTAATTTCAAACTCAACACTAGCTACTGCTCACCTGCCCTCTTCAGAGCCATTTATTACCCCTCTCAACAGAGCCCATTGCCATCATCTTTTTTTGTGAAATAATTCATAATATGAAGAAAAATACTTATCTCCTATGATGATAAACTGCCTTGACTCCAGTCTCGAACAACACTTTTCTCACTGTCCTTCAAGCCTTCATTCATAGGCTTCTTGAGGCCCACCACTCAGTCTCAAAACTGGTACCCACAGTGTTGTAGGTTTTTCTTAAAGCAGCTTATAACTTTCAGGAACCAGTTTCTGTTTCAATTACATGACAAGCTACCTGAGAACTTAGTGGCTTATACCAATCATTTTATGTTGGTTATGATTTTATGGGTCAGTAATTTGGGAAAGACTCCTCTGGGCCATTGTTTCTTTCCACACGGCACTAGCTGGACTTGGAGGATCCACTCCCATGATGGCTTTTTCTTTTTCTTGCCTTTTTTTTTTTTTTTTTCTTAAATAAGATTGTATTTATTTATTTGACAGAGCACAAGCAGGGAGCGACAGAGGGAGAGGGAGAAACAGGCTCTCTCTGCCAAGCCAGGGTCCTGGGATGGAAGGTACATCCTTGGTCATGATAATTTGAGTCCTTCACATACTAACACACTCTTATCCAGAACCAGTCATAGGGCCCACCTAAACTAGAAGGGGTGGAGATACAGGTACGACCTCAGTGTGAGATAGATAAAGTCATGTTTCTGAAGAACATGTTGATGAGAGATTATTGCTGCCATCTTTGGAGAATAGTTTGTCAAGCTTTCAGTGTCTTTTAATATTTTCCCCCATGTTTAAGTGGTTGTGTGATATTTAGTTTCATCTGTACTTGGGATGTTCCCAATAGTTTGTGACTATTTTTAATACTATTTAACATGTAATAATTGTCTGACTAGTAAAAGTCATTTTTATTTTTTATTTGAATTACATGATTTTTATTTTAAACATGGAAAGTACTATGATTTGTCACTGGCTATTTAATCTTACAAGTGATCCTTAGGATATTGGTAGTGGTCTCAAAATAAGGCCAGTCTTTTTTTTTTTTTTTTTTTAAAGATTTTTATTTATTTGACAGACAGATCACAAGTAGGCAGAGAGGCAGGCAGAGAGAGAGGAGGAGGAGGCAGGCTCCCTGCTGAGCAGAGAGCCCGATGTGAGGCTCAATCCCAGGACCCTGGGATCATGACCTGAGCCGAAGGCAGAGGCTTTAACCACTGAGCCACCCAGGCGCCCCTAAGGCCAGTTTTTAAAGCAAATCTTTGTCATTTCTACAATGAAACTCTTGGCTCTACTGCACTGTTTTGTGGGGTTTTCCCCACATATCCTAAGTGTGATTGTGTCACTGTAAAAATTGAGCACTAGGTGGCAGTATAATCCTATTTAGACTATCAATTTGTTCATAAATTTGACCTTGTACGTTGTTTATAGTCCACAAAGTATTAGGTTAGTAAACTGCTGTAATAGTTGTTAAAACACAAAATTGGTTATGACTTTTATAAATTAGGATTTCAAATAAGGTATTTAGATCTAATGGTATCATTTCTACTTAAAACTACTTTTTATGTGCCATTTAAAACTGAAGTCTTTCATTGTTCTTTAAAGGAATACAAGGAAAATACCAGAAAATAGTAAAGTTAGATTTAAATGAGGAAAATGACCCAATTTAACCTCTCATTCCTAAAGTCTTTCTGGATATTGTTTATATCAGTGCATCTGAAGCATGAATGTGCATTAAGAATCAGTTGTTTAAAGATTCCAGACCCCATTTCTTGAAATTCTATCTCAGGTCATACATCAGTAACATTAAGAAACACAAATCTATACTATTGACTTTACAGTTTACCACATTTTTTGAGATCGTCTGTACTTTTGGAGTTTTTACCTTTATTTCCATATTTTCCATGTCTCCAGACTGCAAATTCCTGTGGGGCAGAGATCTCATGTGTCCATAGCTCCTAGTATAACTAGTGGCCTTCGTGAGCTGTGGAACTATAACCAAGTAACATAATTTTTCCAAGCTTAACTTTGTTCATGTGTAAAATAAGTCGCAGCCTCCCCCCCAACCCGAAAGTCCAAAACAGGGAGCAGATACCATACAACTCAGAATTGTTAGGAATTGTTAAAAATTAAATGAGATAATGTATAAAATGTATAGTATGAAATTTCAGTGATACATATTTGGGGTTACAAGTATTCCTTTTTTCTTGCAGAAAAAGCAGGTTATTCTAAGTCTATGATGCCATTCATCATAGCAAGTCAGTTGCAAAATTTGAGTGGGTCTGCCATATGCAGTGCTCTCCAACTGTAGCGTTTTAAAGATTGCCAGATTACCATCTTTAAATATGCATTACAGTGTTTCCTAAAGGAGAAAATTGAGGAATATTCACTTTCATATTCTTGCTTTGGTACCTCTTGTAAGCCCTCAGAGCCAGCCTTCTTACCTAATTTTGAATTTTCCATTTAGATGCTACTTTACCTTAAGCATCAGAGAATTACTAATCTTACTGGGTTAACACAACCACTCTGAGGGAAACTGAGGCTTGGAGTACTTAGGTAATTAGCTCAAGATTTCACATCTAGTAAGTGACAGAGCCACTCAAATCCAGATCTGTAGGACTTAACAAACCTGTTTCTGTTAAGGTGCTGTGCTGGTCAGGGGGAGAGATAGAGTTCAAATGCTCTAAGCAAGCTCTGGAGCAACTCTTTGGCTAGTATGTGGAAGGAAGAGGTGCATTAGCACAACATAGCATGGTGAAAGCTCTATTCCAGATCTTCCCAGTTTGGTGAGAACACGAAGGAAGCAGTGACTTCCTGGGGAAATTACTGTTGAATTTACACTGAAACATCATTAAGTGTGGGTAAGGGTTTGTGGAGGGAAGGTCATTCCAAGTGGAGGGGAAAAGAAACATGCCCATAGGATAGAAGCCTGAGAGTGTTAGTATGTGAACGACTCAAATTATCATGATTAAGGATGTACCTTCAATCAGAGCTGCAGTTCCTTAGCTTAGATGCTGCTGTTGCTGCTGCCAACCTGCCTGTATTTGAGGAAATAAGAGATGTATTCAGATTCTCAGGGATGGAATTATAATGCATGTTCCTTTCCAAAAGTAATTATACTCTCGACTTGCACAGCTTTTTGTTTTCTAAAGTATCTGTTGACCAGATATCTCTTGAAAATTGTCTTTAATGCAAGCTTTCTGTTAAGAATGTACTATAACCCTAAACTAAAAATTAGGATTCTTTGAAATAGTGTAAGGAGGAATGGTAGGAAGGGGTAGATGATTGAGGAAGATGTGGAAGCTAATGATGCATTTCATTTTCAGCATTAGATGTAACACATGTAGTGTGTTGACCTAAACAGTTTTCCAGAGCATCTTAATTTTTTTAAATTAAAAAACTCAATGCTTGGTTACCTTGAGTAATGCATTCTAATTATCGAACTTTTTTTTTTTTTAAGGATTTTATTTATTCATTTGACGGAGAGAGATCACAAGTAGGCAGAGAGGCAGACAGAGGAGGGGAAGCAGGCTCCCCGCCGAGCAGAGAGCCCAATGTGGGGCTCGATCCTAGGACCCTGGGATCATGACCTGAGCCGAAGGCAGAGGCTTTAACCCACTGAGCCACCCAGGTGCCCCTGATTATTGAACTTTTATACTTGGCATGTTTTGGAAAGTTTTTTAGTTTCAAATTCAGTGGTTTATAAAAAATTTTTTTTAAAGATTTTATTTATTTATTTGACAGAGCACAAGCAGGGGAACAGCAGAAGGAGAGGGATAAGCAGACTCCCCACTGAGGGGGGAGCCCAATGTAGGACTTGATCCTAGGACCCCAGGATCATGACCTGAGCGGAAGGCAGACACCTAACCAACTGAGCTACCCAGGCACCAAATTAAATGGTTTTAATTAATCTACCTTTTGAAAACAAGTAATTTGAGAATGTTGTTCTAAGACTCCTACTTCTGAATTCTACCCCTGGTTAAATACCAAAATGCTTAAATCACTTTCCAGGAAGGTGGCAGAAAGAATTGAAATTTAGTGTGATTCCTCTTAATACCCTTTTTAAAAAAATTCCTTTATTAATTTACAAGAAAAACCAAAAACATTCTGAGGCTAGGTCAGGCCTAGAAGATCACACTCTGCAGTGTTGGCTTTCTGGCTGCTTTTGGTATGTTGCAGTTTTCCCCTGCACTGTTTAGATTGTTACCATAGCCATTCTGGTTTTAATATTGGACTACAAAATATCTCTGGTTGGATTTATAGTTTATAGCTTGCATGGTAAGGAGGTTAGATATTTGTTTGTCTTGGGGTACTATTTAGACTATAAGGCAAAGTGCCTTGGTTCTACAGGACATTCTCTCTTACCTTCTTTCTCTCCTACCCCATTATTCCTTATAGTGGTAGAGGCCACTGCTTATTGCCCGATAACTACTATCTCACTCTTTGTTTAGTAGTAGAATCCCCATGTTTTAACTGGGCATGTGGCTGCCCAACTTCATTACAGCTAGGTATGAACATGTGATCTAACCAGTGGGTTGTAAGTAGAACAGGTATGTGCAACTCTAGATCCTGCCATAAGGGATATACCCTCCTTTTTTCTCCTTCCCACTGGCTGGAATACAGACATGGTAAAAGGAACCACCAACAGGCATCTTACACTGCAAATCCTAGTCATGATAAAGAGGGCTTTTTAGGGGCGACTAAGTGGCTCAGTTGTTTAGGCAACTACCTTCAGCTCAGGTCATAATCCCAGGGTCAGGCTCCCTACTCCTCAGGGAGCCTGCTTCTCCCTCTCCCTCTGCCTGCCACTCCCTCGGCATGTGCTCTCTCTCAAATAAATAAATCTTAAAAAAAAAAAAAAGAAGATGGCTTATTAAAAAGATCAGAGGAGCTTGGGTCACAGTAGCCTAGGATTATTAACTGTGGACTGTAAATGTGAGAAAGTTCTGTCTTGTTTTTGCTACTATGATTTTTGCTTTAATTATAAATCTGTATCCTTCCTAATAAATTTCTAGAGTCCTGGGAATTTATTTTATTTGGGTCATCTGTTAACTGCCAGTGACTGTGGGTACCCAGAGAGACTGAGAATTCCTGGTGACCGTAGATTGGAAGTTTTTCTGATATAACTGCCACCACTGGACATGGATTTGATAGTTCTTCAGTACACAATGGATGAGCAGAAAAGTCAGTGTGAGGCTTATGAGTAAAAACTACAAAGACAATGACATAGTTTACTAAAAGAAAGTTAGAAAATAACTTATTTTTTATAATCAGTGAAATAAAGCTTCCATAATATTTCTATTAAATATTGTCAGAAAGAAAGAAGGGAGCACAAGGAGACAAACACAGCAAAGCTGTTGTAGATAAATTGAATCCGTAAAGCAGAGAAGAAATCTGAACATAAAGAGTGAATGAGAAGGTGCTAAAGACAAGATGGTCATTGTGGTACTACTTGAAGATCCAAGGGAATATGATAAAGTATTAAAGGTACAACAGAAAATGTTACATTTGTGGTATAAGATCCTCAGTTGCAAATCAAGAATCCCACACACTAGTGGGAGTATGTCTTTTAAACATTTAAAAAATGTCCTTAGTAAAGACTTGCGAGAAACCACTAAAGTTAATAACACTGATTCCTCGGTTTACTGTAAGACAGAAAAAGGAAGTACTAGAACAATCTTTTTTATGAATGTATACATAAATCCCACAAAATATAGTGCTTAATTCTGCTTGCTGATTGTCCTATGGAATAGCATTGATGACTGTTTGCTGATATTTCTGGTTCTTCTCCTTTGAGCCACATGATACGTTTATGCTTTCCCACCCCCTTTGAAGTTAAGTATCATTCCCGTGACCGTCTCTGGCCAAGGTCAGGTGAGTGGAAATGTTACTGTTAGAAACTGTTAAGTCCATGCATAACTTTCCACCTTCTTTTACCCCCCCCCCGCCGTAACATGTCTCAAGTGGTAGGAATTCTATCAATCCTTGAATGAGTATGGCATAGAAAGCTGTCCTATCCCTATATAGACATGTGGTATAAGAAAGAAATCTTCGTTTCAAGCCACTGACCTGAAATCATTTACTACTCCAGAATAACTTGATTTATCCTAACATATAAGTGCTAGAAGACTAATAACCCACAAACAACTGTGGCTAACTTTTATAATGTAAAAAGATAGTATTGTAAGGAACGCTATGTTTTGCTAAGATGACAGACATTTTATGAACTCAGCACATTCCTAATAGAAGATACTCTGCATTAGAGTAGAATGATGCTTTAATAGATGACAGATTTGTTCACCTGTTATTTTTATGAATAATGTTGAAATATTGGAGATATTTCTGTTTTAAATCAAAGGCATTGTTTTCAAAGTTCTGACAAGCGCTGTAGATATAAAATGGAAATGGAAGTTAAGGCATTGGAAGAGGAATAAGTTCTTTGCTACTGATGGGATTCTATATCTAGAATATTCAGATCAAATTTTAAAAATTAATAGTCTATTAAAAGTAGCTGAATATAAGCATATAAAATATTATAGCAATTACTAGTTAGAAAATGGGATTTTTAACAGAAAAAAATTAGATCTAGTCATAAATGTGACATACATATAATCTGATAGAAGAGCTTGAGAAAGAGTATATTTCCTTGTCCAAGAAGATTGATAATATTTCTGCCATCCCCAAAATAATGGATAGGTTTGGTGCAGCTTAGTTCAAAATCAACAGTGTTTGGTGGAGTGAATTTTTATTTGTAACGTATTGAGGTATAATTGCATGCAGTATAATGCTCAGATCCTGGATGTCCAGTTTGTGTCTTGACACTGCATATGCTGCTGTAATCAACACTAGTCAAGATGTTTAGACCATTTTCTTCCATTTTCAGAAGTCCCCTTAGTTTCTTTCTAGTCTGTCACCTCTGTCCCCAACAGCAGCAATCACTGTACTGATTTCTATCTTCATAGATTATTTTGTCTGTTTTTGAACTTTATATAAATAGTATATAGTATGATTTTTTTGGTCACTGACTTTTTGGGGGCTCAGAATAGTATTTTGAATGCATTTACATTCATGATTCATACATTCATAACATCACTGCATGAATTATTAGTTTATTTGCTGAGGGATAGCTCATTGTGTACATTCTCCTGTTAATGGACATTGGGTTGTTTCCAGGTTTTAGTAACATGAGTAATGCTACTATGAACGTTTTGTAGGTAAATATTTAAGAGTGGAAATGCCAAATCAGGAGGTAGGTGCCAATTGGCAACTATTCTCAAATTGTTCTTGAAAGATACAGAGATGAAACTTACTCTCTTTGATTTATGGTAAAAGTCTTAGTTCATTCTCTTTAGACAGCACTCTGATATATGGATTGAGAACTGTACTTGTGTGGAACAGAGACTCTACACATTGAGGCTGGGGAACCTGATCAAAGTGGTAGTAGTCACACTCTAGATGGAGGAGCACTGCTGTTCTGGATATTATGGTAGTGGTATTATTTTGGCTATTTCAGATTTTCATATATAGACTCTCTAGTGGTCATTTTACAAAAATCAGTGTTTGATTAAGAACGGAACCGGTAAAAGTTGGTGTGCTTCTCCTGTTTGTAGAACATCAAAGGATATGGGAGGTTTTGTGTATGTATGTGTGCATGTGTTTATCGGCAGGCTGCTGCTTTGCCAGAAGTGGACTATGGCTGCCTTGTGCACTTACCCTTGAAAAGATTGTGTATTGCAGTTTTCTTCCAGAGCAACTTTTAAGATGCTGCCTCATGTAAGTTTTCTTCAAATGAAAATCCTTCATGCACTCTGGTTTTTCTTGAATGGTCTGCCCTATTTCATTACTCAGGCACTTCACTGATGGTCCAGTTATAGTTTCATGATATGCTATTTGAATTATTTTGGAAATTTCATTTCTTATGAATGCTATGTTTTGAGCAGTAAAATATGAAAAGAGGGAATGGCTCTTAGCACAAATCACAAATTGTTGAATGAGGCATGTAGATTGTTCCCACATACGTGGAAAAATGACATCACTACCAAGTTCTGGATTTTCTGTTTATACTATTCTAGGCCAGCTTCCCGCCACCCACCTTCCCCACAATCCATCTTTCTTTTTAAAGGCAGTACAAAATAACCAATAAAAGAAACTCATGGTAGGTTATTTTGGGGCCAAAATGAAAATGCTATGAAATAAAATATTAGGCAAGATGCTTTATCTTTAGATTTCTAGAGAAACTTAAATATTGTGAGCATACTTCCCTGCCTTTTCGTTTATGCTGTTCTCTTAATATGTTCTTTTTTTTTTTTTTAAACTGTATTTTTTTTTTAAGATTTTATTTATTTATTTGAAACAGAGAGAGAGAGATCACAAGTATGCAGAGAGGCAGGCATAGAGAGAAAGAGGAGGAAACAGGCTCCCCGTTGAGCAGAGCCCGATGTGGGCCTCGATCCCAAGACCCTGAGATCATGACCTGAGCCAAAGGCAGAGGCTTAACCCACTGAGCCACCCAGGCGCCCTCTTAATATGTTCTTTAAACTATTATTAATGACATTTGATTTTTTTCTTTTTCGACTTAGAATTTAGCAAGTAAATCCAAATATGAAGGCCATCGTAGTTTTTTGTTTCGCATATGTTTGTGTGTTTTTATTTCTCTGACTAGGAAAATTAGATTACCATTTTTCCCTTTGAAAACATAGTGCATGGGGTGCCTGGGTGGCTCAGTCAGTTAAGAGTCCGGCTCTTGATTTTAGCTCAGGTCCATGATCTCAGGGTCCTGGGATCCGCTGTATTGGGCTCCAGCTCAGTGGGGAGTCTGCCTGAGATTCTTTCTCTCCCTCCCACTCTGCCCCTTTCCATTCCCCCTCAGCCCCTCCCCCAACTCATAAGCACCTTCTCTCTCTCTAAAATAAATCTTTAAAAAAAAACAAAAAACGAAAACAGATGGCTAGGAGGCTCAGTCAGTTAAGCGTTTGCCTTCAGCTCAGGTCATGATCCTGGGGGCCTGGGCTCTCTGCTCATTGGGAGTCTGCTTCTCCCTCCCCCTCTCCCTCCACAGTTCCACACCCCCCACCATGTTCTCTCTCACCCTTTTCACTCTCTCAAATGAATAAATAATAAATATAAAAAATGAAAACAGTAGTTCATGGAGACATCAGGGTATCACTTTATTTGGCAGATGCTTTATTAAAAGGACCTAAACTGTTTAAAAATCTTATCCTGTTTATGGTACAGATGTGTTGAATAGCGCTTTTCATGGAATAGGCACAATGTGATTTAATTTTAGGGAAAAACCTACACATGAATTAGAAAGGCAGAAAATACATATTCCAAAATATTTACAGAGGTTTTCTCTAGAGTTGAAATACAGGTAATTTCTTTCATATATATATATATATATATATATATATATATATATAACTAATATATTAATATATATGTTGGTAAGCAAGCCTTGTTATTCTTTTATAAAAAGGAAGAAAAATCAGTCTCTTTAGAGTGGTCTCTTTGAGACAAGAACCTTGTTTAATTAGTATTGCAGTGAGACTTTTAAGTCTATAATCCTAGGTTTTGTTACTTTCAGGTTAAGTTTTAAAACTTGTAGAATTACTTCCCAAGTTAGTGATACTTGTTTTTATGAGGAGGAAGCAGAGAAATCCATCGTGATGGTCCCATCCATTTAACCTTTTTGTCCTTATTTTGGGCCAGCTGCTCAATCTCTCATCCACTGAGGTTGCGTTATACACCACTCTCCCTGCTTCAGCCTTCCTTGGCCATTCTTACTTAATACAGGTCGGCATGTGGGGACCCTACCTGTCATCTCCGTTCCCTTCTGACAGGAACACATGATAATCCAAGTAATATCTGGTTACTCCCAAGTGAGCTGACTGTTCAAAGAAAAATAGTTTTCCAAAACCATCAGGAATGAATGATTCCATTGCACATTGACCTGCTTTCTTAACTATAACACTGGGATTAGATTATGATGATTATACTTGGAGTATAGCATTTTAATTAACTACATAGAAAACAGTTCAGAAGACTTAGCAGAGTCTACATTCATTTCCTTCCTTCTTTTCTCTTTGTTGCTCCTCTGATCAAATACTTGGAGCAGAGTACTCTGCTACTTTCAAAGTGTAATGTGGAGATGAATGTTTTATAACCGGTGCCTCTCTTTATTCCTCTCACCAAAAGGAGGGAAATGTCAGAATATTCTGTCATCTTGTTTTCATTTTAGTAGCAGCAAATAGCTAAATATCAAGCACTCACTTTGAACTTTTTAATCACTTTACCTGTACTGTACCTGTATTTATTTAATCTTTACAATATTTAAATTGTAAGGTTACTGGGGAAATTTAAAGCTGAAAAATGACATAATTTGCCCAAGACTAAGCGGCAAATAGTAGAGTCCATGCTCGTAACTGTTATGTTCATGGCTGTCAGTACCAGAACTTTTTTTTAATTGCTGAGGTAACTGATTTCTGCCATTCCTGTCTCCTTTCTGTTCAGGCAACAGTGCAGTGGCCTGGTTCCTGCTTTCAGTTTTATCACACTTTGGTGGGAGAGTTCAGGCTTTACAGATGTAGTAGAGAACAACAGGCTTTGGGGTCTCAGGCACATTTTCGTTCTAGTTGGGTGATCTTAGGCCAATTAATTTTATTTCTAAATTGGCAGTAAAAATGGCATCTACTTTTCGACACTGTGAGGATTAAAAGAGAACGTTCACACAACAACCACAGGCGCAAGTGTTCAGGGTCACTCTTGTCACTGTGGAGATGTTACCAGCCACTGAGCATCCCCTCCAAACCAGTAGTCAGCCAGATCTGTTCATATCTGCTCTTTTGGTATGACTACCTGGCTTTCTTCTCACTGGCTCTAGGCTTAACATTTTACTCTGTTTAACTTATTTAGCCAAAAATAACTGTTTTTGTCCAAGAGTTACTAAAACGTAAGTTTAGGCCTAGTTCTCTGCAAAGCATTTCCCATAAAAATAACTGTTTATATGAAACTGTGTGCATTAATACCATTGTGAGCAGTGTTTTCGGGGGTGTGTGTGTGTGTTTTTCTGTGCCTCTTGCAAATTTTGGTTCTGAATCATATTTATCTTTGCATCACGTATGAATGGCTTTATTTTATTTGTCTTTATTTTGACTAATTCTTTTTCTTCCAAGAGTTAGAATATGACTGTTTATAGGACAATATTTAAAGAGGGTTATGGGGGCTCCTAAGTGGCTCAGTCAATTAAGTGTCTGCCTTCAGCTTAGGCAGATCCCAGGTTCCTGGGGTCAGTCCTGCATCAGGCTCCCTGCTCAGTGGGGTGTCTGCTTCTCCCTCTACCCTTCCTTCCTGTTCATGATCTCTCTCTCTCTCAGTCTGTTTCTCAAATAAATAAAATACTTTAAAATAAATAATAAATAATAAATAGGGTTCTTATTGGACTTGCATAGTTGTTAAAGGAATGCTTCAGGACAGATGTCTGCGACGTGATACTTAAGCTGGAGCCTAGATGTCCGTGTTGAGATTTCCTAGAATAAAAGGGCCGAGTTGGGTATTACACAGTGTTCATTAAATCCTGTCCTGACAAGACCATTTAGATTGGTGTTTACATTTATAGGTGACCGGGTCATTGATGTGGGGTCTGAATGGAGAACTTTCAGCAATGATAAAGCAACAAAAGATCCATCCCGAGTTGGAGACTCTCAGAATCCTCTTCTGAGTGATGGAGATTTGTCTACTATGATTGGCAAGGTAATCGAACCTCTCTCTAGGAAATAGAAAGTGTGGACTGACCATAGATCTGGGAGTTTGGGAACTTTGCAGAAGTATCTCTCACTGCTTCCATGAGGAATTTTGACCTGAGAAAATAAGATTTACCAGTAATACAATTGTGAATGATTATTCCCTTACACATTTTTTCCACCTTAAAGGGGAGATCAGCGGGTCATGATAACAGTGTCTTTATATCTCAGGCCCTTGTTTGCATGATATTGTGCACAGAAATTGAATGTAGTGTGATCTTTATGCGTTCATATTGATATGTTCCTTGAGTATTATGAATGTCTTTTCTTTTCCCCCCCACTGAGCTAAATTGTAGCTCAGTATAGCCTATTTTCTAATATTGGTGGATTTATGACTTACCTAAGCCACATACTTAAGCTTAACGTTTGTCCTCAGTTAGGTGAGAATACGAGTACTTCATAGAATTTTGAGGGTTACATGGAAATGGAGGTAAAGTTTTTATAACACACATGTAGTGTGTGTTCAGTAAATGGTAGCTGTTGCTGTTAGATAAGGCAGCAGTGTAATCTGTCTGGCAACCTGGCTTCTTTTTGCTCTTTTATCTGAACTGGAAGTAGTGGTAGCCATATCCCAAGGAACTAATAGAAGGATGCTATTTCAGGACTTAATCTATACTCCTGCAGTCTGTTTTCAAGAAAATATTATGAAAAAGGTCATTAATTATGCTCTATAAAGTACATATAAAATTTGATGCTTTATAAAGTACATACAAAATTTGAGAACCACAGTGTAGGCTTGGTTAAAGTTGATAGTATTATATTCAGAAATATCTTTGGGTGATTTCTACATTTACTTCAGCCTTACAGGCTGGGGGATAAAAGTATACTGAGGACATTTTAAAATCTGAGATTGCAACTAATTGAATCTGTGACTTCTTTTAATGTTTAAATTTTTTTCAGTAGGAAGTACATGACTCAAACACAAATATAAAAAGAACACAACTTTCTTCACCCTTGACCCCCAACAAGTTCCCAGTGCAACCTCCTTTCCCTGTCAGAAACCAGTAACCACTATCGCTAGTTTTCTCCTGTATCCTTTGACAGTTGTTTATCCTACATGGCAAAAGTGAGTTTTTTAAGGTGTTACATTTGTCATATACTAGATTTCTATATGTATTTGGGAATATTTCCAGACTTCCTATCTTGTATTGTCCTGGCCCTGTCAAGTCCGATGTCACACCGCACTGTTAGTACCCCATAGCTTTAGTTCTTCCTCACTGCACTGCCTTCTCAGCATTTTCTTCACTCATCTTTTCCATTTAAAGTTTAGGATGCGTCACTTTGTGTTTTTTTTTTTTTTTTTAATTATTTTCAGCAAGGCGTTGGTAAGATATATTTGCAAATTAACTTAGGAAAAATCAACTTCTTTCTGATAAATCTTCTGTCCAAAAATATAATATGCTTTTCCATCTCCTTAAGTCATATATGTCCTTCTAGAGAGGTTTTCTTCATAAAGATCTTTTATGTTTAAGTTGATTCCTAGGTACTTATTTTTTTGTTGTTTTGCATTTGGAGTATTTCACTTTCGTTGCCTTATAACTGGTTAGTTGGACATATGAAGGCTATTGATTTCTGTTTAATTTTGACCTTGCCTCTCATGGATTCTGTTATTTATAGCAGTTTTACAGTGATTTTCTTGAGTATCCTAGGTATTCAGAAAAACTATCTGTAAATAGTTTATCTCTTCCTTCCCAAATGAGTACCTCTGATTTTTCTCTTGCTTAATTTTATTTTTAATTTTTAATTATTTTTTATCTTAAGTAAACACGCCACATGTGGGGCTTGAACTTAAAATCCCAAGAACAAGAGCTGCATGTGCTACTAACTGCACCAGCCAGGTGCCCCCCTGTCTTGCTCTCCTTGCCTAATTTTTAAAATGTTAACCATCTTCTGAGCTTTCAGTGAATTGTGTTCTTTTTGCTGGTGAATGGTCTTGCTTTGATGTGATGGTTGCTGAATGGTAGGTAGCTTTGGCAGTTTCTTAAAATAATGTTTACCCCATCAACTGATTCTTCCTTTCACATGTGATTTCTCTGTAGCTTGTGATACTGTCCGATAGCATTTTACCCACAGAAGAGCTTGTCTCAGAATTGGACTTCGTCCTCTCCGACCCTGCCACTGCTTTGTCACCTAAGTTTATTTAATATTCCAAATCCTCTGTTGTCATTCCAACCATCTTCACAGCATCTTCACCAGGAGTAGAGTCCAGCTCAGGAAACCACTGTCTTTGCTCATCCGTAAGAAGCAGCCCCTCCTCCGTGAACATTCGATCAGGAGATCGCAGCCATCCAGTCACATGTTCAGGCTCCCCTGCTGCTTCTAGTCCTCTCGCTGTTTCCACCACATCTGCTGTCCCTGCCTCCACTGGAGTCCTGAGCCCGCCAAGTTACCCATGAGGCTGGAATCAACTTCTTCCAGACTCCTGTTCATGTTGATATTGTGAGCTCTTCTCATCAGTCATGAATGTTCTTAATGGCATGTAGAATGGTGAATCCTTTCCACTTCTTCAGTGGACTCTGCCCAGGACCATCAGAGGAAACACTTGCTGTGTCACCTTACGAAATGTGTTTCCTAAATAAGCCTTGAGAGTAGAAATCACTCTTTGATCCACGGGCTGCAGGATGGATGTTGTGTTAGCAGGCATGAGAACAACAGTAATCCCATTGTCCAGCTCTGTCAGAGCCAGAGCTCCCCCAGACAGTCCAGGTGTATCGTCAGTGAGCAGTCATAGTTTGAAAACCATCTTCTTTTCTGAGCAGTAGTTCTCAATAGTGGGCTTAAAATACTTAGTAAACCCTGTTATAAACAGATGCGCTGTCATCCAGGCTTTGTTGTTTTATTTCTAGAGCACAGGCAAAGTAGATAGCATAATTGTTAGGGGCCCTAGGATTGTCAGACTGGTACGTGAGCATTGGCTTCAACTTCAAGTCACCAGCTACATTAGGCCCTAACAACAGAGACAGGCTGTTGAATCTTTGAAGCCAGGCATTGACCTCTCTCTCCTCTCCAGCTGAGGAAGTCCTAGATGGCATGTTCTTCCAATAGAAGGCAGTTTCTTCTACTTTGAAAATCTGTTGTTGAGTGTAGCCACCTTCATGAATTCTCATAGTTGCGTCTTCTAGAGAACTTGCGGCAGCTTCTCTGTCAGCACGTGCCCTTCATCTTGTGCTCTATAAGAGATGGCTTCTTTTCCTTCAACCTCAGAAACAAACCTCTGCCAGCTTCCAACCTCTCTCCTGGGGCTTCCTTACCTCTCTCAGCTTTCACAAATTGGGAGAATTAGGGCCTGGCACTGGATTAGGCACTGGCTTAAGGGAATGTTGTGGCTGGTTTGATCTTCCATCCAGGCCATTAACACTTTCATATCATCAAGATATCAGCAAGAAGGCTGTTTCGCTTTCTTACCATTTGTGTGTTCACTGGAGAGTAGCACTTTTAATATCCTTCAAGAACGTCTCCTTGGCATTCACAACTTGGCTTTTTGGCACAAGTGGCCTAGCTTTCAGCCCATCTCAGATTTTGACATGCCTTCCTTTACTAAGCTTCATCATTTCTAGCTTTTGATATAAAAGTGAGAAGCATGTGACTATTCCTTTGACTCAGAGAGGCCATTAAAGGGTTATTAATTGGCCTAATTTCATCAGTATTGTTGAGTCTTAGGAAACAGGAAGGCCCAAGGAGGGGGAGAGAGATGGGGGAACAGCTGCTCAGTGGAGCAGTCAGAACGCACAAATTTATTAAGCTTGCCATCTTCTAAGTGTGCAGTTTTTGGAGCCCCAAAATGACTAAAATAGTAACATCAAAGATCACTGATCACAGGTCACCATGAGAAATAGAGTAAGTTGGAAATGTTGCAAGAATTACCAACATGTGGGGCGCCTGGGTGGCTCAGTGGGTTAGGCCGCTGCCTTCGGCTCAGGTCATGATCTCGGGGTCCTGGGATCGAGCCCCGCATCGGGCTCTCTGCTCAGCAGGGAGCCTGCTTCCTCCTCTCTCTCTGCTTGCCTCTCTGCCTGCTTGTGATCTCTCTCTGTCAAATAAATGAATAAAATCTTTAAAAAAAAAAAAAAAAAAAAAAAAAGAATTACCAACATGTGACCGAGACCTGAAGTGAATAATGGCACCAGTAGACTTGCTCAACGTGGGGTTGCCATAAAGCCTCAATTTGTTAACAGCAGTACAAAAATATAATCTCTGCAAAGTGCAGTAAGTGACGCACAATAAAACAGGGTATGCCTTTTTTCTTCATTAATTACTGTGCTGGCTTGGGGCGTGGGAGAAAGATTTTCTAATTTGAAGAAGTACCTATTTGTAGTGTTTCGTGAGTTTTTATCAAAAAATGGCTTTCGAGTTTTATTTGCTTGCCTTTATAGCACCTTTGGAGATGATCCTTTGATGTTTCTCTTTGGTCTGTTAATGTGATGGTTGATATTACTGGGTCCTCTCACAGATACTCATTTAAGCCATCTCAATCTGGTACTTGTTCTACTAAGGAATAAGGAGGAGGCACAGGGTAGAATTCTTGGGCTTACGCAGTCAGATCGTGGAAGTTGTTTTCTTAGAAATGTCTGTTCATTCATATTTAAAGAATCTTTTTTGCATGAAGTTGTAAAACTTTGTTTTATAGGGTACAGGAGCTGCCAGCTTTGACGAATTTGGCAATTCTAAGTACCAAAATCGGAGAACAATGAGTAGTTCTGATCGTGCAATGATGAATGCTTTCAAAGAAATCACTACTATGGCAGACAGAATCAACCTCCCTCGGAATATAGTTGTAAGTTCTTGTCTGTCTCCTTTAAGCCATTGTGGCATTGACTTAGCATAATTTAATGAACGCATGAAATTTTGATATTGCAACTAATTAAATGGCCTAGAGTTAATTAAACTTAGTTTCTTTGCTTTCAAGGATCGAACAAATAATTTATTCAAGCAAGTGTATGAACAGAAGAGCCTGAAGGGCAGAGCTAATGATGCCATAGCCTCCGCTTGTCTCTATATCGCCTGTAGACAAGAAGGGGTTCCTAGGACATTTAAAGGTAAGTTTTTAGTTGCAAAGATTGCAAAGTTATGTAATAACCGCGATAAAGTAACAGACCAAAGTCAAGCAGCTTTGACACTATGTAGCTGTCATGTTTTCCTGGTTACATATTGGAATCCATCTTAGTATCATTCCCAAATGTCTCTTTATTTTATTCCTTGACAGAAATTCATTGTATGATCCTAACCATATTCTTTTCAGACTATTTTCCCATGTAACGTCGCTTTAGTTCATGTGAGCTCTGTGTTCTTTGCTCATGAGATCTTTTGAACTGACTCGTTGGGGGTGTTTGAGGCCCGGCATCATAAGCCAGAGGGTGCCTTCCCTACTAATTAAGTCTATACACTTGACGCGTGGAAAACCATATCCGCTCCCAGCACAGGTCTCTACCGTGAAGGAGTCAAGCCTTAGGAAACGTCAGCGCCATTTGTTCCAAGTTACACAGTTTGCACTTTCACACTTAACGTCGGAGCCTTTGAGAGAACTAGTATTTTCCGTCCAGTTTGCAGTCACGATGAATAGGTAACAGCTGTTCAGAGAGGCTGTGGGGCTTCCTCTTTCACCGCCAGGGTTCATTTCTGCGTAAGACTTTCATTACCTTTCATTCATCAGTGAATATTTACTATGAGGCATGGCTTTTATCCTCATCATCTTTTTGGTTATTACAACTTAAAATTAAGGCTTTTGCTAAATTTGTTCTGAAAGTGGTAGTTTAATTTTTAGACAACAGGATCAAATATTTGATCTCATTTTGTTACAGCCTGTAATCCCAGAGATTGCCCGTGCATGTGACTTCACGTAGCTTGAGAAGTATTCTTTAGTTTTCAGTGTTTTCTTTCATCTTGGTACACCTACTCCTTACAACATACATAAATACATACATACATAAGGATCAACGAAGTTTTAGAATTTTTGAAGCAACTTCCTTGTCTGAATTGAAATTTAGAGAAGTTAATATTGAAATAATAAGATCCTACATTTAACTTAAGACTTACTTGAAGTGTGATACATACTTACAGAGGGGTGCCTGGATGGCTCAGTCCGTGAAGCACCTGACTCTTGTTTTAGCTCAGGTCATGGTCTCAGGCTCATGAGATCAATCAAGTCCAGCACCAGGCTCTGTGCTCCGTGCAGAGTCTGCTTGAGAGTCTCCCTCCCTCTCCATCCTCCCTGCATCTCCCCCTACTTGTGCACACTCTCTCTCTCTAAAAAATAAATCTTTTTAGATTAACTGAGAAATTTTAAATGAGCTCTGTGGGAACTATCACTGAGAAGATCCGAGATTCATTTATAAGGCATGATTTGTTCTTTATTGATGTAATTGATACGTTATATAGCATATATCCCATATATACCATAGGTGAATTTTGGGTGCCCAGTATCGCACATTGGACCCTTGAACAACTTGAATTGGAACTGCATGTATCTACTTATATGCAGATTTTTTTGACGTATAGTGTAGTACTGCAAGTGTAGTTTCTCTTACGATTTTAATATTGTCTCTAGCTTTATTCTAAAAAGAGAGTATATGATACAAATACAAATGTTGACCATTATCACTAAGGCTTTCAGACAACAGTACGCTATCGGTAGTTAAGTTTTTGGGGAGTAAAAAATTACACATAGATTTCTGTGCTGGAAATTGGCACCCCTAGCCCCTGAGTTGTCCAGGGGTCAACTGTAATTTGACATCTGTTACATACTACAGAGCAATCACTGAAAGTCTAGTGACCATCCATCACCGTACAGTTGACTCCCTTCACTCATTTTGCCTACTCCCCAACTCCTTTCCCCTCTCATAACCACCAGGGTGTTCTCTGTGTGTCCATGAGTTTGTTTTTATTCATTTGTTTTTGTTTTTTTTTAGATACCACATGTTATGCATAATACCCTCTAGATCCGTGCATGTTGTTGCAAATGAGATCTCATTCATTTTTGTGACTGAATAGTGTGTGTTGGTGTATGTACCTACCACTTCTTCGTCCATCCCTCCACTGATGACATTTAGATTGTCTCCATATCTTTTTGAATCTGTGTTTTTGTATTCTTTTTATAAATACCCAGAAGTGGAATAGCTGGATCATAAAGTATTTCTATTCTGGTTTTTTGAGGAGCCTCCATCTTTTTCCATAATGGCTGCGCCAGTTTACATTCCCACCAGCAGTACGTGAAGGTTTCAGTTTCTCACATCCTTTCCCCTCTCCAACACTTGTTATTTCTTGTCTTTTTGATAATAGCCATTCTGACCAGTTTGAGGTGATATCTCATTGTGGTTTTGATTTGCATTTTCCTATAATTAGTGATGTTGAGCATCTTTTCATGTGCCTATTTTCATCTGTATGTTGTCTCTGGAAAAATCTCTATTCAGATCCCTCTGCCTATTTTTTAATCAGGCTATTTAAGGCATGATTGCACGTTTGCAATCAGAATGTATTTTATAATCAGAAATGATGTATTCTTAAATGAACCGTATGACTTACATGGATTTATTTAATTTTTTCCTTTCAGAAATATGTGCTGTGTCACGAATTTCTAAGAAAGAAATTGGTAGATGTTTTAAACTTATTTTGAAGGCTTTAGAGACCAGCGTGGATTTGATTACAACTGGGGACTTCATGTCCAGGTTTTGTTCCAACCTTTGTCTCCCTAAACAAGTGCAGATGGCAGCTACACATATAGCCCGTAAAGCTGTGGAACTGGACTTGGTTCCTGGAAGGAGCCCGATTTCTGTGGCGGCGGCGGCCATTTACATGGCTTCACAGGCATCAGCTGAGAAGAGGACCCAAAAAGGTAGGACTCTTTCTCAGGAAGAATAGTGATGAAATTGTGAAGGCTGTAGTATGTAATTGTATTTCCATTTTTTTTTTTTTTAAGATTTTATTTATTTATTTGACAGAGATCACAAGTAGGCAGAGAGGCAGGCAGAGAGAGAGGAGGAAGCAGGCTCCCTATTATCCATTCCTTTGGCCTTAATTTTGAGAAGACTCAAGGAAATTTTGAGTCTTCTGGTAAAATTGAGAAGTTAAAACTAAGCCGAGTGTCCTTACCTTTATTCCAATCAGCAGCACAAAAGTGTTCATCTTGGCACTTTCTGTTGTTTGTGTTACATGAAGTTTTTGGGTTTTTTGAGATGTAAGCCTTTTTCTTCCCTTCCCAGCAGCCAGTTGACAGTCACCATCTCCATGCCTAGAAGACAGATAGGTAACAAATGTAACACAACATGAGACGACATTTAAAATGAGCTCATTGCACACTGATGGCAGGCATCCACACTGAAAATCCGTAAAACCTTAGGCGTTGATCTGTGAAAAGGTGGTAAAATGAGTTTGCAGTAAAGCCTATGTTTTAAAAATCCATTTTGATTAAGAATTTATGATCAAACAGTTGTCACATATCAGTCCCTTGGGACTCCTTTTAATAAAAAGGAAAAAGGTGACAGTGACTTTGAAGGGTAAAACTAGATCTCCTAGGCTTCTGTAATAGACTAGAAATACGTGAACTCCCAATGCTCAGTGTTATGTGTCTGTTAACAGTGAAAATATCTACATGATGCTAGAATGTACTGCTGTATTAAGTAGATGCATACTGTCTGATGTACTAAGTAGAAAAATGAGGTAGGACAGTCTTTAACATATGATTCCAAAAGAATCTTTTAACAGAAGAACAGAATTTACTACGGGTGTTACAGGGGAACTTTTAAACATGGAAATAATAAAGTGAGTTTTTAAGAATGTATTCATGGATTACTTCCATGATCCTCAGAAAGACTTCTGTGAAGGAAAAGCGGTCAGTTCTCAAAAGGACAGTTAGTACAAGAGTTCTCGCTCCTAGTGCTGTGCCCTGAGCACTCTTCCCATGGCCTGCAACGAGTAGAGCTCTTCATATAGCCGAGACAGCCCTTTGAGGTGATGGGGATACTGCCGTTACTACTGTTACCAACCGTAGCCCTCCTACCTACCTTTTAGTATGGATTTGCATTGTTAGGTTTTGAAAGTCAACGTCCCTGGGGTTTTCAGTTTGGATTTTATACTACTCTATCTCACACATTGGAATGCAGGTTGTAGATGGGAGATAAGATGGAAGTTGGAATTAATATTTTGATTTTGATCTTTTAGAAATTGGAGATATTGCTGGTGTTGCTGATGTTACAATCAGACAGTCCTACAGGCTAATCTATCCTCGAGCCCCAGATCTGTTTCCTACAGACTTCAAATTTGACACCCCTGTGGACAAACTACCACAGCTGTAAACTGAGGCAGCTAATGTCAAACTCTTCTCAACACTGAACTTGGCCTGTTGTACATAGCCTATACCAAGTGCTGGATTGAGCCTCTCTTTAATAAGGAAAAACAAAAGACATGGTACGCATTCCAGGGCTAAATATTAATTGCTTGGCATTCTGTATGTATATACTAGTAAAACATATTTAATGATTTAAATTTCTTATTGAATTTGCTTTCTTTTGTAGCAATCTAGGAAACTGTATTTTGGAAGATATTTGAAATTATGTAATTCTTGAATAAAATGTTTTTCAAAACTAAGGTTTTTGTTATAATTACATGTTAAATGTAATTTATAATTACAAATAATGCATATCATTGCAGCTAATAAAGCTGATAGAGGTCCTTGTTTTCTGTTTCTTTTCATGTGTATTTTGTTTATATAACAAAGTCAGGCTTTGGGAACCACCGCTGACACCAGGAAAATCAAAGAGGGTGTGTGCAATTTGTATATATATATATATATATATATAAAAAGCCAGAGTGGTAAACTGGACCTTGAAAGGCATTTTGCAATTTTTGGATGTTAATATTTCATTTTATAGAACCTGCATCATCTGTAATTATTTTTATTTGCTAAAATACTCATAGGGTGAAGAATATTCAAAATAGATTATTGGGCCTAGGAATGTCCAGGGATTCTATTTAATAAGCATGCCTCCACCCCGTAGGTGATTAGGATGTGTAGGTGTTTTGCATATCACTCTTAGAGGAACATCTTGACTATAATCTTAACTAGGCACTGAAGGTAAAGACCAACAGAATTTTGCCCTTTTACCAAGTAGGTAGTTTGTAAAGGGACTTGAATCCATGCTAATAAACATCACCTTACAGTGTGAACTGCACTGCCTTAAAGCAGGTGGTCCCGGTTCTTACACATCTCTCAAGAGTTCAGCACTAGATTAGAAGGATGTCTCCTATTGTGGTCTAGTAGACAGATGACACTCTGGTCTGAAAAGGGACTTTCTCCTCTAGAAGATCAGACTTTCATTTCTACTGACCATGGAAGGGGGATGGCTACTGGACCATGAAGATAAATGGTATTTCTCCTTTGCACAAAACATAGGACACAAACGGTACTACTCAAAGCTGGGAGAGAACACCAGAGAAATAAGCACAAGAACAGCAGTGATGACTCCAGGCAGAACCCATGCCACCCAGAACAAAACCCAGGAAGAAGAAGAAATCTTAGGCCTCACGGGCACCACATCTTTGGTCCCGGGCACCACACCCTTCCATCTTTCCAAGCATGGACTGAGCACAGCAGTCCTCTCCTCTGATGCTCCCTAGTTTCTAGTGACTGACCACAAAAGTTCCCACCCACTAAAGACTTCTCTGCAAGCTGCAATCAGCTAGATCTTAAAATAGTTTTTTTTGCTATTATCGAAAGTCCGTACATGCACATTAGAAACATTTGGAAAATGCATCATGAAAATACCCACAAGCCGCTTGGAAATAAGCACCAATATTTTGATATTTTGTTCTTTCCAGCTGTTCGGCTATGCTGTATTTTTAAAATATAGTTGCAGTCCAGGTATAATAATAGGATTTGTTTAGTATTTTCATTTCCCTTCTTATAAAAATGTATTCAGTAACTAAAAAAATGGAGAGAAGCATAAAGGGGATTAAAAACCCTAGCCCTGGGGCACCCGGGTGGCTCAGTGGGTTACACCTCTGCCTTCGGCTCAGGTCATGATCTCAGGGTCCTGGGATCAAGCACCGAATCGGGCTCTCTGCTCAGCGGGGAGCCTGCTTCCTCCTCTCTCTCTCTGCCTGCCTCTCTGCCTACTTGTGATCTCTGTCAAATAAATAAAATCTTAAAAAAAAAAAAAAAAAAAACCCTAGCCCTTGCCACTTAGGTATGTCACCATTTTGGTCTATTTTTTGTGTTCTATACATTTTTTTTCCTCATTCTGTACTTCATTTTCTTAAGAATATAAGCTGTTTTTTTCTATTAACATATAATGTTTATCATTTGTTTCAGGGATATAGGTCATCGGTCTTACATTAATTCACAGCACTCAGTGCAACACAAACCCTCCCCAGTGTCCATCACCTAGCCACCCCATCCCTCCCACCCTTCCTCCCCTCCAGCAACCCTCAGTTTGTTTCCTGAGATGAAGAGTCTCTTATGGTTTGTCTCCCTCTCTGGTTTCGTCTTGTTTCATTTTTTCCTCTCTTCTCCTACGATCCTCTGCCTTGTTTCTTAAATTCCACATATTAGTGAGATTATATAAAAACTTTCAGGACAAACAAAAAGAATTAGTGATCACCAAACCAGTCCTACAAGAAATACTTAAAAGTGTCCTCTAAGCAAAGAGAGCCCAAAGGTAACATAGACCAGAAAAGAACAGAGACAATATACAGTAACAGTCATCTTACAAGCAATAAAATGACACTAAATTCATATCTTTCAGTAGTTACCCTGAATGTAAATGAGCTAAATGCCCTGATGAAAAGACACAGTTTATCAGATTGGATTAAAAAAACAAGACCCATCAATATGCTGTCTGCAAACTTTAGACCCCAAGACACCTCCGGATTTAAATTGAGGGGGTGGAAAACAATTTAACATGCTAATGGACATCAAAAGAAAGCTGAGGGGGCAATCCTTGCACCAGACAAATTAGATTTTAAACCAAAGACTGTAATAAGAGATGAGGAAGGACACTGTATCATAAAGGGTCTATCCAACAAGAAGATACAACAGTTTTAATTATCTATGCCCCTAACATGGGAGCGGCCAATTATACAATCCAATTAATAAAATTAAAGAAACATATCAATAATAATACAGTCATAGTAGGGGACAAAACACTCCCCTTACCCCCCTCACTGCAATGGAGAGATCATCGAAGCAAAAGCCCAATAAGGAAATAAGGGCTTTGAATGACGCACTGGACCAGATGGACATCACAGACATATTCAGAATATTCCAACCTAAAGCAACAGAATACACATTCTTCTCTAGTGCACATGGAATATTCTGCAGAATAGATCACATTCTGGGTCACAAATCAGATCTCAACCAGTACCCAAAGACTGGGATCATTCCCTGCATATTTTCGGACCACAATGCTCTGAAACTAGAACTCAACCACAAGAGGAAAGCTGGGAAGAACTCAAATACATGGAGGCTAAGAAGCATCCTGCTAAAGAATGAATGGGTCAACCAGGAAATTAAAGAAGAATTTTAAAAATTCATGGAAACAAATAATAAGGAAAACACAACTGTTCAAAATCTGCGGGATACAGCAAAGGCAGTCATAAGAGGAAAGTATATAGCACTGTGTTCTGTACCTTTAAAAAACTTGGATCAGCAGAACTATTTTAAAGATTAGGGCAGAAGGTATGTTTGAGAAATGGAGTCTATATTCTGGTAGGTATCTCTTAAATAAAATTCTAGTTTTTAAAAATTCTGTGTCACATATGCTTCGATCAGTTTAACTTCATTCCAGATATTCAAGGGAAAATGCCAGGTCAAAAGGTAAAGTAGTAGTCATGTCACTTCTCTTTTCTTCTCCCCCACCTCCAGCCTCTGAGTGTGGGTGTTCTCAAGGCATATGGCTGTGTTTGGAGTCCATGAATTGTTAGTGACCCTTTGGGGGAGTCATTTAATCTGACAACTGGAACATTTTCACTTAGGGAAAAGGGGACAATCCACGGCAATTCCACATTTTGGCCTCTGTGCCCTCTAGCATCCCCCCCACCACCACCGCCCCAATGAGACCTATTCCTTATTTGTCCATCTGCTTCAAGGCTGTTACAAATAGAGGTTTATGGCTGGCTGATTATCTCCCAAAATCCACTCATGATGTGGAGTGTTCAAGTGCAACGAGTGGATCTTAGTATGGTAAAATTACTAACACTTAGCCATTAAATCCTGGCCAGGTCCTTCTAACCAGTGAAAGAGATCTAACATATTCTAAACCAGTGATTGTGCGTGGTTTTTATTTGTCTTTTGCAGTCTGGAAAATCTCCCTGTACACCAGGGGACACCCACCCTGTTGAGGGCTGAAATCGAAGCCAGCTTCGATCGGGCCCACATTTTAGCGGATTAGGAATATTAGAAATGTAAGGCAATTTCTGTGAAGATAAAGTAGGTCCAACCTGTTCATGCTAGCATCTTTAAACAGTTGAAATCTTAGTTAATTAATGTGGTCCCAAACTCTCTGGAAGCCACTTTCATTGACAATCTCTGCTACAAGTTTGAAGATTTAATCCTAAATTTCATGGAATCTGAGTTTAAGCACTCTGGTCCAATTTCCCCATTTTATAGATTAGAGAAACCTGGAGAAACCAAAAGACCTGTCCAAGTTTACTTAGCAGGAGACAGAGGACTAACTCTGGTCTCCTGGTCCCACAATTCAGTGCTGTTTGCTGTTAAACTATGCTGTTGAGGCTTATTTTCCAGGAGGCTGCCTCAGGGTTGACTTTAGTTGTAGCCTTCAAATACAATTCTGTTCAGTTCAACACTATCATTCAATGCAATACTTGCATCCGGCTTTTTGGGGGAAAGCTCTTCATAGTGAGTTTCTGAATTCTTTTTAAATCAGCTCAGGTGACAAGGAGTTAATAGCTAGAAACTGCTCTCTAGCTCTTCCTCTGAACTAAATGCTTCCTAAACTAGATGCCTCTTGATAGTAAGCCTTTGTGTTCAAACCAACAAATGTACTTTACCCATGGTTGTCTTTGGTTTCTGAGCTAATTTTCTATCACAGGTGCAAGATTTACTTTAATTATCAAGATGAACAGCTGAGGAGGTCAGCCTATTACCCATCTGGTCCTAATCCAGCCAGGAGGCCTGTCTGTGCCCCATGCCAATATTTCTAATTGTCAATGGCCCTGACTTTTCCTGTTGCTGGAGTTTTAATCTCATCTGCCAATTGTGGAGCTACGGACAGATTCCCTGGCCCCCTAAACACCTCCCTACTCACCCCCTCCCGGATATTTCCACAGACACACTCCCTTCAACAGGATCTCAGAATTGCAAGGTGTCACAACACAAGTACCGTTCCAGGCCCACAGAGGCCAAGCACGTCTCACAAACATAAACTTCCATTCCTTGTGTTCACTGGCATCTCTCTGGCCAGGGGAGACTTCTAACTGCCAACCCAGGAGGATGAAACTCACACAGAGTGAAAGAGGGAGAGGGAAAAGGTGACCACAGAGCTTTGCTTTCCCTTTGCACAGTATCAGAACAATTCTCATGCCCTCTATGTGATCAGCATCAGCCTGTGGCTGGCACAGCCATTATTGGAAATGATAAATGTTTTCAGACATCTGAGAAAGAAGGAAGATCACTGGTATGCGAGATACTTAATAAGAGCAAGAAAACAAGTAGAAGTGATGTTATGTTGAATTTAAGATTCTGCCAAGAAATATTTTGTTTTAAATTGACATAAGTGACAAAACCACAATAGGACTGTGTGTAACGCTCTTAGAGGTATTGAAAAGGCTGGTGTGCTCTACCTCGTTCCAAAAGATGGGTTTTGGTGGGGAGAGTTCCATGAGGCTCCCAGATGAAGACACATCAGTCATGCTGAATACTTCACTGGGGATACTTAAGCAGAAACTTGGCTGCTCTGCCGGAGGTTTCTTGGAATGTTCTTACTCCCTCTGTGGCTCCTTCTAGTTCTATGATGATGAGACACCAGAAAGCCAAATGATGGACCTCGAAATTTCAACCCCCTCCCACATGGCTGTGGCCAACAGATCTCACCTGCTATACAGTCAGCTCCTCTCACTGTTCTAATTTGTGAACATGAGGGTGAACTGCACGTGCTGGAGCCACGTCTGCACCCTCCCATGGAAGCCCCAGGCCTCCACAGTTTGATGTCCCTGCTCTAGAGGACCATTAAAATGCCTCTTAAAAATGTTACTAAAAAAATAATAAAACCATTACTGAATACCCACTATCTCTAATATGCAGATAGAAGACGGTAAGGATAGACTCAAAGCCATAGCCAAATTGTGTCTGGGCCAAAGCGCAGACCCCTTCTGTCCCCAAACTGGGCCCCCACCCTGCTTTTGCTCTGGTTGTCTTATGTGTTGAAGTAACACTGAAGATTGTGCTTGAAAGGGAAGATTAAAAATGAAGGAGCGGGGCGCATGGGTGGCTCAGTGGGTTAAACCTCTGCCTTTGGCTCAGGTCATGATCCCAGGGTCCTGGGATCGAGCCCCGCGTCGGGCTCTCTGCTCAGCGGGGAGCCTGCTTCTACCTCTCTCTCTGCCTGCCTTTCTGCTTACTTATGATCTCTGTCAAATGAATAAATAAAATCTTTAAAAACAAAAACAAAAACAAAAGAGCAGAGTGCTCTGGTGTATTTAAAAAAAAATGAAGGAGCAACTCTTAACTCCTTCATTTAACAGATGAGAACAGTGGGGTGAAATGTTCACCTATCACTAGTGGGGTGAAATCACGTGTCCCAGATCCCACTACTAGATGGTAGCGAAATGATGGCTAGTCCCAGTCCTCTTGCCACCTCCATGTGCTGATTTTCAAAATGGTTCTTTTTTTTTTTTTTAAGAGTTTATTTATTTGTCAGAGAGTGAGATAGAGCATGCACAAGCAGGCAGAGAGGCAGGCAGAGGCTGAGGGAGAAGCAGTCTCCCTGCCAAGCAAGGAGCCTGATGCGGGACTCGATCCCAAGACCCCGGGATCATGACCTGAGCCGAAGGCAGCGGCTTAACCGACTGAGCCACCCAGGCGCCCCCAAAATGGTTCTTGTCTTAAGTGACAGCATGTATGTGGAAGTTCCCTAGATGAAGAGGGATGAAGCTTGCATAAGTGATGATTTTGGGGGAATTGTCAGAGGGACGCCTTCCTCGTTGGGCTGGAGCCCAGCAGCAGTTCATGTCAACAACTGATCTTAGGTTGGATCTCCATCACTCCTGACTATGTGGTATTATTCTAAATGTCTTTGTAGAGGGCCAAGCGGGCCACTTATTGTCCACTGTGTAGACTCTGCGGACACAATGAGACAGTGTAAGAGGCGTGGACAGAGCCCAAGGGCATCAGAGAGGAGGAAAGGCTCATTTCACATGTGTGCAAAAGAGTGGGGCATAAAGTGGGGAAGAAAGGCTTTTTTACTTGGAAAAGGCTTTTGGAAGCTAAGTGGAAATCGCATTGGTGGAGAGATATGCCTGGGATGTGGCTGGTACATGGCCCCTTATGGGCCACATGTCGTAGGTCCCAGTCCTTTGTCTCTACCACATAAATGGTGCTTGCTCATGTACTTTTCTCCCTTCTAATGGCCACAGCCTACTTTAGGCCTTTATCACCCGCCACGACTGCTGAGGCGGCTCCCAGCCAGCGCTCCTGCCTTCAGTCTGGCCCCCTCTGATTCTTTCTCCACGCGGCAAATCTAATCACACCTCCACCAGCTGAAAATGTTTCAGGGCCTCTGAGGCAGAGACAGTTTATCAGGCAACTAAGGAAACTTGACATGCATGGGCACAGGTCTTTCAAGGTTCTGAACTTAACTTTTGTAGCCATAAATACAAATCGGGGATTTCTTAAATAGGGCCCCATTGTATCTGAATTCTGTACAATTCAGAATTGTATACACTTCTGGCCCCACAAAACTTAGATCTCCTCTTGTGATAAAGCATCCTTTCAGTATGGTGTGTACAAGTCCTGGGCATAGGACCCTTTCTTTCCTCATCTGTACGCACCTACCCCATTGCAGTTTATCCATACACTCCAGCCACAGTCATGTTTCATTTCCTCAGAAGTGCCAGAACACAATGTAATCATTAAAATGTGTAACTTTAGGGGCACCTGGGTGGTTCAGTGATTTAAGCATCTGCTTTCAGCTCAGGTCATGATCCCAGAGTCCTGGGATCCAGTCCCGTGTCGGGCTTCCTGCTCAGGGGTGAGTCTGCTTCTTCCTCTACCCCTCCCTCCTGCTTGTGATCTCTCTCTCTCTTTTTTCTCTCTCTCATGCTCTCTCTCTCTCTCAAATAAATAAATAAAATCTTGATTAAAAAAAAAAGAGAAGTGTTATGTTCTTTCATCTATGGGAAATCTCAAATATATCCTCTCTCTTAGAACCCTTCCTGGCCTCCCCTTCCCTCGACTCAATACTACTCAGGTATCAAGCTAAGTCCCAAGACATCTGGGAAGTCCTCACTGACTCCCTAGCCTGGATTTCTGAGGTACTCCCAGAGCACCTTGCCCTCACCTTAGAGGAGGCTTGATCCTCTACACTGTCATTGCCAAGTGACTTAAATGTGCCCCTACTGGATTGTATGCTCTACGGAGGCATTGTCTTGTTAGTTGGCACTAGTATCTGGTGACCAGTAATAGGGGATCAATAAATATTTTTTGAATGAATAAACATCATATCTTCATTTCTAATGTTGGTCAAACAACATATAATGAGGCCATGTCCTCCCCATTTGGACAAAGCAGCAATTTTTTTTTTTTTGTATTTTTGATAGCATAAAACTTAGCTGTAAAAAAAAGTTCTTTGAATTTCAAGTTTCCCTTTGAAATTGGCTATTCACAGAAATAGAACAAACAATCCTAAAATTTGTGTGGAACCAGAAAAGACTCAAACTGAAACAATCTTGAGAAAGAAGAACAAAGTTGAAGGCATCACAATCCCTGATTTCAAGCTATATTACAAAGCTACAGTAACAGTATGGTTTGGGCATAAAAACAGACACAAAGATCAATGGAACAGAATAGAGAGCCCAGAAATAAATGCATGCATATATGTCAATCACTTATCAACAAAGGAGCCAAGAATATACAATGGGGAAAGGAAGGTTTCTTCAGAAGATGGTTTGGGAGAATTGGACAGTCACAAGCAAAAATGAAACTAGACCACTGTCTTATATCATACACAAAAATTAACATGAATTATAAGAAACTGAATGTAATGTCTGAAACCATAAAACTCCTAGAAGAAAACATAGATGGTGAGCTCCTTGACACTGGTCTGGGTAATGATTTTTTTAGATTTGATACCAAAAGCAAAGGCAACAAAAGCAAAAATAAACAAGTGGAGACTACACCAAACTAAAAAGCTCTGAATAGCAATGGAAACTCATCAACAAAAAGGCAACCTACTAAATGGGATAAAATATTTGCAAACCAAATATCTGATAAGGCATCAATATCCGCAACATATAAGGAACTCAAACAACTCAATTAAAAAATGGGCAGAGGACCCGAATAGACATTTTTTCTAAAGAAGACAAACAGATGGCCACCAGGTACTTGAAAAAAAAAGCTCAACATCACTCAGCATCAGGGAGATGCAAATCAAAACCACAATGACACATCACCTTACATCTATTAGAATGGAAACTGTGGAAAAGACAAAGACCAAGTGTTGGCAAATATGTAGGGCAAAGGGAGCCCTTGTGCACTGTTGGTGGGAATGCAAACTGGTGCAGCCACTCTGGAAAACAGTATGGAGGTTCCTCAAAAAATAAAAAAAATGGGATTATCATATAATTCAGGAATACCACTTCTGAGTATTTATCTGAAGAAAACAAAAACAAACTTGAAAAGATATCTCTACCCAATGTTCATTTCAGCACTATTTATAATAGCCAATATATGGAAACAACTTCGATGTCCACCAGTGGATGAGTGGATAAAGTAAAAATATGCAATATACACACAAACACATTATTCAGCCATAAAAAGAAGGAAACATTGCCATTTGTGACAACATAGATGGACCTTGAGGGCATTGTGTTAAATGGAAGAAGTCAGAGAAAGACAAATGCTGTATTATCTCAGTTATATGTGCAATCTGAAAAACAAAACAATACAGCAAGCTCATAGATGGGATAGATTGGTGGTTGCAGAGGTGGTGTTGGCAGGGGGCGGGCAGGGGGGTGGTGAAATGAGTGAAGGTGATCAAAAGGTACAAATTTCCAGTTATAAAATCAATAAGCCATGGGGATATAATGTAGAGTATGGTGACTATAGTTAATACAACTATACTGCATATTTGAAAGTTGCTAAGACAAGAATATCTTAAAAGTTCTTATCACAAGAAAAAAGTTTCTGTAGCTAAGTATGGTGAAAGACATTAATCATATTTACTTTGGCAATCATCTTGCAATATATACAAATGCCGAATCATCATACTGCACACCTGAAACAAATATAATATTATATGTCAATGATATCTCAATAAAAAAAAGAAAGAAAATTTGCTGAATATAACCAAAAGAGTTCATTTGTTTGGGAGGATTATAAATTTATGACTAAAACTTTATTCATTTATAGATCAAATTGTACAGCCCCAAACTCTTTAGGTTTCTTTTCCCATTCTATGCAAGTTCCTAGAACAGAGGAAGTGACTTTAGTTAAAAAGAGAAAGTTCAGGGTGCCTAACTCTCAGTCAGAAGAATATGTGACTTGATCTCCTGGTCATGAGTTTGAGCCCCATGTTGGGCATAGAGATTACTTAAACAAACTAACAGAGAGAGAGAGAGAGAGAGAGGGAGAAAGTTCAAATTCTTACTATAAAGATGGTTCTGAAAATATTTCAGAAGAAAAGAAAGGGCTGGTTTTGAAAAAGCCCACCTTGTATCATATGAGTGATCTGAAATAAAGATGGATTGGATTCTTTTCTTTTGATTGCTCCTTTAGCTTAAAACTGAAGAGACAGTTTGTAATTCTATAAGAAAAACAAGTTAGGGCAAGGGGATGATGGGGAATAAAGGCAACTTTTAGGATGATTTAGGTAAGTCTAAAGCACTCTGTAGAATACAGTGTAATTATTAAAATGTGTAAATTTAGGGGCACCTGGGTGGTCCAGTCACTTAAGTGTCTGCCTTCGTCTCAGATCATGATCCAAGGGTCCTGGGATCCTGCATCGAGTCCTGCATCAGGCTCTCTTCTCACTGGGGAGTCTTCTTCTCCCTCTTCCTGCTGCTCCCCCTGCTTGTGTGTGCATGCTCTGTCAAATAAATACATAAAATCTAAGAAAAAAAGGAGAAAAAAAGTGTGAATTTAATCACTGAGAATATATTTCAGATGTCATTCTAAAGAGAAATAGAATGAAAATTTATAGTCCAAATGAAGGGTTTGTAAGTTAATGGAGAACCAGCATGTTAGAGGAGTAAACATGAGACTGAGGAAAGAACCACTCACTCAGTCTCCCAGAGTTGAATTTTTCCATTTCTTTTCTTTGATTTTTTTACTAGCATATAATGTATTATTAGCCCTCATCAGGTTTACACACTTCATAGCACATACCTTCCCCAATGTCCATAACCCCACCACCCTCTCCCTACCCCCCTCCCCCCAGCCACCCTCTGTTTTGTGAGATTAAGAGTCCCTTATGGTTTGTCTCCCTCTGGATCCCATCTTGTTTCATTTTTTTTCCTTCGCTACCCCTCAAACCCCCTATGTCTCCTCTCATATTCTTCATATCAGGGAGATCATATGATAATTGTCTTTCTCTGATTGACTTATTTCGCTAAGAATAATACCCTCTAGTTCCATCCACATTCGTCACAAATTGCAAGATTTCATTTCTTTTGATGGCTGCATAGTATTCCATTGTATGTATATACCACCTCTTCTTTATCCATTCATCTGTTGATGGACATCAAGGTTCTTCCCATAGTTTGGCTATTGTGGACATTGCTGCTATAATTGCAGATGCCACTTCAGATCACTCCATTTGTATCTTTAGGGTAAATACCCAGTAGTGCAATGACTGGTTCGTAAGATAGTTCTATTTTCAACTTTTTGAGGAATCTCCATGCTATTTTCCAGAGTGGTTGCACCAGCTTGCATTCCCACCACAGTGTAGGAGGGTTCCCCTTTCTTCGCATCCTTGCCCGCATCTGTCATTTCCTGACTTACTAATTTTAGCCATTCTGACTGTTGTGAGGTGGTTTTCATAGTGGTTTTGATTTGTATTTCCCTGATGCTGAGTGATGTGGAGTACTTTTTCATGTGTCTGTTGGCCATCTGGATGTCTTCTTTGCAGAAATGTCTGTTCATGTCCTCTGCCCATTTCTTGATTGGATTATTTGTTCTTTGGGTGTTGAGTTTGCTAAGCTCTTTGTAGATTTTGGATACTAGCCCTTTATCTGATATGTCATTTGCAAATATCTTCTCCCATTCTGTCAGTTGTCTTTTGGTTTTGTTAACTATTTCCTTTGCTGTGTAAAAGCTTTTGATCTTGATGAAGTCCCAATAGTTCATTTTTGCCCTTGCTTCCCTTGCCTTTGGCGATGTTCCTAGGAAGATGTTGCTGTGGCTGAGGTCGAAGAGGTTGCTGCCTGTGTTCTCCTCAAGGATTTTGATGGATTCCTTTTCTCACATTGAGGTCCTTCATCCATTTTGAGTCTATTTTTATGTGTGGTGTAAGGAAATGGTCCAGTTTCATTTTTCTGCATATGGCTGTCCAATTTTCCCAATACCATTTGTTGAAGAGACTGTCTTTTTTACACTGGACATTCTTTCCTGCTTTGCCAAAGATTAGTTGACCAGAGAGTTGAGGGTCTATTTCTGGGCTCTCTATTCGGTTCCATTGATCTATGTGTCTGTTTTTGTGCCAGTACCATGCTGTCTTGATGATGACAGCTTTGTAATAGAGCTTGAAGTCCGGAATTGTGATGCCACCAACTTTGGTTTTCTTTTTCAACATTCCTCTGGCTATTCGTCTCTTCTTGTTTCATAAAAATTTTAGGATTATTTGTTCCATTTCTTTGAAAAAAAAAGGATGGGATTTTGATAGGGATTGCATTAAACATGTAGATTGCTTTAGGTAGCATAGACATTTTCACAATATTTGTTCTTCCAATCCAGGGGCATGAAACATTTATCCATTTCTTGGTGTCTTCCTCAATTTCTTTCATGAGTTCTTTATAGTTTTCTGAGTACAGATTCTTAGCCTCTTTGGTTAGGTTTATTCCTAGGTATCTTATGGTTTTGGGTGCAATTGTAAATGGGATAGACTCCTTAATTTCTCTTTCTTCTGTCTTGTTGTTGGTGTAGAGAAATGCAACTGATTTCTGTGCATTGATTTTATATACTGACATTTTACTGAATTCCTGTACAAGTTCTAGCAGATTTGGAGTGGAGTCTTTTGGGTTTTCCACATATAGTATCATATCATCTGCGAAGAGTGATAGTTGGACTTCTTCTTTGCTGATTTGGATGCCTTTAATTTCTTTTTGTTGTCTGATTGCTGAGGCTAGGACTTCTAGTACTATGTTGAATAGCAGTGGTGATAATGGACATCCGTGCCATGTTGCTGACCTTAGCGGAAAATCTTTCAGTTTTTCTCCATTGAGAATGATATTTGCGGTGGGTTTTTCATAGATGGCTTTGATGATATTGAGTTATGTGCCCTCTATCCCTACACTGTGAAGAGTTTTGATCAGGAAATGCTTGTCAAATGCTTTTTCAGCATCTATGGAGAGTATCATATGGTTCTTGTTCTTTCTTTTATTAATGTATTGTATCACATTGATTGCTTTGTGGATGTTGAACCAACCTTGCAGCCCTGGAATAAATCCCACTTGGTCATGGCGAATAATCCTTTTAATGTACTGTTACATCCTATTGGCTAGTATTTTGGTGAGAATTTTCACATCTGTGTTCATTAAGGATATTGGTCTGTAATTCTCTTTTTTGATGGGATCCTTGTCTGGTTTTGGGATCAAGGTGATGCTGGCCTCATAAAATGAGTTTGGAAGTTTTCCTTCCATTTCTACTTTTTGGAAGAGTTTCAGGAGAATAGGAATTAATTCTTCTTTAAATGTTTGGTAGAATTCCCCTGGGAAGCCACCTGGCCCTGGGCTCTTGTTTGTTGGGAGATTTTTGATGACTGCTTCAATCGCCTTACTGGTTATGGGACTGTTCAGGTTTTCTATTTCTTCCTGGTTCAGTTGTGGTAGTTTATATATCTCTAGACATTTCTTCCAGATTATCAAATTTGTTGCCGTATTGGTGCTCAAAATATGTTCTTATAATTGTTTGTATTTCTTTGGTGTTGGTTGTGATCTCTCCTCTTTCATTCATGATTTTATTAATTTGGGTCCTTCCTGTTTATGTTAAGTCTGGCTAGGGCTTTATCAATCTTATTAATTCTTTCAAAGAACAAGCTCCTAGTTTCATTGATTTGTTCTATTGAGTTTTTTGTTTGTTTGTTTGTTTGTTTGTTTGTTTCTATTTCATTGATTCCTGCTCTGATATTTATTGTTTCTCTTCTCCTGCTGGGTTTAGGTTTTCTTTGTTGTTCTTGCTCCAGCTCTTTTAGGTGTAGGATTAGGTTGTGTATTTGAGACCTTTCCTGTTTCTTGAGAAAGGCTTGTATCGCTACATATTTTCCTCTCAGGACTGCCTTTGCTGTGTCCCACAAATTTTGAACAGTTGTGTTTTCATTATCATTTGTTTCAAATTAAATTTAAAAAAAGACATTATCATTTGTTACCATAAATTTTTTCAATTCTTCTTTAATTTCCTGATTGACCCATTCATTCTTCAGAAGGATGCTGTTTAGTCTCCATGTATTCAGGATCTTTCCAAATTTCCTTTTGTGATTGAGTTCTAGCTTCAGAGCATTGTGGTCTGGAAATATGCAGGGAATGATCCCAATCTTTTGATACCAGTTGAGACCTGATTTGTGACCCAGGATGTGATCTATTCTGGAGAATGTTCCATGTGCACTTGAGAAGAATGTGTATTCTGTTGCTTTGGGATGGAATGTTCTGAATATATCTGTGATGTCCATCTGGTCCAGTGTATCATTTAAGGCCTTTATTTCCTTGTTGATCTTTTGCTTCATGATCTGTCCATTTCAGTGAGGGGAGTGTTAAAGTCCCCTACTATTATCGTATTATTGTCGATGTGTTTCTTTGATTTTGTTATTAATTGGTTTATATAGTTGGCTGCTCCCATGTTAGGGACATAGATATTTAAAATCTTAGATCTTCTTGTTGGACAGACCCTTTGAGTATGATATAGTGTCCTTCCTCATCTCTTATTATAGTCTTTGGCTTAAAATCTAATTGATCTGATAGAAGGATTGCCATTCCTGCTTTCTTTTGATGTCCATTAGCATGGTAAATTGTCCCCCCCACCACTTTAAATCTGGAGGTGTCTTTGGGTCTAAAGTGAGTTTCTTGTAGACAGCATATATTTTTTTAAGATTTTATTTATTTATTTGACAGAGAGAGAGGGATCACAAGTAGGCAGAGCAGCAGGCAGAGAGAGGGGGAAGCAGGCTCCCTGCCGAGCAGAGAGCCCAATGCAGGGCTCAATCCAGGACCCTGGGATCATGACCTGAGCCAAAGGCCAAGGCTTAACCCACTGAGCCTCCCAGACACCCCTTGTAGACAGCATATTGATGGGTTTTGTTTTTTTATCCATTCTGATACCCTGTGTCTTCTTTTTTTTTTTTTTTTAAGATTTTATTTATTTATTTGACAGAGATCACAAGCCAGCAGAGAGGCTGGCAGAGAGAGAGGAGGAAGCAGGCTCCTTGGTGAGCAGAGAGCTCGATGTGGGGCTCGATCCCAGGACCCTGAGATCATGACCTGAGCTGAAGGCAGAGGCTTTAATCCACTGAGCCACCCAGGTGCCCCACCCTGTGTCTTTTGATTGGGGCATTTAGCTCATTTACATTCAGGGTAACTATTGAGAGATATGAATTTAGTGCCATTGTCTTGCCTGTGACTATTACTGTATATTGTCTCTGTTCCTTTCTGGTCTACTACTTTTAGGCTCTATCTTTGCTTAGAGGACCCCTTTCAATATTTTCTGTAGAGTTGGTTTGGTGTTTACAAATTCTTTTAGTGTTTGTTTGTCCTGGAAACTTTTTATCTCTCCTTCTATTCTCAATGATAGCCTAGCTGGATATAGTATTCTTGGCTGCATGTTTTTCTCATTTAGTGCTCTGAATATATCATGCCAATCCTTTCTGACCTGCCAGATCTCTGTGGATAGGTCTGCTGCCAATCTAATATTTTTACCATTGTATGTTACAGACTTCTTGTCCTGGGCTGCTTTCAGGATTTTCTCTTTGTCACTAAGACTTGCAAGTTTTACTATTAGATGATGGGGTGTGAACCTACTCTTATTGATTTTGAGGGGGGTTCTCTGTGCCTTCTGGATTTTGATGCTTGTTCCCTTTGCTATATTAGGGAAATTCTCTACAATAATTCTCTCCAATATATCTTCTGCTCCCCTCTCTCTTCTTATTCTGGAATCCCAATTATTCTAATGTTGTTTTGTCTTATGGTATCACTTATCTCTCCAATTCTTCCCTCATGGTCCAGTAGTTGTTTTTCTCTCTTTTGTGCAGCTTCTCTATTCTCTGTCATTTGGTATTCTATATCACTAATTCTCTCTTCTGCCTCATTTATCCTAGCAGTAAGAGCCTCCATTTTTTATTGCACCTCATTAATAGCTTTTTTAAAAAATTTCAACTTGGTTAGATTTTAGTTCTTTTATTTCTCCAGAAAGGGCTTTTATTTCTCCAGACAGGGTTTCTCTAATATCTTCCATGCCTTTTTCAAGCCCAGCTAGCACCTTGAGAATCATCATTCTGAACTCTAGATCTGACATATTGCCAATGTCCTTATTGATTAGGTTCCTAGCCTTTGGTACTGCCTCTTTTTTTGTTTGTTTGTTTATTTGTTTTTTGTTTTTGTTTTTTTTGTGGTGAGTTTTTCCACCTTGTCATTTTATGCAGATAAGAATATATGAAGGAGTGAATAAAATACTAAAAGGGTGGCAAAGACCCCAGGAAAATGTGCTTTAACCAAATCAGAAGAGACTCCAAGTTGTAGGGGAAAGAAAGCAAGTAGAAAGGAGTTAAGGAAAAATGAAGAAAAAAATATAAAAAAGAAAATATATATATTAGACCAGTGAATAGAAGAGAGTCACCCACTTAATTTTGGGAGTATTTTGGTCTCTTAGAAGAAACTACTTCCCAAAATTTTAAATAATGAAAATACACACACACACACACACACACACACACACACACACACTAAGGGTAAACACAATGAAGGGATGGAATAAGACTATAAAGATGAAAAATATTTTTTAAAAATTTCTAAAAAAGGAGTTGATAAGATAAGTTGGTTGGGAGAATAAAGAAAAAGAAAGTGGAGGGAATTTGCTCAGGCTGGAGACTAGAAGAAAGCCCTGTGCTAGATTTAGGGTTTATTTTGATCTTTTAGAAGAAGTTGTATTCCAAATTTTCTAAGAAGAAAAAACCCTATGTGTATACAAAAAATAAAGTTAGATATAATGAAGGATAAAATAGGACTGTAATAATGAAGTTTCAAAACAGACTTTTTTTAAATGAAAGGTATTGTTTAGATAAACTAGTTAAAAACCATTCAAAGAGGAAGGAGTAAAAGTTAAAAATATTTTAGCATAAGAAAAAAATAAAATTAAAAAAAATAATTAACTTTGGAAGACTAAAGAGTCATGGGGAGAAAGCCATGAATTCCATGTTTTGCTTTCTCCTCCTCTGGAATTCCGCTGCTCTCCTTGGTAAGCGAACTTGGTCTTGGCTGGATTTCTTGCTGATCTGGGGGAGGGGCTTGTTGTAGTGATTCTCAGGTGTCTTTGCCTGAGGCGGAATTGCACCACCTTACCAGGGGCCGGACTAAGTAATCCCCTTGGATTCACTTTTGGGAGCTTTTGTTCCCTGAACGCTTTCCATAGAGCTCTGGAGGACGGGAATGAAAATGGCGGCCTCCCAATCTCTGTCCTGGAGGAGCCAAGAGCTCAGGGCCCCATTCCTCGGTGAACCCTCAGAGAAAAGCACTCAATCACTCCCATCTCCCTGGGCTCTGGCTGTGCTCTGAGCTCACCCAGCCTGTGACCAAGCGTCTCTGTCTCTGGCACACAGCCCTGCCTAGAGTCTCCTAACCCAGCAGATCCCTGCACTCTTCGGCGAGTGGGGGGGTCCTCCCCGGATCTTGTGGGGTGTCTGCTCACAGAACAGTGGCCTGACTGTGCCACGGATCACAGTTTAAGGTAACCCCGAGTTGAGAGCTCACTCCTCAGCTCCGTCTCTGTAGCTGGCTTCCCCGCTCTAACCTGTGAGCTCTGTGACACTCAGACACCCCCGATACTTCCGTGACCCTGCAGGACCTGAGACCACGCTGTCCCTGTGTGGGCTTCACCCTGGCTTAGCCTCTGGAGCGATGTCTCTGTGGAGCAGACTTTTAAAAGTTCTTTTTTGCTCCGTTGCTCCACCACTTGCTGGGAACTGTCTCCTAACCCTGCAGTCTATCCTCCTGTCACTTTGGATTCTCTTCTTCACAGGTCCTACCTTTCAGAAAGTCGTTGATTTTCTGTTTCTAGAATTGCTGCTCTTCTTCTCTTCGATCTCCTGTTGGAATTGTAGGTGTTCAAAATGATTTGATAAACTATCCAACTGATCTCTTGCTACCTGATATCATCTCAGCCTGCTAATTCTCTGCCATCTTGACTCCTCCTGAATTTTCCCATTTTTAAGGTGAGTTGAACTAGATGATAGTAATCACTAACACTTTATGGCAACTATTATGGATTCACTTGTCCAACATTTAACTTTCTTCTTTCTTGAACAGAAGGCTAGAAGCAAAAAATACACCCCTCCAAAAAAAAGAAAAAAATCAGGGCGCCTGGGTGGCTCAGTGGGTTAAAGCCTCTGCCTTCGGCTCAGGTCATGATCCCAGGGTCCTGGGATCGAGCCCCGCATTGGGCTCTCTGCTCAGTGGGGAGCCTGCTTCCACCTCTCTCTCTCTCCCTGCCTCTCAACCTACTTGTGATCTCTGTAAAAAAAAAAAAAAAAAAATCCCCAAATACCAGATTTCTTTGAAGCTAAAATTTTGGTTATAAGTTCTTACCTATCAGATGCACCCACATGATACTTGAATTCACAAAGGAGTCCAGTGGGGGAGAACACATGGCATCCATTGTGTTGGTGTCTACTGTGTAGGACAAACAGCTACCAGATTCTCTGAATAATGGCCACGTTGTGGCAGGAGCAGCAAGTCCTTGGTCCAGCCCCGGGGCTGTGGCTATTCTTCCTAGTTAAGTCTGGAGTCCATTTCCTCGGTCTTCCCAGTGATCCTCTCAGCCACTGAATAGCTGAAACTAAATTCTTTCTGGAGAGAGTTTTGTTTTCTGCAAGTCTTAGGAAGTAGGGGAGCCAACGCCATTCAAGAGTGTTACTGTCATGGAAGTTCCAGTGCAGCTCACTGAGCAATAACTACAACTTCCATCTTACAGATGAGAAAACTGAGGGACACGGTAACCAGCCCAGGACATACACTCTTATTTATCACTCTCTATGCTTCCTCCACTAGAAGATTCCAATGAGTGATTTCATACCTGATGTCCTGACTCTAGTAGTCTGTATTCTGGGACAGAATGGTGATATAATGTTATAAGTCCATGACTGGAGGAAATTTCAGGTCCTAACATTCCCAGAAACAATCCCGGATTATTTCAGACATGGGGCAGCTTACATATCCGCAGGCAGTGTTCTTGAGGACCATGAGTTTTTCTTTTCAGAGGCTATTTGGCGGGTAGGCCAGCACATAGTACAGGCTCTTGGTGGCTCTTTATGTCTGGAGTAGGAGTGGACAAATGGGTTTGTGTGGTCACTGGAGGCTCTCATTAAAAAAAAAAAAAAGGCATCTTCCTTTCCCATGAAAAATTCATCTTTTTAGTACTAATAATTTCTCAGACCAATGTGTTCGCAGATGAACAAGGAGAGAGCATAGATGTGAGTCCTTTTTGTTTTCTAGAAAGGAAAAACAAGGGAACTCTAGTGGTTGACAGCCTGGAAGTTTACACTTAATTGCAGTTTTATAATTGTCCCTTTTTTTCCCCAAACAAAAAGTATTTATTGAACAATCAGACCCTCTGAGTATGTGTTATGTCAGGTGTGGGGGTTCACTATTGGGGATTTGTTCCTTTTGCATTCCCTTCTTCCCATTCATTCACTTGCTCATTAAGTATGGAGAGCATAAGTGCATGGATCTTGCTAGGAGATGGGGTTTGAGTGCTGTCTCTCCCAACTGAATGTGTGCTTTGCACAAGTTAACTCTCCCAAGCCGCTGGTCCCTTTTTCAAATAGAAGAATACTTTAGAGCTTTTTCACAGGATTGCTATTAAGATCCTGTATGATCACACTGCATTAACCATACTTCATTACTATTTTTTAAACTCCTATGGTGTTAGCCACAGTGCTGTTCCCTTGGCATGTGTAAGATGTATTCATGTAAGATGAATAAATGTGTTTGGAGAAAAGAGATATATAAATAAATAAATGCAATGGGGTGCTTGGGTGGCTCAGTTGGTTAAGTGTCTGACTCTTGATTTAGGCTCAGGTTGTAATCTCATGGTTGCAAGATTAAGCCCTGAGGTGGGCTCTGCACACAGCATGGAGTTTGCTTGTGATTCTCTCTCTTACCCCTCTCCCTCCCCTCACTCATGAGAACTTTCTAAATAAATAAATAAATAAATATCTTTTAAAACAAATAAATGCAATAAAGTATGAAGAGTCTTTGCAGGTTATGGTGGGGGCCACAAATGAGGATTTGATTAATTCTATATGGGGCAAGTGTGATCAGAAAAAGATTAATGTTCTTCTTTAGCAAAATCTGGAAAATGATTAGCATTTAAGGTTCTTGGTTGTGGTTCCATCTCTGGGATGAGAGAAGATGGATATTATGAACCCTGGAGGTCCAGACTGCATGGATCCTGTGGGAGTTACAAGCATGTTGGCAACCCTCTTCACTGGTTCCTTCCTATCCACATATGAACACATTGTAATCATTTCTGTGTCCTAATCTTCTCCATCACTGGCACTTTCTTACCCTTCATAGCCAAACTTCTTAAGATATTCCTTCCCATCCCCACCATAAAACATTCCTGGCCAATTTCAGCCCTGGACACATCAGTAGAACTACTCTCATCATGGTCTCGATAATATCTCTATTGCTAAAGCAGGTGGAGATGCCTTAGACCACATCTTAACTGATTCATATTTGATATTATTGTCCATTTTCTCCTCTTTGAAATACTCTTTCCCTTGGCTTCCATGATAGTACTTTATACTTTTCATTGCCTTCCTACCTCTGGCTACTACTTTTAAGTCCCTGTGGAGTGTTCCTCTTCTACTCATCCCTTTTGTCCTGGATTGGGTCTTTTATCTACACGAACTTGGATGATCTCATCTACTCCTGTGATTTTAGCTACCATCCAGTGACCCTCACATCTCCAGCACAGTTCCCTTCCTGTGCTCTAGACTTGACATCTCAACATGGATAATTACAAAACTAATTACAGAATACATATTCTGTTTTACTTTTAATTTATCTAAGGTGTTATTAGTTAACTAAGCTAGAAATAACTTCCAGTTTAAGATAGTCATGCCCACTATAATTCAGACTGCTCTTTTCTTCACAGGCATCATTTCAAAGGTCTTCAAGATGGAGTATCATCCTCAAATGACAACTTTTAAAAGGCCATGATTGAATATTCTTATTTTAGGCATAAGGATAACATATAACATTTTCACCTTAAATAACTAAAGCAACATTAAATAACTCCAAAATATACACTTTACAATAGCATCAAACAAACTCAAACCTCACTCCTTCACTAAAATAAGAGATGCCAGATAAATATCCCTCAATCCTCCCTTAACTTACTTGGATTTTTCCCAGGTCAGGCCTTTTTCATTATTATAATTTAAGATAGTAAGCAGTATATGACAACTAGATGTTGTATAAAATGATTCTGTTTTAGTTGATCTAAAATTACCTTTTTCAGTTCCACATTATCTCATTCGTTCAGCAAATACTATACACCAACCAACACTATCTGTAAGTATTTTGCATGCTGGGGATATAGTGTTGAACAAGGTAAGGCCTGTGCTCTCATTCTAGACAGAGAAAAAATACATAAATAAATGAGAAAAAATTGATTATGAGTACAAAGAACTAAAATATGATAGTAACTGAATATGTAGTTACTTTTAAATAAGTGATAGAAAAAAGACACTTTGAGATGTTTTTAAAAGCTTTTTATTATGAAAACTTTCCAAACATATTCAAAACAGAGGGAATATTGTAATATTCCTCTGCTACCCATCACCTAGCTTAATTAGTAACATTACACAATTTTTGTTTTATCTGCGCTCTTGCCTTTTTTGCAAAAGTATCTTAAAGCAAATTCCAGAAACCTTATCATTTCATTCATAAAGAGTTCAGTATCTACTGATAGGAAATTAAAAAAAAAATAAAACCTTGAGGTGTCTGGCTGGTTCAGTCAGTGGAATGTGTGATTCTTGGTCTCTAGGTTCATGTTGGGAGTAGAGTTTACTTAAACCACCCCCATCAAAACCCCACATAGCCACAGTTATCATAGGATATGCAGTCTCATGGCTCCTCATTTGGTTTCAAATTATATTTTCCCCAAATTAGGACCAAAGTTCATACAGTGTTGCTAAGATTCATATTTCAATAGGAGTTGCAAAAAACCAATTTCCTAATCCTGAATTTGTTTCATTTATTAGCTATGACTCTTCTATCAAACAACAACAACAACAAAACAAACAAACAAAAAACACAAAAAACCTCTCCCCATATCAACTATTTGGTTACCCTGAAGTATAAAATGGTACAGGAAGGACAGATGGATCCTTGATTCTTTTAGTAATAGACTTTCAGAGTAATAAATTGGAGCCCTTATCAATCTGAAAGCTGATATTTGAGATGAAATCTGTCAAAATACAGCCATGCAAGAATTAGGAGAAATAGCATTTCTTAAACTGGAAGTTATTTCTAGCTTAGTTAACTAATAACACCTTAGATAAATTAAAAGTAAAACAGAATATATATGTATTCTGTAATTAGTTTTGTAATTATCCATGTTGAGATGTCAAGTCTAGAGCACAGTTAGGGAAAAGGCCCTAAGGTAGGAAAGACCTCAGTGTGTTTACAGCCTAGAAAGGAAGTAATTTTGGCGGGAGGGGAGTGAAAGGGTCAGACTTGAATGAGACAAGATTCAGAGTGAGTTTGGACCACATCATGCATTGTAAAGGTCCAAGGTGAGAAATCAGTAGAGGCTCTTCATTTTTAAAAGAGAACTCTGCTGTACGGGGCAGTGGACTACAGGTAGACAAAGTAAAAGCTGAGGGGCAAGATGGTAACAGCTTGAACTAGAGTGATAATAGAGCAAAAGTGGGAGGGGGAGTCAATACTCTGCATTAACCATCTTAAATTTGATCTGTCTTCCAGGCCATTCATGTGTAAATGTGGAGAAGTCACATAGGCAACTGGACATACGTCCCCTAAATTTCCTAGAAGAATTGAGACTAGAAATGCGATTTCTGAATTAGTGACACCTATAGGAATTGTATTTTAAGTCTTGGGACTAGGGGCTGGATAGACAAAAAAGAGAAGGGGCTGAGAAGAGCCCTGGGGTACATGAGCATCTAGAAACCAGAAGAATGTACAGTGGTTTTGCAGAGAATGAACAGATATTGTACTTAGCACACCTTTCTTCCTTAGAAAGTAACAGAACACATGCATATATGTGCATCAGCTAAAAATTATCTGTCAGTCATTCTTGCGGCTAATATTAGGCCAATGGAACAAGAGTGAAAGTGATATAAGCAACTTCTGAGTTATCTCAGTAAAGGAAAAAAGTGTGCTCCCCTTCCCTTTCCTTCCTTCTACTGACTGGAACGGAAATGTGCTGCAAGCCATGCAGCCTAGGGCACCTGGAAACCACAGAGCAATAAACTGAGTCTGAGTCAAAAGAATTACCTTGCAGTAAGTGCAGCCACACTAACCTCTCCTTTATTCAAGTCATTGCTCTTTTCTCTGTTACACAAAGTAGTAGAACCTATATTCTAATTCAGAGTCCAATCATTTTGTAAGCTGATAAATATCTCTGAACCTACAGAGCTAAGGACCACACTGTGAATCTCTGGTAACTTCATAATATGTCAATGTTCACAGTACTGGATGGTTTAGTTTTCTACTCATCCTAATTAGACTATGACAAACTCAAGGGTGTAGTCAGGCAGTAGCATCAGTGTGTAAAGAGCAGGTACCAAGGAGGCACAAGGGTCCCTTAGAAATCAGACTGTAATTTACTTACTTTATCTTAAAGAGCCCTGGATTGGATGAGTCCACGACTGTGGATGAGAAATATAGCCACACCTCTCTCTTATAGTATTTAGACTGCTGGAAATCCCTAGAAGTCAATGAGGTTTATAAGCAGTTTGGTGGTCAGAGAAAAATTAATGGGATCAATTTTTAAATATAATTTCAAGTTTATAAAAGGTAAAAGTAGTTGCTATTTCCACAGAAATCCAATTCTTTTGTTAACAATTAATTCTTAACTATTTCAGGCACAATAGCACAGATTTGCCTTAGATAAGGCAATAAGGTATTTAGTTCCTAAATGCAAGCCCATTACTTAAACCTATGCTCAACTTAAAAAACAGCAATGTGTTCCAACGCTGGAGGACAAATTGACTCCGTTGACACAGAGACAGTATTTTTCTCCCATGTATAAGGAAATAGGGCTACAATAACATTAGCAAGCAATCAAAATTAGAATGAGAAAAACATCGGGCAAGAAATAAAAAAGGCATCCAAATTGGAAAGGAATAAGTAAAACTGTTACTTGCAAATAATAGGATCTTATATAAAGAAAATGCTAAAGACTCAACCAAAAAACTGTTGGAACTAGTCAGTGAATTCAGTAAGGTTGCAGGATATAAAATCAACATGCAGAAATCAGTTGCATTTCTTTACATTAATAACAAAAGACCTGAAATAAATAAAAACATCCCATTCACAATAGCCTCAAGAATAAGCTATTTAGGAACAAATTTAACAAAGGAAGTGAAAAATCTTTGCGATGAAAACTATAAGACTTTGGTGAAAGAAAGTGAGGAAGACATAAGGGGGCAGAAATCAGAGAGGGAGATGGACTCTGGGAAACATTCTGAGGGTTTCAGAAGGGAGGAGGGTGGGGGGAGGGGGTAACAGGGTGATGGGTATTGAGGAGGGCACTTGCTGTGATGAGCACTGGGTGTTATACATTACTAATGAATCACTGAACACATCAAAAACTAATGATGTACTATACAGTGGCTAACTGAACATAAAAAATAAATTATAAAAAAGAAGATATCCTGTGTTCACGGATTGAAACAATTATTGATGTTAAAATATCTACATTACCTAAAGCCATCTACAGGTTCAATGCAATCCCTACCAATTTCCAATGGCATATTTCACAGAAATAGAAATAACTATCTTGGGACACCTAGCTGCCTCAGTCAGTAGAGCACGCAACTCTCCATCTCCAGGCTGTGCAACCCCCACACTGGGTATCGAGCTTACACTGGGAAAGGAAAAGGAAAAGGAAAAGGAAAGGAAAAAGAACAATCCTAAAATTTGTATAGAACCACAAAAGACCCCAAAAGTTCAAAGTAATCTTGAGGAAGAACAAAACCAGAGGTGTCACACTTCCTGATCTTAAGCTATAGTTGACCCTTGAACCATGCACGGTTAGGGGTGCTGACCCGTGCTGTCAAAAATCCACACAGAACTTTTGACTTCCCCAAAACTTAACTACTAATAACTTATTGTTGGCTGGAAGCCTTAACAATAACATAGTTGATTAACATATAATTTGCATATTGTATTATATAGTATATTCTTATAATAAAAAAGAAAATATTAGAAAATCTAAGAGAAAATATTTATAGTACTGTTCTGTGTTTATTGAAAAAAATCTGCATATTACGTGTACTCACACAGTTCAAATTGGTGTTGTTCAAGGGTCAACTGTATACTACTCCAGAGCTATAGTAATTAAAATAGTATGGTACTAGCATGAAAAACAAACACTACCAAGACCAATGGAACAGAATGGAGAGTCTGCACTGTGATCAACCAATACTTGACAAGGGTGCCAAGAACTAAATAGGGAGAGCCTCTTCAATAAATGGTATTAAGAAAACTAGAAAACAACATGCAAAAAAGTGAAATTGGGCCCTTATCCTACACCATTCCCAAAAATTGACTTGAAATAGATTAAAGACTAAAAACACAAGACCTGATACTGCAAAACTTCTGGAAGACAATGTAGGGAAAAACCTCCTTGATGTTGGTCTCTGGGCAATTATTTTTTAGATATGATCTTAAAGCACAAGCAACAAAAGAAAAATCAACAAGTGGGTCTATGTCAAACTAAAGTTTCTGTGAAGCAAAAGAAATAAAAAGGTAACCCATAGAATGAGAGGAAATATTTACAAACCATATATTAGATATATAGTAGATATATTAGATTTATATCTAATATAAGCATTAGATATATTTATATATAAACCATGCATTAGTCAACTAAAAATGGGTGGAGTAACCAAATAGACATTTTTCTAAAGACAAACACATGGCCAACAGACATGTGAAAAGATGCTCAATATCACTATCCAGGCAAATACATATCAAAACCACAATGAGATACCACTCACACCTAGAATGGCTTCAAGACAGAAGGTAACAAATGTTGGCAAGGATGTGGAGAAACGGGAGCCCTTGTATACTGTTGGTGGGGATGTAAATTGGTTCAGCCATCATGGGAGTGTGGAAGTTTCTCAAAAAATTAAAAATGGAAATACCATATGATCTAACAATTCTATTCCTGGGTACTGTTGAAAAGAAAAACATATGCCCCAAATGGAGATGCTTAATGCTAGGTCAGGTCATCAAATTGGAGCTTAATACCTACCCTAATTACAGTTTCAATCTCCTTCAGAATTGTAGTCTTATCAACCAGTCAGGAATTTTCTGGTCAGCACCAATAAGCTCATCTGTCTCAGGGGCCCCCTCCATCTCCCAAAAAATGATGAGGTAATCCACCAAATAAGATCTGATTTTCCTCAAAGGAAGGGGACCTCACACAAAATAATCCTTTTTTTCTGTTTGGGACTTTCTTGTCCTGCCTTTGTAAACTTCTCCTTTTCTGCACCTCTTTGTTGCTCCCCTCTACTTGAGTGAATGTTGCCTGATTGTGAATTGATTAATAAAGCTAATTAGATCCTGAACTTGATTGGATTTTCGTCACTTAAGTTTATAGCCAATGGAAACGAAAACAGGGAATCAAAGAGATATGTGCACCCATTGTTTATTACATTACTCACAATGGTCAAGATATGAAAATAATCTTAAGTATCCATCAATGAATGAATGATGTAGTGTGTATATATACTTACATATATACACAAGTAGTAGATACAATACATAAGTAGATTATGTGTATATATATTTATATATATACAGTAGAGTATTACTCAGCCATGAGAAAGAAGGAAATCTGGCCATTTGGAACAACAAAGATGGCCCTTAAAGGGATTTGTTGGGTGCGAGGTATTTGCTAGTGCTACAGTGGTAATCATATTGCAATATACAAGTATCAAATCAAAACACTGCATACTTAAACTTATACAATATGTCAATTTTATCTCAATAAAAAGAAATTTAAAAATGGAAAAATCAAATGATTCAGTGTCCCATGTGATGAGCTAAGTTTGTTATAAGACTTTAAGGAAGATAAAAAAAAATTAAACTTGCGGTTGGAAGACACAAACAGCAAACGTGTGCCTATAGTTGCTTACACACTGTGAAAAAAATAACTGGTTTGTACAAAAAAGCAAAAGAGCAGCAGGGAGCTGAGGATATTTGTGAGTGATTATGATGGATATGGGAATAAAATCTGGAAAAGGAGAACAGTGAGGACTCAAGGGGGGAAGCGAAGGGTATATTACTTGTTCTTAACATCCTGAAGACTGACCAAGATGAAGACCTAAAATACTGACAACTTCTACCTACCATGACCATATTCTTCTGCCTCCCTACCAGATATCACTATTTTAATTTTTGGCATTTCCCTGCTTAAAGAAGACAAAAAACGTTTTATCACCTTTATGTTTGGTTTGGCTTAGTGTTTAACTTTTAAAAATATGATGCACGTAGTTTCTTTTTAGCTTCTTTCATAGTTTGTTTCATATTGTTCTCTATAACTGCTTAATTTTCATTGCTCTATAATATTCCATAGCTTAAACATATACTATGTATATTATAAAATATAAAACATTTTATTAAGGCATCCTCTTCCATTAATGAGCATTTGGGTTGTTTTCAGTTTTTGGTATTACAAACAATGCTATGAACATTCTTTTTTTTTTTTTTTTTTTTTTAAAGATTTTATTTATTTATTTGACAGAGATCACAAGTAGACAGAGAGGCAGGCAGAGAGAGAGAGAGAGAGGGAAGCAGGCTCCCTGCCGAGCAGAGAGCCCGATACGGGACTCGATCCCAGGACCCTGAGATCATGACCTGAGCCGAAGGCAGCGGCTTAACCCACTGAGCCACCCAGGCGCCCCTGCTATGAACATTCTTGTTCATGATTCTTGCACATACATACAAAGAATTCCCTTAGGATATAGTACTTAGGTGAAATTGCTAGGTACCAGAGTATGTAAATGCCCAAATTAAAAGATAATTCCAAATTGTTTTTCCCCGGCTATATTTCTTTACACTCCCCACAGCAATTTATATGGAATCTCATTGTTCCACTCCATCTCTACCACCTGTCAGAATTTAAAATTTTTGCCAGTTGAATGTGTGCAAATGTACATCTGTCTTCATTTGTAGTTTCTGATTCCTATTTAGATTGGGCATGTTTACTGCCCACGTGAAATGCCTGTTCATATCTTGTGAGCTTTTCTATTATTTTCCTTCTGGAGCTTTAGGAATTTTTAATATATTAGCTATAATTTTTTTCCTTTTGTGTGTGATGTAAATAAACTTTCACTCTGTGTGCCTTGTCTTTTCACTTTTTGAGGTCTTTTTGTAAAAAGAAAGTTCCTAATTTTGATAAATTCACCAGTTTTACTTATATTTTATGCTCTTTTCCTATGTATATATTCTTAATGTTTTGAAGTTTTACTTTTGACATTTATGTTTTAATTCATTTGAAATATTTACATATGGTATGACAAAGAAACAATTTATTTTTCCCTTTCCACACGGATGGACAATTTTCCTGCTTCTGTTCAGGAAGCGTTTTCCCCCTCCACTTACTATACTGTTTCTTTTTACATATCAAAATTTCAGATATGTGTGGGTCTCTTCTTGACTCTCTATTGTTAAATTTGTAATATGTACCAATATTTCATTAATTCCTACACCTTTATAACTCTTAATATCTGGTGGGGTAAATCCCCTCTTTTCTGTTCTTCAGAAATTTAACTATCCTTTACTTTTGGCTCTTCTACATAAATTTTAGAAAGAGCTTATGAAGTTCACAAAAAATTGTTGGGATTCTAATTGGAAGTGCACTGAACCTGCAGATCATTTCGAGAACTGACATCACATCATAATATAGGTTTCTTCTTTAATGTCTCCCAGCAAAGACTTTATTTTTTACACGTCTTGCACATCTTTTGTTAGATTTGTTTCTATGTAACTTAGTTTTGTCCCTATTATAGAAGACATTGTCTTAAAAATATTATGCATTCCAATTGCTTGATGATGGTGTATACACATTACTGGCTTCAGTATTTTCATCTTAAAACAAGCATCTTGGGTAAACTATCATTGTCATTAAATTGTAGTCTTCTGAGTTTTCCAGGTAGACAATCAAATCATCTGCAAGTAACCATTTTTCTTCCTTCTTTTAATCACTATATTTCTAAGAATAGCAAAGTTCAATGTCAAACAGTAATAGTGATGACAGGCATTTTAGTCCTATTTCTCAATTTTAAAGGGGATACCTTCAGTGTTTCCTCATATGGAATGACGGCATTGATTTTAGTTTTGCTGTTGTTGTTTTAATACGGATACTATTTATCGTTTAAGGATCACCCAACCCCCTTTAAAAGCATAAATGTGATTAGCTTTTTCTAAATCTATTATTTTTTCTCCTTTAATCTGTTAATATGGCAAATGACAATCACAGATGTTCTAGTATCAAGCCAACCTTTCATTATGAGCATAAACCCATTTTATAGTGTCATTTTTATGTATCACTGAGTCTGATCTGGTAGTATTTTGTTTAGTATACTTTTACAAGTATTCTTGAATGAAATTAGGCAGTAACATACTTTCTTTGTATATTTGGTTTTCTAGCTTATAATGACTTCACTGAATGAGTTAGGAACTATAACTTTTTTCCATTATCTCAAGAAATTTCTATAAGCTTGAAATAATTTCTTCCTTGAAAGTTTGGAAGAATTTTCTTATAAAACAATCTGGATCCTGTGTACTCTTTGTGGACTTTTAATTTCTGCTTTTATGTCTTTAAGTGATGAGATTATTCACTCTTCTTCCTAGATTAGTTTTTTTTTTAAATTTTTTAGGTTATGTCTATTTTTTCATGTTTATTTGCATTTGTTCATAGTATTTTTTTACTCACAAAAGTCTTTGCTTGTTCATTTATAATAGCATTTATACCTACTCTCATTTTTCACTTTTTCAGAACTATGTGTATTTCGTTAAAATTTTCAAGGAATAAGCGTTTTGCTTCTATCATACTTTTTTCTATTGTTTACTTTCAGTTATTCTGTTCTTTTTATGACTTAAGATGAATAGTTTGATAAATTCTTAACCTTCCTTTTCCTAAAAAAGCATTTAGTTTACAAAGTTTCCTGCAAGAATTGTTTTTGCTGCATTTAATGACTGCCATTGTTTCTTTCTCTGAGCCATTAAAGGGTATTTTAACATTTTTTTTCCCCAACCTATTTATCTTTTAAAATCAATCTGTTCTGTGGCGCCTGGGTGGCTCAGTGGGTTAAAGCCTCTGCTTTCGGCTCAGGTCATGATCCCAGGGTCCTGGGATCGAGCCCCACATCGGGCTCTCTGCTCGGCGGGGAGCCTGCTTCCTCCTCTCTCTGACTGCTTCTCTGCCTACTTGTAATCTCTGTCAAATAAATAAATAAAATCTTAAAAAAAAATCAATTTGTTCTAATCAGTAAGAAAACATAATTGGTATTACTATATTTTGTATTTTCTACAAAATTGATTTGTTTTATGGCTGTTTTTATAAATGTTTCATGTATTCTTGAAAAGAATGTGGAATCTCTTAACTGCTGGATGCAGAATTCTGTAAATACCCATTGGATCAAGATTACTGTTTTGTTCAAACATTCTGTATCTTTCCTCTTTAGAAGTCTATTGTCCAATAATGCAAGTTGAAATCTTCCAACCTGATGGGTATATATTAAGTATTTTTTTAGTAGCATTATCAATTTCTGCTTTATTCTGTATTTAGGGACTATTTTAGTAAATACATATACATGGTTAGAATTAATGTAATTTTTGGTGAACTGAATCTTTTATCATTATGTAGAAACACTCTACTCTTGCTATAATATCTTGGTGATATTTCTTCATGATGGGTCTAAAATTGGTGTTGATATTAAGTAGAACTACCATAGCTTTAATTTGATTTGTTTTCACATTGTGTTTTTTCCCCTCATACTTTTACTTTCAACTTTTCTATATACTTATATTTCAGATGTATCCTGTTAATATTATAAAGCTATGTTTTTTAAAAAGTAAGCTACCTTACTTTTAACCAGTTTGTTCTATTTACATTTATTGTGATTATTGATATATTTCTACTTTTTTATCTCTTGATTTGAAATTTATATGCACTATATTCTTTTTATGAATATCCTGGACATTTAATGATGTACATTTAACTAAAGTTAATGAATACCTTGACACCCCAAAAATACAACATAATATTTCAGCTCTGATCTTCCCTATCTCAACTGTCTTACTACTGCTGTCTGGAATTTGTTGACTTAAAACAAACATGTCATCTGTTCTATTGTGTTGTGTTTATTTTCACTTACCTAAGTGTTTACCATTTTTTCACAAGGCTTTTTGGGTCTTAGATCTATCATTCTTAGATCTTTCCTCCTTTTTGAAGTGCTTCCTTTAGAGTGGGACCCCTGAGAGAAACCCTCCTTTATTTTTTAAAGCAAATTTTCATTTGCTCTTAAACTAATTTCACTTTCTACATAACTTCAGGCTAACATTGTGTTTCCCAATGCTCTATAAAGAGAATACTGTACAACTTTCTCTGTTAATATTGATAAGTCACCTGTTAGTCTTTCCTCTATAGCTAATTTGGTCCTTTCTGTCTGGGTAGTTTCAAGATGTTGTCTTGTTGGTCTACAGTTTCATTACAATGGTTCTATGCATACATTTATTTATATTTATTCTTTATGGAGAATATTTTGCTTCCTGGATATTTTTTAATTTCTGGGGAATTTGCAGCCTATTATGTCTGCAAATACTGTCCCTCTTCCATTCCACCCCATTTTCCATATCTCTCAACCATCTTTTCATATTTTCCATCTCCTTTTTATTTTATCCATTTGGGACTGATTTTTCAGATATATTGTTCAGCTCTCTGGTTCTCTCTTCAGCTGTCTCATCTGCTGTTAACCAACATGGTTTCAAATTTGATCAATTATATTTTTCCTTTTTGGATTCTTAAAATGTTAATCTCTTTAAAATTTCACTCGTTTATCCTGGTAATTTTAGGATGTACATAAAATGTACATAATATAGATAAAATGGATATAAATATGGATATAAATATATAAATATATAAATATAATATGGATAAATATATATGGATATAAATATATAACATGGATAAATATATATAAATATAATATGGATAAAATGTACATAAACATTTTATACATAGCTACTTTCTATTCTGCATCTGAGAATTCAAATATTTGCAATCTGTTGGAGGAGATGTCTAAATTTACTATTTTGTTAGCACTCATTCAAGTTAGTTTGCAGTCTCTCATGTGTTCAGTGATCTTTAATAGTATATTACTTGATCTTAATTTGTGGAAGTCCTATGTACCCATTCTGGAGAAGCTTTCTTCAGAATGCATTTGATTTTACTGGTAGAAAAAGAGTGACTTGCAAACTAAAACTTGGGCTCCTCTGGAGGATTTTAACACAAAGCAAAAATTCTACTGCTATTGCAAGGTTTGTTATCCTCATAATGGTGTTGCTATAGTAATCTATCCTTGGCAAACTCATTTCTCCTGAATGCCTGCATTTCAAAAGCTAGTTCCTTGCCATTCTGGCACTTACCAGCTTTCCAGCTTCCTACTTCTCTGGCCTACTCTGTGGACTCAGCTTTCAATCCCAACCTCTGAGTGCTCATTTTTGTGCTTGAGCACTCCTTAATTCTTAGGTGCAAAAGCCCCAACTTAATCAGATTTATGCTCAAGTGTATCTGTTTTGGGGTGAGGGGTTGCCAGACACCACTCTTACCTTTAATGAGACAAGCAGTACCTCAAATTATGTGTCTTATTGGAGGTGGAAATCACGCAAGATTTCTGACACTTAGAAGTTATTTAAAAACTTACCTCTATTTATATATGTATATAGTTATATACACACAAGGCCAGTATCTCAGAGATACATTAGATTTCAAAAGATAGCTAGAAAGCAAATAAGAATTCTAATTAAGATTATGAAAATTGATACTTGTTCCTTTGGGTTTCTCATACTCACCCCTCAGTTGCTTTGGGAAGATCAACAACACCTGTAAAAATTTCATTAGATTTGAATCTATACTATAATGCAGCTTTCACCTAGTCAACATATAATGACAATTTCCCCTGTGACCTCAGTTTGTGTTATAGGCATAGCATGGATCATTTTATATTTCTAAAATATTCCATCTGTAATATTTGATTAAGATAACTATAAAATGACTAGCATTCTGTTTTCATTTACCTATTTTCTGAAAGGTCAGGTCCTAAAATAAAGTTAACCTCAAACAAGAGAATGCTATATATATTACTGGTGCTTACATTTTAATGCACACTGTTTTTCATTTATTAAGACTTTGATTTTTTTTTCATCTTTATAACCTCAGTGTGTAGGACACAGAAGGCATCGTATAATATCCAGTGAATAAAAGATACTATTGATATTATACAAGTAGAATGCAAACTTTTCCCATTACTACCAGTGAAGAGGACAATTCGCTCTGAATCAGATTTTGCCTTAGCAGGACAAAAAGCACTTGCAAGAAAGCTAAGTAAAGTTAATCTTTGAGATCTTGATTATAGTAGAGCTAATACATATTTTGACCGGCAGGAAGCTTCCAAAGGGAAATAATACTTAAAAACAAAGTTACAAATTATAATCTATTTAAACTTTAATTTGTGCATTTGTGGTAATTTATGACTGCAAAACACTTTTTTTCTTAGAATGACATAAAGGCACATTTCATTTGAATGCATAGTGTACCATTCTAAAATATACTAATAATTTCCTTACAAAGTGCTTGAGCAGTCACTTACACATACAGTAATAGCAAAATATATTTACACTCTATAGAGTTTAAAATTTTAAAATCTGACTAAAATATATATATATTTTAAAAACTACAGAAAATATTAGTGCTTTCTTCAGCTTAATTGTGTGATATACCCTGCCCTCTAATTTTTTTAGCGATTGACTTCAATTTAAAAAAAATTTCTGTACACTGTGTAGTTACAAAATGCTATGTCAGTTTTTAATGCTAAAAGCCTATTTTAGACATTGCTTTCTATGCATATTTGAGAACCAGAAAAGGTGAGCAGACTGTACCTCAAAAGTATTTAGTGTTTTTCTCATATTGTGTTAACACTGTAAATTAAAGCTGGACAATAAAGCTAAGATCCTCTACTGTCCTTTAACAAAGAAGTTAACTGGCATTTTAAAATAACTTTAAAACATACTGCTCCCTGTTTCTGTAAGATTTTCCCCCAAGGAATCTTGGGTAATAATTTGGAAGGAAATATGAATTACCTCTGAACAATTTTAATTGTTCTTAGAGTACACAAAAACATGCCAACATACCTAGCAAGGCTGAAATATATATAAACTTTCTATAAATCAATGTGCTTTTATGCTTTTCATAGAATTTAAATTTGAACAATTTTTAAGACATGAGATCATTGTGATTAAATGGTTAATTTAGTATGGTTAGTTAACAATTTGCTATTCCTGAGATATGATGACCCTAATGTGCTAAGCACAGAATCAAAGATGTTATTATTGAACTAAGGAAAAAGAGTAAAGTTGTAGACTAGGAGGAAAAGAGTGCAAAAACTAACAACAACAAAAAAACCCAAAAAACTCCAGGCAAGTGGAAGAGTCACGGCTTCCTATAACAGCATTAAAAAAGCCACAAATGGATCCTCTGAAAAGTTGTAAAAAGTATTTGATCAAATTATTTTTGAGACTTTTGAGGTACAGCTTTAGTGTTATAATAGTTTTTATAAAATATAGACTGTTTTATCAAAAATATTTATACATTCTGTTACAATATATTGCTTTTGCCCTCAGTAACTGCCAATATAAAGTCTGGATCCAGTGGCCTAAAATGTACAAATGCACTTAACGTAAATGCTGGAGTTTGAGGTGTCTGCTTGGCCACCGTACAAAAGTGATGAAGTGGTGAAATTAAATAATAAACCTACAACATAGAATACATTACAACTTACACATATACATGTTCACAGCATGTATACAATGATAATCCCCATGTTTTAACAGATATAGTTCCCTTCTACAGTAGACACAAGAACAAGATAAACTGGATTGATAAATGGACAATGAATATCAAAAAAGGAGTAATTAGTTCATTGATTTTGGAAGAAGGTATGATTGAACATATCAAGTGTCTAGACTTTGGGAATGCATACATGTAAGACAGTATCTTGGTTCAGGCTAATCAGAAGTCCTCATTCTTAAAATTTTAAGTGAATGCTGATGTTTAGTTGTTCCTGTTTGTTTCAGCATGGTTTAATGAACAAAAAATTGTTTGGCAGGTAGCTCTGTTGGAAAGCTATGAGGCTCTGTAACATGGTTGGTAAAGATAAGGCAATAAAAATTTTTTTCCTAATAAATATAGAAAATTTACAAAACGACATCAATTCATTTTTTTTAAAAGCCAAAAAATGTGCATTTTTGATATTACAGTTATTTCATTAAAAAAAGAGCATTTGCCTTATTCAAACAGAATTACTATGTGTAAATAGTAATAACATCCCAAGCCCTTTTGTTCTTTTTGTAAAATATAGCTACATGAAGTGAAATGATTAATCTTCCTTTCACTTAAGGCATAGCTAGGGACTGTGGAAAAGTGGGTTTTCTTTTTCTTTTCTTTTCTTTTTAAATAGACTATTGATCCAAAAGTATTCATTTGTGATAGGTTTTCATGGCCGACGTTCATTCCACTTAACTCCATGAAACTGTTTCCAGTGCTCAGATTTACGTTGAAAATACATTAAGAAGCCACTTTCAAGAAGATTTTAGAATAGTCTTTTAAGAAATCTTCATGTGTTTAAACAAAAAACTCAGAAGCTACTGGTGGCACAGAGAGCAAATGAAGGGTTGCTATTGTTAAGAGGTCTTCTTGTGAGTCAGTTTGCTTGGTTTCACAGTGTCTAGGAATTTAACACCAATCAGCAATGTAGTCAAAATCTCTGAACATTTCTTGCTCCTCTTCTGAAAGTATCCTTGGTTCTCGAGGTGGAGTCAGAATAGGTGCTTCTGAGGTAAATTCATCATCAAAATTGCTAACATCTTCTCGTCCTCTAATGGTAGGTACAAATGGTGGCTTGACTTTTTTGTCCATGAGAGCACTCCAATCAATTAGCTGGATTACAAAATATAAAATGACTAGTTTAGTTTCCTACACCTAATTGCTAGCTTCACGAAAGATTTTAAACTTTCACACTTACCCGGAAAAATGGGTGCTTTTTTACATCCTCTGCATCTTTCTCACCGGCTCCAAGGCGCCGCTCAGGATTTCTTCTTAATAGCTAATGTTAACATAAAGTATAAAAGTTAAAATAAAAGCAGTGACTTCACTGATAAAGGTTCTTATAACCTGCAAAGATTTAGATGTTCTTTTGGTATATGTTTGTCTAAACCATGCAACATCTATGAAGTGAAAAACAACTTCTAAAATTCTAATTGAGAAATGTCCTTCAATATAAGTAGTTTATAAACCATTATTTCTTACCCTTCTCATTATTGATATGGCTTCTGTGGATAAGAACCTTGGATACCTTACTTCATCATTTACAATACTGTCAAAAACCTCCTCTTCATCATCACCAGGAAAGGGAGACTAGAAAAAATATCTTTGAGTAAGTCAAAATGAATTTTAATACTATAAAATCTTATCACCTACCCAAAGTACAACCAAGAACCAGACAGTGAGGAAAACCAACAAACCAAACTACCAAAAAAATAAAAAAACAAGGATTATAAGAAGCCACAAAAGAGATACAATAGATTAACCAGATGATACACTATATACTCTCACTGAAATCTACTTCATTTCCCAGACTCTAATAACACATTTGGTTATATTACGTAATACTATCTTTCAGTTAATTCCGTACCATTTTGTTTTATTCATTTATTCATCTGGCCTGACAGTCAATATTTTGAGTGCCTACCACATGCTGAAAAATATTTAGATTATTAACACGTTCCTCAAGAAGCTCAATTTTGTGGAAAGACAGAAGGAAATGGGTAAATATGGTAATAAGTGTAACCAAAGAAGCCAGAGTTTGTGGGAATATTTCTGATATGGATGTGCTTTGAATTTCAGTCAACAGAAAATTAATTAGCAAAACACAATGAGAGATCCACAGGTATAATGACTATACTAAGCAGCAGCTGCCAACAAAGTTAAACTCAAACACATTTCTAGGCATTTTTAATTTAAGCTCTATATACAACCAGTCTTAGGGCATTTCAGTTAGCAGAGTATTAAAACTGTTGTTCATAATGATAGTAATGACCCTAAGTCATAAAAAAGGTAGTTAAATTACATTCAGTTTAACAATCTGATGCACAGGGATGCCTGTGTGGGTCAGCTAGTTAAGTGGCTGCCTTCAGCTCAGGTCATGATCCCAGCGTCCTGGGATCGAGTCCCACATCGGGCTCCTTGCTCGGCAGGGAGCCCGTTTCTCTCTCTGTCTCTGCCTGCCACTCTGTCTGCCTCTGCTAGAGCTCTCTCGCTCTGACAAATAAATAAATAAAATCTTAAAAAAAAAAAATCAACAATCTGATGCACAAAGGGATAAACTCAACTATGTTGAAATGTGGCTATGAAATAAGACTTATTACCTCACAATTTGAGATGACTTAGATTTGACTGTTTGACTTCTGTAAAGTTATTAATGAATAAGAGCCAGTGAGAAAGCAGCACTAATGGAAAGAGAGGGATCTTTGACCTGAGGAGTATAAAAAATGAATTTAGCACCCAACTTCCTAAAGCTAAGCTGCCAATCTTACTGCTCATATCTAAGGAAATTTCAAACTTTTCAGTTATCAAAACCTCATTTGCTCACTCAAAATAGAGAAATCAAATAGATAAATGAAATATCTACTATGTGGGATAATAAAATTTCTTTCTGGGATTGAGACAGAAGCAAATGAGAGGAAAATTCTATTTCACAAGAATACGCAATCAGAATTTCAGGTGGTAATACAAAGCATTTTTGTTTATTTGATGAGTCAATTTTGAATTTAAAAAATGTCACTCTATAAATTCCTGAATAGTGAAGATATACCCACATATTCATTAAGATGTTAAAATTCCTTATTTCTGCAAATAGATTATAAACTAACAGAACTAACAACAGAATGCTAACAAATGTGTCTTAAGCAGATATAAAAAGAATTCAATGGCTTTTTCAGATGTCAAGAGTCCAACTCTAGTATCTAAGTTTACATAAAACTTCTCGATACTTTCATTCTCATTTGGCACTGGGAAAGGGACCTAGTTTATTCCTGGAGTCTTTCCAGTCCTCAAAACCCATACAAACACAAATACAAATCTCAAAAACAAATTTGAAAATGCATGATACACCCAGTGAGTTTTCAATTACTTGTAACAACAGAGAAATCAGACATAAACTTTAGCCAAACCTCACTTTTATCACAGTTAAGTTACTGCTAAAATTTTACTAAAGCTATAAAAGTATAAAGTATATCAGTAAGTTTTAAGATTAGTTCTTTTCCCAACTATCCTTTTACAAAGATGCTAAAGAAAAAGGATACTGCAATAAAAAACTGTGAAGGAACAGCTGGATCCTTTGTCTTTTATATCCTAGTAATTAGAAGGTTAATCAATTAGAAGCTCTTTTAAAAAATACAGAAGAGCTTCCTCATTTGTTCACTGCAGTCCAGTCACGTTAGGATAGGAGGAGGCAGAATCGACTGGCTCTTAATTCTGCAGTTATTTTATAATAAACTCACATTTTTTGCCTGTCAGCTCTAATTTGGGGAATAAATTTTAAGCTAGCATATAGTTTTCAGTAACTCAATTAAATCTCATACATAAATAAATACACCACATTTGAAAAAACAAAGCAGCAAAAATGTTTTTTAAGAAGGAAAAAAAAAAAGGGGCGCCTGGGTGGCTCAGTGGGTTAAAGCTCTGCCTTCAGCTCAGGTCATGATCCCAGAGTCCTGGGATGGAGCCCCATATCGGGCTCTCTGCTCAGCAAGGAGCCTGCGTCCCCCTCTCTCTCTGCCTGCCTCTCTGCTGTCAAATAAATAAATAAAATCTTAAAAAAAAAAAAAAAAAGTTGTGGGGGGAGATCATGTATGCCAGAGCTTATAGAAACAACTATTATGAGTGCTTCTGGGATTCTTTGAAAGCAAAGATCACTGTGGATTAGGGACAAAATATATCTTTCCATCCTAAAATGCTGTAATAACAGCTTTTCGAGATAGAGGTAAAATTTTCAGATCTGGATCACTGGTCTTAAGAACAGAAGTAAGTTTGGGCGGATTCCATACCCTGAGGTAGCAACACATAATGGTTTAGAGAGGTTGTGAAGCCAGAGAGCCAGAGTTAAAAAATCCCAGCTGCACCACATGAGAGCTCTGTGACTTTAAGCACTTTAACTTCTTTGTGTCTCCATTTATACCTTAAAGTGGGCATTAAGACTAGTACTGAGCTCATTAAAGGCTGGTGAAAAATTAAATCAGCTAATATTTATAAAGCAAATAAGACAGTGCCTAGCACATGGTAAACATTTTAATCAGCCATTTCTTCTCCTCCTTTTCTAAGTATCCACTCCAATTTGACATACCAAAGGGGTTGTCTTTTAGATAGACAAATCCTTTGTTTGGGACAAGTATCATTAAATGATAATACACAGGAAAACTAGAAATTTCTGACATTTAATAATTTGGTCAATCATTTATTCAGCTACGAATTTATTCACACCTAGACTGTACAAAGAAGATTGCTGGTGCTGGGAAAACTGCAAAGCAATGAACAAGCTTTTTTTTGCATCCCAAGATCATCAAGCCCCTCTAAGCAGTTTTCAATTACTTGTCTAAATATATACCCTTTCCCAATTCTACTTTATCATTTCCAACAATTTGTAACAAAATAGATTAGCTAGTTATTGTTACTTTATTAGATATAACTCACCATTTTCTAAGTAGTAACAATTTCTGTGTAAAATGAAGCTATCCCCAGAAATTACTTTTTTCAGGGAGAGTGAGCAAGTGCATGCACACATGAGTGGGGAGGGTGGAGGGAAAGGGGAAATATCTTATGCTGAATCCACACTGTGTGTGGAGCTGGATGAGGAACTCAATCTCATGACCTAAGCCAAAACCAAGAGTCAGACACAACCAACTGAGACACCCAGGTGCACCCCTGAAATTTATTTTAAGTTAATCTAAAGAAAACAGGAGGGGAAAAATATTAATCTTTTAATTCTACAATACCTTTTTTGAAGGTAGTATTTATTTTGACCAATGTATAGCCACTTTTTGTTACAGGTACAGAGTATAAGATAGAATCACAGGCAATTATTAGTATTTTATAAATATGTATAAAACTTAAGTTCCACTTATTCAGAAGACACATTAAATAATTTATAAATGACATCTTTTGTTCGTTCAATCATCTTTCCTCATTTGTCTCTATTTTATACTGCTTACCTCACCAACGAGCATTTCATATATAAGAACACCAAGTCCCCACCAATCTACAGCCCTTGTATAGGATGTTTCTGTTAATACTTCTGGGGCAAGAAATTCAGGAGTGCCACAAAACGTGCTTGTTCTATCTCCATATCCCATTCCTGAAAAGGTAAAATTTAAGTATTTGTTAGCAAAGAAAAAATCTAGATGATAGATAAAACAATAGATGAATCCTTAGGAAGCAAAATTAAAGTTCCACATTTGTGTATGGTGAGCAAACTTAAGATATCCCAGACTTCTAAGTAAAATGTTAAAGACTGGTATAGAGAAAACTGTGCAATAGCAACTCTACTATTTAATTAATGGGTAAAAAATAAAATTTTTTATATTTCATTTTATTTATTTATTTTCTCTTTCTTATCATTACAAATGATGTTAAGAAGCTACAACAAAAAAACTGATTCTAAGCTTCAATTTCTATTATAAAAATAACAATTAGTATAGAAAATACCAAAAAGCAAACCCTTAGATAATCCAGAGTTAGCCACCAAAACAATTTTGAAAAAGAAAAACGAAACTGGAGGTATCACAATTCTACATTTTAAGTTATACTACAAACCTACAGTAATCGAAACATTATGGTACTGGCACAAAAACAGACACATAGATCTATGAAATAGGACAGAAATCCCCAGAAACAAACCCACAATTATGTGGTCAATTAATCTTCAACAAAAGAGGCAAGAATATGTAATGGGAAAAAGAAAGTCTTTTCAACAAATGGTACTGGGAAAACTAGACAGCTACAAGCAAAAGAATGACACTGGACATACAAAAAATAAACTCAAAATGGATTAAAGACCTAAATGTTGATATCTGAAACCATAAAAATCATACAAGTGAACATAGGCAGTAACTTCTCTGACACTGGTCATGGCAATATCTTTCTACATAGGTCTCCTGAGACAAGGGAAATAAAAACAAAAGTAAACTACTGGGACTACACTAAAATAAAAACTTCTACATAGTGAAGGAAGATATCTGCAAATGACATATCCAAAAAAACATTAGCATCCAAAATATATAAAGAACTAATACAACTCAACACCACCAAAAACAAATAATCCAATTAAAAAATGGGCAGAAGACATGAATAGACATTTCTCCAAAGAAGACACATGAAAAGATGTTCAATATCACTCATAATCAGGAAAATGCAAATCAAAACCACAATGAGATATATCACCTCATACTGTCCAAATGGTTAAAATAAAAATCACAAGAAACAGGTATTGGTGAGGATGTGGAGAGAAAGGAACCCTCACGCACTGCTGGTAGGAATGCAAACTGGTGTAGCCACTGTGGAAAACAGTATGGAGTTCCTCAAAAATTTAAAAATAGAACTACCTTATGATCCAGTAATCATACTACTGGGTATTTACCCGAAGAATACAAAAACACCTAGCACTTAACACTCAAACAATTTGAAAGGATACAGGTACCCCTATGTTTATTTATAATAGCCAAAATATGGAAGTAGCCCAAGTGTCTATTGATAGATGAGTGAATAAAGAAGATGTGGTATCTATATCTATATACACAATGGAATATTATTCAGGTATAAAAAGGAATGAAATCTCGCCATTTGCAACAACACAGATGGGAGTTAGAGAGTATAATGCTAAGTGAAATAAGTCAAAGAAAGACAAATATTATATGGTTTCATGCATATGTAATTTAGGAAACAAAGCAAACAAAGGAAAAAAAAAAGACAAATTAAGAAACAGACTCTTAACTATAGAGAACTAATGGTTACCAGAGGGGAGGTGGGTGGGGGGATGGTAAAATAGGAGATGGGGATTACAGAGTACACTTATCATGATGAGCACTGAGTGATGTACAGAATGGCTGATTCACTATATTGTACATCTGAAACAAATGTAACACCGTATATTAATTATACTGGAATTAAATTAAAAAACTGGTAAAATAGGGGTTCCTAGGTGGCTCAGTGGGTTAAGCCTCTGCCTTTGGCTCAGGTCATGATTTCAGGGTCCTGGGATTGAGCCCTGCATCAGGCTCTCTACTCAGCTGGGAGCCTGCTTCCCCCCCTCTTCTCTGCCTGCCTCTCTGCCTACTTGTGATCTCTGTCAAATAAAGAAATAAAATCTTTAAAAAAAACCCTAGTAAGATGAAAAAATTAACTAAATGTGTCATAAAATATAGAGATATGGTATTAATCTTTTAGTTAACTAGTCCTCAAATTTATGTTCCTTATAATTTAGTTTAATTTTATAATAATGCAGTAATATATTAAATATACATTGTACATATTGAAGATAATGTCTCAATATATTCTAAAGTGTTAAAAGCTCCTTATAAAGCATATTATTATGAAAGAATTTGGAAGAAAAATTCTCAATTCTAAATTTTAAAAGGTATAATAACTGAAAATTTCAAATGAATTTGTGAGTCTATAGATAAAGACATGAAAAGCATAATTAAATACATTAGTACATAAGGGTAGAGAAATTTTTGTTTTTGGAAAATTTTGTTAACATTGTCACACCTTTTTTTTTTTTCAATAAAATATTATTTTTTAAAAAGTTGATATAGAATCTGCTAAGGTCTACAAAAGCCTTTTAAATGACTTGGCCAAGATTAGGAAAACCTTAGTTAAGGAAGATAGAAATAGAACTAATGTTTCTTGATCTTTATTCTATGCTTTGATCACAACTAGTGTATAATACAAATGCCATACTTTCGGGATAAAACTACTCTAATTTTTTGCTTACTTTTGTTTATAATAGTGGTACTCTACATATATATGTGTGTGTGTGTATATATATATATATATATATATATATACACACACTATATATAATAGTGGTACTATAAAAATTTTGTTTATAATAGTGGTACTATAAAATCTGTGCTATTTTAATGTAATATATGTCAATTACAGTAATTTAGTTATCATATCTAATTCATTCTGATAAAATTGTCTTGTCCTGGTATTTTTAAAGAAAGATAAAAGTAACCGAATTAGCTAGGACTTCAAACTGGTAAAACTCCAAGGAGTTAAAGGCTCTAGAGTCATAAAAATCTGGGTTTAAACTCTTGCTTTGCCACTTGTTAGCTGTGAGAAGTTTAGAAAAGTTGTCTAATCTCAAAGGCTAGTTTCCTCATCTATATGCTGGAGTTAATACTACTATCTATCTTCACAAGACTGTTAAAAATTAAAGGAGATCATGCCCAAGAAGCATTTGGTAAAGTACTTGGCATATTGTAAATGCTCAAAAATTGTTAGCTATTATTATTATATTACATATTTTTATGATAATGAAGAAAAACATGTTTCATAAGTCTGGTTATTCAATATGTATTTTCTGTGTACCTGTTAAGTTCTAGGCATCCATGCCAAATGGTACAAACATAAAAATGAAAGATACAGTCCTTGTCTTTAAGGAGCTTACAGGACACTGGAAGAAAGCAGATATATATAGGTTTTTATTTTATTTTTTTAAAAGGAAAGAGAGGGAGAGAGAGGGTGAGAGTGCAGGGGAGGGGCAGCAGGAGAGGGATAAAGAGAATCTTAAGCAGGCTCCATGCTCAGTGCAGAGCCCAACATGGGGCTCGATCTCACAACCCTGAGATCATGACCTGAGCCAAAATCAAGAGTTGGGGACACTTAACCAACTGAGCCACCCCGGCACTCCATATATTGATAATTTTATAAGGATACAGTATTAGTAAGATATTAGGGAAACACTGACAAAGAACTCCTAAAGTTGACTTGGGAGGTGGGATAAGAGAAGAGGAACCTCAGGTAACTTTTCTGGGGAAGCAACACCCGAGTTGAGTTTGAAGGATGAACAAACGTTACTTAGCAAATAGAGTTGGGATGGATGATACTGGTGAGAGACAAAGACTGTCAATAGTTCACTGTTGCTGGAGCAGAGGGCACTAGACAGAGAGCAGCAAGACAGCTGGGTGGGAACCAGGAAGTGCACTGTGTACCATGTCTTAGCTATGAAGGGTTTTTAGCAGGGGTGTGCCATGGTTAGATTTGAATTTAATGGGCACTTCTGGCATTTTGACAACTATATGGCAGGTGGATTTGAAGGAGAAAAAAAAAATCTAGATAGAGGAAAGGTGAAGAGGCTATTAATTTTGTCAGAACTAGATGACAGCTAGCAGTAGTAGAGGGGAAATTAAAAGTTTAAGACATATTAAGAAGGTAGATGTCAGCACAATTTGGTCATTAACTTGATATGGAAAAGTGAAGAAAACAGAGTCCAGGATAATAACACATTTTCAAGTTGGGAGGCTGAGAAGATTGTGGCAAAATCAACTACAAACTAGACTATTTGAAGAAAAGAAACTATTTTTGTTTGCATAATGTTGGAGATACCTATTGACTATTCAAGCAAAGCTGTCAAGTAGATAGTTAATATTTATGTTAGGAAAGGAATAATAGATCTGGGAATCATTAGCATATTGCTTGCAGTTAGAAACTAGCAGTGAAGAGCAATGAGCTAAGGACAAATTCTGAGGAACAAAAGCATTTAAATCAACAGTGTTCAATACAGGGAAGTCCAATAAGAGAAAAAAAAATATTATCAGATTCAGATTAAGAGGTTGGGGGGTAACTGATGGAGTTCACTCATTTACTCGTCCAACTACTTATATTAATTGGATGTTCACAGAATACTTAAGATGTGCCAAGCATTATATTATACATGTGCTATGGAAACAAAGCTGAATAAGAAATAAGAAGCTACCCAGTGTAGAAGGGGGGCAGAGACAATGTTCATTACAATGCAATGTACTAAATGTCAAGATGAGAATACCTATTTACTATACGTTAGGCACTGTGCCACATATCTCCAATTTTCAAAATACTCTTAAAGAAGAAACATTACAGACTCTATAAGGTTTGAAGAAACTCATCCCAAAACACAGCAAATAAGTGGCAAAGCCAGGATTCAAATCTAGGGCTGTCTGGTTGCCTACACCTACAGTCTTTATACTTTTGCCACCTTGGATTCACATTTCCCGTTTATTTATTTACTTTTGAATATATAGAAAGGATTCTGATATATATGCATTTTTTCTTCTTATTTAACAATACTGTAAGTTTTAAGAAGCTGGAGAGAAGTTATTAGGCCTATGTAATGTACTCTGTACAGTCCCAGCAAAGTAAAAAATTTGGTGCTTAACCAATGTTTTCTCAGTGTAGTGACAGAATTATTAATTACACAAAGAGGATCTTAGGTTTTATGATCTTAGGTTTAATGATTCATATCCACAAAATTTTAATAATGTGATAATAATAATGCTATGAACAGTCCATAACAACTTAATAAAGAATAAATTAAAGTTAGAAATATATTTCACTCTCCATAGACAAATTTGAAAACTACCAAGTACAAAGGAACAGTAATCTATTAGAAAAGGAACTTTAAAATATCCAATTACCTTCTTTGCAAAGACCAAAATCAGCAATTTTCACAAAGCCCTCTGTATCTAGCAATAAGTTATCCAATTTCAAATCTCTGTTCAGGATTAAAAAAAAATGCAAAATGAAAAAAAATCAATAAAATCAGTAGATAATGTAGAACAAAAATCATTTCAATAGGAGCTGTACTTTACTAAAAATGAGTTTTTCAAGTTATGATTTGAGATTTAAATATTATATAACAAATGGTCACTCTTCTTCCTTTTGGCAACTTTATTTCTCTACATAATATAGTTTCTGAATAATTTTTGCCCTGTTATATAGAGAAGAATGCATTTTAAAATGGAATGTTTTATCTACTCAAATATGTATTTTAAAACATGGCAGGAGTTCAAGTATTTTTAACTCTGGTTCTATTAATTTGTTATTTGTGATAAATCTGACTTGGACTAAGTTTAAAGTTTGTCTATACACCACTCATAAGAAAAGACTGTCAAGCTCATGTATAAATAAAGTATCAAGACTGCAGGTTTAACCTTCTAAGAGAATAATGCAAAATAAAGAGAAAGCTATCTATCCATACTAACTGGTTAAAAATTAAGTTAAAAATATTTTATCCTTTGAGTAAAATCAGACCAGGAGAAAACCCTTACCTTGGAAATACTGTTGTAAGTATGAATAAATTGATGTTTTTAGTCTCCTGGTTCTTACTGGCCTTCCTGAATTTGTTAATCTAGAATCAATGCTATTCAAAGTAGTCCACTGCTTGGCTGCTGGGCTATTAACTATTTGTTACTGGTCTGCAACGCGGTAAGGTGCTTATACTAGTACATAAATCAGCTTTGTCACCAAGTACAGTATTTAGCTGACACCAACACTTAAGCAGGGTGATGTTTTATATCCTGGCACAAGCTACTTATTTTATCACGGACAAATTTTGAGAAGTATTGGTCTGTCAGAGTTTTCAGCAGTGGATCAGCCAAACAAAATATTCACCAGAATGAATACTGTTGGTGATTTTTGTTATCATAGGCCGACATATAATTTGACTATTTTAGTTAGGTAACAGGCAGAAGAAAACAAAAGTTTCATCATATAATTACTGCATTAATATTTCTTTTAGAAGTGGAGCTTAACATTTTTAGAGGTCACTTATCATTTGAACAAGAAAATTAAAAAGCTGGTTAAACACAAAATATCTTTCTTAATTATTTTTAATTCGAATTCACACCAAAAAGTAAGCCATTAGAAAGTATCAAAACTTTACTCACCTATAAACAATTTTGTGTTCATGTAAATACTGCAATCCAAGAACTACACATGCAGCATAAAATCTGAAGAAATAAATCAAAAGAAGTTTAGTAAACTCTACTGCTCTTGAATCCCAGTTTAGACTTTTATGCTTCAAAGCAGAATTCCGTAGTTAACTAATTTCACAAGTATTTATTTAGTCCTTACTATGTGCCAGACACAGTAAGACATGTGCTAAATAATGTGTAAAATTAAAAAGAAAAATACAATCTCTATAATGGAAGCCATTAACTTTGCCTAGGGGTAGTGTCACTAAAGTCCAGAGTAGACATTTCATCTGGATAAATTACAATTTACCTTAAGGGCAGAAGGACTGTGTGAAAAGTAGAATTCTCATGGGGGAAATACAGGGCATTCATTCCCTAAGAGGGAAAGCAATAGAGGTGTAAAAGGTGTAAGTCTGACAACTATTAACAAGTATTTGTGGCTGAACCAAGAATGGGGAAGAAGTGGGAGACAAGCTGAAAAGAAAGCCTGGGGTCAAGTTGTGAAGGACCCTGAATATCATATTATGGATACTGAAATTTCTTTTTTTTAGCAATAGAGAATCACACCACTTAAATCAGAGCAGAATGATCACATTTCCGTGAGAAAGATTTTTAGGGAGAGTAGTATGAAGGCTGGAGTAGAAGTAGGTAGATATCTAGAGGGAAACCAAAGACATAAGGTTGTTTCAGTATGGTAGCAGATGGAAGACACTAAGAACCTCCCATGTAGTGGTAACACAGAGAGTAGGAGATGGATTCAAGAGAAACTTTAAAATTAGTATGACAAGACTTGGTGTCTCCCTAGCAATAGAAGATGCAGGAGGGGGAAAGCTTAAGATTCTCAAGCTCTCCTCTTTTGTGTAAAGAATGATAGGTAAAGAGAGAAGTAGCCAAGGTTTTGTGGGGGAAATGAGGTTAGCTTTAGACGGGTTGATTTGAATTGCCTTGGGGCAGGTGAAGAAATTGGATAAGTGGGTTTGGAGCTTAGGAAAACTTGAGCTCAGCCAGAAACATTAACTCTTGAGGAACAGGGTCATGTTTGTTTCTTGCACTGTTTATCCTAAATGTTTATAGCACAATGCCTGACACATAGCAGGCTTACTGAATGAGAAGAAAGGTAATAAACGAATGAATTTTAAAAAGCAGATCTGTCTTCAGTGTAGAATAGCTTATAAGGAAAAACGCAGGAGAATCAATTCTTAATTAAGCAAGTGATACATAAACATTTTCTCTATAAGTACACCTACTACCCCTGGGTCTCAAAGCACAGTATTTCAGTCATCCATCCATCCATCTCACCCCAATGCCACTATCATCTATAGTGATAACTACTCTTGTTAGTTTGGTACATGTTCTTCAAACTTTTAGAATACACTTATAGGCAAAAAACAAAACAAAACAAAAACAAACTTATATGCACATGTTGGTAATTTAGCTACATGTTGTATTTACTTATTTTTACAAAAAATGGGGCCATAATTTGGAAGAATTAAAAAATGCAAATATTTAGAAATATTTAATTATACATTAGATCTTATATTATTATTTGCTGAAAGTTTAAAGAATTTAGCTGAAGTCTATTAAACAGATGTGATTCTAAACTTGCTTAAGGTAGTCATTTTTTTATACATAAGTTTTTAGGAAACCTGTTTTGGTGACAAAACATAATTATAAAAATATCTTGATTTCTCTTTTCATTTTTTATAAACAAATTACCCTAATGATACTCAACAAATAGTATATATTGTTTAAAATATGTATTTTACTGAAGCTTACTAAACTATGTGTTAGGTACTACATTGGATATTTTTTGCTTTTAACATTAAATATAAATTTAATATTTAATCTTCAAATCAGCCTTTAAATCTTTTAGAGAAACAGAAAATGAAGCTCTCAGAGAGAGTAACTAATTAGTCTAATGGTGCAAAGCCAGGAAACAAATTATTTTTGATACCACCATCTTGGTCAGTAACAATTCACTAATCACCTAGTATGCACCAACCACACTTCTAGGTGTTTCACTAATAGAATAGACACTATTCTCCCTTTTAGTGAGGGGAGACAGGCAATAAAAGCATAAAAAATAAAGAGATGGTTTCAGGTAGAAATAAAGTGCTATGGAGATGATAAAACAGAAAATAGAGTAAGACTGATCTGATTTGGGCACTAGTGATACAGTGGTATTTTAGATAGGGTACTCAGGAAAAGATTTTGAAGAAATAACATTTGAGGCGAGATCTGATCTAATCTAATGGGATCTTATCAGAAGGAGGTACTTCAGATTTGAGGTACTGCAATGCAGCATTTTATTTTTGTATTTCACTGGGCTGAACAGTTTCATTTGTATATGCCTTGTATCCTCAGCAAAAACAGAAGTTCCTTAAGGCAGAACTGGATTTTAAATTTCCTTAAAAGAGGGCAGAGCATAGCAAAACAGAAACAAATGAATTCCCATGTGCAGTTAGCATAGGCTAAGCACAGTCTAGATGCTCTGCTTTTAATCCTTAAATATTCAGGGAAAGCCTTCTACTTTTTGGCATCTGTCTCCTTTTTGAAAGCTTCACTAACCACCAGAACTAATATCTCTATTTTTTCATCTGAAACTTGAAGGTATGAGAGGACTCCTATTTTCTAATTGTCATGATGAAAATCAAATAAAGGAGTGAAAGTGAAAATATTACACAAATGTCAGTTGTCAGAATACAGATAGTAAAGGTTTACTACCGGTTTATGATCTTTATGATTTGGGATGTTTTGAAAGTGAGCTGATCAGACTGCTAATAATCTGGATGTTGCATGTGAGGGAAAAAGAGGATCAAGAATGACACCCTCAAAAAAACAAATCCCTCAAATCAAGAAACAGACTCTTAATTATAGAGAACACATTGATGGGTTACTAGAGGGGAGGTGGGTGGAGGGATGGGTTAAATAGGTGATGGGGATTAAGGAAGACACCTGTGATGAGTACCAGGTAATGAGGTGATGCATGGAATTACTGAATCACTATATTGTACACCTGAAGCTAATATGACACTACGTTAACTGGAATTAAAACCTTAAAAAAATGACTCCTTATGTTTTGGCTTGAACAACTCATGCTGCCATTTATTAAGAAGGGGAAGATTAGAAGAGTAGCAGGCCTGGGAATGGTGGGTAAGGTTGCGGGGAAATGGGAAAAATCAGGAATTCAGTTTGCAAAAAGAAATACTTATTAGTCATATGAAGGGAAAAAGTCAAGTTGGTGCTGAATGTTATTAGAGTTGGAAGTTTAGGCAAGAAGTCAGGGCTGGAGATATAGAGCTGGTAAACATCAGCATACAGAATGGGGCTATTTGGAGCACTTTCCTAGGTTCAAACCCTGGCTTCATTACCTGAAGAGCTATAAAACTGGGATAACAGTAGGGGGAAAAATATATATATACGTATATTTAATCTCAAGTTTCCTATTACTTTTCTTAATGCATCTGAAAAAGCAAAATCTTCATATAACACTGAATTCAAAAACCACAAAAAGAGAGTGAGAAGTTTGCTTTCTACACCTTTCATTGGAGGCAATATGCGTACAAGTTTCTTTTACGTCCTTTCAGAGATATTACAAGCACATGCAAACAAATAATTTATACCTTTTTAACTTATTGCCCTTTAAAATGCAAATATAAATATTTCATAAAAATACACGATAGAGACTCCTTTATACTTTCTTTTTTCACTTAACAATATACTTTGAGTACAGTTAGTATTTAAAGTCATGGTTTCTTTAAAAAAAAAAAAGCCACGATTCAAGATGGTATTCTCTAGGAAGAAAATATAACAGAAAAAAAAGGAGAAATTTTACTAATATGAACCTAAACTGTGTATCTAAATTATCAAGTATGACTTAGGGTAATCTATAAAATTTTCAACATGGACAACAGAGTAAAATACATTTATATATGGCAAAAAGATAAGTAAGGTGAGTTCTCATATTCTTTGCAGAAATTTTCCATTTGGAAAGAAAAAAAAAAAATCAGAGAGCTTTTTTCCTTCCTAGCAAGAAATCTGTCATGAAAAAAACTTAGAGAAATGTCTAAAGCATACTCACACAGCTCTTGGTTCAGAAAAGACATCAGTATGAATGTGCATCATTAGGTCCCCACCGGCAGCATACTCCATTACAAAGCAAACATGCTCTTTGGTTTGGAAACATGCAAAAAGGTTCACCAAAAAGGGATGTCTTACACTATTCACAGTTTCAAAAATTCTTTTTTCACACATCAGGCTGTAAGAGAAAACATTTAAAAATCAATAGGTTTTTCAACAAAAGTTCTAGTTGGAAATAACATTCTTTAAAAAATTACTGAACTCTAAAATAACCAAAGTTCTTACCTATTATAACTTTAAAACCATAAAACGTGTCTTAGTTTTGCTTTAAAAATTTGGTCTGCTTGATATATATAACTTTAATTGAAATATATCAATGAAAACTAAAATGTATGGTCAGCATGCATAAAGGTCAGAGTTCACATTGATTGTATCAGAAATGGTGAGAATTTAGCAACCTAAAGAATAATTAAAACCACTTTTTAAAGATTTATTTTATAAAGAGGGAGAGAAAGAGAGCATGTGTGCATGGCAGGAGAGAAGAGGGAGAGGGAGAGAAGCAGACTCCCTGCTGAGCAGGGAGCCTGTGGGGTTCAATCCTAGGACCCTGAGATCATGACCTGAGCTGAAACCAAGAGTGGGATGCTCAACTGACTAAGCCACCCAGGAACCCCAAGAATAATTTAAAAAATATAAAATTTGTGATGAAGGTAATATCAAGAACAGTATTTATAATTCATAAGCTATAGTATTCAAATATTTTTCCATATAAAATATGAAGTTGAAAGGTAAAGATATGCTGCATAAAATTTTAATTTAGAAGCCTGACTGGAAAATAAAGAGACTCCACAGAGAATTCTATTAACATGCTTCAAGGAAGAAGTTCTTTGAGAATGATCTAATTTATAAAAATCTATAGCAATCACAGGTTTTGCCTTTGCACAGCTTGTCACTCTTACAAGCTGCTACAAAGAACAGTGATCATCCTTATGGACTCTGGAACTTTAATTTTGCCGAAATAGCAAAAAATACCATTCCTCCTTTCCTTGAAAATATTTAGTAATCAACTTGACTTCCACTCAATGTGGAAGAAAACCAGGTCAAATACTATTTATTTTTTTAAAAGACTTTATTTATTTGATAGAGAGAAAGTGAGCGAGTGAGTGAGCAGGAGGAGCAGAGGGGAAGGGAGAGTGAGAATCCCAAACAGACTTTGAGCTGAGTGCGGAGACCAACATGGGGCTTGATCTCATGACCCTCAGACCATGACCTGAGCAGGAACCAAGAGTCAGTTGCTTAACCAACTGAGCTACCCAGGCGCCCATCAAATATTATTCAACTGCAAGTTGAATTAACATATTTTAAGCACCTGATGAAAATAAAGATATTAATATACATTTTACGATCAATTAGATGTCTTTAATATAAAATAGGCACTTTGTTGACATTGTTTGTTTAAAAGAATTAACAATGTCTTTGTTTTTAAAATTAAAAAATTGCTTAGATTTTTGTTATTGCTAATTTCAAAATGCCAAAAAAAGCTAATGTTAGAGGGAGGTAGATCCATTCTTCTTTCCTTTGGTTGTTTTAAGAAGAAGTTATATTTTTTTTAAAAAGGTAATTTTAAAGATAAAATATTTATTTCGGTATCTGGGCTATACTGCTATGACTCAAAAAAATTTTGAGTAGAATTTTGAAAACATTTAAGAGCAAGACAAAACTAGAGAGGGTAGGAGACAAACCATAAGAGACCCCCCTTCACAGGAAACAAACTGAAGGTTGATGGAGGTGAGGGAGGTGGGGGGATCGAGTAACTGGGTGATATACATTAAGGAGGGCACTTATATAATACTGGGTATTATTTAAGACTGATGAATCACTGACCTTTACCTCTGAAACCAAGAATACATTACATGTTAATTAACTGCATTTAAATTTAAAAAATTAAAAAAAATACCTGTTGTGTAGAAGGAGCATAACATTTTTAATGTTATGTTAATATAGTTGCCTTCTGGATTACGAACTTAAACATCTGCTCACTTTTAAATACTGAGAGTAAATGCAGCTATTATGGAATAGTGTTTAGACTCCACTTAATAAGGTCACATTCTAGACAAACTCTTACCCTCTCTCTGATTTCACACAATCTGTTTATAATTTTAAAAATACTAAAAACAGAAAGTCCCACTGTAATTGTTTTAAAACAATTAGGGGTTATGTCTACACATATTTGGCAAGGTTTCTAAGCGTTATTACAAAGTAAGTGATTATTAGAAATAAATTCCAAAGAAGACTTTAAGAAAGTTAATAGCTCTGATTTTTATCACCACATAAATATATCAGAAAATAATGTCCAGTTGGGTAAGACTGATAAGATGGGTTCTAAAACAATAGATTCATGAAATCTATCTAAATTTTGGGTACTATAGATAAAATATTCAAACAAAATAAAAACAAAATAAGATGTTTGGGCTCAAGCAGGCAACAACACTGTCTCTTCATTGTCTATATGGTTTTATTTATGGGTAAATTACTAATTTACAAATGGGTGAATCACTAATTCTCATGGATGGGTATTAGGTTAGACTTGTGTTAAACATGTAAATGATGTAAAAGATTGAGACTCACTCATCAGAATGCCTCTTAAAATGGCTTTAACGTCATTCACAGGAATGCTTTGATGAGGACTAGGAATACTTAGGAGGACTCGATAGATGTCTCAGACTCTTAGGTAAAGGAGGCAGGCTCTTCGTAGACCAAAATTGTCACAATAATTTCAGGCATTTTTACAGCACATCAAAAAGCTACACTGTTAGCATCTAAATTTTCCCAACCTTACCAAAATTGTATATTCCCCTTAAAAATTCATGGGACAATCCAACCTTATTAAAAACTTCAAATTTTATTCATTCTGTCCAGAACATTTCCCTCACTTCTCTCCATATTTCCAAGCATCTTCCATCTGCCAAAGAATAGCACAAAAAAATCCAATCTTTCTTACAAGACCTTACCTAAATCCATCTGCACACCATGATGTTCCCCTTTGAGCTGCTACTGTCTGTAGTGTTTATTTTAAATTCAAACATACCTGGTCTATTTTATTTACATAACTAATGTACTTATGTTTTATTCCCCTAAGTGACTAATTCCATCTTAACATCTTTGTACACTTTCTTCAGAGTTTAGTACATTATGAGACATTCTAGAAACTTAGAAGCTTGTATAAATAGTTATTTTGTTCAGTGGAAAATAACATTGTTAATAAGACTACAGACTTAGGATTGAATGATATTCATGTATATTTTACATGCATTTATAGATTTTAAATATAAATAAATGTATATTTAATTATAAAATTTTTATATGTTGGTTGATTGATTTGTGAAGATTTTATTTACTTATTTGAGAAAGACAGAACATGAGTGAGAGGAGAGGCAAGGAGAGAGGGAGAAGCAGACTCCCTGCTAAGCATGGAGCCTGACTCAGGAGAATCAATCCCAGGACCCTGAGATCATGACCTGAGCCAAACTCACACACTTAACTGACTGAGCCATCCAGGTGCCCCAGTATATATTTATAATATCTGATTAGCTGTGCTTTTGTTCTATGACTACAAAAATATACTTCCAACCAATATAATTCCAGTAATATTCTGCTGTCTTGAAATATGAACTGGTAAGAAAAGAACGAGGCGGCACTACAGGGACATAAAAATTCTTACTCAGGACTGGGCATAGATGGGACAGAATTATCTATTAATGGCAGGTGGAGAATGCAATCTTTGTAAATGAATCACATTATTTTAGAGTTACTCCATAATTTTCATTTTAAAAGGAGGCTGATTTGGAATTTTCTATGATCTACTAAAAAAAAAAAAAAAAAAAAGGCAGTTTTCTAAGTAAAATGATAAAATCCAGACTAGAGAAAGAAAACTTAGAAAGGAAAACGGTCATTAAGTATTTTGGAAACATCTATTAAAAAAAAAACAGTAATATGCAACAACATTGAATTCTATGAATCTATTAAAAGGATGAACTAGAAAGTGAATATAAAACAATCTGCTTCCTTATTAGTTTGAGTTGTTTACTATTTGGAATTGCAAGTTACAAATATGTATTACTTTTCAAAATATGTTCATCCATTTTTTGATTTTCTATTCTTTCCTTGCTTTGCTTTAATTGCTCCTTTTTGCTGTGTTCCTCAAATTCCTTCTAACAGTGAGTTTTATTTCTCAATCCAGATTTACTATTTCTCTGTTTCTGTACCAGTTCTACTGAAGATTATTTTACTTCCATGTTATCGAATATGTGGATTAATAACTGAAGTTAGTAAGGATCACTCATTAACTTTTCACCAAGACTGGATTAATTTTCAGTAGGGGTAATAGCTTAGGCTCTGGCTAAAACTGCATCCTCTGATCTGGACATCCTTCACTAACGGTAATATTAATGTTATTCTGTCTAGATTTAATTAGAAAGTGTTCTTCTATTAAGACTTGGCTCACAGTAGTAACAAGGTAGCAAGAAGCTATATAAACCACCAAGATTATCAGAGGTAGTACCGGTTTACTATTACTTTTGGGAAAAAAATGAATTTACCATTCACAGATCTGGAATAAAGCAAATATTCTTCCATAAAAGAAAAATAGTTGACCCTAGTATTACGGCAGTTATAAAAAGATTGACAGTGTGATTAAAGGTTTGCTTTAACCAACTACTTCAGTAAAATAAAAACACAGTTATAAATATATCCTATGGTGCACAGCATAGTGTATAAATATTCAGCAAAATCCTCTCTGAATAGTTTCACATATCAAGAAAGAGTTTATTTTGATGTAATTGAGGGATATGGAAAACAGGTAAAAGATAAATAGGCAAATCCAAAAGAAATTTTTTTTCTTACATAAAGGAAAACTTCATTTTCTTTTCTTTTTTTTTGAATTTTATTTATTTATTTGACAGAGATCACAAGTAGGCAGAGAGAGGAAGAGAAGCAGGCTCCCAGCCAAGCAGAGAGCCGGATACGGGGCTCGATCCCAAGACCCTGGGATCATGACGTGAGCCGAAAGCAGAGACTGAGCCACCTAGGCGTCCCAAGGAAAGCTTCATTTTCAAGAGCTATCCTAATTCTAAGAACTTCCCAGAGTGCCTGGGTGGCACAGTCGGCTGAATGACTGACTCTTGATTTCAGTTCAGGTCATGATCTCAGGGTTGTCAGATTGAGCCCTGTGATGGGCTCCTTGTGGGGCTCAGCACACAGCTTGGAGTCTGCCTGAATTTCTCTCCCTCTACCCCTTCCCAGCCTGAGTGCACACGCTCTCAATCTCTCAAATAAATAAATAAATCATAAAAAGAAAGAAAGAACTTCCTATAAGATGGGGAAAAACATCAGAAATAGCAGTGTGTGTGTGTGTGTGTGTGTGTGTAGCACTTAATACAATTCACTAAGGCAAGCATTACCAGTAAACATGTTTTACAAATATGCGGGTTAACTGAGGTTCAGAGATGTTCAGTGAATTTCCCTGGGGTCAAATCATTAATTAAGAAGAAACAACCAGGAACAGAGAAGCCAGTCTTTTCACTCATAGTCCTAGGCTCTCTTCATATACAGGGATGCCTTCTATTATATCAACTTATGTTTCCAAGTGGTTTAAGACAAATATTGCTTATAAATACCAAGTGAAAGTCTCTCTCTGTAATAAATAAGCCATTTGTTATGCAATGATTTTTTTTTAATCATCCTATTAGGACAGTCTTTTTAAAGCAGTCTCTGACCAATTATAATATTGTCCCCCAAGCCCTTGCATTTTAAAAACTGTATATAAGGATGTATCCATATCAATTTACATTTATTAAACCCAGAGAGGTAAGATGCTCTGGTTAGGGGTGCCTAGGTGGCTCAGTTGGTTAAGCGCCTGCCTTTGGCTCAGGCCATGGTCTCAGGGTTCTGTAATAGAGCCCCAAGTCGGGCTCCCTGCTCCAAAGGGAGCTTGCTTCTGCCTCTCCCTCGTTCTGCCGCTCCCACTGCTTGTGTTCTCTCTGTGTCAAATAAACAAATAAAAATCTTTAATTAAAGAAAAAAAAAGATGCTCTGGTTAAAAAAAAAATTTTAAGAAAAATGAAAGCAAAAATATAGATATAGGTACATTTTTTTTTTAAAAGATTTTATTTATTTATTTGACAGAAAGAGACAGATCACAAGTAGGAAGAGAGGCAGGCAGAGGGAGAGGGGGAAGCAGGCTCCCTCCTAAGCAGAGAGCCGGGTGTGGGGCTCAATCCCAGGACCCTGAGACCATGAACTGAGCTGATGTGGGGCTCAATCCCAGGACCCTGAGACCATGAACTGAGCTGAAGTCAGAGGCTTAAACCACTGAGCCACCCAGGTGTCCTATAGACATAGGTACATTTTAAAAAGCAGAATATAGGGCGCCTGGGTGGCTCAGTGGGTTAAGCCGCTGCCTTCGGCTCAGGTCATGATCTCGGGGTCCTGGAATCGAGTCCCGCGTCGGGCTCTCTGCTCAGCAGGGAGCCTGCTTCCCTCTCTCTCTCTCTCTCTCTCTGCCTGCCTGTCTATTTGTGATCTCTCTCTGTCAAATAAATAAATAAAATCTTTAAAAAAAATAAAAAGCAGAATATATTAACCACTGGGTTAAGTGCAGATTACCTATGACTGACATTCTGTTACTTCTGTAATATGAAATGGGAAATAGTGTCATCTGACCATAGATGAGTAACAGTTTCTGTTCCATATAAACACTTTACCATCTCCAAGTATAAAAAACTTAACAGAATTATTTAAACATTTCATCACCTTTCTTTGGTACCCATTAACCAGTAAACTGTCATAAGGAGAAGCTGGGTGGAAAGAAAAACAGTAATTAATGCCTACCCTAATCAAGTATAGATACATTAATTTAATTTCTTCATATATAATGGAAATGAAAGGTTTTGCTGTTGCAATATATACATCAATTTTCATGCTCTTAAGTTAAAACTTCAGAAAAATGAACAATTTCATTAAAAAAAAAAAAAACACTAACCTGTCTACTTCATCTCGAGCCACAATGTCTCCTTTCTTTAAGGCTTTTATAGCAAACATCTCGTTTGTGTGTTTATATTCAGCCAAAAGCACCTGAAATGAGATTAAAGTAAGTATTTTCTATTTGAGTTATTGTTTTCATAGTCATTCCAAGAAAACTTGAAAGATTACCTTTCCAAAATGTCCTCTACCCAAGACAGCACAACATCTGAAGTCTTGTAGATTAAACTGAAACATCTGTTGGGATCTGAAAACAGTATGTCAATTAAAAATAAGGCAAAAGTATGGGTCCAAACATGTAGTAGCAAAGCTGTGCATATATTCTTTACCTTCTATCCTCAAGTTCTCGAAAACCACTGTATCCTAGGCTTGGTTGAGGAATATCAGGTTCATATTCAGATGGAGATTTTGGAAGTATACTATTTCTGTCATTCTCAATATCAAAGACAGTTTCTGAACCCTATAAAATATTAAATCGTCATTAAATAATAGAAACACTGAGAAACAACTTATTTGGTAAAGATAAAGTTTAAAAGTTCAAAAGTCAAGAGAAATATTAGCAAGAAAAGTAAAATTCAGAAAATGGACATTCTTACAGTTATTAATTCTATATTACATTTACTTAAAAAATTTGAAAAATGAACACATTATCATCATCTTCAATGTATATTCAGAAATCACGTTAACCAAGTTAGGAGGTGAAGAGTGTTTGAAGCAATATATCATCTAATATCAACCATGCTCATATGCTCCTTTTACCTTCAGCAGCCTATTCCATCTGTACTGGCCCATGAGCTTTCAGAGGTTTTATGTTTCACTCACAAGAAACATAAAAACACAGTTCACCTAGGCAATTTAAATTAATTGAAATGTACACCTCACTATGATGCTTTTATTGGTAATTCATTTGGTGAAAAGGAATTATACAAGGTTTAAAATGCCTTGCCTGTCCTGGTGTATCCGAATCTCTTAATTTAGCAGATTCATCTATTTCTCCAAGAGAAGAATCACGTGGTGGGGCCGGAGGAGGTTCAGGTTCAAGATCAAAGTCCAATTTGGTTACTGTAGAATCACTTATAGAAGATAAAGTAATTCACCAAAAACAGTAATCAAAAGTATAATAGCTTTAAAATTAAAGCAAACAATCTTATTTTTTTATTATTTTAAAGTAAGCAGAACACTAAGTTCAATATACCATTTGGAAAAAAACAGACTTTTAATAGATCCACTGTAAGCAGTATGTATGAATGTTACAATAACTATTTCATAAAAGTGATGCTTAAAAATATTAGACACATACCTAGCTGGAGGTGCTAGTTCAGGGATGCGTACATCAACTACTGGCACTGTAGCAGGCACAGGAGCTTGAGGGCTGAAGGTGCCAGAGTGATTTACTGTAGGAATAGCTCTTCTCACTAGCCTTCCCCATGTGGCAATATTAATATTCATCTGAGGAGCTCTGAGAAATGTTTTGCCTGTGGATATTGTGAATAAAGAAAACAGAATAAGTAATTTTTTAATATATTAGCAAAAGCTATAATTTAAAAATTCATATTCACTGGTTTATAATTTATGAAGAACAAACAAAATTTGTTACTTCAAAAATAGTTCTTAACTATTTGTTATTAAAGGCTAGTGTAAAATAGTGAAAATAGTTTTAAAAATAAATAGGTAGGCACTATTTGTTCAAGTCTAGCAATGATATGTGGCTAAGGTTTAAAAAAGAATTCTCTTAAAAAAAAAAAGAATGAACTTTTAGAGCAAGTAACTATAATATTTATGGATGAATCAATATGGTGTCTACCTTTGATTCATATAATCTGAAGTAGTATGTGGATGGGATATAAATGAAACAAAATTAGCCATGAGTTGACTGTTGTTGAGGCTGAGTGAGGGTACATAGTACCAGTCTCTCTACTCATGAATATGTTTGAAATGTTCCTTAATAAAAAAAAGTTAGAAATGAATGGAAAACAAAAAACAAAGATGGGTATTACTTTTACATGTAGATCATCTATGCATCAGAATACACCAAAAGACATATTTGATTCCTTAGTAACTACCTTGTTGTTTTGAAAAAATTTTCTTTTGTCTTTGGAGTTTGGGTCTTCTTTCAATAACTGGATTAAAAAAGGTAACCTGCAGTGAAGAAAATTCAAGTTGACATGAGTATAGCTTTGGATTTATGGTTCATGAAATTGATCAAACTTCTAACTTTTGAAAACTTAAGAGAACCTTAGATATATTTTAAGCCCAACTTCTTATTTTCTAGGTGAGAAAGTAGACCTAGAGAGGATAAATGATTTGTCTCAAGGTAATACACCTATGCAGTAGTGGAGTTGAGTGAAGAATTTAAATTGTCTGCCATTCAGCCTAATACTCTTTCCATTTTTACATCATGCTGCCTACATACATAATTTCAATGATAGTGATACACATTTAATAAAACACATTTATTACCTCTGCAAATAAAGTACCCTGTGGTTCCAAATAGAGACACATGCCATGCCGTTGGTTGTCTAAAAAATCTTCTAACCTCAGAAATTTTACAGCACACAGAGATCTCCAATCACGCCAATAAACTGAAATTTCCAGTTCACGTGACTAGGATAATTAAAAAAATAAATAAAACAGAGAAGACATCATTGGACACACACTTGAATAAAAGATCATAAAAAATATAAAATACAAATAAACAAAGGTAACACACACAAAAGTCACACTATTAAGAGTGCTTTGTAATGTTTCTCTATTATATATTAACAAACTTACATATTTTAACAAGGAAGAAATTTATACCCTACCAGTCTCCAGCTAAGATATTCCTTTTTTTTTTTTTTTTTTTAAACAAAGAATACACAACTGGAACAACCAATACAGAAGAATGACCACAGAAACTCCTCCCCATGTTACAGCTTCAGTCCTGGGATCACTTACTGTGCTATTACTGAAAGACCTCAGTGCTCTCCACAAAGAACCCATTTCAAACTGTCTCATTACCTTATCCCAATGCTGAGTTAGGGAAAGGTCTGCAGACAGCATTTATTCTGCACTTACAGAGTGCCACACACTGTACTAAGCACTTTCAAAGTATTAGATCACTTAATCTTCAAAAGAATACTACCGGGTAATAGGACTAGTGATAGCAAGGGCAGATGCAGGTAGGAAGGGAGATTCAGACTAAGTTTTACACAAAATGATGTTCATTTATTACAACTCTTCTCCCTCCCACATAAGGCATCAAAGCAGCAACAGCCTGAATGTCCAGAAACTAGGGACAAGTATATTATACCACATCCATATAAGAGAATACTCTGTAATCATTAAAAATAATGCTTATGTGGAAAAACATATTTAAGGTTTTAACAATCAGTTAGAACACAGTTTATAAATAGGGGGTCAAGCCATAAACTGACCTCTACATATATGTTATAAACTACATATATTTTAATTAGAAAGCACCAGACTTCTCCATTACTTTGTTTCTCAGGATTTTGCAGACCATTCACAAGAGCTAAACATTTCCCCCCTCCTTAGGCTCAAGTAAGTAGTAAGTTATTTCTTTCCTGTAAGAACTTTCAATTTATGAACTTATGCTTATTACATAAACTTCTGGCATAAATAGTAACAAACATTTTCACTTTAAAATTATACAATGAGTTGATGCAAATGAAGACAAAAAAACAACATAAAATAAAAAAAAGGTAAAAACACAATGCACCAGAAGGTCTCATAACTAATCAGAAAAAGGCATCTATGGCAGTATGTGAACCCAGGGCCACCTCCTCTTTCTCTATGAAATATAATTACTATGAGAGAGAATGCTTGTCATCAAAGAAGAAGTGTAATTCTTTTAAGATCAGGCAAATGGCATCTACTCAAGTTAAAAGTTTAAGTATTTTGGGAAGTTATTCTGGGAAACAAACTAGGTGAATAAATTAACCAGAGACTGGTAATTTACACTACACGGTTTCAGACTAGGAGAGGCGTACTTTCTCCTTTCTTATTCCTGGTGGCAGGGAGGAAGACCTGTGATAGATCGGGCTGATAGATGCAGAGGTATAGATGCTGGCGATGGAATTAGTATTTGTTAAAAGTTCTTATACTTTCACACTGCTAACAGTTTACACATGGTTAAGATTATATCTTTCTCTGGATGAGAAGAGGTCCAATCACTACATTTGTATTTATTCTAGCCAATCTGATAACATACATTAACTCATTTCTCTTTCTGCTTTCACTTCGTTCTGTGTTTTAAACTGAAGTGTGTTAGAAAGATCTAAGCTTTGAGATGGAAGGCTAGCTTTCTTGGAATTCTACACTGAGGTTTTAGGTATAAAGCTCTTCACGTTTTGTGACTTTGCCTTGTTCCTTGTGAATATGATTCTCTATAATTTAAGGGGGAAGGATGACTGTGATCTAGAGCAGATTAGTATCTTTTATGTTGATACTTACAACACTGTTTCATGGAACTCTAAACATACTTCAATCTCTAACATCCTGTGTGTATTTGGATAGGTAAACCAGGAATAGAGCACCTAATAAGGAAAATACCTTTTACATAAAGAGAGCTCACTAATGTTTACTGAATTTAAACTCTAAGTGTGACTGCTTATTTGCTGGCAATTTTCCAAATGAAGTAGGCCGGTCCTAGAAAGCAAGGACATCTTTCTAGGTAATGTCAAACTCTAAGACCAACAAAATTCTAGATGGAGTCAAATCATCACCAAAACAGCAGAGCAGTATGATCTGAGCTACTCCTGGGCAGTTCTGGCAAACTGTCCCAACCTGTGCTTCATTTGGTCTTTTTATGAGTTTGAACCTAGAATCAAAGAAATAACTCTGCTGTAGATCTAAGGCATCTGAATGATTTGTCTGAAGTCTATAAGGCCTGAAAGTAAACAGAAAAAGAGATGTTGAATCAGCCCTATAAGGAGAGGAAGGAAGGAAGAACAGCTTAAAAAAATGTGCTGCAATTAAAAAAAACCCAGCACACAGTTCCCAAACTGGGAGGAACTCTTGGGGCAATGGAGGATATCTGAAGTTTACAAAAGAAACACAGTGACACCTATGGGACACCATAAGAAATACTAGCTCACGTTAAGTTCAGTTTGAGCATCAGAATGTACCACAATCTTTCTGATGACATCTTATCTTTGCTAAACTAGATCTCAAAAACTGATTTTTCCACATGAAAAATAAATGTGTAAGAGGAGACAGGGATACTGTATTCATTCTAATTCCATGCTTTGAGAAATTATATAGTATACAACAGGCAGACTCCATTAGTAAGTAACTGGTTACATAAAAATGAAATAAAATTATTTTTTCCTCTCAGATGTTTCACTCAAAAGTACTAGTTTCTTAAAACATAAATATTAATTTTTTAAAGATTTTATTTATTTATTTGACAGAGATCACAAGTAACCAGAGAGGCAGGCAGAGAGAGAAGGGGAGCAGGCTCCCTGCTGAGCAGAGAGCCCCATGCGGCTTAACCCAATGAGCCACCAAGGCACCCCAGTACTAAATACTTTTAAAGTAACTACTTTTTAAGTGAAATTGTGTACATTAAAGTGTTTATCAAGGGGCACCTGGATGGCTCAGTCATTAAGTGTCTGTCTTTAGCTTAGGTTGTGATCCCAGGGTCCTGGGATGGAGCCCTGCACCAGGCTCCCTGCTCACCTGGAAATCTGCTTCTCCCTCTCCCACTCCCCCTGCTGTCCTCCCTCCCCTGCTGTCTCTCTCTCTAGTCAAATAAATAAAAAGTCATAAAAAAAGGTGTATATCAAGATATTTTGTATGTATACACTGAAGATTCTTCCCATCTAGTTAATTAACACATCCATCATTCCACATATTTTATATTTGAGAACATTTAAGTTCTACTCTCAGTAAATTTCATTTACATTAGCTAACTGAATTTAAATGAAAAAATTTCATTTACAGTGTTATTTTAACTATAGTTACCATGTTATACACTGGATGCTCAGACCTTATTCATTTTATAATTAAAATTTGCACTTTTTCTTTTTACCAACCTCTCTATATTTTCCCCACCCCCTAGTTCCTGGCATCCACTTCTCTACCTCATTCCCGATGTTCGGCTTTTTTTATTTTTATTTTTTCAAGATTCCACATATAAACGATACCATGCAGCATTTGTCTTTGGCTTATTTCACTTAGTATTATGTCCTCAAGGTCATCCATGTTGTTGCAAATAGCAGGATTTCCTCCTTCTCATGGTTGACTAATGTTCCACATAGATCTCACGTCTCATCTTCTTTACCCATTCATCCATTGACAGACACGTTGTTTCTGTAACTTGGCCATTGTGAATAATGCTGCGATGAACATGGAAGTGCAGATAGCTCTTCGATATCGTTTTCATTTCTTTTGAATATATACTCAGGAGTGGGACTAATGAATCATATAGTAGTTCTATTTTTAATTTTTCGAGGAACCTTCATACTATTTTTCATAGTGGCTGTACCAATTTACATTCCCATCAACAGTGCACAAAGGTTTCTTTTTCTCTACATCCTTGTCTACACTTGTTATCTCTTGTCTTCTTGATGACAGCTGTTCTAACAGGTATGAGGTTGTATCTCATTATGGTTTTGACTGGCCATCTCCTTGATGGTTAGTGATGTTGAGCACCGTTACATGTTACCTGTTGACTATGTGAATGTCTTCTTTATAAAAATGTCTATTCAGTTTCTGTCCATTTTTTAATCAGGTTATTTTTGGTATTGAGGTTTAGGACATTTTTATATATTTTGAATGTTAACCCATTTTCTGATCTAGGATTCACAAATACTTTCTCCCATTCTGTAGGATGCTTTCTCATTTTGTTCCTGTTTCCTTCTCTGCACAGAAGCTTTTTAGTAAGTACTTCTTAATAAATGAAATTGCTGGATATTTCTTTTGGCCTGGACACACATTGTTAAAAAAAATAAAAATAAAAACTAGAACACTGAGGATACTGTGAATCAAGAAAGGGAACCTCTAAGACAAGAAAATGAAAGCTAGGAAGCACTGCTGAAAAGAAAAAAAGGGGAGGGGGCAAAAAGCAAAACATGGAAAATTCAAGAGCCAAGGAAAGGTAAGACTTTGTAAACATATAACATGGCACATATCACATTAATTGGTCTTCCATTAAATGGCCTTCCGTGGGCTTCTGAAGAGAGCATAGGCTTGGGAAACACCAGTTAGGGTCCCAGGAGCAAAGAAACTGCACAAAGAGTCTAAATTTTATTTATTTTTAAAAAGGCTTTATTTATTTGACAGAGAGACAGAGAGCATGAGCAGGGGGAGGGGCAGAGCAAGAGGGAGAAGCAGACTCCCCACTGAGCAGAGAGCCCAATGTGGGGCTTGATCCCAGGACACTGGGATCATGACCTGAGCCAAAGGCAGACGCTTAACCGACTGAGCCACCCAGGCACCCCAAAGAGCTTGAATTTTAAAAATTGGCTATTTATGGAGGTGTGATTAAGGTTAAGGAACCAACAAGTATGGGAAGCAACTGACATCTAGCAATAGCAGAAATCTGTTACCACCCCTAGCCTCAACGGGCAAGGGGCACTAGTTACCAGAATCCAGTGAGAACTAACAGAACCTTGGAAAAGGGACTGTTCAATAGGAGCTATAGCCATAGTTGAACCAATGCTGTGAAAATAGGCAAGGAGGGAAACAAACACCTTGACTTCCCTCTCCTCCTGCTTCCTAATAATGTCTCTCATTATAAGTCAGAGCCTAGTGGTTCAAGTTCACTGCTATCAGCCTCCAGGGGCAAAGCACAGCATAGGGAACGGGGCCAATGAAATCCACTAAGGGCAAACAGAAAACAACTACATCAGGAAACAGTCATATCTCTTTTGAGTTCAGGAGTCCATTAAGGGTGATCTTCCAGATGGACCAAATGTGGCAAAAAGAGTGAAACCTTAGATCTTTGGGGAAGGATGGGAAAAGAGGAGAGTTTGAGACTAAGACAATGGAGAATATGAGATTGTGATATTTGCTTGAAAAGTATGCCTCCTATAGATGTGGGTAACTCTGCTCTCTTCACAAGGAAAGAGAAAAGTAAACAATTATGATATAAACTATTGCTTTAACAATTTTATATAGATACAGCTTATTAGATACCACTTTATATAGATATTGCTATCTATATCAATTCATACTATATAAAAAGGTCCAAAGACTCCCTATTATCCCAAACCCATTATAAACTTTCCTGCCTGTCTTTACACACATAGTTTCTATGTCTAGTCCTGTATCTTATTTCCCAGCCAAAACCTGTACTGTCATATGAGATTTCAAACTGCTCTTTCCTTTGTACCAGTTCAAATTTGCTTTTCATCAAGACCAAATTAAACATCCATCTCCCTCACAAGGGTGTTCCTGAATAATTCCAGTCCATTATGTCTTTCTCTTGAGTTTTTTTTTTTTATTTATTTTTTTTAAAGATTTTATTTATTTATTTGAAACACAGAGAGAGAGATCACAAGTATGCAGAGAGGCAGGCATAGAGAGAGAGAGGAGAAAGCAGGCTCCCCGCTGAGCAGAGAGCCTGATGCGGGCCTCGATCCCAGGACCCTGAGATCATGACCTGAGCCGAAGGCAGAGGCTTTAACCCACTGAGCCACCTAGGCGCCCTCTCTTGAGTTTTTAGATGTGTATAACTTTTTATTTATCTTTCTAGGGACTTGTGTTCTCAAATCTGAGGATTCATGTTTGTCATCATTTCTGAAAAATCCTAGGTTATTATTGCTTCAGACATGACCACTGTCCCATTTTCTGCACTCCCTCATTCTGGAACTCCATTTAGTGTATTAGTCATTTTCATCCTATTCTTTGTATCTCTCAGCCTCTCTTCTTTCATGTTTTTCATTTCTTTGTCTCTTTGTGTTGCCCTAGGGCAACTTTTTTAGCTTCATCTTCCATACCACTAAATCCCCTGTTATTTAACCCATCCACTTAGTTTTCAATTGCAAATGTTGTAGTTCTGATTTTTGTTAAGTTTTATTTCATTCTGCTTCCCACCCAGCTTCAACAATTTACCAATGCCAATCATGTTTCATTGCCACCATTCCCTCAATTATTTCTGACGCCCATTTCAGATGTCTAGTATTTCATTTTGTTCTTTAAAAACATTGCCTAGTCTTTTTGATACTCACTCTTTGCTCATGTTTTCAAATTCCTCTATTACTTTTTTAAAAATAATTTAAACTTTCATATTATACTCTACAACTAATAAGCCCATTATATACTGCTGCTTACTGATGGTGGTTGTATCCTTATGTATTTTAAAATTTTGATGAATGCTCATGTTGGGTAGAATTCTTCCCTAAGTTTCTGAAACACAATTAAATAGTTCTTTATTTTGTCTCAAACTGCTTTTTTTTAAACCTACAGACCACAGGGTACTTTATGGAAAGAACATTTCTTGCTGTTCTGTATTTCTCATAGCACTAAATGTAGGCCTTTGTGTGATATGTTAAAGATCACAGAGGTAGAAAAAAGCTAAAATGCCAATATGGTGCTATAGGACAATACCAGGTAAGACACAGGGAAACAAGTCAGACTCAGTTGTGTGGGGGAGCATGGGAGCAGGTAAAAAGAAGATACTTTCAATTGTATATGACCCTCATCCTCATATTTTAATGTGTGTCATTCTGGAAATCTATTTGTACGAATCTGTACGAATAAGAGTGCGTCACCTGGGTATGTTGACGTATGAGGGAAAAAGAGGAAATTGAAACAATCTGCTTTTTAAAGATATTTTACATAAATTATTTTCATTCATCCTGTTAATACTCAATGAATACCTATCTTCAGTACTGTGACAGAGATACAAAGAGAAGCAATGTATGGTCCTGTTCTTAAACAGTTCAGTTTTGTTAGGGAGATGGAAATGTAAATAAATACTGGCAACAGAGAGGCATATACAACTGGCACAATGATACAAAAGGGAGAACTGACCAATTTTTCCGAAGAGAAAGGTAGTAGGAAGATCAGAAAAGGTTAAGAATTGCTCAATTGGGTTTTCAGATATAAATTACAAAATTAAAGGAGGAGAGAACACAGTAGTCACATGGGAAAGAATGTACAAAGTTAAGCATGCATAAAGTATAACATAGGGATAGGAAATAGTTTCATCTAGTTAAAGCCTAGAATATTAAGAAGGGAAACTTTGGAAAATAAAGATGAGAAGATGGGCAGAGACAGTCATGAAGGGCTTCGTAAGACTTGCAAAGTATTTGGTCTTTAATTTTAAATTATATGCTGCCTCTAAAGGATTTAAAATATAGAGGAGTAGAGGTCAGGTCAGATCAGGCAATATAGTAATTAAAAAGAAAGACTCTAGAATCAAGATTCCCTGGTACTGCATAATCAATTAATTTCTGTAGAACAACAAATAGGTTGAAATATTAGCTTGACACTACTTACTAGTTTTGTGACCTTGGACAAGTTACTTACTTACCTTTTTTGAGCCTCAGTTTGCTCATCTGTAAAATATATATAATAATGGTATCAAACACTAGGGTGGTATGAAAATTAAGAGTTAAGACAAGCTCAGTACATAGTCAGTACTCAGTAACTGACAGCTTTTATCATTACTATTGTGATATGTGATTAATAAAATCTATATTGGAAACAAAGAGACAAGTTAGCCCACTATTAAAAAGAACATACTGGTGTCAGGTAAGACTTGGCTTTAGTGTCAGATGCTTGTGGTGATTCCCAGAATCAGTGCTTTCTAGCTGTGAGGGCAAGAAAAGTTATTTAACTTTTGGAACTTCAAGTAATCCCCAAAAGAGTGAAAATAATTATACATGCAAGATTGTTGGGAGGATTAAATGACACTATATGTAATGTGTGTTATTCAGGACCTATTACGGCACAAGTTTCAGTGTAATGTTTAATGAATGACAGAGGAAGAACAGATTGTGATCACAAATTACAACTTCAAGGATCTTGACTATGAAAGAGAGACCTATCAACAGAACTATGAAGAAGCAAAACAATTTTTTTTTTTTTAATGGGAGGAATGTTAACATATGCAGAAGAATCAGAGGTGGGAAGAAAAGAGGAGATAAAAAAATATATAGGTGATAGCTGGGGTAACTAAAGGAAAAGGGTTTAGGAGATGAGAAAGAATGGAAACTGGAGCACAAACTGAATTCTTACAGGCTCTCACAGGACAGAGAGAGACCTCTTTCTCTAAAACCAATGAAGATGATACAGAAATATTTGCAGGTGATGGAGGAATCTGAGGAAGCTGTATCCTAATGATCTAATGTTTTATGTGGAAAAAAAAAATCACCATGTAACTATCTCCTTTAGAGAAGTAAAAGATTTGTTAAGTCTGGCATATCAAATTTAAGATTTCAGAACCATTCATTGCTAAAATGACAAGGAGTAAAGGTACACTGTGGCTGAGATGCTCAAAGAACTTTGAAATAATACAATGTTAAGTAGGTTATTTACATATATAGTTTTGTTCTTTTTTCCCTTTAATCTCCCATAATGATGCTGAAGTGAAGAACCAAAGTCCTTAAGGAATACTGGAGACTGGTCATCAAGAGATGATAGGGATGGGGGAAAAAAAAAGGTAGATGATTATATACATAGTTCATGGTCTCCAGATTCATAGCCTCAGAGAATATAATGTGTCATTTGATAGAATCTGGAAGCAGCAGAAAGGTAAGAAGGGTAAATATTTTCGTAGTTTCATTTCTTCTTCTTCTTTTTTTAATTAAGTAGGCTCTACACCCAACATGGGGCTTGAACTCATGACCCCGAGATTAAGAGACGCATGCACTACTGACTGAGCCATTCAGGGCCCCTGCAGTTTCATGTTAAGTTAAAAAATAGCATCTCAGATTGAATAGTATGGTCAGAGTCAGATAGCTCATACACAGAAGAAATTAAAATGTCTTTGTATTCCTATTCTATGGCTTGTTCCCCTAGGACTGAGAGAATTCAGGAAAAATGAGGTATTACATAGCTACTAATGTGTTTATAGTAAACATTAAAAAGGACCAAATTTTTAAAGAAAATATAAAAAGGGTAACCTGATAAGAACAGAAAGAACACAGGAACTTCATTAAGAATCCTGGATTATTGGGGTGACTTGTTGGCTCAGTTGGTGGAGTGACTCTTGATCTTGGGCTTGTCAGTTTGAGTCCCACACTGGGCATAGATATTACTTGGTAAAAAACAAATTTTAAAAATAAAAGAATCCTGGATTATTTATGAAAAGTGGAAACACACCCATAAATACAGAGAACAAATGGATGTTGCCAGAGGGATGGGGGTGGGCTGAAGGGATGGGCAAAATGGGTGACGGAGTGGCAGATATAGGCTTACAGTTATGGAGTAAGTCGCAGGGAAAAAGGATAAAAGCATAAGGAATATAATCAATGGTATTATAATAGCTTTGTGTAGTGGCAAAGTAGCTACATTTGTGGTGAGCAGAACAATAATATACAGATTTGCTGAATCACTACATTGTACACTTGAAAATAATATAATACTGTGTCAACGATACTACAGTAAAAATTAAAAAAAAAAGAATTCTTGATTATACATTAGGCTAGTTACTTACAATCCTTAGCCCATAATTTCCTTATTAATTTGTGAAGTGAGGGGGCTACATTAAATTACATCAGCAATTTTCAAAGCTTGTTTTTCCTTTTTTTAAAAAGATTTCATTTATTTATATGCCAGACAGAGATCACAAGTAGGCAGAGGCAGGGAGAGGGGAGGAAGCAGGCTCCCTGCTGAGTAGAGAGCCTGATGCAGGGCTCAATCCCAGGACCCTGAGATCATGACCTAAGCAGAAGGCAGAGGCTTAACCCACTGAGCCACCCAGGTGGCCCAAAGCTTGTTTTTCTTAAGTGGCAAATTCCAAATATCTTACCCAGAATATCAAAACAAACAAAGAGTCTCTGTGTTCTCTCCTAAGACAATTCTACGGAGCCCTGACCTACCAGGAACACAATTTGGTCTTTCTTAAATTATTCTAGATCTAGATTATTTCCAGAGTATCTCCTAACTCCAAAAAGTCCTATGAATCTTTATATCTTGAAAAGGATAGAAACAGTATAAATAACTAAGTTCCAGAATCCCGTACAAAAGAAACTTGACATTTGAGGCAAAATGCTAGGCATGAACACGTCAGACAGTTTAAAATAACATTTTCTATAAATACTTCAATAAACATTTTCCATAAATAAATATTCTATAAATATAAGGGATAAAGTAAAAGGGTAAAAGGCACATGAAAAAGTGAAATGTAATATGTAAACACAAGTGGTTATCACAATAAGGAATGTAGTCTCTGCCAAAAGAGAAGTTTCTAATCAAATTAGGGACAAGGACCATGCCTACCAGGAACCTAGAAAGTCTAGCTGGCCTCAGGGATGAACAGCTTTACTTAGTCATGCACTGTTTTCAAACTCTGAAAGGGAGGACTACTCCAAAGTGGGAAGACTATCTGAAGTCATGGAAAAAAAACAATTTTAGGTGAAGATCACCACTGCAAGTAAAGAAAAACCAATCAACAGTTACCAGTCTTTGTAGTTTTCTAAGCTTGTAGTCTAGGTAATTTTAAATTATTTTCTCTTTCAGATTTCATTATCTTTCTGTTATTTCTTCCTCTATGTAACTGTTATCTATCTCATTCAAACTACCATAGAGGAAAGAATATTCATTTTGAACAACACTGAGGTCTAGTACCAACTCTGACATTTATTAATATTTAACTACTCTGGGGCTCAGCTTAACTATAAGATGATGATAACTCACTTTTGAGTTCTTTCTTATTGCATTTTATATGTATGTATGTATTACTTTTAAGTTCTATTTTACATATAAAACTTCGTAAGACAATAACCTGGCTACAAGAGAAAGCTTTTAACCAGCTGTTTTCCCTCTAACAATAATCCTCTGAGTTTCATTTTTTTTAAAGATCCATTTATTTATCTGAGAGAGAGAAAGAGAGCACATGCACACCCATAAGCGAGGGGGAGGGGTGGGAGAGAGGGAATCTCAAGCAGACACCCCACTGAGGGTGAAGCCTAATGGTATGTGGGGCTCCATCCCACAAGCCTGAGATCATGACCTGAGCTGAAATCAGGAGTTGGATGCTTAACCAACTGAACCACTTAGGTGTTCCTCTTTGAACTTCATTTTGATCATACCACTCACCAAAACTCCTGTAATTACTTTAAACAGGCTCTGAAGTGAAAGAAAATGACATTCAACCAATTAATTCCCCATAACCTATCATACTCTTCTATTATACTTAAATTCATAGCCACCCACAAATCAAAGCCTAGGGCTAAAGAAAGAATTAATGCCACTGAGTGGCTAAAATGTGCCAGGCAATGAAAGGGATTTTCTATACACTACCTCAGTTTTTCTAACAGTCCTGCAAAGATTACAAGTTGACCCCTGAACAATGCAAAGGTTCAGGGTACCAACCTGAGTATGACTTCTGACTCCCCAATACTTTACTAATAATCTACTGTTGACTGGAAACCTTACTGATATCACAAATAGTCAACTTACATATATTTTGTATGTTATATACTATATCCTTACAGTAAAGCTAAAGAAAACCTAGTATTAAGAAAATCAAAAGAGAAAATACATCTCTAGTACTTTATTGTACAATATCCATGTATTAAGTGGACCTGCATAGTTTAAAACTGTGTTGTTCAAGGGCTCACCATTAGAGATGATGAAACAAAAGCCCAGTTGTAAGGTTATGTAACTTGTCTATTTTCAAAAGGTAGTAAGTACTAGATGGACAATGAGCCCAATTTGCCTGGCTTCGAAGCCAATGTTATAGCAAATCTGATACATTAAAAATGAATGGCAACTGAAAGAAACATTTTATGGTCATAAATATCTATATGTGTTCACACAGTTTAGAAAGAAGCCACAAATATAACAAGACATGAAAACTATATCTGTGTATATTAACAACCCCAACTATTACTTCCCTCTCTAGTGGGCCTGACTGAATTATATTGGTCCAACTATTTAAACAGCTAGTTTACAGCACATAACAATGCTGGCTTCTTCTACCCTGAAGAGAAATATCAGAGTTGAAAAAAAATCTTGTAAGTTTAACTTTTTCTCATATAAGAATTCCTTTAAAATCTCTTTTACAAGTTGCTCATTCAACTTTATTGAGAGAGAACTTACTATTTTCTATAGTAGCTCGTTTCATTTTTAACAATTACCCTTTGTACTGAAATAAAATCTGCCATCCATTGACTTTTGCTTTGTCCTCCACAGCCACAAAGTATACAGTCAGTCCAAGGATGGAACATGTACAATAGTGTGCTACTTGCCACTTCTCCAAGAATGTGGCAAACATTGCTACTTGATCAGTATAATCTCTGAAAACCAAGACCCATCCAGTGAATCTTAACGGTGAGCTCCAGGAAGTCACTACTAATCAATTAGAATAAATACACACAAATTAAAATCTCATTGCTATCCCTACCCTAACTTTTTCCTCCTATGTTCCTCCTTTAACTTGAAAGACAGTTATAAAATCTTTGCTAAATTTCTTCTTTAATAGACTTTTTGAAAAGCTCATTTTTCAATTGTTTGATATGTAATAGGATTTTCATCGCCTCAAAATTCCTGCAATTATTCACTGGATAAGCTTTTACAATGTTTATCTAAGGTATGATTTGATTGAACTCAAAGTTTTTGACTTCTCTTAGGCAGGCAAACCTTTCTTGGGATACTGCTTAAGAGTTGGTTGTTAGACCTTTGTTTCCTTTACAAACTCCTTCCCACTATGTGTCAATAAGCCTTTTACCAGTTTCTATAGTACATGGTACTTACTTCTATCAGATCATTTACTACAGATAAATCAAATGATGTCAACTCCCCTAATAAAAGCCCTTCAACTGTCTCCCAATTCCTAACTTAAAAAGATCCTAGTGATTCGGCACATACCTACATCTACTTCACTTTACCTTGATCTTCTATTTTACAATTTTTATTCTTAAAACATATCAGGTTCCCTCCTACCTCAGGGGGTGCATATGTTGTCCCCTCTTGCTGGGAATACTCTTGCTGGGTCTTTACAAGTCTGGCAACTTTTCACTCATCAGGTCTCAAGTCAAATGTAGTCTCCTCAAGAGACTCCCTAATTACTCTAAAGTAGTCCCCACTCCCTTATTACCCTATTTACTACCTTCACTGTACTTGTAGTTTTTTTTTTTTTCCTTAACTTGTTTACTATTTATTTTCCCTCATTAGGATATAAGGTTCCTCAGTATATGGACTTCAGAGTTTCGATCAGTAATTACTAGGGTCTAGAATGGTGCTTGGCAAAAAACAGAAAATCAGTGATTATTAAGCCTAGGAGTTCTGTTACAGCAATGAGCATATATTATCTTTGTAAATCTAGACCCTAATAAAAAGCCTGGTACATATATAAGACGTTCAATGAATATTTGTGAAATGAATGGACTGATCTTATCCACCTAGATGGCATTCACTGTGACCTCTAGTCAGATATCTCTGAATCTGCTTATCCAGCCCTGACTTCTAGTTCCACGTCTTTATTTAATTGCTAAGTAACTAGGTATAGAACCCATCCTCTTCCAATATATTTTTCTAATAACTGGGGCATTATTTTCTTTGCAAATTATAGACAAATTCCTTCCCTTGTACTGAAATCCAACTAGTTACTAATGCTCTTTTTTCCTTCATTCTCTACGTATTATCTTTTCTCTTCCTACTGCCAAATTTTACTTCAAGCTCTCCTAATCTTACAGTTGCAGCACTGGAGTAGCTGCCACCAACATGCATGCCTTTAGTTCCTCCTCCCTCAAATCTGTTCTTCATACAACTTCCAAAATCAACTTTCCCATTTTATCTCTTCCATCCCATCTCCTATACCGACAAGTATAAACACCTTAGTCCAGCATTCTAAGACCTCAACATCATTTTAACTGAAATTATCAAAATAAAGGTATATTTGGGAAATGAGGTGGCAGACTCTTACATTTCAGATTAATGGTAAAAAATTCTGCAACTAATCAGGTATGTATGAAGACCACTTTCTAAGTTCCTTGAGGAACCTTGGAAGACCTTATTTTTTATTCATTGTTAATCTACTGCCTGGAAATGCTGGGAATATAGTAGATACCAATGAATATTTGTTGATTGAATGAGTAATTTCACGATAATTTTTAAAGAATAGATAATCCTAAATGAGAGAATGAATGCCAAGATGAAGGCAGTATTGTTTGAAAATCAGTCTGGTATTAAGACATGTGGGGATTAGCTAGTAAATTACTTTAGTAAAAAACAAAAAAAGCCAACATCAATCAAGTTCTTACCACTTGTCTACGATATCTTTTTTATACATCTCACTATAGCTGGTGGTTTTAAAGCTAAGCAAACCAATGTATATGAAGATGAAGCATTTTGTTCAAGTATAAAAAACATTTTTTGAACCAAGAAAAGCAGTGATGAGGGCCCGATCAGGATGTTGGCTATGCAGAAAGAAAGAAACAAATTGGAAAAATATTTTTAAAGTACAGGCTTCTAGAGCAGTAATCACCACCTCACATCTTCATTAAACACTGTAAATCGGCTTTCACTAATATATATAATTTAAAAATGACAAATGTATCTTTCTTATTTTTTAGGCAAAATTAGGGGTAAGTTCTAATACTTTCTTCCCACACCACAATAGATGGATCAGAATCTAAATAATCAAGTTATCACCATGGACTTGAATCTGCTGTGGACCAAGTTTACTTCTGCTGGATCCTAAAGCTACATATCGCATTCCAGCCATTCACATCATTCATGAAAGCCACTGACACACATGGATGGCTGGGTAAGGGAGCACATCAGTGCATTTCAACTCCAACTTTGATACTATAAACTACAAATGGTGAATCAGAAGAATCACCCTAGTTGTTAGGGAGAATAGTACTAAAATAAATACATTTCAGTATTAGCTCTCACTCGGTTGTCTTTTAGGTTCATACAAACTAGACATTTTCAAATCACTGCACAAGCAAAAGCTACTGCAGTAGTCTGATGTTCACCTCTGTCTTAAGGTAGACTTCTATAACTCACCAGATTAGGAATGTCAAAAATACCTAGGTTCTTCGTTCATTGCGTTAAAAATAAAAACTTTTCTAAGTCTTCTAAAACAGAAAATACACATTCAAAATGAATGACAAATATAATGGAGATTCAAGTAAAATGTTTTCATCTTACCCTGTCCAGTTCCAGTGTAAACTTCTGGTCCCATGACTGATTGGAAATGGGTTTCCAGCTCGTTTGACCAACCACAGTATTATCTAGCTTCAAAACTGCACACACATCATCTGTAATTACAATTTGTAAACTTGCTTAAGTATTTTAAAACCTTTAAAACAGAAGTACCACCGTTTAATAGCAACAAAAGTGTTATGATCCTCTGAAAGTAAGGTGTTTCTTTTGTTCCTTTTCTTTTTTGGGGTGGGGGGCAGAGGTGCAGAGGGAGAGGGAGGAAGAATCTTAAGCAGTCTCCATGCCCAGCGTAGAGCCTAACGTGGGCCTCCATCTCACAACCCTAAGATCATGACCTGAGGGGGAACAAAGTGTGGGAGGCTTAAGCAACTGAGCCACCCAGGTGCCACAAATATAAGGTCTTTCCTAATCCTGAAGCTTTTGAATTTTAAATGGCTACTTTTATATGTACATACATTCCCACTAGATGCTCCCAATTTATCCTCTGTGTTTGAGAAAAACACAAAGATTAAATGCTATTTTGTATGTGTATATTTATATATAAATAGCAATCATCCAGTTTTTCAGCCTCTACACTTTTTATAGAGCTTGTTACCTCAGGCAATTTTTATTTTCATACTTTTCCTAAAATCTCCATCTTTATATAGGAAAGCACTGACATATTCACCTCTGTGCTCTATAGTACGATGAATGATCACAGGCCTTTCCCTTCCACTCCCCAGTTACACCTTTATATCATAGTTTATAATTACATTTTAGAATGTCTCTAAAGTGCTTCATAAACTTGTTGCATAATACTTTACCACCTCCACCCACTCCTCCATTTGTCTAATTGAGCTACTACCCTAGTAAGTATGTTTGGTCCAGGGGTTATCAAAATTTCAGTGTTAGTTTAGAAGTGTCATTATACCACTGAAAAATCAAGATGTAACAAATCCAATAGCCTCTGAACACTTTCAGTTTGGCATGAAGAGTGATACTTGATATTTCGTTCTTCTAAAAGAATTAATGCTATATATCATTTAGTTTTCTAAGGTAATTTCAATAAATTTGGTTGCATTTGTTTTCCTGACAGTATAGCTTTTAATGCTTTAAAAATTAAATTATAGAAATCATAATTGTTAAGCTTTTTGTTCAACTTTGGCTCCTCCTACTGCTGTCCCCATTGCTAAGTCCTTTGTATAGATCCTTTAATTTGTTATAGGAGTTTTAAAAAATCTGGTTACTGAACTGGATAAGTCGTCGGTTTTTAGGAGATTTCGACTACTTCCACTTTTACTTTTACTTGTTCTGCTCATGAAAGATGATCTGGTTTCACTTGGGCTCCAACCAGGTAGTGCTACTGATGTTGCTTTTGACCGTCCAGGGACATTCTCTAGAATATCTTGACAGCCCATAAGACGAACTTCTAAAGTACCTGTTAGCATAAACAAATATCAAATAACAACATCAATTTTTTAAAAATATATTATTTATTAATTTGAGAGAGCGAGCAAGCACAAACGAAGGAGGGGGAAGAGGGAGAAGCAGACCTCCCACTGAGCAGGTAACCCAATGCAGACTGGATCCCAGGACCCTGAGACCATGATCGATGCTGATGGCAAACATTTAACTGCCTGAGCCACCCAGGTACCTTAGAACATCAATTCTTAATATAGAACTATGTCTTTGTTACCCATTCAGAAACAGTGGGAAGAAAAAAAAAGATGTGCTAAAATAACAAAATCTCTTCTCCCAGAGGATCTGTGAGGTAATTAATCATAATATTTCCTGTTTTAATTAGAGAAACCTCTTGAAAATTCTTAATACAATTATAAGAAATTTTATGGAAAGAACAGCATCTCCCAAAAACTGTCTGCAGGGCATAGAACAAGTTACATAAACTTCATTGTATGTCTGAATACTCATTTGTATCATTTATATAATTACATAGAAGAATTACAGAATTGTTGCTAGACCATGTGAGAGGGGAAATATAAAGCCCAATAATGTGTCTATTAAAATAAACATACAGAAATTAGAAACAAGGAAATCTGACTATGTGAAAAACAGTTGTGTTTAGTAGTTATGTAGTTAACATGGAAAAGGACTTTATAGGGTTTTTTTGCATAAATAAACGGGTTTCTGGTCTATTTCAGATGTAAAATAATATTAACTTTCCATTCTAATAGTTAGGAAGCCAAATAATTATGGACTGTAATTATCGAAGCATAAAATAATTACAATTTCCTTAGGCAAATAAATACTAAAGGTGTTCAAATGAAAATGAGGAACTGTGAGGTCATCTAAAGATTTGGCTTTGTCATCATTTGGGCTAGGCTTAGTATACTAGAATGTAAATATGGTGCTACAGTCTTAAAATTTTAGATACTGCACAGAGAATAACATTTTAGGAAGAGTATTTCCTGGTCCCATTAAACTTAAATAATTAAAGCTTCACTTAATTTAAAAATTTTAATTATTTAAGGTAACCAAAGGATTTTTAACAAAGTAAAAAAGCATGGATTTATGCTCAACTCAAACTAAAAATAAAATTAAGCAAAATATGTGAAAAAAGTGCTAAAGACACTGGATGTCAGGCAATGAAGAACATATACTCAAGATGGGAAATAAATGACATGAACCTTAACACTGCTTGTGTTTACTGCCTTGAATACATCAAAGGCATAGTGCAGGAGGGGGAGCTCAGGTGCAGCCAAGAGTACTACCTTGAGTTAAGGAGCTAGAACCGAGAGTACTGACACAGAACTGATCAAGGTGGCTAGAATTCACAGGCAGTATAAAAGAAAACAGCTCTCCAGATGTAAAACTAAGATGGGAGGGTTCTCCTGATCAAGTATTCAGTCTTGCCCCAGTAGTAGAGAATAATAATCCTTAGACTAAATGATGTTCTGTTATGCATAATAAATCTTAAATGCAACACTAAGATCAAATTATTTATAGGTAATCTAACTGTGACCTAGAACAAAGTTCAAGACCATTTTCAAGAATACAAAAATATCCAGCACCCAAGAAGCTAAAACTCAATGTCTGGCATCTAAGCAGAGACTAACAGGCACATTTGTTTTCTATTGCTGGATTACCAATTACCACAAATACAGTGGCTAAAAACGACACCTATTTATTACATCACAATTCTGTAGGTCAGAGTCTACGAAGGTTGCCTGTACTCTCTGCTAGAAATCTCACAAGGCTGAAATCATCATGTCTGCCAGGAAGGCTCTTTTCTGGAAGCTCTTAAGAATCTGCTTCCAAGCTTATTCAGGTTGATGGAAGAATTCAGTTTGTAGCAGACATAGGATTGGGGTCCCTATTTCTTTGCTAGATGATGGCCAGGGGTTGTTTTCCTGTTCTTAAGGCCACCTGAATTCCTTACTATATGGCAGGCCCTCTCTTATCTTCAAGCCAGCAAGGCCCATATAATCTTTTTCATGATTCAGACCTTTCTTCCTCATCTGCCACTGGCAGAGAAGATTCTCTACTTCTGGGGGACTCGTGATCATATTGGGCCTACCCAGATCATTCCTCTTTATGTTAACTCAAAGCCAACTGATCAGTAACCTTAATCACATAGGCAAAATCCCCTGTCCCATAAACATAATACTATCACTGGAGTGATATCTCGTATTCAGAGGAGAGGGGTTCCAAAAGTCATTCTTAAAATTCTGCCTACTCTACCAGGCAAAAAGATAAACACAAAAGTAAGACCCATAATAAGAAAAAAAAATCAATTAAAAATCAATCTGAAACAGACGTAAAGGTTAGGATTAGCAGATAAACACATTCATAGTTAATTATAATTATATTCCATCTGTTCAAAAAGTTAAATAGAGATATGGAATAAAAAAGATCCAAAACAAAATTTTAGAGATTAAAAACTAACATGTTTGAGATTTAAGGAAAAATACACTGGGATGGGACTGGTGGCAGATTATACATTGCAAAGAAAAGGCTAGTGAAGTTGAAGCTATAGCAATGATATAGAAATGATCAGAAATAAGAGACAGAAAGACTTGAGGGAAAAAACAAAACAGTACATATGTAAAACTGTGAGTTTAACTTCAAGTGGCCCAATATATGTGCCATTTAGTCCCTGATGAAGAGCAGAGAGAATGGAAACAGAAATATATCTGAAAAAATAATAGCTTAAAATTTTCCACATTTGATGAAAACTATAAGTACCCAAGAATTTCAATGAACACCATACAAAAGAAAAATAAGTAAATTACATGAAAGCATACCATAATCTAATTTCTCAAAACAAATAATAAAGAGAAAATATTAAAAGTAGCCAGGGAAAAAAAGACACATACAAAGATTAGGATGGCAGTGGATTTCTCATTAGAAACAGTGAAAGGAAGACAGAGAAGCAACAACTTTAAAGTACTGAGGAAATGAACAAGCAAATAAACTGTGAACATAGAAATTCTAGACTCACTGAAAATACCTTTTTTTTTTTTTTAAAGATTTTATTTATTTATTTGACAGAGATCACAAGTAGGCAGAGAGGTAGGCAGAGACAGAGGTGGGGAAGCAGGCTCCCTGCCGAGCAGAAAGCCCGATACGGGGCTTGATCCCAGAACCCTGGGATCATGACCTGAGCCGAAGGGAGAGGCTTAACCCGCTGAGTCACCCAGGCACCCCTGAAAATACTTTTTAAAAATGAAGACTTTTCAGATATAAAAATGGGTAAAGAATCCATTATCAGTAATTACCGTAAGATCCAGACATATCATTCCTAGGTATTTACCCAACTGAAATGTACATTTACGCAAAAATTGCACAAGGATGTTATTAACAGCTATATCTGGAAAAATACAGAATGGAAACAACTCAAATATCTATCATGGGTGAATGGATAAATAAACTCTGAAATATTCACACAACTGAATACTACCAATAGTAGAGAGGAATTATTGATAGAGGCAACACAGATGAATATCAAAGTAATTATTCAGAGTGAAAAAGGCCAGAAATCCCTCTCCCCAAAGAAAATAGTATATACTCTATGATTCCATTTATATAAAACTCCACAAAATACAAACTAATAGCAAGTGACAGAATCTGGTCAGTGATTGCCTGAAGACGGATGTGCGTAGGAAGAACATAAGAACAGGAAAAAGGGATTACACAGAGGCACACAAGAACACTTTAAGGAATGATGAAGATATTCATTATCTTGACTGTTGTGATGGTTTAACAACTGTAAATTTATGATAAAAACCTTGAAGCTATACACTTCAAATAAAACTGGAGGTTGATGATGGTGCCACAACTATATACATTTCCTAAAAATCCTAAAACTGTACTTAAAGTAGTGAATTCTATGGTATGTAAATTATGTCTCAATAAAGTTACTAAAGATGGAGGGGGAAGCTTCAATTTCATGCTTGGTCAGGCTTTGGACATATTCTCTAATTGTAAAGGGTTAAGACAGATTAATAGACAGAATTTTAATTTTATTTTAGAAAAACAACTTGTTGGGTTTGTGTGTTTTATTTGGATTTTTTTCTTAAACTGGCAAACTTAGCTCCTTTCCATTGTAAAGGCTTAGCTGTAGAAGTCATCCTGGGGAAAGTGAAAACATCTGTTCACTACTTAAACCCTGGTAGCTTATTAAATATTTTAGTAATTTCAATATATCAGGAGATGACAATGCTCAGCACCTGCTTTCACTTAGGAAGAAGAAATTGGAAGGGATTTAAGATCTTTATTAAGCATCTAGAAATTTCTTTTATGAGGTGACACAGTTGCAATTGCAAATAACCATATTAGAAATAGCTTAAAGTTATTTTATTTTTATAACCCACAATATGCAATTTTTAAAACAAGCAATTCAAGAAATAAATGTTTGTATCCATAAGCAGTAGCTATGAATTCCATTAGAACAAGTAAATCCTTTATTTTTTTAATGTTCCTGAGAAACTATTTCATATCCATCTTACTAATTCAGTATTTCATCTTGGTACAACATTTTTTTTTTAATTCTGAGGAAATCTTTCATAAAAACTAGCAAATGTCTCAAAACGTGGACCAAAAAATTCAATACCTTAGATCAAAATAGCACTAAATTTGCAAATTTCAATTTATAACCATACAATCACAAAAGAAATCAGAGTATAAATGAGACAAATCACAAATAATAGAATGCAGTGAGAAACTCAGGAGAGTAAATGTTCCTACTACTTGTTCATGATAATTCTTCATTGTGTCTAATCCTTTATTAAGGCCAATACTATTTCTCTTCCTAGTTACTCCTTATTTAGTTTAAGGTTCATCAGGAATTAATTATAAGTTTCAGCAGGAATTTAGAAGAATTTTTGCAAAAACCAAAATGACTTAAGAATTGAAAGATTCTTTTATACTGGTGATTTACATCATATTGAATATGGTTCAATAAGGCAATAAGAACTGGAAAAGACAGAATGGAAGAGGTTAAAGAACTGGGGAGAGGAGCCAACAAGTAGAAAAGGAAAAAAAAATTTCCAGTCATATCAGATGGTTTTCTAAAACAAGGCTTTATTACTCCTCTAGAAATATTGTTGATTTCTAAATACTGACAACCATATTTTATCAATGAATCATTCAGAAACTCTCAAATATTATTGTGTTCAGCACTGAGCCATACAATGGCAAAACTTAAGTAGTAAGTACAGTTTCTTCTTTATCACCAAATAAACTTTACCAAGTATATCCTGAATCTATAAAGTGTCCAGGGCTAGGGGTTAGAATTACATGTAGGTAGATGATAAGGTCTTTGTTCCTCCCAGGTCTATATTGCAGTTCTGATTTTAAAAAATAGAGTAAGATAGGTAATAAGGCAAGGATATTAAACAAGGAGTGTGCACAAACCAGTTTAATTTTAACAGAAGATTCATGGTAGGAATTATAGATGATGTGACTAGAAAGATAAACACTTTAATATTTAAAACAGTTCAAATAAAATGGAGGATTTTGACCAAAGGTTCCCCAAGCCTTGTTTCATGGTACCCTAGTGTCTCAATTTTTTCACTGTGCTCCTAGTCTAAAAGATATACCTAACAGTTGTTTCAAAGGATATTGCAACAAATTAATAATTATTTACAAAAATAATACATATAACTTGAAAGAAAAAGTAATCTTATTTCATTTGTAAATAACCATGGTTACTTCCTAATGGGATGTCTGCACCTACTAAGCACAGTATAGCTAGTTTCTCAAACTCTGAAACTAGACTGGAAACCGCCACTTTCTTTTCTATTCCACACTGATTTTTCACATGGTATTGATTATCACAGCAATGCAGGCAAACCCAGCTTCATTACTGTATGACATCACTGAAAGGAATATAGCTCTACCTCTTGCTGAAACTGTAACTACCTTGAATTAGTAGTTTAAATATTAACGCTGCGAAGTGAAATAACACTGTGTTTCCCTCAAAAAGTTAAAATACCCCATTGTACCCTGTGAATTCATTCTGGCATCCTAGGATGCCTCAGATTTATAAACTCAATTTGGTAACTGCAGGTTTAGACTGAAACTAATAGTGGCAACAACTCGTTTAACCATAAATTTGTCCTTCAAGTTTTAATATAGAAGTCTGCCATAATATAAAACTGATCAATGATACTCAAAGCTACTAGAATGTGACAGTATGCTATGCAATTCTGAAGAACAGCTTCACATCTTTAAAATATTGAATGACCTTGTTTTTAAGGAAAAGCCCTCACTGACAATGATAATTTAAGGATTTCTAAGGGCGACAGAAGTCAGTGTAACAAAAATATGTCACATTCGTGTGGACCACAAAAACCTTCGTAGCTGATGGTCAGAGAAAATGGTGGAGTAGCAAAGTCTATAGGCACTTTCTTCACAGAAACATAGGAAACAAACTAACCAAAAGTTAGCAAAAACAGAATCAACTGTATGAGGTATCTATAAAATAGTTAAAGGTTTACTGCAACCAAGCAAATGGTTAATAAAAAAAGCAATGAGTACTCAATGGGAGAGCTCTGTGGCATTTTAACTTACCTTTGCCTCATCTTCCCCTTACCTAAATGGCTTGGTGATGGTCTTCAATATTGCAATCTACAGAGAAAAATTCATTCTCAAGGACATATGATTGTCTGCTTTGACCTAACTGAGGGCTCCTTAAGGGACTAACACAAAGGCATGTTTTTTTTTTGTTTTTGATTGGCTGGTTTTTTGCTTAACTAGGAAATCGCTCAGGACAGAGAAATAGCTAAGTGGAAAGCATTTAACAGCAAACGAACTAGTCACTGCAGCCTGGGGAAAAGGATATCAATTGGGACAAACAATAAGATATCCCAAAGAGTCCTGGAAGAGAATATAGGAAGTGAGATGTTTTGAGGAACAAGGAGTTTGCAATGCTTCCACTGGGAAACTAGAAGGCAAGGAAGAAACAGAAGACATCCTCAGAAAAGACCCAAGAAAACCCCAAGCTCTCACATCTGACTGATCTCCAAGTTCTGTGTGAGCAAAGGCAGAGTTGTTAAAATGTCTTGGTAACCACTGAGGATATGCCCCAGCACACAAGCACAGAGCTCAGATGCAAAAGCAGGGCTTTTTTTTTTTTTTTTCTTTTTGCCTGCATGCATTAAATATCTGTCAAAACACTAGCTGACCACTAATTTAATGGAGACTTCTGTGACCATACATGACAATAAATACAATCTTTACAAAATAGCTTATAAAAGCCCCTAACAACTACATCCCACACAAATAACAAGAAATTCTAGAGAAGGGGAGTATCTTTCAGAGTTACACATTATAATATTCACAATATTCAGTTTTTAATAGGAAATGATGATACAAGGCAGAAAACAGAATATGGCTAATTAACAAGAAAGGCAGAAATTAACAGAAACTGAGGAAGCCAAGACATGGGATTTACTGATAAGGACTTTATATCAACTTTCAAAGGCCTACCCGCCACCCCCCCCCCAAAAAAAAACCCAAAACAAAAACAAATGAAAACAAAACCCAAAACAAACAAATGAAAGAATGGTGTTTTGGCAAATAGAGGGTATTAAGAAAGATACAGAATTATAAAAAAGAATCAAATGAAATTCTAGAGCCGGAAAGTATAGCACTGAATAAAAATTTACTAGGGAAGTTCAATAGTAGATCTGAGCAGGCAGAAGAATTGGCAAATTGAAGAATGGTCAATTAAAAGTACCTAGTCATAGGAACAGAGAGGGGAAAAAAAAACAAAACAAAAATGAAGGGGGTTGAATATAATTCTGTTATTGAAGCGACTGGGTAACGAGTGTCATTGCAGTAAGAGGTATACTGATAAAAATCATAGCCTACTTTTTATAATAGAAAAATAGACGCCAGAAGAAAACATTTTTAAAGATCTGAAAGAAAGAAAAAATACATCCACTAATAATATTCTTAAAACACGAAGCTGAAAAATACAGGAAAAAGATGAAAAATGACACTCTAGCACATCTTCATTACAGTAAATGCTAAAAGAAACTTTATAGCCAAAGGGAAATAATAACAGAGAAAATCTCAAGTACAAGAAGAGGAAAGGAAAACAGAAAGAATAAATGGGTCATTAAATACATAGGACAATGTCTTATTTTCTGAAAAAATAAACTCAAAAAATGAATGATATCCATAAAGCTTTTAGCTCTCTAAGGAAAACAATACTCAAGGATGATGATTTTTAATGCATATGTAGAAGTAAAATATATTACAAGAATACAAAAGCGTAGAGTGAAAGGATTTGAAAATATATTTTTTAAAGATTTTATTTATGTATTTATTTGTCAGATAGAGAGAGAGCACAAGCAAGCAGAGTGGCAGGCAGAGAGAGAAGCAGGCTCCCCACCGATCAAGGAACCCAAAGTGGGATTCGATCCCAGGACCCCAGGACCATGACCCAAGCCGAAGGCAGCGGCCCAACCAACTGAGCCACCCAGGTGTCCCGAAAATATTTCTTCATAAAATTTTTAAACTGTTTTGGAGGTAAGAGATCACATAAGTTCAATTGCATACTAGATTCCCTAAAGAAAGCAATAAACACATGCGCGCGCACACACACACACGCAAAACTAAAAAGGCTGTTATGGGAGATGAAATGGAAAAATAGAAGGTTTGTTTCAGGAAGAACTACAAAGGGCAGGAAAGATGCTATTCAAAAATCAAGACTGTACAGTAAATACATATCAAAAATAATATTATATTAAAAGGAAAGTTTATAAAGGGCACATGGAAACTTTTGGGGGTATATCAAAAGTTATCAAATTGTACTCATCAAATGTGTACAATTTATGTACATAAAGCTGTTTAAAAAGGGGGGAGGAAAAAGGGGGGCTGGAATATGACAGACTAACAACTTCAATAAGATTTTCAGGGTAGATGAAAAGAGTCACCTATATAATGTATATTAAGTATGTCACTTTAAGTAAAAAAAATAGATTGAAAATGAAAGGATGGAAAAAATTATAGGAAAAAATTCTTGCTAGGTTATATTCGGCATTAGAAGGATAATGTGGCTCTAATAATATTAGACAAAGTAAACTCTATGTCAGAGTATTTTCAGAGATGGAGTATTTGTAACGATAAAAGAGTAATTCATCAATAAGATAAAACAACACTAAATGGGTATGCTCCTAATTAAAAACAAAACAAAATAAAAAGCAGGAAGTAAAACAATGAAACTAAAGATGGTTTGTAACTGACTTAACCAATTTGACTTCTGGCTTAGTAACTTAAAAGACCCTTATGAGAAGCTTCTTTCTGAGCTCTATTAAAGTCAGGCTTTTGGGAGAAATCTTGACAGTTTCAAACCAGAGAGACATGATTCATGTTTGTGGACAGGGCTCACAGGAGTTTGCGGGTCGGAAGACTCTGACTTCTGATGCTTTCCTCACCCTTCTAATTTCTGAAAGCCATGGAAGCTGATGCTTGCTTTTGTGTTTACCTCTGTCTCTGGGTCCACAAAATGTCTGTACATCAATAAACGTTTGTTCTTTTTATAAAGAAATAGTGAACAGAAACAAAGTTACCTCTGGAATACCATGAAGAATACAGACACACACACTATGGGAGTTTCAGGAGAGAAGAAAGATAAAGTGGCAGAAAAAATATGTGAAGAATTAATGTCTGAAAATATCCCAAATTTGATGAAAGACATGAATCTACACATTAAGAAGCTCAAGGAATCCAAACAGAGTAAACTCTAAAAGATTACTATTTAAGACATATTATAATCAAACTGTGAAAAAAACCAAAGACAGAGAAATCTTACAAAATAGCAAGGGACAAGAAAGTCACCACTTAAAAGGAATCCTCAGTAAGAATAAAAGCTGATTTTTCATCAGAAAGCACAAAGGCCAGAAGAGACTGGAATGACATTTGTAAATTAATGAAAGAAAAAACTGTCAACCAAGTTTTCCATGTATCACAAAACTAACCTTCAAAAATAAAGTGATTCCCAGAAAAATCAAAGTTAAGGGAGTTTGTAACTAGTAGATCTGCCCAGAAGTGCTAAAATAAGTCATTCTGATTGAAATGAAAGGACATTAGACAGTAACTTGAAACTGGGAGAAAAAAAATACCAGTGAAACTAACTACACAGGTAAATATAAGAGCCAGTAATACTATTTCTGATTTGTAAACTCTTTGTTTCCTTTATTACTTAAAAGACAGATGCATAAAACAGTACTTACAATGTAATCTAATGGGCATACAGTATATAAACATGTAATCTGTGATACAACAACAACATAAAGACAGGGAGACACAGCTATATAGGAGTGGAGTTTTTGTAGGCTATTGAAGGTAAAGTGGTAAAGACTCATAAATTCAGGATATTAATCACCAGGGAAACCACTGAGAACAGAACTAAAAAATACACAGTAAAGGAAACAAGGGAATCAAGAAGGTAAACTAGAAAAATTCAAACACAAAAGAAAGCACTATCAGAAGAATTCAGGGGGAAAAAAAAGATTAAGACCTGTAGAAAACAAATAGCAAAATGGCAGAAGTAAGCCTTTTTATTGTATAATAAAGGATTTGGCTGGTTTTTGTTCATGGCTCCTGGGAGCAAACCTTTAAATCATTGCTATTTCCCCAGTGACAACAGTGTCTTCATTTCTTGGTGGGCCCCTCAGACCTCAGATGGGTTTATACTAACAAAGTGATTCATGATGGGCCCCTACACAGTTTCTGGATGGGGGCCAGCTATGCCAGAAATACAACCATATGGTTAAAGGGGTGGTGCCACATAATATTAACTTGACCTCCTGACCTTCAGAGAGGGGTGGGGAATTAGACACTGATTTTAATGAAGTGGCTGAATCACTCACCAGTGGCAGGTCACTCCCATATAATAAAGCCACAATAAAAACTGTGGATACTCTCAGTGGAATGAGATTCCTGGTTGGTGACAGAAACTGATACACGCTGAGGACTAGGAAGCTTCACATCTGGGACCCCCAGATCTCTCCTTATGTATCTTTTCTAATTTATATTTTTAAGAAGTAATAACACTATCATAATAAACACAGAGCTTTCTTGACTTCTTTGAGTTTTCTATAAAATTATAGAGCCTGAGGTGGCAGTGGGAATCCCTGATCTGTAGCCTGTTTGTCAAAAGTGTGGATAGTTGGGGAAACTCCAAGCTTACAACTTGTGTTGGAAAGGAAGGCAGTCTTGGGGGGGGACTGTGCCATTAACTTATAAACTCTGACCCAACTCTATGTAGTTAGCATCAGAATTGCATTGCCACGTAAGTAATTACCTTAAATATACATGGATTACACTGTTCAAGTAAAAGGGAGAGACTGGCAGAACCGATTAAAAAAACATGATTATAGGCTATCTAAAAAGGCTTATTTTAGATCCAAAGACCCAAACAGATTAAAAATGAAAGGATAGGAAAAGATATTCAGTGCAAATAGTAATAAGGAAAAGAAAGCTGGGATAGCTAGACTATTATCAGACAAAATAGACTTTCAATCCAAAATTATTACAGGAGACAAAGAAGGACATTACATTTTGATAAGAGTCAATCCATCAAGAAGATATAAAAATATTACAAACATGTGCACTTAACAACAGAGCCCAAAAATACATGAAGCAAACAATTACATAATTAAAAGGTGAAATAGGCACACAAAATAATTAGAGATTGCCCCACTTTCAACAATGGACACATGAAAATGGAAATAGTAAGAATAAAAAAATGGAAAGTGTTGGTAAGGATGTGTGCTCTTGGGAACAAAATGATAAATGACATAAAATGATGATGCAGCCATTGCGGAAAAGTCTGACTACTCCTCAAAAATATAAACACAAAATTATCGTGACCTGCTAATTATACTCCTAGGTATATACCCCAAATAAGTGAAAACAGACGTTCCAAAAAAAAAAAAAAAAAAACCTAAACACAAATGTTCATAACAACACTATTCACAACAGTCAACAGGTGGAAACAACCTAAACAACCCAAATATCCACCCACTGATGAATGGATAAACAAAACTCAGTATAGATCCACATACAAAGGAATATTATTTACCATAAAAAGGAATGAAATACTGGTATATGCTACAAGAACAAAGCTTGAGACTAGAACACTAAGTGAAAGAAGCCAGACATGGAAGGCCACAAATTATGTAATTCTACTTATAGGTAATATCTAGAAGACAAATCTACACAGAGAGAAAGTCAATAGTGGTTGCCAGAGGCTGGGGGTATGGGGAGAAACTACTTAATGGATACAGGGTTTCCTTTTAGGATGATGAAAATGTTTTGGAACTACAAAAAGTGATTATGGTTATACAACACTGTAAATAAATACTTCTGAATTGTATATATATATATTTTTAAAGACTTTATTTATTTATTTGACAGAGAGAGATCACAAGTAGGCAGAGAGGCAGGCAAAGAGAGAGGAAGGGAAGCAGGCTCCCTGCTGAGCAGAGAGCCCAATGCGGGGCTCGATCCCAGGACCCTGAGATCATGACCTGAGCCGAAGGCAGCGGCTTAACCCACTGAGCCACCCAGGCGCCCCTGAATTGTATATTTTTAAATAGTTAAAATAATAAATTTTACGTGATGTGTAAATTATCACAATGTTTTAAAAATCTGTGCATACTTTCTTATTCATTTATTAAACCAGGACCAGATGTAAACAGAGAAGAAGGCATCAAAAATAATTAGGAGATGTACGCAACCTACCTGTTAGTGCTGCTGGTTTGGATAGTGTACTATATTGGTTTTGTGTGGATATCATACTTTGACGTGGACTTAGTGTTGGTGATGCAACAAGTGAAAGCTCCTCAATAATAATACTGCTTTTGGGATGATTCTTGGGAAGTTCATTTAATCTTTGTTCTAATGAATACTTTAAAAGGTCCAACTTCTGACTTGATTCATTAAATCTTGCTTGGGCCTTGAACAGCGAAAAGACAATTGTTATTTAAATAATTACATTCTTTGAATAATATATTTGTTAAGTTAAAATATTTATTTAAAATTACTTCTGAAAGTGCTTTTCTGTCTGTTACTTTTCCTGAGCCAAGTAATTTCATTACATTCTTTGCACCTTCTGCTACTGCAAACTCTATCCTAAAATGATGCCTTAATTCTTCCATCCGAAGTTCAAGAGGACTTATGACAGGTTTTGCTAGAGGGGAAAAAAAAAAAAAGCAATTGACCCATTTATTTGGTATTTTCATGTGAAGTGACTAAAATTCATGAAAAAAAAAATTCCTATGACTTAAAAGTTACTTATTAAGTCAATAAACACTCAAGTAATACTTAATAGATACAATGTTGAAATAAAAAGCCTTCCATTTTAGCCACCAAAACTCAAAGATAAAAACTAAACATCAAAAAACATAATGCTTCCTCCTCCTTAACTTTGAACAACTGCTTCTCTCCTACGTAACATTTATTAAGCACCATGCCCATAATAATAAGAATGACAATTTATCTCTATTCCATCACCATTATCAAAAGCCAATTCATTGGTCTGGACTGCCTGAAGAATCTGCATTCGTATCACTTCTATTTTTGTCTTGCTGTCCTGGAGCAATTGCTGAGCTGTGCCATGGAGTTTCCGATCCTATTAAAATAAGTTTGAAAAGGTAAGCAGGTGAAAAGACAAAACATTTTCATAGCTCCTAAGTAAGATCAAATGATTATCAGCAAGTGAAAAACAGAGTTAAAAGAACACTTGTAAGTAGATATACTTATTTTAAATATAAATAGATATACCTGTAGTTACATTTATTTTAAAAAGCCACCGAACTGCTAGCACTATAAATGAGAAAAACAACTCCACAAATTAGGATAATTTGAGTGAAAGCAAGTGAATTTTACTACTGTTTTAAAAAACTCCAAATTCACATTTGTAATTTTCTCTTTTCCTGCTTTACACAAAATACAAAGAATTTTCCCAGACCATGGTCAGTAATTCTCATACTCAGAAGCACTGTACGTGACAGAGATGCCTCAGTGACTGCGCCTGAACATTTTGAAAACCTCTTCCTCTCCCATAACAATACAGTTACAATCTTACAGTGTTTCACATAGGAAGGCAAATTTTTAAAACTAATCATATATGGTATCTGTGATAAATCTGAGAAAGGAAACAAGAAACAGCATTTGTCAACATTGGTGAGATAATGAGAAAGGTTTCTTGAAATTCTTGAATGTCAAAAAATAAGACTGTCTCAATAAAGTAAGAGGAAATTATAGTGAGTACACTTCTTTTACTTCTTTCAACTTCAAGAAAGGTGAATTACATGAAATAATGTTACTATCATACTTCAGTTTAGTTTCAAATAACAATGAATGCTACTGACAGAGAGTCACAAAAACTTACCATTTTTGGAACTGTGGTCAGCTAAGTAACGATCCACCCAAAGATGTCCATGTCCTAATCCTAGAACCTTACAAATGTTACCTTACATGGCAAAGGAGAACTAAGAGAGCAGATGGAATTAAGGTTGTTAATTGCTCAAACTTAAAATAGAGATCATTTCCTGGATTATCCAGGTAGACCCAAAGTAATCACAAGGCTCCTTAAATGTAGAAGAGAAGGCAGAAGAAGAGGGCAGAGTAATGTAAGAACTCTATGCACTGCTGTTGACTTCAAAGACTGAGAAGAGGGCCATAAGCTAAGAAATGTGGGCAGCCTCTGGATGCTAGAAAGAGCAAGGAAACAAATTATCCTCTACCTCCTTCAGAAGGGAATGCAGCTCTACCAATGCCTGATTTTTAACTCAGTGAGATCTATGAGACTTCTCAATCACAAAATTGTAAAATAATAAAGTTATGTCGTTTTAAGCCACTAAATTTATGATGATTTATTGCAGCAGCCATAGAAAATAAAACAGTAATTTCTTCCAAAAATTTCATATGTAACAAGTAACAGAAGGTAATACCATCTCCTGGTTAGTTATATTAGTTGTCAAAGTCTAGTGCTTTTCAATCCACAAAAAAAGAAATGATAAAGCTGTACATCAAGTTAGGAAACATTTATTCACAAGAAAGACTAATTTTTGCTTATTATTTAGGCTTCTCTACTTTTATCACCAAGGCAGTCAGTACTGGTTTGGAAATAACATAGGATATTAAAAAAAAGGGGGAGGGTGAAGATGTGGGGTGAGACAGACAATGACGACATTATATAAGGAAAAACAGAAAGTGAGCTGACATATTTTATGATAAATACTAAACTAGTCTGGCTAAATATAGTGGAAGAAAAAGCAGTTTGCAAACTTATTTTCATATTTTTCTACCACTTCTTTCCTGCTCCTAAGGTCAATTTAGGAAAGATCTTCTAGTCAGATTTCATTCTTTATTAAATATTTAGATTTTAAACCAAAGGAGTTGGGCAGCAGAGTTTACTATATGTAAATTAAATATCAAATTAAATATCTCTTAAATATCAATTTACACCATGAAGTACACACACACACACACACACACACACACTGTATTTGTTAATTCTGCTTTACCATTAAAAATACTTGCTTGAGTTTGGTGTTTGGTTATGACTAATTATATATGCTTTTAAGAATAAGCCTATTCACCTTCCAGATTTAAAATGAAAATACTTTACTTTTACTTTAATTTTTCCTTTCCAGTATTAGGTGCATCAGACAAACTGAAGATTTAAAATAGCTTTTCTATTTCTTTGAGACCTCATTGGAGTAAGAGGAAAAAATTAGTATTCCAAAGCTCCTAATTTAATGAGGCAAACATGTTTTGCAATCAGACAGACCGGGGTTCAAGTCTTAACTGTATTTTTAACCTTGGGTTAGTTATCTATCTTCCGAAAACTTTAGGTTTCTTGCAGAAATTATGTAAATGGGGATACCACTCTCTAAAACATGGAGATTTGTAAGCATTAGATAAAACTAAAATCATACTGCCTAGCACTTGATTGGCATTAAAATGTTCTCTTTTAGAGTAATAAAAATAATTATTAAGGTAATGAAGTCCTAGTATAAATATGTATAAATATTAAGCAAACTGTATAATACTATGCTTTTCAATTAAGCTACTCCTTTTATTATTTTTATTACCACGAGAGAAGATAGCAGTTCTGTCATTTACTTCTTTGGAAATACTTTTTTTTTTTTTTTAAGATTTTTATTTATCTGACAGACAAAGATCACACATAGGCAGAGAGGCAGGCAGAGAGAGGAAGGGAAGCAGGCTTCCTGCTGAGCAGAGAGATGGATGTGGGGCTCAACCCCAGGACCCTGGGATCATGACCGGAGCTGAAGGCAGAGGCTTTAATCCACTGAGCCACCCATGTACCCCTGGAAATACTTTCTTAACTATTTCAATTCAACATGCAAAGAAGAGCATTAGTTCATTTTAAAATTAATCGACTTTTCCCAGATTTCTGGAAGATCTGCACAGATGTCAAAGTATGATGAAAGCTTTTAAAACTGACACTGGATATTACCTGTCACAGGTGATTTACAATTACTACATGTCAGTCTTATGCTTTCCAGCATTCAATAAATTTTTATGGTCTATTTTATGCTTCTAGGAATTCAACAGATTTTTTACTGAGCACCTAATATATTCAAAACAAGAGATAAGGTAGGTCTAAAGTATACAAACTGGTTTAAGAATTACAGAAATACTGGCCTTTATGGTAAGGTTTTGGAAAGATTTTTATGTATGTTAGATTGAATCATAAGAAAATGCCAATATGTGACTAATTTTGAACTAAAAAGATAGTAATTTCATATGGTTCTATTGGTAATTAGCACTCTACAATGCCTGTTATATTTTAAATGTACAGTATTTTAAAATCTTAAGTTAAAAATTTTGTATTTTCCAATTATGTAATATTTTGTTTTATAAAAAATAACCATTACTGTTTTGCAAGTCATAGTGGGACCTTCATAACAGATAAACAACATCACACACAGATTTCAGAAATAAATAAACCAATCATTATCTTTATTTTTCCATCATATACTTATGGCTTACTTTACATGTATTAATTATGGTCACATCCAGTGAAAATACAAAGATTAATCAGTTAGGATGCTACCTTTACAAACCTATAATTTTACTGAATAGATACAAATAATTATGTATATATCAGAATGTTTAAAGTAGTCAAAGAAAATTCAAAGGAAGATGGGATCAATTTTAGCTCAGGAAATCCAGAAAGGTTTTATGGGCTATTAATACAGATGAGACTGGACTATATCAAGAATAGAACCATTGAGGAGAGTGAGGAGAAGATAGATGATCAGATACTTTCAAATGAGAAAAAGTTTTGAAAAGACTTGGGTACATTTAAAGAGGTTAACAAGAACCCCAAATTTTAATAAATAGCTTGTCACCTGAATACATCTATGGGAAACATCTCTTCAACATGTCTTATGAAGCCCCCAGATTATTCTGAAAACCAATGGTGCTACCTACAGCCAAGAAATTTACATTCTAATGTTGATAAAGATGATAAAGAAATTATATAAATTATAATTTCAGGTAGTAGTAATGCAATGAAAGAGACAAGAAGAGACAGGGGCTGATATTTTATACAGTAGTAAAGAGCTTGCTGAAGTGTTAGCATCTAGCAGTGACTGTAACGAAGTGAGAGAAAAAGCCCCATGAAAAGTACTTCAGCGGAGACATCTAGGCAGAGACACAGTAAATGCAAAGCCTCTAAGGTAAGAATGTGCTTGGTATGTTCAAGAGATAGCAAAGAAGCTGATATAGCTAGAGTGTAATAAGAGAGAATGTAAGTGTTTTAAAGGATAAAATCAGAAGGTAGCCAGGGTAAGTCATGTATGAATTTGTAAGCCACAATAAGGACTCTGGATTTTGTTCTAAGCTTGCCAGAAAGCCAACAGAAGGTTTTGAAACATGAGTTGAAAATATCTGACTTGGCTTTTGAAAGGACAACTCTGGCTATAATGTGTATTAGGGTAGTAATTTTGTTATGAAGAATATAATAACCAGGTCCTGGAGATGATTTTTACCAAGAAAATGAATTCATTACTCCTACCCTAAATTTGCTCCCCATCATGAATTACCTATCTGTGTGAAGGGGCACCACCATTCACCAATCTGCCTACATAACCAACCTAAGAATCATCTTCAACTCTTTCTTTCTCATATCAAGACACCACATATTTATTCTACCTAAATAGCTTGACTGTCTTCTTTGCTTTCACTGCTGTTACAAGAGGAATGAAGCATGTTTCACCTGGACTCCTACCAAAGCCTATTTAAACTTGCTACCTATACACTTGACCCTTCTCTAATGAATTCTTCAAGTCTAAGAAAGATGAATATGAACTTTCTAAACTTCAAATCTGATCATGTATTTACTCTGCTAAAAGTCTTTCAGTAGCTCCATATATCTCATAAGATAGAATCTCAACTGCTTAATGCTATACCTCTCACTACACCTCACTTGCTTAAAGCTCTACTGGTAGGGAACAGGGGAAAAAAAAAAAAAAAAAGTCTTGTTGGAATCACCTGGAAGACTTTTCCCAAAAATAAATGTGCTTTTCTGGAGATTGAGATTTGTTCACCCATGAGGGCATGGCCTTCCACTGAAGGTGACTGCAAATGTTAAGAGTGTATTCTCCCTACTTCAGATATATTGGATAAGAAATAAGCTCAGAGTTTCTGCTACAGCCATACAATAGCACTTATACTCCTTAGAATAAGCCATGCTATTAAACAGTTCCTTATTCTGTATCTGCTGGGTTTACCCACATCATCTTCCCTAGAAAGTAATTCCCTTCTAAATTCCAAGTCCTCCCTCAAATCTCATATCGAGTAATGACTTCTTCTGGAAGTTAAGTGGTTCTCATCTACTGTTTCTAAAGTAACTTGAACATACCACTATTATATACTGTAATTACTTACATGTGGTACTTCCTTTTGGATAGTGGAACTTTTGAAAGTGGGATATTTGTTATCTGTTACTACCTATTATGTTATAAGGCATTAACTTTATTACATTTATACTCCAGAGTCCAGCAGAATACTTATCAAACTGTTAAGTCCTTAACAAATTAATATTCCACATAACTACAATTTATAAATTTTCCTAATCTCACAGAGATACACTTTGACCCAATGAAAAGTTTAAAGATGAGAAATGAAAACAAGACCAAATCTAGACAGAAATAACTAGCAGGTCTACCTCAGAGACTTAGCAGCTAAACCGGTCTACTTGATCCCTTCTCAAACTAATAAATCCCCTAATTAAAAATAAAAAGCTACTGGGGTATCTGGGTGGTGCAGTCGCTTGAGCATATGATTCTTGGTTTCAGCTCAGATTGTGATCTCAGGGTTGTGGGACTGAGCCCTGCACTAGGCTCCACACCCAGCACAGTTTGCTAAAGTTTCTCTCTCCCTCTCCCGCCTCCACCACTCACTCGCTCTCTCGCAAATAAATAAATAAATAAATAAATCTTGGAAAAAAATAAAAAGCTAGTAGAAAATTATCTCTTGTTTCAGTAGGATGCTCATAGTTCTGTTCATTTTGGACCTGTGGTTATCATAAGTTATCTATTTTATTTCCAATATTTCCATAAACCTGTTCATATTGGGAGTGGAGTAGGGCAATTATAGACCATTTAAGAATGTAACGTATGGCCTTCTCATTCATCCATCTATCAACATACACATTCACTTTTGCTTTAATGTCAAAGGGTTCATAAACCTCTCAATCTAATCCATCAACTTTGTTTTTAAAAAACTTACTCCAGGGGGTGGTAGCTAGGTAAATTTAATTTTTTTTTTAAGACTTATTTATTTGAGAGAGAGAGAGCATGCAGAGGGAGAGGGAGAAGGAGAGAGAGTCCCAGGCAGATCCTGTTCTCAGGACCTGAGTGGAAACCAAGAGTCACTGGCGCAACAACTGACTACACCACCCACATGCTCCTGAATAAATTTAATTTTAAAACACCCAGCATAATATGATGCATTCACAGTTCCAAGAACATAGTATTTGCCTTAAAACAAAAAAAGCCCAAAATAACATTTGCTAAAAATGAAAAATGTTCAAAAGTAAAGGTCAACACCAAAAATAAAAACACAGAAAAATACTACCACCCCATGAGTGTTCAGTTAATAAAATATGCTATTAAATATCATATAAGTAATATATCAAGTAGAAAACAAATATTTTCCCTAAAAATAATTTAAAAATTCATTTGCAATATGGCATATAATCTAGTTTTCATTATTAAACTTAAAAAAATCTTACTTATTAATATATACACATTTCTCCCTTTTCTGTATCTTCCCAGATTTCCTTGGGTGGGTGGGCAGGGTGCATAGCTCCAAGTTAAAATTCTACCCCAGCCCCCATTTCAAATTCTTAAATAAAACAAAACAAAATCAAAACACAATCTAACAACTTTTATTCTGAAATTACTTAGGAAATATCTATTAAAATATGAAAGAAACATTAATTTGCAGAGGCAAAATCTTTAAATTAGTTGAGAATACCAAGGTAAATTTTATAAGTCCACCTTTCTAATAAGACTTTATGGAAATTATAAAATTACAGAACCTTAGATTGCAAAGAACCTTTAAAACAATCGGTTTAGTCGTTCCCAACACTTTCTCTTCTACATTATACCGCAGAACAAGGACACATTCCTATTAGTATCAACTGCTCCCCATAAGATGACTTTCGATTAGGAATTATATGCCCATTCCAGATTCCCATAGTGCTAGAAAACTAATATTAGGGTCTAAATTTTTAAAAAATTTTATTTATTTATTTGACAGAGAGAGACAGCAAGAGAGGGAACACAAGCAAGGGGAGAGGGAGAGGAAGAAGCAGGCTCCCCACTTAGCAGGAAGCCTGATGTGGGGCTTAATCCCAGGAACCCTTTACTCATACAGCTAAATTTTTCTTAACTGGTTTTAGTAGGAGTAAGTAATTTTTAAAATATTTTTTTTTAAAGATTTTATTTATGTATTTGTCAGAGAGACAGACAGCGAGAGACAGCACGCTCACAAGCAGGGGGAGCAGCAGGTAGAGGGAGAAGCAATTCCAAGATGCTGGGATCATGACCTGAACTGAAGGCAGATGCTTAGCCAACCGAGCCACCCAGGCACCCCTAAAAATATTATTTTAAAAAACTATTGTTTCTAACTTGTTTTATCATCAATACTTTCAAATTTAGAAGCTAAAATGGTCTTAGAAATCATAATACACGTTTAAACAGCAAAATCACCGTAAGCACAAAAATGCAAAAACTGTGGTACTAAACAGACCATGAAAAGGATACTTGTTTACAGGGTAAGAGCTTAAAGAAGAAGGTAGAGCACCTTGTCTGACCTCAATTTTGAGCATGCACATCAGACAACTCACATTCTTCAGCCCTCTGTGCATGTCCACAAATGACTGTGAAAATGCCAGAAGTATGGATGCTGGGTTTACAAATGAGTTTTATCAGATAGGTGAATTCACACATATGGAATATGTAAATAATGCGGACTGGCTGTATACACTTACATTTATAGTACTTACCTTGGAAGATCCATTTGAATACATCTGTATCATGTTCTCTGCACCTTGTTTTACTTTAAGTTCTATATCCAATTGTTTTTGTAAGGCCATCAATCTATTATTACTAGTGGAACAACGAGGGTCACTGCTGGGAGTATCTGGAGTCCTTGGGCAATCTGTAAATTAAAGAGTATGTAAAAATTACTTACTAGGACCAATTGCTGCTTAAAATTAGAAGTTGATATTCTCAAAGAATACAGAATTATAGGGTTTGAGATGAGCTTTAAGTCACCTGAATGGAATCTCCTTATGCTTACCGATAATACAAGAATTCAAGCCAAGAAAATATTCAAGTAGAGTTGCAGGATCATCTGCCAGGGATACACTGAGTCTGAAACTGAATTAGATCACTGCCCCAAAGTCTTCCCAACACTATTATGTTTACATTAAATAAAATAATTTGACTCATCTATTCAACAATTGTACTAAATCTCTACTTAATACCTGATTGGCTAAAGAAGGTGGCATATTTAAACATTGTACAGATTCCTCTAAAGTAATTATTTGTAAATAGAATATAATGCCAGCAGTATATAACCTAAGTTATATTATATTATATATTATATATTACTACCAGTAATAACCTAAACATACACATAAAGGATTTCACATTTTGTTTACTACTAGGAGGATGTTCAATCACAATGGAAAGTGTTTCAAGGACACTGATTGATTGATACCATATTGATGATAGGGGTATATCTAAAACATAAAGTCCGTGGTTTCTCATAAAGCATACAGTGGTGCTTCTACTTTGAAATAAAAACAATAACTTTGACCAGAAACTTCTAATTATTTTGGCGAATCCATTATTGAAACACTTCTAATTTTACTGTATAACTAAAATTCTTCATAGTGAAGTTCATCATTTTGTGTTTTATCTACCTTAGGTCACTTGCTTATAAAAAAACAACTTAGGGGCGCCTGGGTGGCTCAGTGGGTTAAGCCTCTGCCTTCAGCTCAGGTCATGATCTCAGGGTCTTGAGATCGAGCCCCACATCGGGCTCTCTGCTCGGCGGGGAGCCTGCTTCCCCTTCCCTCTCTCTCTGCCTCTCTGCCTACTTGTGATCTCTCTCTCTCTCTGTCAAATAAATAAATAAAATCTTAAAAAAAAAACAACAACTTAGATGACTAGAGTACTAAACCTGGTTTAGTTATAAGTAACTTGGCAATCACAGGAAAATTGTCTGAACTGAAAGTTACTTAACCTTTGTGCTTCAGGGTTAAGTGCAATAAAAGATGGTATGACTAACTGATTTTAATGAATATTTTACATCTGGCTTTATATACCTTTAAAAAAATTCATGAATTTAAAGACAATTCAACATAATTTCTTAATTAACTTGCAAAAATACAGGTGCTATGCTAGTTATGGATATAAAATACAATTTTATCATTTATATACTATGCTACAAAGTATAAGTCTTGATGTAAGGGTTCTATAAACTCATCAATCCTCATAAACAGCCCTGTAATGAGCACTGCACCCACATTATAGGGAAAAAAAAAAAAAACTAGGGGACAGAGTGGTGAAGAAACTGGCCCAAGGTCATATATCTAGCAAGTCAGTTCCATACCAAAGTCTATCTTACTAAGTGCTGTGCTATGCTGCCTTATTACCATTTAAAAACCTTGTACACAACTATACTAGACTCGGCATGTATGCATACTTACATATATAATAGTATAATTATACACACACAAATATGTATGCATATTAATCCTTAAAATAACTTCTCCACATTTTATGCATCAGGAAACAGGCAGTAACAGTTACTAGCTGAGATTCAAATTCAAGAAAGGTTTCTATTGTAACTGAATTCCCCACATTATAAATGAGGTGCTCCAAAAGCTGATTTTATAAGTGACATTTTTTTTTTTAATGATTTTATTTATTTATTTGACAGACAGAGATCACAAGTAGGCAGAGAGGCAGGCAGAGAGAGAGGAGGAAGCAGACTCCCTGCTGAGCATAGAGCCCGATGTGGAGCTCGATCCCAGGACCCTGGGATCATGACCTGAACCAAAGGCAGAGGCTTTAACCCACTGAGCCACCCAGGCACCCCTATAAGTGACATATTCTTATTTTTAAAAATGAATATTAAGTATAGACAACTTTTCTGAACAAACTCACAAATGAACTACTTAACATATTGTTATGGACAGAATGTTTATGTCCCCCTAAATGCATATGTTGAAACCCTAATGTGATGGTACTGGAGGTGAGCCCTCTGGTAGGTAATTAGATCATGAGGATGGTCTCTCTGTCATGTAAGGATACAGAGAAAAGACGCTGTCTAAAACCAGGAGGAGGCCCATCACCAGAGCTCTGACCCTGCTGGCACCTCGATCTCAGTTCCCAGCCTCTAGAACTGTGAGAAATAAATGTCTGTTATTTAAGCCACCCAATATATGGTATTTTGTTGAATCAGTCTAAACTAAAACATATGCATCATAGTGGTTAAGAGTACCTACATCCGAATCTCAGTTTTGGAACTGAGATTTAGTACAAACCATATAATAGAGGGTAAGCCTCTTAACAGCTCTGTGCCTCATTGTCGTTATTGTTAAACAATAAAAATAGCATCAAGCATGCAGGGTTACTGTGATTTAATAAAGAACTTAGAACTGTAAAGAACTTAGAAAAGGGCATGGCACATAGTAAATATTCAATAAACATTAACTAGTAGTAGTTACTGTGTAAAGTGTAAGCATATCTCCTATTGAGTCTATAAATGAATTGCACTTCATACTAATGACTAAAAAGTTATGTCTATTCAGATCTTTGAACAGTCAGATTTTCTTTCTTTCTTGTAGAAATTGAAATCACATAAAATTTGGCATATGAAGTTAATTTATAGTAAGCACATTTAAAAAAAATAAGAACTGGGATGCATTCACAGAAGGCTCTCAGTTGTGGAAATGCATTTTCTGTAAAATAGCTGATCATGCTTAGCCTAGGGTGAGAAAGAGAAATGATTCTTTTTAAATTTTTTTATTTTTTATTAACATATAATGTATTATTCGGGCTCTCTGCTCAGCGGGGAGCCTGCTTCCCTCTCTCTCTCTCTCTCTCTGCCTGCCTCTCCATCTACTTGTGATCTCTGTCAAATAAATAAATAAATAAAATCTTTAAAAAAAAAATTAAAAAACATATAATGTATTATTAACCCCAGGGGTACAGGTCTATGAATCACCAGGTTTACACACTTCACAGCACTCACGATAGCACATACCCTCCCCAATGTCCATAACCCAACCACCCTCTCCCTAACTCCCTCCCCGCAGCAACCCTCAGGTTTTTTTTTGTGAGATTAAGAGTCTCTTATGGTTTGTCTCCCTCCTGATCCCATCTTGTTTCATTTATTCCTTCCCTAACTCCCCATGTCTCCTCTCAAATTCTTCATATCAGGGAGATCATATGATAATTGTCTTTCTCTGACTTATTTCACTCAGCACAATACCCTCTAGTTCCATCCACGTTATTGCAAATGGCAAGATTTCATTTCTTTTGATGGCTGCAAAGTATTCCATTGTATATATATATACCACATCTTCTTTATCCATTCATCTGTTGATGAAATCTAGGTTCTTTCCATAGTTTGGCTATTGTGGACACTGCTGCTTTAAACTTTGGGGTGCACGTGCCCCTTCGGATCACTACATTTGTATCTTTAGGGTAAACACCCAGTAGCGCGATTGCTAAGTTGTAGGGTAGTTCTATTTTCAAATTTTTGAGGAACCTCCATGCTGTTTTCCAGAGTGGTTGCACCAGCTTGCAATCCCACTAACAGTGTAGGAGGATTCCCCTTAAGAGAAATGATTCTTACCTAAATATTTAAATATCTGTCTATGAAAGAAGCTATCCACTTACTATTTCCCCACAGGGCAAAGAATTTAGAACAAACAGATAAAGGTAGTGAGGGTAAACATTTTTATCACAGAATAAAGAGAAATCCTTACATTTTAAGTTATCTAACAATGAAACAGAACCCTTAAAATGTAATAAAATCCCCTGTTTCTGCAAGCATTTACACAAGAGCTAGGTTATAATCTGTTAAAGAAGCTATATAAGAAATTTTTGCACATTGGGGCACCTGGGTGGCTCAGTGGGTTAAGCCTCTGCCTTCAGCTCAGGTCATGATCTCAGGGTCCTGGGATCGAGTCCTGCATCGGGCTCTCTGCTCAGTGGGGAACCTGCTTCCTCCTCCTCTCTCTCTCTGTCTCTCTGCCTACTTGTGATCTCTGTCAAATAAATAAATTCTTAAAAAAAAAAAAAGAAATTTTTGCACATTAAAACAGGTTGTACTAAGACACTGAAAGAGACACTGATTCTAACAGTCTGAGAATTTGTAATAGTATTATAAAATCTAACATGGTTTTTATGGAAAAGTATATCCTCAGTTTTAATAAGGATTATAAGAACATGAGAAATAATATAATGATAAGGAGTCCAGGCTCTGGAGGTTAGAATGCCTGGGTTAAAATCCTGTGGCTACTGCTTATTGGTGTGATCCTGATCATATACTTACTTACTCTGTGCTGCCATTTCCTCAGCCACAAATTGGGGGTTATTGTGAAGACAAAGCCTGTATAGTGCTTAGGCCAATGTTTAGGGCTCAATAAAATTACATGACAGGGAACAGTTAAGTAGCTGGTATTTCTGCTCATTTAGTCTTCAAAGGAACTCAGAAATTTTGTAATATAACCTCACTTTACAAATAAAAACAACTAAAAGTTAGAAGGATCAAGTAATTTGCACAAGTCACAAAAGTGTATGCCAAGGCAGAAATTTAACCTTAGCTATGTCTAGTTTTATAAAGCCCACTTTTTACTCATTGAGAAATTAGAGAAACACTTTGTTATCCCCCTATTTTTCCTTTCAACAAACTCCTTTTTTCCTCTCCAATTTCCTCTCTTACAGGTTATGGAAAATTACAGCATTATTAAACATACGGTGGCCAGTGTATTTGTTAAACACTTTCCTTCATGGTAAGACATATTTTAAAACAGGGATAATCAGAACTCCCCATGTTCTCTTCTTGCAAAAGAGGCAATTTTTTAAAATTCTGTAAAATGAAATTATTTTTCCACTCTAAGAAGATCAAATGTTGAATCTATTCTTAAGTACATACTTTGCCACTTTAAGAAACTATACCCCTGATTAAGACTCATGTCAAATCTCCATTTGCTGCATCTATTTGTTATAACTACCAAACCAGCTTTGGGGAGGGGGGTGGATTACAGGAATTACTTGTACTTCTAACCATTACATCTAAACATCATGATATAATTTGAAATGTTACACAAAATTCAGTAACAAGGTTTTAATATGTTTATATATTAGACCAAAAAGGTCCCAAATAAAGTCCCACTTTCATAGCCAGGCATTAGTAGCTTTATGGTCACTAAGTTTCCATTATTGTTTTTTGTCAAATTCAAAAAAATTTGCTTTAAAAAAAAATCTCTTCTTATTCATCAAAATACAATGTACTTTTCTTGCTCCATACCACTGTTAACTCAGCTAGGGCATTACTTTTTTCTTCCCTAGCCATCCCCCAATCTGCTCAGGTGCCCTTTCTAGTGTGTCTCCAAAGTATATTTTCTTCCCTCTATTGAAATATATATTATACAGTATTACAAGGATCTATTTTCATGTCTATTTTCCTTCTAAAACTACAAGTATCTCGATTTAACTATTTTAATGGATTAGTTTAACAGCAAATTAGACATAGAAAAATAGCAGACTAGTATTGAAAAATAAGTAACTTTAAAAATCAGGTGGAGGGTATTAAAAGGTATGGAGGACAAAACAACAACAACAAAACAAAAACTAAATATACTTACTGTGTTTCAGGAGAAAGAAAGAAAAATGATTCGAAGACATTATGTGAAGAGAAAATGACAATTTTTGCAGAACTTATAAAAGATACCAATCCATAAATTCAAGCTACCCAATCAACCACAAGCAGAGATCTATCTATCTATATATGTATATACACACATACACATGGGAAAAAGTCCATACCTGGACACATCATGGCAAAACTTCAAAAAACCAAATACAAAATCTTAACAGTAGCCAATAAAATGGTACCTTTAAGGAAGCCACTATAGATTGACAATAGACTTTTCAAAAATAGCAATGAAAGCTAGAAGACAGAATGATAGTTTCTTCGTAACATATAATTATCAAGCTTATATTGTAAACTCAGTGAAAATACCTTGCAAGAATGAAGAAAAAACTAAAACATTATCAAGATGGAAAGAATGTCACAAACATAAACTCTTAAAAAGAAAGCTCTAAAAGTGATACAAATTAGTGTATCAAAAGGGAAATAAGGAATGAAGAGCACAGAAAATGGTTTATATGTCAGAAACTTTAAATGACCACTATATAAAATCAATAAAGTCATGTAAGAGTTTTAAGAAAGCTAGAATAAAAAAATAAGGCAACAACAATAGACAAATCAAGATGTGGGTAAGTAGAGGCATCCTAAGACCTCTGAATTGTATGGAGATGAATAAGGACAATGATTAACAATAGTGTTTGATAAGCATGCATTTTATATTGTCTAAATTAACCAAAATTTCCAAAATAATTGACTGCTGTTTAAAAATACTATAAAAATGCTAAGAAAGAAGAAGCACTGAAACCACAAAATATAAACCCAAATATATCAGTAATTACTTAAATATAATGGAGTAAATGGTCTAGGTAAAAGACAAAGAAAGATCTTAAACTGATTCTAAGATTAATCTGGGTAAAAACTATACAACTAAATGTAATTATATGTTATTTACAAGACACATATCTAAAATATAGTAATATAGAAAAGCTGAAAGTAAAAGAATAGAAAAAAGTATTCCATACAATCAACAATTCCAACCCCCAAAGTACAATAGGCAAAAGACACTTTTAACACAAAAATTTCTGGAGATAAGAAATTCATTTTATTAACAATAGAAGGTTCAATTCACCTTCTCTTGAAAAGATAGATCAATTCTAAATTTGGCCACAAAAGAAAGCAAAAGTTGACAGAATTAAAAAGAAAACAATAACTCTATATTCCACTAAGTAGTAACAGTATTTTTACTAATGAATAAAGTAAACACAAATCCAGGTAAGGATGCAGATTTTAACACCATAGTTAAATGCTTAACTAACCTATAAACATACTAAGAATAACAACCAACAACTGGAGGATATGTTTTTTTTTTTTTTTTGGCACACACAGAACATAAAGCAAGTCTCAGCAAATTTCAAGGGACTACAGTGTAATTAATTAAAAAAATCAATAAATAAAGGATAACTGGGAAGTCCTCATGTTTAATAACTAAAAAACACACTTTTAACTAGTTCATGAGACAACAGAGACACAATGAAAATGAGAAAATGATCTCAAACAGATCAGAACTTTAGGTGATATCAGCACCATTGTGTTATAGATGTTCTTCCTTTTTGTACACCCTTTTATTTTTTTAAAATTTTTTAAAAAGATTTTTTATTTTTATGTATTTGACAGAGAGAGAAATCACAAGTAGTCAGAAGTCGGCAGAGAGGCAGGCAGATAGAGAGGGAGAAGCAGGCTCCTGGCTGATCAGAGAGCCTGATGTGGGGCTCGATCCCAGGATCCTGAGATCCTGAGATCATTACCTGAGCCAAATGCAGAGGCTTAACCCACTGAGCCACCCAGGCGCCCCTGTACACCCTCTTTTAAACAATAAATTAGACATCCGTCTATGAACAAAAGTGCCTTTGTGAAATCTGTGGTATCCAGTACCATAGGCCAAAGGACATGGGAGCAGTCTCGTCCACATTAGCATTCAGTAATAGGCAGACAAATCTTGTGTATCTCAATGTAAGTCAGACTTAAACATAAAACCTGATACCATAAAACTCTTAGAAGAAAATATAGGAAAGCACCCTTGACAATGGTCTTGGTAATAGTTTTTTGGATGTAACACCAAAAGCACAAACAACAAAAGCAAAAATAAACTCAATCTGCATCAAACTAAAAAGTTATGCACAGCAAAAAACAATCAAGAAAATGAAGTGATATACAGAATGCAAGAAAATATTTGCAAGTTATCTAATAAGGGGTTAATATCCAAAGTATATAAAGATCCACAAAACTCAAGGAGAAAAAAAAAATCTGATTAAAAAATGGGCAGAAGAACTAAATAAACATTTTTTCAAAAGATCATCAAGAAGACAAGAGGTAACAAGTGTCCTCAAAGGCTTTGGAGATAGAGGAACCCATGTATATTGTTGGCGGGAATGTAAACGGTTTAGCTATTATGGAAAACAGTATGAAGTTTCCTCAAAAAATTAAAAATAGAACTGCCACATGATTCAGCAATCCCACTCCTGGGTATATACTTAAAGGAAATAAAAACATGCCGAAGAGATATGTGCACTCCCATGTTTATTAAAGCATTTACTCACAACAGTCAACATCTGAAAATAACCTAAAGATCCAACAATAGCAATATGGATAAAGATGTGGGGGGGGTATATGTATGTACCTATGTATGTATGTATACATACACACACAAAATGGAATTTGTATTATTCAGCCATTGTGACATGGATTTTGAGGGCATAATGCTAAGTGAGGTAAGTCAGACCCAAAAAGACAAATACTGTATGGTATCACTTATATGTGGAATCTAAAAAAGCTAAAATATCATAAAATAGAAGGTAAAATGATGGTTACCAGATGCTGGAGGTGGGAAAATTGAGGATGTGTTGTTTAAGGGCATAAATTTGGAACTGATAAATAAGTAGGTCCTAGAGATCTAAAGCACAGCAGAGTGATTATAAACAACAATGCTGTATTATAAATGTCAGAGGTACTAAGAGACTAGGTCTTAATTGCTTCCACCACAAAAAAGAAGACAATGATATCTATCACTTGATAAAGCCGTCAGCTAATGCTATGGTGATAATCATGTTGCAATATATAAATGTATCAAACCAACATGTTGTTAACCTTAAACTTATATAATGTTGCATATCAATTATATAAAAAAATTTAAAAAATTTTACATATGGAAAATGCAGTTAAGCAATACTGAGAGGATATTCATAACCCTAAAAACATATATTAGGAAAGAGAATAAATTTTAAAGTTCTAAGCATCTGTCTCAAGTTAGTTTTAAAAAAAAATAGCTAAGACATTCCAAAGAGAACAGCAGAAAGGAAGTACTAAATATTAGGGTAGAGATTAACAAAATAAAATCAAATACACAAAAGAAAAGATCAGTAAAGAATTTTTCTTTTTTTTGAAGGGGCAGAATAATAACAAGAGAAATCTTAGAAAAGTGGTCAAGGAAGAAAAATGGTAACATACCAGTATGAGGAATGAAAGAGCAAACGTTACTACAGATACATGCTGACTTTAAATGAATAACAGATATTATAAATTATGTCAATAAATTTGAAAATTATGTTAAATGGAGAACATCTTAAATTAATTTCACCAAAGTAATTTTTAAAAAAGATAACCACCGATAAAATTCAAAGTGCTGGGGTATCTATGTGGCTCAGTAGGTTAAACATTCAACTCTTGATTTCCGCTCAGGTCCTGATCTCAGAGTTGTGAAATCAAGCCTGGCCAGCATCTGACTCCATGCTGGGCATGAAGCCTACTTAAGATTCTCTCTCTCTGCCTATCCCTCCCACCCCCACTCTAAAAAAAAACAAAAACAAAAAACAAAGTACTGTGAGACACCTAAAATAAACTATAGAGTTAGAAAATATTTGTAATCTTTAAGTACTAACTTCATACTCCATGTTCAATCTCCTCTCCTGCTTAAAATAAGAGGCAAGTTGGGGCGCCTGGGTGGCTCAGTGGGTTAAGCCGCTGCCTTCGGCTCAGGTCATGATCGCAGGGTCCTGGGATCGAGTCCCGCATCGGGCTCTCTGCTCGGCGGGGAGCCTGCTTCCGCCTCTATCTCTGCCTGCCTCTCTGTCTACTTGTGATCTCTCTCTGTCAAATAAATAAATAAAATCTTTAAAAAAAAAATAAGAGGCAAGTTAAGAGGGAAAACAAAATTTCTCAGTCTCACTTGGAGAAGTCAGTACATGGCGCATATGACGCAATTCTAGGGCAGATAGCTTTGTACAGATACATCTGTAGCTTTGTTTTTCTGAGAATGCTTTTGCTTTTGTGATAAAAAGAGACTTGTTAAACTCTCATCATCCTGTTGGAATAAAGCTTGGTTTTAATAAGAGCCCAAGAAAAGGCTGTGGCAGAAACCTACAAAGTGAGCAATGAAATCAGAAAAAGCCTAATTAAAGACAGACAGCTTATAAGGTGCCATCCATAATGGCTGAATTATCTGCTGACTTGCCTTTGGCTTAGGATAACTGTGGGAAAGAATGGTTATCTTTTAAACATTCTTACTGCCCTCATCTAGGTTTGACACAGGAAATCATACTATCTACATCGTCCCCAAAATTTATTTTAATGGGCCACAGGTTGATAATGCTTCCAAGCATCTTACCAAAAGAAATGCAAATCCTCTTCGAAAAACAACAAACCTAGAGGCACCTAGGTGGAGCAGTCAGCTGGACCACCTCTTGGTCTTGCCTCAGGTCATGATCTAAGAGTCACAGGATTGGGCCCATATCAGGCTCGAGCTCAGTGCAGAATTGCCTTGACATTCTCTTTCCCTCTCCCAACCCCTCCCACTTGTGCATTCTCCCTAAAATAAATCTATAAGTAAATAAATAAATTCAGACCTGAAAGAACCTCCACAGATAAAGTTCCAGTGAAAATGTGCACACAATTATAAATCACAAAGCTCAGGTAGAAAAAAAAAAATCACCCTGAGCGAGGAAAAAAGCTACAGGAGTAACATGGCAAAAATTTCACTTATTGTCATTCTCTAATATCGAATATGAAAAAGTTTAATTTAATATGTAAAACTAAATTTAAAAAGTATCAAAAGAATGGCCAGGACAAGAAACTATCAAAAAGTACCAAGATTAACAAAACAAGACTATTAAAAATTACCAAAACTAGAAGTAGTAAAAAATATGTAACAGAAATTAGAAATTTATGTCCTCAAGAGCGAACCAGACACAGGTGAAAGAGTATTAGAGAAATGGAGATAGACCTGAAGAAATTACCATGAATCTAACTGGAGTTCCCAAAATGAAAGAGTGGAGTGAACATAGGAGGTGCCATATTCAAAAAAACAAAAAAACAAAAACCAGGGGCTAAGAATTTCCCATAACTGATGAAATATGCAAATCTCAGATTCAGGAAAGTGGAACAGAGGGAAAAAAAAAGAAAATGATAAACATGGGTAATTAAAAACCAACAATGATTAAATAAAATAATAATCAGATCTAATTTGTAGAAATGAAGATAAAATGATAGAACTAGAATATGGACAAGAATGGCACACAAATTAAGTGGAGTTAAGCAGGTTGGAGTTATAGTATTCTCAGTTTGTTGTATGGTATTAGGAAGATGGAAAATCATTCAGTCTAGCTGATAAACAGAAACCATACTAGGTATTTTGAACAAAGGGAATTTAACACAGAGAACTGATTACATTATATCTATCCAGATATTATTCAAAGGATGAGGGACAAAATAGTAAGAAAATGAAAGAGCTTAGTCAGGTGTACTGCTTTGGAAGTCATCAGAAAATACAATGTGGTTAAACTATCCCTACGGCTGAGATCTTCCAGAGCCAGAATAATTAGTAAAAACTGAATCTGTTAGTAGTTTTGCCAACAATATGTAGAGCAACAGATAAGCTATTTTCGGTGCTTTCAGTATTTTTTCTAAAACCACAACTAAGCAATTGTCTTCCAAGATGAATGAGAGTTTTAGAACACAGGAGCAATCCATATGCTTTTTTAAAAGGTTCCTGATTACTTAAGGTGCAGCCTTAAACTGGTTCCTTGCTTCTTTAGGAGGTGACCTTGTAGCTGACCTTGAGTCTTCCCTCAACCAAGAAAATTTCAGACTTATGTCTAAAAAGAGGTTTCATGTTCACAATCAGAAGAGATTACGTGCTCATAGTTGACCTTTCATCAAGCTATTAAAACACCTTATTCACAAAACACCCTAGAAAGGGCATACATAGTCTATCCTCCGGTTATACAAATGAGAAAAACAAGTCCTGGAGGGGACATAAGTGGTATATAACCACACAACTCCTGGATTAATCTCAGGTCATATAGTCTTTGATCTTTATTTCATACCCAGCTGACTCTCAGTGCTCAATATTCATGAAATGGTACGTGTACAGTCAGGATGTCTGCTTATGGAAAAAGGACTATTTATTTATTTCCTGCATTAAAAAAAAAAGGTAAGAGGAAATATAGTTGAAGTAAACCTAGCCACATTTAAATTAATCAAAGAAATATACTGAAGCACTAGCTTACCATTTATCTATCTCCTTCACAAACTTCCATCTAAAGTCTTAGCTACTGTTTACTTGCCAACATTCTGTTTTTCACCTGATACTTGTAAATTATTTTAAGAATAAACTGCTCCCAGGATGCTTGGGTGGCTCAGTGGGTTAAGCATCTGCCTTCAGCTCAGGTCATGATCCCAGGGTCCTGGGATTGAATCCCACATCAGGCTCCTTGCTCATCAGGGAATCTGCTTCTCCCTCTGCCTGCTCTATCTGCCACTTCCCCTGCTCAGACTCTCCTTCTTTCTGACAAATAAATAATAAATAAAATCTTGAAAAAAAAGAAAGAACAAATTGCTACAATTACATTAACTGTTTATATTTCCTCCAGAATTGAGCTTTTGTGTTTAAACAGAAATGCTTACCTTATAGAGCCATCTGAACCTGCTCAGACTATAATGAATGCTCACTTATTTTAATGAGTGCTTAATCAATTAATTTGTGTACTCAGGATGACCTTTGGCATAGGTCATCAACTAAAGTAATGTTGTGATCTTCTGTAACTAGTACAACCTCAGGTTTAGCTTTCTTAATATTTTACAAAAATAGCACAGGTAAGATTGTGGGCTGTAACATTATTTAAGGTTAAATAAGCAACTTAGGCATTAGAAATTTCAGAACTGCTTGTATCTATTACATCTTAATGTTTGATATTGACATGTATCTCCTGGTAGAGAAGACTTCTTTATTCTGTACTTAGGGCATGCACAGTTCTTTCATAAATTCTCCTAAAGATGGTGTTACTTTATTTTTCTTCTTTCCTACCTCTGATTACAATAATGTGTCTCATCAACCACTATACATTTGTTAGACTGGTTAAAAAATATATTAACAATACCAAGTGCTGGAGAGGATGTAGAACAACTAGAACTTTAATACAGTCCTGATAAGAATGATAAACGATGGGTGCCTGGGTGGCTCAGTGGGTTAAGCTGCTGCCTTCAGCTCAGGTCATGATCTCAGGGTCCTGGGATCGAGTCCCATATCGGGCTCTCTGCTGAGCAGGGAGCCTGCTTCCCTCTCTCTCTGTCTGCCTCTCTGCCTACTTGTGATCTCTGTCTGTCAAATAAATAAATAAATAAATCTTTAAAAAAAGGAATGATAAACGATACAGCCACTCTTAAAAACATTTCGGGAGCTTTTTAAAAAAATTTTATTTCAAGTTTTTATTTAAATTCTAGTGAGCTACCATATATGGTAAAATTGGTTTCAGAAGTAGAATTCATCACTTACATTTAATATGCAGTGTTCAGCATAATCCTTAATATCACCCATTTAGTCCATCCCCGGCCCACCTCCCTCCATCAACTCCATTCTCTGTAGTTAAGAGTCTCTTATGGTTTGCTTCCCTCTCTTTTTTCTTCCTCTATGTTCACCTGTTTTGTTTCTTATAATGTTAAACATACTCTAACATGTGACTTAGCAATCACACTCCTAAGTATTTACTAAAGTGAACTAAAAAAACATGGTCACACAAAAACCTGTTAATGGGTAGTTAGAGCAGCTTTACTGATAGTTGACAAAAACTGGAAAACCACTTTAAAGTTCTTGGTTAGTGGATAAACAAGTTGTGGTACATTTATATAACAGACTTACTACTCAGCAATAAAAAAGAGTGAACTATTGATAAATGCAAAAATGTGGATGAATTTCAAAATGCAATTCTCTGAAAGAAATCAGTCTCAAAGATTACATAGCTTACGATTTCATTTATATGACATTCTTGAAAAGCAAACAACTGTGACAGAAAATAGACCAGCAATTGCCAGGGGATAGGGAATGGGGAGAGAGTGCAACTACAAACATCCCTGTTCCCTTTTCTGATTGTGGTGGTTAGATAAACCTGGTGTGTATTAAAAATTTATGAAATGGTTCACCAAAAAAAGAATCAATTTTACTGTGTATTACCTTTTTAAGAAAAGTATATCATCAAATAATTTAAGTGTTAGGAATCTATGAATCATGTAATCTCATGATTGTAAAGATGAGGAAACAAATCCAGGGGTGTTGAAAGTGACTTGCTAATTAATAATTACAATTACTCAATGGCAACCCTCTCACTAAGAATTCAAAACTTAATACAAAGTATGTTTACCTCAAAATGAGAAATTCAGTCCAAAAAGAAAAATACATAGAATTACAAAACAAACCAGGCCACAGATTTCACACTTGTATTTTAATATAGATATAAAATTCAACAACAATTTCTATGCCATATTTAGGTGGATAGGCCAAGAATAAAAAAAAATTCAAATATTACTTCTATTCAAGAAAGACCTCATAACTGCACCTTAGTCATTAGGAAAGAAAACTCCTTCGATACAGTTATTATCTCCAGAATTTAGGAGAATTTCTAAGGTTACCTCTAAAAAATTCCAATATTGTTAGTTGTATACTAAATCAGTATTTCCCTTCTGGATATTCTAGATATTAATTCTAGATATTAAAGAAAATATTCACTACTTCAATAGGTAAAAATCAGTCTAAGTTTGGTGGAACATGAGAAAATGGAAATAGGAAGAGATATAAGAAAAGGAAATAAGATGAAAACAGAGGGACTTATACTATACAAATTAGTAGCTATACTTAATAAAATATGAGACATACCCTTAACCTCTTCTTTAGAGATGATACACAAAAGTTTAATATTCAGGATCCTGGTTCTTTCCCAGTATTTCCTTTTGGAGTCTCAGTTGTCAACTAAGACAGATTACCACTCCACTTTACAGAGATCCAATAATCTTTTTCATAAGGTGCATTCAGCCTCATCCAACCATATCTTAATAATTTCCATGTGGGATGATAATAATACCAATAAGACTACCTTAAAGTACACAGAAAGTAAACAAGGCATAGGCATGAAGAAAACATCAAAAATATGAATTTCTTGCTACTCTGAATAAATGAATACTCATATATTCCACCAATAACAGTCCCAAATGATCAGATCTTATATTATAATATGCAACATTTAAGAGTTTTATAAGTCTTGAAATGTATCTGATAAAAATCCTTATTTTACAAATAAGAGACTAAAGATTAATAGAGTTAATCATTACAAAGGTGAATTAAGTGTAGGCTTCCTACTTATTTACATAGTAATTATTCATACAATGCAGCCTTAAATTTTGTCCCTCTTTCCTTGAGTCATTCTGCTTGCAGACCTCCAAGATGAGAGGAGTTAGCTAAACATCTCGGTTATTAATCCACATACTTTAGAGAACTGAAAGCAAAGAACTATGTCCTTGAATCTTCTTGTCAGACCTAATCTAAAATAAATGATTTTGTTTACCTTAATACAGAATATAAAACAGATAAAATTTTATGGCAAGCTAATCTAAAATTAACATTCAACTATCTTTAATCTTGTGTTGTTGTTGCTTTTACTGCTATTAAATAAGTAATGAGGAAAAAAGAAAAAACAAAAAACAAACTTATTACCAGGAGGTATGACTATGCCATTTGCAAAGAGACGTTTTAAAAAACAAAAAAAAACCCCTCAAATTTTAACAAAATTGTCAAGTTTATTCCGTACAAACTTTAAGTATTAATAAGTCACAGTAGAAAATGACATTTCATATAACATTTGCCCTGCAATTATATGGAAATTCAATATTAAAAATGATAATAGAAGGGCACCTGGATGGCTCAGTCAGTAAAACACCTGACTCTTGATTTTGGCTAACATCATGATCTCAGGGTTGTGAGACTGAGTCCCGCACTGGGCCCTGCGCTGGGCTTAGAGCCTGCCTAAGATTCTTTCTCCCCCTTTCCCTCTGCCCCTATCCGTCCCCCCACAACTGGCTTGCATGCTTTAAATAAGTAAGTAAGTAAATAAATAAATAAGAAAAACAAAGATCAGTAAAGAAAATTTCCAATTTATTTTAAAATTTTTATTCAATGCTTTGTTCCCCAAGTTGTTAAATTTTTAAAGTACTATGATAAAGTCTATTTTGATATTAATTATAAGAACTAATACAAGATTTTTATTTGCTGGCCTTTTTTTTTTTGAGATATACAACCAAACAGCTATATGTTCCAGGCTCTATGATAAGCCTTGAGAATTAAAACATGTCCTTCCCCTCAAGGAGCATGATGTTTAGTAAGTGATTTAAACATGTACAGAAGTAAATTACGATGCAACATGACACAACAATGAATGTACAGAGTAGAACAAAGAAAGATAATCAGAGACAGGAAAGATTTCACAGGGATATTCAAACTGGCTTTTGAGAAAGAAAAAGAATTTGCTAGTAGGATCCCAGGTCATTTCTTTAAATGAAACTTAGGAAAGAGAAACCTATAAAAGGTAGACCAGTGGTTGCCTAAAGAAAGCTATGGATGCAGACTGGAGATTGAGAATTAAGGTATACAGGAGGACCACTGAAGTGATGAAAATGTTCAGGATCCACTTGTTTTAATGACAGTTACCTGGGTATATCCATTTGTTAAAACTCATCAAATCATATACTTAAATCTGCATTTTATCATATGTAATTTACACTTCAGTAAAGTTGATTTTTTAAAAGGGACTGAGGAAACCAAATGGGCTACTCTCTGTGGGGCAGAAACTCTCAATATTCCAATTACAAGGCAGTTATCAGTATTCTGTGAGGAAAGAAATGTTTTCCCTAAATAAACAGAGTTTAAAGCTCCAGTGCCATTTCTTATTTTAGACTTCTCCTAAAGAAGTAATGGGCAAAAAATGCAGAGCTCGGCAGAGTTCCAATAGAATAGGCTATTTCTATATTTACATGATATTGCTAAGAAAAGCATTCTCATAATATGAATTTCCATTTATATGTAATTATTGAATGTATGGGTAAGAGAATACTAGATGAGTTGAGGAGTTCTTAGCTAACTTTGTTATTCTGAGAAAATTAATTCACATCTTTGGGATTATTTTAGTTCCAAAATAAGATGACTGGTTTCTCTATGATATCTGTCATTTTTAAGATTCAATTCTTCTTACTAAATTGAAATCTCTACATAGAGAGTCTCCAGATAAAATCACTAAGGTAGGCCCCGGATGTTGAAATTGATGCATTAAAATTAAGTTTTATTAAGTACACTAAAGATCTGAAGGTATCTTATCCAATATTTTAGATTGATAATTTGAGATTCTTAGTCACATTTATGTATTTTCTTAATCAAATTTAATTTTGCTTATATCTGTTATTTCTTATTAGCTAATCTCACAGATACTTCTAAAATTTCTATGGTGTTGGATACGTTACTGTACATGTATTACTCCTTTTCTCTGTGAATGAAGACACTGAAGGGTACAGAGATTACAAACCTTGCTCAAAATATCGTCTTTGCAAAGACAAAACTATTAGACAAATGTGTTTTATGTAATTTTTTTAGTAAAAAGTTTGAAAAGAATGCATATATAAATGGATAAAAATTGATACAAACGTGGAAATTTTTCTTCTGGAAGGATATACAACAAAAAAGTTAGTAATGCTACCTTTAAGGAGAGAGCCTAGAGAAAGAGAGGTAGTTTTTCTATTTTTACTTTTTGTACCATGGAAAATTTTCCAACATGAACATTTGTTAATACCATTGTTTACAAATCTTAGGTCAGACTTATGGGTTATATTTTTCTTTTCTTTACTATATTAAGAAAAAAAGTAATGTTTGGTTTTAAAAAATTTTTTTCTTCTTCCTTTTCAAACTATATGCCTGGTGGCTTAGTTGTTAATTCAGTTGCTTAGAGCATACAGAACAAAGGTCACAGGTTTGATTAATTACGTTGGCAAAGAATAAAAATATCCTTCAGTCACAGAATACATTTTTAACTTTAAAAAGTCATCTGGCAAACTCGTGTTGCTGATCACAAGGATGAATCAGGTAAGAGCATGTGGTTGACTCAATACAAAACATTAATCTTGGAAAATAACTCTAAGTGATGTCTTACTGACAGAGGGTAACAGAGTAGACAGCAATGTTACTCATCTCCAAGTAAACGTTTCAATTTTCATAACCATCAACTAACTGCATTTCTCAATAAATAGAAACAAGACCTTAACAACTGGATAAAAAACAGTTCTGGTACTTTCAGAAAAACCAAAAACAGTTATGTCATAAAGCTAACTAATTTCAAAGATAATATTCTTATTAATACACTATATAAAAATAATTCTTAATACATCATATAAATACCAAATAAAATACATATATACCTGTAACATCTTCTGGATCTGAAACAACAATATGTGCATTTAGTTCCTGTAGCTTGTGATGAAGTTCTTCTAATTTTTTATTTGACTTTTTCAAAATGTTGTCCACGTAAGCCAAGCTTTTTTTATCTGTTGTGACTTTCCTCAGATTTTCAGCTCCTTCTTTGATTTTCAGTTCTTTCCTTATTTCTCTCTTGATTCGATCCTTGATATCATCCAATTTCTGTTGCACCACAGTATCTGAAAAGTCTAATTTTTGAACAGCACTCACATTCTCAGAAAATGGAAGACTTCGGGAATCTCCCTACAGAAAAAAAAATAAACATACAAATGTGGTAGTTTAGGAAAATTAGGTGCTCAGTAACATGTGCAGTGTAAGAGCAAAACCATGTATTTAGTGATTCTTTATTAAGAACATTACATTTAATTATTTCCTTAATAAGCAACAGACTAGTTACCTTTTTTATTACCATACCAAATCCTAAATCCAAAACCTCTGCCTACTCACTAAATAGCATTATCTGACAAATTTATATTAAAGTAAACACATCTACACACAAAAGCATCTTAGTGTTCTATAGAGACAGTGAATTTCTGATATCAAATGAAGTCAAGTTAGATTCTAACACCTACACTCCAAATCATGAGCAAGTTATTTAACCTTTCAAATATTCAGTTTAATCATCTGTAAAATCAACATAATAGTGCCACCTTTCAGAGGTATTGTTATAATCCAAAATATTTTATGTGAATCTCCAAGTACAATTTTTGGACCACTATATAGTCACTCAATAAGTGAAAAATTATTATTAAAGCCCATAGGTAAGATACAATTCTATTTGATCTTCTATAAAAAATCCTCCTAAAAAAGTAATATTGGCAAAAAAAAAAAAAAAAACAAAACAAAACCCAAAAAAGTTATATCCCCATGACCACTTTTTGGTTAATGAATTAAATGCATCAGGATTTGGAAAGATTATATTCACAATTTCATGGCTAACTGTCCCAACTGAAAACTTCGTGGACTCACTACAAAAACATCATTACTAAAAAATATGTCTCAATTATGTCCTACTGATAGAAGCTGAGATAATACACAGTACCAGTTATTCATCTTAAAATAAAAATCAGATTGGTAAGCACATCAAATCTACATTTAAAACAAACCAAAGTTATGTCCTAGCTATGTGTTTATCATTTGTTATTTTAAACTCCATTACTATAACACTACTGGTTTTAAAATTTTTAATTTCTGAAACACAAAAATTAAAAGATAATATTTACCTCTGGGAAGAGGAATTGAGTTTGTGAAGGTTCTAGAAAAGAGACATTTCACTGTGCACCCTTATATACCTTTTGAACCACAGATCCAATTAATTAAAAATCATCCTTAATTCTTTCAGGAATCCATCATAACCATATAAATAAGTTCTGCTTAAATTCTTGGGTGCAGGAGCACCTGCATGGCTCAGTGGGTTAAGCCTCTGCCTTCAGCTCAGGTCATGATCTCAGGGCCCTGGGATTGAGCCCCACAATGGGCTCTCAACTCAGCAGGGAGCCTGTTTCCCCCTCTCTCTCTGCCTGCCTCTCTGCCTGCTTGTGATCTCTCTCTCTCTGTCAAATAAATAAATAAAATCTTTAAAAGAAAAATTCTTGGGTGCAAATACTTTTTTTTTCTAATATTTTATTTATTTATTTGAGAGAGAGACAGTGAGAGAGAGCATGAGCAAGGAGAAGGTCAGAGGGAGAAGCAGACTCCCTGTGGAGATGGGAGCCTGATGGGGGACTCGATATGGGACTCGATCCCGGGACTCCAGGATCATGACCTAAGCTGAAGGCAGTCACTTAGCCAACTGAGCCACCCAGGCTCCCGCAAATACTTTTTATATCTAATTCTTAACTTCTAAAAAACAGGTTATCTTGCATAATAGTTAGTTAATAGATGGGAAGATGGGGGACCTAGCCTTGGCTTTGGATCAATTTACCTTATGCCGAAGGGCATACTATACAGAAAAATGAAGCAGTTGATAAATCTATTCTTAATGTTTCTAGGGCCAAGAACCCCTTTGGAACTCTGACAAAAAAAAAAAAAAAGGAAAAACAACAACAACAAAAAACAGTAGAACAAAGAAAATTTCATGTGTGATATACAATTTTCAGGTTCCATAGATCAGAGATTAAGAATCCCTGGGAAAAGTGATTTATACCTAATTGGCCTTAAATTTCTGATCCTTATTTACGTGGATATATAATGATCCTTCTACCTGGATTAAAATAGTATCTAGATTTTTCATTACTTATAGTGGATTATAAATCCTATCACCCATTTATTCAGTTTCCAAAGTTTATGAATCTACCTCTGACAGGTCACCAAAAACAATAGCACATGACTACTATCAAAAAATAAAATGCCAAGTATCTGCTGTCTGGCTTCAGGTCAAGTGGATTGAGGCAAACAAGCTTAGATGAAAAAGTTTAAGCTAACTGCATTCCTCTAGATATTTTTATTTTTACCTTAGAGACTCAGAAAATATGAACTTTCATAAATTTGTGCTTTAATATTATGTACTAAGCTAGAGGTTCCCTAAATTTCTTGGTTCATGGTGAGCTTAGTGTATCATTAATTTTTTCCATATGCCCTACAGGCCAAGAGAAATACCTAACAATTCTGTATTAAATAGTAAGTTTCTAATTATAATTATAAATTATAATTTAAATTATAATAAATTTATTTATTATGCAATATATTTAATTATATAATTATCAATTATTAATAATATATAAAATTATATAACTTAATACAAATTATTAAAATATAATTAAATTATAATTATAAATGATAACTCAGTTACTGCTTGAAATAATACAAATAAGAAAGAAAATGCTATATTTTAAAAATTCTTTTAATAACTACAGTTACTTATAAATGTTGGGTACTTTCACCATTTCTAAAACTTTGAAATCAGATTGGACACTCCCATCTTCATTTTCTGTTCCTCTATACAAAAGGAATGTAGAATAATCTAACGTTGAAATTTAACTGACTCTAGTTAGCTCACAAGATACCCAACAAATAGTGTCACTGTGTTTCCCTGGAAAATTTCAAATACACTGAAACATCCTGAGAGTTTGCTGAGGCACCCCAGAGAGCCTTGTACAGTTTGAGAATTGTGGTACTAAAATATAAAGGCTGTTACAAAAAAAACCTGTTATATGAAAATGGCATCAGTATTTGATGTGAATCCTTGGGAGGTCTTTTGCCTGCTTCAACTCTTATTTCCTTTCAATTTGCTACCTAAATCCCAAACCTACCAAACTACAGAATTTACTGCTGGAGACAATGTCTCTTGGCTCAGCTACTAATGGATGCTGCACCTTTGGGATACACTACCTTTCCTTCTTTTCTTCAACTATCTCTTCCTAGTCCCTCCTCTGCTAACTTTTACTTCATTTCAAAGTTGATCTTCCTGGAAAAGAACATGCCTGTCCATGCCCTCTTAGAATTTAGATTAAATGCCTCTCTCTGCTACCCCAAAGACTATTAGCAATTTGAGAACAAGTCTTAGGCCTACCTGGCAGAGTAGTTCTGTTTTGCTTTCTTAATGATTAGTCCATTATTTTATTTTATAAAAGAAACCTTATAATTTTCATATCTTTCATCACTGAAATCATAAGCTAGCTACTCCATTCTAGTCAAATTAATCTAACATTTTGCTGTTTATATTATTTTACCTTGTCTTTCTTTCTTATGCCCTATTTATCTCATTATCTAAATTCAGCATCACAAAATCTTGTTTAAAAAATATTTCAAGTCTTTCATAGTTAATTCTATTTTAAAGTTTATATCATCCATATGTTTAATGTAGTCATTCAATCAAATGGATCAAATCCAAATAAAAGGAATTCATCAGTAAAATTAATACTCTCAGGATTTATAGTAGAACTAAGATGATTTTTAGTAAAGTAGATTTTAAGTGGCTAAATAAAAGAAGGAATAGACATCTCAATGAGTAAGAAACAAAAAGTAACAAAAATAACCAACCCCAAATTAGATGGGATTTCAAAGGGACCATAATAAATGAAAAACTCAGTGGTTAGGTTAAACAGTAGATTAGACCAAGATAATGAATTAGTATACTGGCAAGTAGAAAACCGAGGAAATTATTCTGAATTCATCACACAGACATATGAGAAATTAAAAGGCATGGAAGATAAAATGAGAAGATCCAAGATCCATCTAGGAAGAGCTCCAGAATAAGAGAATAAAGAAAAGAGGGAGAAGTACTGCATGAAGATAAATGAGAATTTTCCAGAACTGAAGAATGGTATAAATCCTTGGGTCAGAAAGCCACATCAAATTGTAATAAAATAAATGAAAATAACAACAGAAATAAACAGAAAAGGTATTTTATCAATAAATGAATGAACAAGCAACAGAAGACTTTTCTTTAGTGGCAACAGAGGCCCAAAACTATCAAGTTTCTATAAAATTTTGAGCTTTTATCTTAAGGTCTTCAGATATTGCTAAGGCTTTCTAAAATAAATAAATAAATAAATAAAAATTAAAAAAAAAATCTGCCTCAAAATATTAATGTTCTAGGGAAAATTACAGATGAACTAATCTGGAGTCCATGTTATACTTACATCGTTCTCCAGTTCACTATTTATCTGTTAATATAAATTAAAGAAAACTGTGCTATGGCAGAAGAGAATGCATCACTGTTACCTCTGAAACTGACAAAGATTTTTCTAATCGTATTGTTCGCAATAATCCAAATGTGAAATATAAGTCTTTAGAAAAGCTGGAAATCTGTAACATTACTTAAAAAATAGTCATTTTCTTTCAGCTAGTCATCCTAATTCTCGGAATATAACCTAAGAAATAATTACAAATTATTATTGTATAGAACAGTCAATTCAGTAATTTTAAAAATCATCAATAATATATGCAAGGCACTATTACAAGGTATGGACTTCCTCATAAATTTTACAAATAGCCTTGCTTTAAACCAACTTATAGGGAGAAAAAAATTCAGAATGCTACTAAGTGTCACAACAGAAGAATTTCAAACAGGCTAAGGAATAAAAGAAGAGTTCTGTGGCGCCTGGGTGGCTCAGTTGCTGAGTGTCTGCCTTCAGCCCAGGTCATGATCCCAGAGTCCTGGGATCAAGTCCCACATCAGGCTCCCTGCTCAGTGGGGAGACTGCTTCTCCCTCTCCCACTCCCCCGCCTTGTGTTCCCCCTCTCACTGTGTCTCTTTCTGTCAAAGAAATTAAAATCTTTAAAAAAAAAAAAGAAAGAAAAGAGTTCTCTTATTTTCACCCTTTATTATTCCACCATATTATATATAGCTTCATATATTGCTGCTATGTGCACAGTTTTATTTCAAATTATGTTTAAAATAAAAATGGGGGGGAAGGCTAGCAAAAAAAAATTAAAATATTAATAAAAATTATTTCTGGGTCAGGACACCTGGGTGGCTCAGCCAGTTAAGCTCTGGCTTCAGCTCAGGTCATGATCCCAGGGTCCTGGGATGGAGTCCTGCACAGGGCTTCTTGCTCAGCGGGGAGTCTGCTTCTCCCTTGCCTGCCACTTCCCCTACTTGTGACAAATAAATAAATAAAATCTTTAAAAAATATATTATTTCTGGGTAAGAAAATTTAGAGGAATTTTCATTTTATTCTTCAGAGTTTTCCAAATTTACTCAATTTTTTTAAAGTAATGAACATATGTTGCCTATCTAATAAGGCGGGGAAGACATTATTTAAAAGAAAACAAAGTAACTTGCACTGTATTTAGTTTTGGTAAATGTAAAGCCTATACTGGTATCTTATAGTCTATAATATATTTGCTATTTACCTAGGTTATTTTGAGTCAATACAATTCTACTGCAAAGGGTAAGACTATACATTCCACTCTATTTAGACCATATCATGTGTAAGCCAAATATTTCAAATATACAGATTTGTTTATTATGTATTTAATAAATACAACTATTTTTAACTTATAAAATAATGAAATTCTGATCTGTAGACTAAAACATAAATTTGTATTTTCAAATTATTACACTTTAACTGGCAATGAAGTAAAGAAAAACCATAAAACAAAAACAGGATCAGATTCAAAGAAGAAAATACAGAAAAAGGTCTGTTACTTATGATCAAACACTTCATTTAGGGAGAAATAGGAAAGGATGTTTACTCCTCACTGGCCAAGTTCCCAGAGAAGAAGTAAAAAAGCTGTTATTTTCTCTGCACTATAGACATATAAAACATTCTGACCTGTTAGATGCCAAGAAATGCTAGAGCACCCATTAAAAACTCACTGGGAACAATGGCTCATATAATGTTTTAGATAGAAGGAACTTCAAAGATCAAGAAGCCTAACTCCCTTGTTTTAGTTTTGAGGAAAACAGATTCAAAGTAGCTAAGCCATTTGCCTAAGGTCACAAAGAAAAATTAGTGACCTGGCTGGGTTTACCATACTGGTCTCCTGACTTCCTGCTCTGGTGTTCTTTTACTCTCTACTGCCTTCTTAGGAGAGCCTAAGAGTATCCACTTCCTTATATTTGAACTACACTTTGATCTGATTTGCATTAATTAATAGATATTATGTACCTTAAATCATGAATACTGGCAGGACATAATTCTTCTAATTTCACCATCTAATCCAACCCAGGAGAGAATGCTCTCAACCAGAAAACAAGAAACCAGTTGTAACACCAGCTCTCTGTCATTAGCTATGCAATTCAAGCATGTTATCCCCATCTCCCTGTACCTGTTTGCTCATCTGCAAAATGATGTTTGGCTTTCCTATTTTCTAGGTTTTTTTTTTTTTAACTTCATTTATTCAAAATGTTCACTGAATGTTAGGCAATAGAAAAAGAGCATAATCCTGTTTTCTTTCAGGTATTCAATTTATTAAGGTAGAGGTGAAAATCAAACATAATCTGAAGCAACAAAGCTTTATACAAATGTAGGTCATATTGTGTATATATATGTGTGTGTTTAACAGAAAGCTCAGTTAGAATGTAGCATAATGGTAAGAACTAAGCATTTGGAGTCAAAATGGCTATGTATAAATTCTGACACTGCAACCATGCTAAAGCTTCAATTTTCTCATATGGAAAATGGAATTATTACAACTACCTTGACTGTATTATTTCTAAGTCACATAATAGCTATGCCTAGGACTGAGAAGTATGTTTTCATAGTAACAGTGCAGTTTCTGGCACGTAGCACTGAAGCAGATAGTACTGGATGCCTACCTTTATAATACCCAACCTCCCTTTATCCTTACTGAGAAAACTCCTGCTTTGCTAGATTAAGGAAGTACAGATAAAATTCTCACTTCACCAGACTCTCTTGGCTGCTACAAGTAGCCATATGACAATTTTTATTAAAGAGAAGCCAGTCCAGCATTTGGGGAAAGTGTCTACTTCTCTCTCTTTGCTTAGAATGCAGATCCAAGGCCTGAAGGTGTAGGAGCCATCATGTGTCAAATAAGGGACAAACAGGACAAAACCCAACATACGAAAGATGGCAAAGCACAGAGTGAGCCTAGGGCCCTGACGGATTTAATGAACTCTACACAAGTCCTATACTGCCTACCTTAGATTTCTTGTTTTCGATATAATATAAATTCCTACTGACCAAGGACAAAGGGCCTTGTAGGCAATATAAAGACTTTGGTTTTTGCTCTGGGTGAAATAGGGTAGGGCTTAAGCAAAATAAGTGATATGCTATGACCTCCTATATCAAGAGATTGCGGGGGGGGCGGGCAGAGAAAAGCTTCATTCTATGAAGCTACAGTAGATGGCTATAAAGTAGTCTCAAATGAATCCTGCCTCCCTACATTCACATTTTCATGTAGCCCCCACCTTCACACTGATTGAAAAATAGCCTTTTGACTTACTCAGACAGTGTGATGGAAGTAATATTCTGATGATAGGCAAAGAGACAAAAGGATAAGCTTCAAGGAATCACAGCTTCTGTTTCATTCTTGAAAACCCAAGTACTATCTAAAGAAGTCTAGACTATTCTGTTAGAGAGAGAGGCCCTGGAAGATGAGAATGATCATGTGGAGAGAGGCCATGTGGAAGAGAACCAAAGCACTCCTGCTGTAGTACATGTGAGCGAGGCTACAGTGGACATTCCAGACCAGCTTAGGCACCAGCTGAATGCAGCTGTGTAAGTGAGCACAGGCAAGGCCAACAGGAAAAAAACAAAACAAAACAAACAAACAAAAAACACCACACCTAGTATACCCATAGAATCTTGAAAGGAGTTTGTTACACTGCAACAGATATGTAACTGAGGCCAATGCAGTAATCCAGGCAAGAAATAATGATCACTTTAAGCAGTCTCTTCAATAATTATATTATCATTATTATTTTAATCCCAATAGATAAAAAGTGTAAAAATCTAACACTGTTCTATGTTAATTTTTTTTCCTTTTTTTCCTCCACCTAATGCCCCCTGACACAATGCAAGAAGGATATAAGTAGAGACAACGATCCTCTTCTTTAAAAAAATAAAACAAGACATAAAGTCATTAATTTTTAAAAATAGACTTGCTTTAAAAAATTGTCTTACTTCCTTACCATTCCTTTAACAAAATTAAGCATAAGCTGCATGTAGGAGAGAGTATGCAACCCTTCCATTCAGTGACCGATTTAGGATTAGTCATGTGATTGAAGTAGGCCCATTCAGATACCCTTTTTAAGGGAATTGACAAGGAAGTCCTACTAATGGAGAACACCAGCTGCAAAAACAAAATTTAAAGCTACTGATGAAGATAAATGCTTTTCTTTTCAGAAATAGTCAGAAAACAAAGCTTACCCTATGAGAGAAAGAGAGCAAGATCACTGAAGACATAGGTTGAATATCTAAATCCAATCATGTTTAAACATACCCCTAAATTTTTAGTCATAGTGCTTACCAATTCCTCTTCTGCTTGAGTTAATTTGGCCTAAGACTTCTCTTATTAAGGAGGACGTGTGCTGTGATGAGCACTGGGTGTTATACGCAACTAATAAATCACTGAACAGGGGCGCCTGGGTGGCTCAGATGGTGGAGAGTCTGCCTTTCACTCAGGTCATGATCTCTAGATACTAGGATCCAGCCCCACGTCTAGCTCCCTGCTCAGTGGGGAGTCTGCTTCTCCCTCTGCCTCTCCCCACTACTTTTGCTCTCTTTCTCTGTATCTCTCTGTCTCAAATGAATAAATAAAATCTTTAAAAAAAAATCACTGAACACTACATCAAAAACTAATGATGTATTTTCCTATATGTTGGCTAACTCAACATAATTAAAAAAAAAAAAAGATTTCTCTTATCACAAATCAGAGTCCCAAATAATAAAATACATCTAGCTTCCTGCTTTGAAACATGAAGTTTTATCTAATTTAGTAATAACTCAAATTCCAGATCTATGTAGATGATTTTTTCCAATATCAAGATCCATATTACTTATATGTATTTGTGTACACTTCCACTTAAAATAACCGCATTTTATACTACGAAACTGAACTTAATGGGTCAGATTTCTACTTTTCTTCCAAAGGAAGCTACTACTCAATTTTGGTCTTATTTTGCAAACTCTTCTCCCTTGAGTTTCTAGATCTTATATCACTCAAACCATGTGATTCTAGTGAGGCTGTCAATTTACATGATCCCGTAATCAGCAACTTAAATCAATCCATGATTTAAGGATGGACATCTTACTAAACCAAATCATAGTGTCCCACATCCTGGCCAAACATGACTGATTCATTCATCTCACAAATATTTACTGAATACCTATTATGGGTGCTAGATGCTGTAATGGATATTGGATCCAACGTGGTAAAGAAATAAAGGACATCTATATTGTATTATGACTATATAATGACATCTTCAACTCTAATCTATAATCTATATGTATCATTCTAACCTCCTTCACTTGCTTATCTATAAATTTCCTTCCAGTAAGAAACCTGGCTCCTACTCCTGGCCATCCACTTACTTATTCAATGCCAGGACACATGCATAGTATGATCATAACTGTTAACCAATATCCCCCCTGGAAATAACTTTCTCAACTATAGTACTGAGCTTACATGCACTTCCTCTTGCTTTTGCATGTCCCCTCCATTTTTAAGTTACTTACGTTAGCACTTCACTCTTCAGTGAGGTTGTTTCATATATATGTGTAATACACTTTCTCTTACAACAATCTGTATCCCTTTCTCAGATCTGATGATGGAAGAGTGTATGTGTGTATTCTACCATCAAAGAGGAGGAGCATAACCCCCCCAACTCCTTGTGTTAGTTGTGCACAGTGACTTCTTTCAATTAGAGTACAGTATGAAACGGAGGAGAAAAAAAAAAAAAAAGACTAACTTTATAGTCAGGAGAAACCTGACAAACACCACCTCATTTGGATAATGAAGGTCAACACTAACAGTGATAAGTCATGTTGGTACTATGTACCCTTGATACAATATGATGAAAACAGTACTTTAACACTGTAGTTTACCTTCCAAAACCCCACAACTCTGGTCTATAAAGAAAAACACCGAATTCCAATTGAAGGGCATCTACAAAATATCTGACTAGTCTCCTCAAAACTGTTAAGATCTGAAAGAAAAGAAAAAAAAAAAATTTAAGGGAAGTCTGAGAAACTAAAATAGCCAAGAAGAGCCTATGGAGACGTGGCAACCAAATGTAACGTGGCATCCACGATGAGATGCTGGAGCAGGAAAATGAGAACTATAGAAATCTGAGTATGGACTTTAGTTTCTAAGAAAATTTGTTAACTGTAACAAATGCACCATATTTATGTATGATGTTTTAAAAAGGGGAAAATGAGGGGCGCCTGGGTGGCTCAGCTGTTAAGCGTCTGCCTTCGGCTCAGGTCATGATCCCAGGGTCCTGGGATCAAGCCCCGCATCCGGCTCCCTGCTCAGCGGGGAGCCTGCTTTTCCCTCTCCCTCTGTCCCTGTTATGTTCCCTCTCTGGCTGTTTCTCTCTGTCAAACAATAAATAAAATCTTTAAAAAAAATAAAAATAAAAAGGGGGAACTGAGTCTGGGGTATGTGGGAACTCTCTATTGTCTTCTCAGTTTTTCCATAAATTTAAAACTATCCTAAAAATGTTAAGTATTTTTTTCTTAAAAAAAGACAGGATCCTTACAATCAAGGAGCTTATATCTAGAGAAAAGACAAACATTCAGCAAGTAAACCACAATTAAAAATTGGGACAACTGTAATGGAAGAACATGAGATAACAATGAAAACCCCACCTATAATTTGATTAAAACACTGAGGAAAGTCTCCCTAAGACTCTCCGAGAAGCAAATTTTACTCGGAGACCTAAGAGATGATTAAGAGCTATCCAAATAAAGCAAAAGAAAGAAGTGTCCCAGCTTGAGAAACTAAAACAAAAATCAGACTTGTCAAATTTCTGGTTCTGGACAAGATGGAACAAGTTCATTTCTTTCTAATCCTGCCTGATAACTATAACTAAACACTCTGGAAATAAAACAGCAGACAATCATAAGACTGAAAAAAGGGCAAATCAGTTAGAAACTTCAGGTCCCAAGGAACATTAGGTGGTAAATTCTCTCTCTTTTTTTAATCACAGCTTCTCCATACTGGGTAGCAGACAAAAGAACCTTCAAAGCCAAAGATTAAAAAAAAAAAAAAAAGTCATGAAGAGTCTGCTCTCTCTCTAGTGGAGTGTGATAGAGAAGAGTCCAGCAGGACAGAAACCTTTGACAACACCCACCCTATCCCAGACAAGCACCATGGATGGCTCCCCATCTGGGGAGTCTGGACTTCTACACTGGCAGCAGCAGAGAGAATGGCAAAAGCCAAGTACCATGAGGTGGTGCTCTCCTTCCCTGTTAGTACAGTTTCCACAGAGCTGAAATAAGTATACAGACGGGTACAGCAGGGTCCAGGACGGGGCTCCTCTTACCCATCCAGGAACAGACACCAACAGAGACCAAGTAGGGAGTGTGGTCCGCTTTCCCTGACCCTGAAGTAGCAAACGCCTGGTAAGTAGATTTCCTTCCCCATTAGGGCAGCCAAAATAGATACTAAGCACAGAATGTGTACTCTTACTCAACAAGAGTAGATAAGTCGGAATAATGCTCCCTTCCCTCACCAATGCGACGTCAGCAGAGACCTGCCCCCATGTTCAGGAACAGAAGATGAAACAAGATGAAACTACCATCTCCCATTTACATGGTGTCATCATACAATGAAAGGGATTCTGGGCTTTTCCCCCTCATCAAACAGCAGCAGGGAGTCTGAGATAGCAATACCTCCTCCAAAGGTATACTGCCAATGAAAACCAAGTAGGGATCAAGTCAAGAATTCCACTCCTATCTAGAAGGAACAGGTAGTCTCCTCACTACCCCCAAGAGAGTGGAGTAAAAGGAAGAAGATCTTGAAGGAGAGAGCTGGAGAAAAGAATTAATTAAACCTGCACAAGAAGTTCTACATAGAACCATGACATGGCAGAACCAACCCACAGATCAAGCTGACCAGAATTCATATACAAAAGTTTTGAGAAATGGACTACACCATAAAACTCAACCTTTTGGAATAGCTTTCCAGTAGTACACAAAGCAAACCAGAATAATACTGTGGGGGGCTCAGGAAAGAAAATGATCATTGGAATTATATCCCACAAAAGTAGGCCAGAACCTATGTGTTAAACCTAAACAGAGTGAGGGTACTTGCTAAAAAAGAAGATTTAAATAGGATACAAGGTCTCATAAGTCAAAATGTCCAGGATAACAATAAAAAGGAAAAAAAAAAAAAAAACACCAAAACCTCATTCACCAAAGAACCAGGAAAATGACAAACTGAATGGGGAAAGATAGTCACTATATGCCAAAATGAAGATAAATCATGTGTTGAAATTAAATGGCAGGATTTCAAAGCAATCATCATTAAAAATGCTTCAATAATTAAAAAAATGAAAAAAAAATTGAAAAAAACGAATAGATAAATTCAGCAAATAAGAGAAGATTTAAAAAAAATCAAGTTAACTGTAAAACTGAAAAACAATTAAAAAGCTCACTGGATGGGCTCAATAGTATACTGAAGATAACAGAGGAAAGACTCGTTAAACTTGAAGATAATCTGAACAACAGAAACAGATTGAAAAAAATAAACAAAGCACAAAAATATATAGGACAAGAGATCTAAGATTTGTGTTACTGGAGCCCCAAAAGGAGAAAAGGAGTGTGTGTCTGACAAAATATTGGAGGGGAGGAAAAAAAAGCTAACTTCTAAAATTTGCCAAAAGGCATAAATCTACAGATTCAAGAAACTGAGCAAATTCCAGAAAGGATAACCCTAAGGACATTCAAATAAAGCCAAGATACAGTAAGTCAAATTTTTGAAAACTATACACAAAGAGCCATTTGTGAAAGCATCTAGGGAGAAATGATGCATTTCTCAATGGAAACCATGGATGCCAGAAGAAAGCAGTATAACATTTTAAATGTTGAAAGAAAAATGTCAACCTCAAATTTTATACCCAGTGAAAACATTTATCAGAAATTAAAGGGAAACAAAGAAATTCTCAAAGAAAATTAAGAGAAATTATCAGCAGCAGTCTTACCCTTAAAGAATGGCTAAAAGTAGTTCTCCAAACTAAAAAGAAATGATAACTGAGGGAGGTTTATAACTTCAGAAAGAAAACAAAATGAATAAAAATAGGGCTAAATATAATAGACTTATCATTCTCCTTATGAGTTTTTATATGATCATTTGATGTGCTCAGTGTAGAGAGAAACAAGACAAATTTTAAAATGGGTAAAGGGGCCTAAGTAGAAGTAAGATTCTAAATTTCATTCAAAGAGGCAAAATGTCAATATCAATAGTATCTAAAATAATTTACACATGCATAAATGTAAAAATCAAAGGAACCACTCTACAAAAAAACTGGTAATATGCTCAAGAACACTATAAAATAAAAATGGAATTCTGGGGGTGCCTGGGTGGCTCAGCTGTTAAGCATCTGCCTTTACCTCAGGTCATGGTCCCAGGACTCTGGGATATAGCCCTGCATCTGGCTCCTAGCTCAGCCAGAAGCCTGTTTCTCCCTCTCTTGCTCCCCCTGCTTGTGTTCCTTTTCTCACTGTCTCTCTGTCAAATAAATAAATAAAATCTTAAAAAAAAAAAAAATGGAATTCTAAAATATGTTCAGGTAGACCACAAGTAGACAACAAAAGGGAAAGAGGAGAAAGAAACAGAAGGAACAAACAGAAAACTAACAGTGATCTAGCAGACCTGAGCTCTTACATATCAATAATTACTGTAAGTGTAAATGGTCTAATAACAAAAATTCAAAACAGACTGGCATAATGGATTAAAAAAGTATGACCTAGCTACAGGCTATTTATAAGACCCTAACTTTGATTATTATGGCATAAGTAGATTGGATGAAAAGGATATGCTATATAAACATTAATCAAAATAAAAGCAGCAGTGGCTTTTAATATCAGGAGAAGCAGACTTCGAAGCAAAGAAAATTATCAGGTCAGGATATGTTTATTACAAAATGATTAAATGATCTATTCACCAAGACAACACAACAATCCTAACTGTGGAAACACCAGAGATTCAAAATATAATAAAAGCTGACAGAACCCAGAGGAAAAAATATAAAAATATAAAATTATAATTGAGGACTTCAACACTCTTCTCTCAGCAAAACAAAACTACAAGACTGAAAACCAGCAAGACAGAAGAATACAACCATCAAAAAGAAATTTTGAATTTTAGATTTTTATTTATAGACTATTCCACCTAACAAGAACAAAATACAAGTCTTTTCAAGTGCTCATTGAACATTCGTCACGACAGACCAGAAACTAAGTCATAAAACATACCTAAATCAATTTAAATGAATTTAAACAGGGGTGCCTGGGTGGCTCAGTTATTAAGTGTCTGCCTTTGGGTCAGGTCATGATCCCAAGGTCTCGGGATTGAGCCCCACATCAAGCTCCCTGCTCAGTGGGGAGCCTGCTTCACCCCCTCCCTCTGCCTGCTGCTCCCTTGCTTGTGCGCTCTGTCAAATAGATAAAATCTTTAAAAAGTAATTTAAACATAAACAGCAAGTTCACCAACCATAAAAGAGTCAAGGTAGTCAACAACAGAAAGAAAGAAAATTTCCAAACACTCAGAAACTAAAAACACACTTCTAAATAACCTATAGTTCAAAGTCTCCAAAGAAACTTTTACAAATACACAAAGAACTGAATAAAAACTAAAATACAATGTAACAATATGTGTGGAATGTAGCTAAACTCCCACCCCAAGAAATAGAAAAAGAGCAAAATAAACCAAAAGCAGGTAAAAGAAGGAAACAATAAAAGAGCAGAAACCACAATGAAATTCAAAATAACAGAAAAAAAATCAATGAAACAAAAATTGTTAAGATCAATAAAACTGACAAACCTCCAGCAAGACTGACAAAGACCTAAAAGACACAAAATACAATATCAGAAATAAAACAGTGGATGTGACTATAAATATTACAGCCATTAAAAATAAGAAAACACTAAAAACAAATCTGCACACAGAAATCAACAACTCAGATGAAATGAACCAACTCCCTGAAAAGGACAAACCACCAAAACTCACCTAGTATGAAATACATAATCTGAATTTTTTTTTAAGATTTTTATTTATTTATTTGACAGAGGTCACAAATAGGCAGAGAGGCAGGCAGAGAGAGAGAGAGAGAGAGAGGAGGAAGCAGGCTCCCTGCTGAGCAGAGAGCCGATTGGGACTCAATCCCAGGACCCTGAGGATCATGACCTGAGCCAAAGGCAGAGGCTTAAAGCACTGAGCCACCCAGGCGCCCATAATCTGAACAGTCTTATTATACCTGTTAGACAATCTTTTACAGAAAATATGAGGGAATACTTCCCAACTCCTTTTATAAGGTCAGTGTTACTCTGATAAAATAAATGAACACAAAGACCAAATTCTCCCATGAATTTTCATGTAAAAATCCTTAAAAAAAAAAAAAAAACCTGAATCCAGTTATGTAGAAAATTATACATTATGACCCAGTAAGAATTTATTTCATGTATGCAAGACTGGTTCATATTAAAAAATCCATCAATATAATCTACCATGTCAAAAGAATAAAGATGAAAAATCACATAATCATACCAACTGATACAGAAAAGCATTTGACAAAATTCAACAGTCATTCATAATTAAAAACTCTCAGTAAACTAACTAGGAATAGAGGAGAACTTTCTAAACTTGATAGAGAGTCTACAAATATAGCTAGTATACTAATAGTGAAAGACTAAGTACTTTCCCCTAAGATCAGGATCAGGATAAGGACATTCACTCTCAGCAGTGAATAGAATAGAATAGAATAGCATTCTAACCATTTCAATAAGACAAGGGCATACAGATTGGAAAGGAAAAAGCAAAACTATCCCTATTAGCAGATTAAATGGTTTTTACATTTAAAAAATTCCAAGAAATTTACCAGAAACTACTAGAATAGTTCAGCAACATTAAAAGTTACAAGACACTAAAAAAATCAGTCACACTTAAAAAAAAAAATTAATCATACTTCTGTGGACTCACAATGAACACATGGACATCAAAGTGAAAAACACAATTACCATTTATGATCATTGCCCCAGTCCTCAGTACCCATGCCTGTTTCCTATCACATCCTTACTTACCATACCTTACTTTGTCTTCCCTGCTTGACAGTAAGATAAACTCTCTAAGAGCAACTGCAGTATCCGTCTTGTTTACAACTGTGTCTCCAGCTCTATGTCTGACACATCATAGCTAATTAACAAATATTTTTGAGGACATTAAAAAAAAACCTACTTCAAAATTTCCATAGGTAGAGTAACAATTCTCCCATAACCAAACCCAAAAGGCCACCCCTTTCCCAATAAAAAAAAAAAGTGCTAGTTATATAAATAACATTTCAGGCAAAAAGAAACAAAAGTACTGGGAATACAAACAGCTAGAGTTAGAAATCGAGATAATCCTTAAATTTTATAATACAGAAAGGGCTTTCAGTCACAATTTTCCTTTTAAGTCACAAGCATATTCAAGCACAAAAAAATTATACATTAAGCAAAATATGAATTTTGTTTAATGACTACTTAATTTTCGTTATTTTATCTTCACATTCCAAATTCTTAGACCCTTATATGCTTAAAGTAGAAAACACTTTATCTTGTCAGTATTCTAAACCAGAGGGGTCGTTAACAAGTGACAGGTACTAGAACTACCAGTAACTCTAGGAGAATCCAATCACCATTCCACAGATCAAGTTTATCAATTTTCCCTAGTAGTGGTTCTTAAACTTTTCTGTGTGTGTGGAGCTGGGGTAAGGGGTGGGGGTACAGATTACAAATCTATTCTGGGATCCTGATGAAAGCAATGGACTCTCAGAATATTCTATGTGTGCAACAAATACACACAAAAACAGAGTGGGAAGAGGTTTCAGGGGGTTCACAGATCCCTAAGTCCATCCAAGCACCCAAAGTTCAGAACCCATGAAGGCCAAGCCTGTTGTCAACTAGTTACCTTCTAGCTATCAGCTATTTCTTATGCAAAAAAAAAAAAGAAAAAAAGAAAAAAAAAAAAGAAAAGAAAAGAAAAATGCAAAAAAGACTTTTTGGGAAATATACCGTATTCACAAAAAAGCTTACAATAAGACCTTCATTAATTAACTTCCTGGAATACAAAATTAACTTCCTTTATACAAAATTAACCATGTTAAAAATTTAAGCAGAGCTTTGAATGATCAGAGGAATAAATCTTCTTCAGTGTGCCTCGATTCTATTTGTTTGCACACCTCTGAAGCTAAAGCAGAGGATTTTTTTCATTCTGAACATCCTCCATTCCTGAACTTCCCAGGAAATAAAGCATACAAGCTCTGTTTTGTGTCCATGGTCCTAACAATGTAAGAAATAAGAATAATAATCTCATACATTCATTAGTGATCATTGTATTTTAACGGAGACTCTTAAATCAACAAGTAAAAAAAAAAAATTAAGGGCTACTTCTATATAATATTTTTCTTTCATCTCTAAATATGAGCTAAAAGTCATTTCCCCTAGCCAGAGCTTCTCAATATGGGCTTTATCACCACACAGGGCATTTTGGAAAAATGTGGAAATTCTGGTTGTGAAGATGACAATAAGACGGAGACAGACTGGTAGGGAAGTGACTCAGGCAGAGGCAGAGAACTGTGACAGAAAGCAAAGTAAACAAGTATATCACAATTAAGAACAAAGGTTTATGTCTCAAAGGACTAAAGTGATTAAATCAGTAAAATACCAAAATCTTTGTCACAGTATCTGGCATTTATCAGTTATTCAAATACCAGGAGAGCCAACATTATTACCATTACCACTAAATACAGCCAAAAAATGGGAAAGGGATAGTAGGACATGATAATGGAGAAAAAATGGGACCAAAATTAATTTTTTGTGTGTAACATTTAATTTAGAACAGATATGATATATCCCAAACCTCCAATGTCCTAAAGTGTTAAATATTTTTAAATATTTGAAATAATATAGTAGTGTATCTATTTCAAGCATAATGGTAAGAACTGGGGGGGGGGGGCTTAAATAAAGATATATTAAAGTAACAATTAGAAAGGGAAAGCCCAGAGATGCCTTTGTTGTTGTCTGAAAGTATATAAAGAAGGCAACCAAACTAAGATTATAAATAGATGAATGGACAGACAGGGAGGAGGGAAGAGGAAGGAAGGAAGAAATCAAACTTGAGACTTTCATTAAAAGTTTTATTTTACTGATTAGGTTGAAGAAATAGAGAGCAGGTTGTCATTTACTCAGAGTTGGGAGGTAGGGAAGGCATAATGAAACTATAGACAATAGAACAGGACATCCCTATGGAAGTAAAACAAATTAGTTAAGTGCAAGATAAGTAACAGCTATTTACAAACAGAAACAATGAAAGAGCCAAGTGACTTGGCTGAACCAAGTTAAAAATTAGTGAGTGATAAAGTGTTTTACTGATAATTAGATAGGAATATGGTGTATGAAACTGAGTGCAACCTTCCCACTCTCCTTCATATTGGTCTTCATGTCCACTGATGACACGAGGTACAGTATTTATAATTACCATGAGGGTGACTCTCAGAGCTAGAGATTTTATCATAAAGTAATTTCTGGTGCAGAAATGATAAATACCAGATTTATTATAGTAATTAGGGGTAAAGGAAAAGAAGTGCTAGAGAGGGACCCTCATTGAATTGTACTGGTAATGTTTATTTCTTTAGCTGAGGGAATATAAGTATTTTGTTTTATTATTCTTTAGGCATCTTTTGGTATACCTACAATATACTTAACAAAAAAAGAAAGGAATAATAGAAAAAAATTAAGAAAGAGAGAGATATAACTAAAGACAAGACACCGGATTCCATTACTGTGGAAGTAGTTACAGAAATCTGTAGAATTCTCAGAAGGCCATCTAAAGTAGGATAATCCTGTCTGGAATTTCAACACTACAGGTACAGGTTATGGCCTCTCAAACTCTTAAAACTGTTCTACTCTGAGAATATACTTTCTAGAAAACATGTTAATAATGTTCAGTAAATTGGTGCAACCACTGTGGAAAAACATATGGAGGTTCCTCAAAAAATTAAAAGAGAAACAGCGCCTAGTAATTCTACTTTTGGGCAGGTTTACCTGAAGAAAACAAAAACCCTAAATCAAAAAGATGCATGCATCCTTATGTTTATTACAGCATTATTTATAAATAGCCAAGATATGGAAACAACCCAAGTGTCCATCAACAGATAAATGGACAAAGATGTTTTACACACACACACACACACACACACACACACACACACACACACACGATTACTCAGCCACAGAAAAGAATGAGATCTTGCCATTTGTGACAACATGGATGGACCTAAATGGTATTACGCTAAGTGAAGTAAGTCAGGCAGAGAAAGAAAAATGCCGTTTGATTTCAACTTTATGCTGAATCCAGAAAACAAATGAACAAGCAAACAAACAAAAGAACACTCTTAAATACAAAGAAACAAACTGGTGCTTGCCAGAGGGGAGGCTGGTGGGAGGACAGACAAAATAGATAAAGGGAATTAAGATATAAAAACGTCCACTTATAAAGTAAGTAAGTCATGGAAATGAAAAGTACAGCATAGGAAATATAGTCAGTAACACTGTAATAAAGTTGTATGGTGACAGATGGTAATTACACTTCTCATATGAACACTGAGTATGTACAGAATTGTTGAATCAATATGTTGTACACCTAAAATATAACACTATGTCAATTATATTTCAATAATTAAAAAAAATTTCAAATTGAAATGCCATATTACTGGGTATGCTTCAATATGTAAGAAATATTAAGTATATTTAAATTTATGTCCAATATATAAGCTTCTTTTACAATTTCTAAAAAGGAAGTCTATTACTTAATTAAATTTTTAGTAATATCTTATTTTTTCCCTTATTATAAAGCTGGTATCCACAAATATTAATATATCAGAATAAAACAAAATGGCACAAATATATTAAGGGTCAAGTAAAATCTGCCCAAGTTGGTGCCTTGAGTGGATTTTGACTTAACCTTATTTTTAAAATACTTTACATTTCATAGTATATCATGTTAATATAATGTTTTGAATAATTTGTAACAAATTCTGACGGAATTACACATCTGAAGGAATCCCACACATTACATTCTTAGTAATTCAGAATATGGTGTGTTTAGTTCTCTTGACAAATTCTCCAGTAGTATAATTATATCACCATAAAATAATTATATCACCAATATAATAATCATAATTGCAAGCACATTTCTCCTACAAGTCATATTCTATAAGGTACTACAAAAACACATAGGCAAAGGGGTGGGAGCAGCCTGGAACAGCCCAATCAGATACAAAGGATAACTCAGCTTTTGGCTGAATTAGTATAGATATTCTGGTATCCATACTCTAGTATAGATATTCAAAACTGCTATCTACACTCTGACATAAGTAATCAGCTTTTGGATGAATTGGTATACTCTGATCTATCATCTGTCCTATACCTTAGCATACCAGTTTGCTTTTAAAAATTATTTCATTCAGGGGGGTGCCTGGGTGGCTCAGTGGATTAAGCCGCTGCCTTCGGCTCAGGTCATGATCTCAGGGTCCTGGGATTGAGCCCTGCAGGGAGGAGTCTCTCTCTGCCTGCTTGTGATCTCTCTCTGTCAAATAAATAAATAAAAAATCTTTAAAAAAAAAAAATTATCTAATTCAGGGCTCCTGGGTGGCTCAGTGGGTTGAGCCTCTGCCTTCGGCTCAGGTCATGATCTCAGTTAAGCAACTGCCTTCAGCTCAGATACTGATCTTAGGGTCCTGGGATCAAGCCCTATGCATCAATCGGACTACTTGCTCAGTGGGGAGTCTGCTTCTTCCTTTCCCTCTGCCCCTCCTGACCTCTGTGAGCTCTCTCTCCCTCTCTATCTCAAATAAATAAAATCTTTTAAAAATGTATTTCATTCAGCAACAATTTATTAAGTATCTACTATGTGTGAAGTTCTATTCTAGACACTGATGATACAAAGATACCAAGCCATGCTTCATATAAATTGGTGGCTCAGAACTAAATTCACAGAAGTATACTTACTTTAACTTACTTACAAACTATAATCGTATTATCTTGAAAATGTGATTTTTAAGCTCATAAAATCACTAAAATATATATGTAAAACAGAAATAATTTTTAAGCCAATGTGTCACAAGTTTATTCATCTTAATAAAATTATGAAGATAAGTCTTCATAAAGGAAAAAGTAAGTTAAAAATTATTTCTCCACATTGTTTCCATTTCTCTTACCAAGACTACACATATACAAAAAATACTAATTATAATAATTTTAAAAACCAACCATCTTTTACATATGTTTATATTAGAACTTTAGAGGGCAATGAAAGAAAATTACATAAAGCACAGTTTCTTCCTCCTCAAATTCTAACAAAATACAAACCTCATTTTACTCCTATAGCTTTAAAACTTGTGGAGATTCAACTCTCTACTTACCCAGCAATTATAAATGATCACATTTCTACCTGCAATTGTAAAGTATCTTTCAAGCATTCTAAAAGCATTCCAAATATATATTCTTTTTATTAAAATGCATTGTACATCTAAAACAGTAACTTAAATACCTAAGGTTTAATTACTTCATCATATGAAAATCACTTTTTCAGCCCAATCATAGCTCACATTTGCTATTACTGTTGGTAAAAATGGTACTTCTATCAAAATAGACTGAAAATCTCTATTTTAAAAGACAGCATGTACAAATCTCAGGTTCTCACATGCTTCCAATACAGAAAAATGTTTCACAACCAAAAATACCTAAAGTAATCAAACAAAGGTGGGATATTAAAGACAACAGAGAAAGTGAGAAAGAAAAATTATGACTAAAAAGTACTAAATGCTAATCATGGTTCTGTCATTGGTTTGCTGTAAGACCCACAGCAAATTCTTAAACTGTGTTTCAATTGTTTCTTTTCCAAAACAGTTACTGGTTCTAATTTTAATTCAAAGTTTACATGATGTCCATTCTGAATCCTATAAACAACTTTTGTTTTAATGATGATCTGGGATTGTAGGCTTCCTTTTTTCCCTTTTTTATCCTGCCTCAGCAGTTCTCAATATCCATGGGCTCTTAGAAGCCCCAATATTCTTGTATTATTATTTAATGTCATATTTTGTTAAGTTCCATAAGAGAGGAAAGTATATTCGGTCACTTTTAAATATTTTGATTATTGTATTACCAAGCCTCAGAATAATGCTTTGAATATAGAAGGTAGTCAGTAAGTATTCGCTGCATGAATGGAAAAATGGCTGCTCAAAGCTGACATACTGAGTGAGAAGTTAATACCTGATTGAAAAAGAAGCAAAAAAATGGGGCGCCTGGGTGGCTCAGTGGGTTAAAGCCTCAGCCTTCAGCTCAGGTCATGATCCCAGGGTCCTGGGATTGAGCCCCGCATCAGGCTCTCTGCTCAGCAGGGAGCCTGCTTCCTCCTCTCTCTCTGCCTGCCTCTCTGCCTACTTGTGATCTGTCTGTCAAATAAATAAATAAAATCTTTAAAAAAAAAAGAAAATGAAAAAGAAGAAAAAAAAATCATACTACCCACAAAGGCCTTTAGGTACAGGAATAAGAAGTACTACATAACTCAAGAAAAAGTCCAATTTTTTTATGTACATTATGTTAAATCAGGGAGCAAAATGTGACATCATATAAATAAATTTCTGAAAACAGTGTTAAAAAATCAAAGTTTTGGATTTAAAGGACTGAGATTAATTTATTTGGAAAACATACTTCATTCCCCATTAATGAGGCATTATAATATGAATCAATATTTAATAAAAACACATGTTAATCACAATTTAAAATTGGTAATTTTGAAGTATGACTTATTATTGTATCCTAATATATCAGGTCATATACTCCAAATGAAGAACCAACTTCTTCACTGATAGAAACAATACTGCAAAGGAAGATAAATAGCCATATAAGACTTCAAACTATCTTACTCTTTATTACCAAGTGGAACAAAGTTTATAAAATGACTTATTCCATTATGGGTGAGGTTAGGTAACAAAAACCTACAGAGAAGCACTAATACCCCTAACTAGTTTCCTTATTTCTGTTCACATTAACAAAAGAACTACAGGTTAGACAGGTTGAACCACAAAAACCATAGTTAGAGGATAACAGGTAGGCTACCACTGCAGATCTATGGGATGTCACTAAGGCATTATGTATCAAGGAAACACTTAATAATGAATAATTTAGACCCCTCCACTCCCAGAATGGCAATCAGCATTAGTGTTAATCATTCTACTGAATGAATATAACCAAATGACGATCAGTTTTGTTCCTATATACTACTTAATACTAATAAACTGGCCTTCCTTCAAATACACAAAACAAGTAAAATGCATCAAAAGGAAAATTTCATGGGATGCCTGGGTGGCTCAGTCAGTTAACCGTCCTACTCTTGATCTCAGCTCAGGTCTTGATCTCAGGGTCATGAGTTCAAGCCCCACTGAGCTCCTTGCTGGGTGTGGAACCTACTTAAAAAAAAAAAAAAAAAAAAGAAAGGAAATATATGGAAAATTATAGACCTAGGGGCCCTACTAATTCAAATATGAATTACACATGGATTATTTCTGCCATTATCTAGAACACTCTGGGATAAGGAAATGTTGAATACTAGAGTTGCTTTCCCTCAATATTTTGATTAGAAAAATAGGACTGAGTAACTAACACAAAAGAATTCAGATAGACAATAAGGATTATCTTAGCAACTGAACTTGTATCTAGAGCTCCACTGTCAGTTCAGTAGCCACTAACCACATGTGGCTATGTATATTTAATTAAACTAAAAAGTCAATTCCTCAGCTGTACGAGCCACAATTTCATGTGGCTAGTGCCTACCATATTAAACAGTTTCCAAAAGGATATAGAACATTTCTCTTTTTAAAATTGAAGTGTTGTTGACATATAATATTAATTTCAGGTGTACAACACAGTGATTCAATGTTTACACATTAAGAAATGATCACCACCATAAGTCTACAACAATATTTGTATATATACATATATACACACATATGTGATTTCTATTATCCTAGGATCTTTTAAAGAACAATGTGCTCTACTTGAAGTCAGGTGAAATGTTGTTCTGTATATACTATAGCTCTTAATACAGTACCTGAATATGGTAGGCACTTCAATATTTGATTTTTTTTTTAAGATTTTATTTATTTGACACAGAAAGAGAGATCACAAGTAGGCAAAGCAGCAGGCAGAGAGAGAGGGGGAAGCAGGTTCTCCGCTGAGCAGAGAGCCCGATGCAGGGTTCGATCCCAGGACCCTGAGATCTTGACCTAAGCGGAAGGCAGAGGCTTAACCCACTGAGCCATCCAGGTGCCCCTCAATATTTGATTTAACAGAGACAAATCACTACAGTGGCAGAAATGATCCTACAAACATGTCTTGTTTGGTTAATAGTTTTTTAAGAATTGGAACAAATATTTTAAAACTTAGAACTTGTCTCTAAAAAAGGCAGTAAGAGCCCGAACAGAACCGAATCACCATAGCAGAGAAGCGGTTAACACCAGCTGCTTCCATAATGGCTTACCTGTTCACAGAGTCACTGCCAATCCCACTATGTATGTATGTCCCTCACTCTCACCTGCTTCACTAATTTATGTTACTTGCCTAGACCCTGAAGGCATATTCGTTGTAATCTCTGCTTTATACAGTTTATGGACATTTAAAAATTATTTTTTCTAAGTAATAATAAGGATTAATTTTGATCAATTTTCTAAAGCTGAAGATAGTGTTACTTAAAATTGTATGGCTCCATTTTGATATATAATCCTTTTAACAATGCAAGCCCTTAACTATTCTTTATGCAAATGAAAATTTTTGAACATGAAATTTTCATTTGGTGTCTAATTGGCAATCATAAGATTGCCTAGATCATAAGAACTGATCATATTCAGGAAGGCTTTCTCAAAGACACATTTTTAAAAGATTTAATTTATTATAAATATAAATTTATTTGAGAGGGAGAGAGCACAAGTTGGGTAAGGGGCAGAGGGAGATCCAGGCTCTCCACTGAGCTCCAAGATCATGCCCTGAGCCAAAGGCAGACGCTTAAACGACTGAGCCACCCAGGTACACTCAAAGACACATCTTAATAACGCAACTTTCCTAATTAATAAAAAAAGTTTCTCTGGGAACTACTGAAATGAAAAAAAATGTGTTTGTTTTAACTTCACAATACTACCACAATTCATTTACGCGTATTTGATTACAACAGCAGGTAAACAATAGGCGTTCCAATTGACTAAATTAATAAATTATATCCTTTACTAGATATTAAAAAAACTTGCTCCAAGTGTCATCAGATAAAAGCAAAATGTTAGCATTCAAATAGTGAACTGTGAAATTCTGGTTTGGTAACTTTCCTGAACTCATTGTTTGTTATATGCTTCTGCTATTTGTATAGAAGAATATCTACAGTGAGACAATTTCCCCTTCACTTAAATCTATCTTACTCTCTTGGTTACTGAAGTTTTTATTTTTTTTTAGTATTTTTTTTTTTATAGTATCTACTTATACTAGATTTAAAAAATTATCTACTTCCTCAGTTTCAGCCACTTTATATACCAGCTCATTAACTGTAACTGTTGTAAAACAAGTAACAAAATAACAAAAGTTTCTGTTTTCTAAAGAGCTGGAGTATGAACTGGTATCCTTCCTTAGCTCATCTCCAGTAATTAAGCCTAAAAAGATACTTATTTCGGAGCTGTTTATTATCAGTACCACTCCTTTCTTTCCACAAGATCAGAACAATCTAATTTTTATTCCTTAATATTAGTTCTAACTGAAAATTGTTTTTAAATTCGTGCAATAATAGTCTGAAGTTTTGATATAGAAAAATTCATTAGATTTTCAAAAATGAGATTAAATCAGTTTCCTATTTACTTTTTATAAGAAACACATAAACCATTACTCTTAGAAATAAATAATTTTATTCTTTTGGCTTAACCTCTTTTTTCTTTTAAAGGATTTTATTTATTTATTTGACAGAGATCACAAGTAGGCAGAGAGGCAGGCAGAGAGAAAGAAGGGGAAGCAGGCTCCCTGCGGCGGACAGCCTGGTGCTGGGCTTGATCCCAGGAGCCTGGGATCATGACCTAAGCCGAAGGCAGAGGCTTTAACCAACTGAGCCACCCAGGCACCCCGGCCTAACCTTTTTCAAATAATACACTCAAGGATTTAATAGTTTTTAATTACCTAAAAAATGCTAGATTTAAATGCATTCTCAAACTCAAGCAATTTTTACCAAGTTAAAATAATTCCAAACAGCCAGCAAGTTCAAAAATGGTTTCAAACATCTAAAAAAATATCTTCTGATATCTTTTTAAAAGTAATTTTTAAAAGACAGATACACAAACTGGTATTAATAAAAACATATAATCCAGAGTGATAAAGGGAATGTTACACACACACGCACACACATGTTCCTCCAGTTCCCTAAAGATGGCATTTGAGATTACTGGCAAAAACAAAACAAAACAAAACAACCCACCCCCCCCACTTCATCTAATCTCAGTGACAGTAAAAATGCTTAAGAACACAGAATTTCCAGGGCACCTAGGTGGCTCAGTTGGTTAAGCATCCAGCTTTGGCTCAGGTCATGATCCTGGGGTACTGGGACGGAGCTCTGCATCCGGCTCCCTGTTCCCTCTCCCTCTGCCACTCCCCCTGCTTATGCTCTTGCGCGCGCTCTCTCTCTCTCTCTCTCTCTCTCTGTGTCAGATTAAAAAAAAAAAAAATTCCAGTTAATAGTACTATATATATTTGAAATATTTTAAAGTAGCTAAAAGAATAGATCTTAAAAGTTCTCATCACATGAAAATCAGATCTGTAACTATGTGTTGATGGTGTTAACTAAACTTACTGTGGTAATCGTGTCTCAATATTTGCACATATCAAATCATTATGTTTTATACCTAAAACTAATACAATGTTCTCTGTCAATTGTATCTCAACAAAAAAATTAAAACTAAAATTAAAAAAGAGAAAACAGAATTTCCAGGACAAGCTATTTTAAGATTTCAATAGGCAGAAACTGGACAAATCATTACTAATCATTTACTGTTTTCTACACCTGCAACCAATTAAACTTCAAGTCCTAGAAAAAGAATGTAATTTAACACACATACCCCTGAGAGAATGATGGATACAAAATAGAACTTTAAACTCAAATTATTTTTCTGTAAATCTGTGATATATACACATACATATGACCATTTGCATATTTTTAATATAAACTTCTAAGACAGGGATTACCAATTAACATTGCTTGAAAAAAACCAACTTATTTAAAATTTATCCAGTGCAAAGTATTTTTAACAACATTCCAGTCACAGTATGAACAAAACCCTCTGAACTCACTGCAAAAATGTCTTTAAACAGACATAATTATTTGCTAAACAGAAAAATTTCCTTATTCAAATATATAATTCAAATAATAATTCTATAATCCACAAGGGACTTCTCTGTCTTCTCTAAATTCAAGGTATTAAAATAGACCTTTATATTTATTACCCATGGCTGTTTAATAGAACTTTTGCAATGGTCAAAATATTCTATATATCAATGCTGTCCAATATGGCAGCCGATAGCCACATGTAGCTATTAATCACTTAAAATGTGGCCAGTATGACTGAAGAATTAAATTTTAAATTCTATTTATATTTAATTTAAAATTTTAAAAAGATTTTATTTATTTGACAGAGAGACAGAGAGAGATCACAAATAGGCAGAGAGGCAGGCAGAGAGCGGAGGGAAGCAGGCTCCCTGCCCGCTTGGGATCATGACCTGAGCTGAAGGCAGAGGTTTAACCCACTGAGCCACCTGGTGCCCCTATATTTAATTAACTTAAATTTTAACAGCTACATGTGGCTAGTGGCTAGCCACATGTAGCTGTGGTACATGACACAGCTACAGACTATCAAATGATCATGACTAGGTATAATAACCTCCAATAATGCTATACTTATTAAAAAAAAAAAAAAGCATCACAAGGAAGCAACCCAAGTATCCACTGATGGATGGGTGGATAAACAAATGTGGTATACCCATACAATGGAATATTATTCAGGCTTAAAAAAGGAAGGAAATTCTGACACTTTACAACATGGCTGAACTTAGAAGACATCATGCTAAGTGAAATGGGCAAGTCACAAAAGGACATTTACTGATTGATTCCACGTGCATGTCAAATACATGGCAACAAAAAGTAGAATAGTGTTTGCCAGGACCTGGGGAATGTTAATGTTTAATGGGACCATAGTTTCAGCTAAGATAAACAGAATTCTTAAGAGATAGATGGTGGTGACAGTTGCACAATATGATGCATGTACTTAATGCCACAGAACTGCACGCTTCAAATGGTTAAGATGGTAAATGTTACATGTATTTTATCACAACCAAAAAAAAAAAAAAATTTAAGCATCATGATTTGACCGAATAAATACTTCTGACAGAACAGCTAAACAGAAATATAAAGTCACCAATAAAGGAAGAACCTGTTTCTCAGAGAAGGAAACATTAGCTGGACAGAACATATTGGAGTTCTTTTAAGTCACCTAAATAAAGTAAAGAAGTCACCTAAATAAAGTAAAGCCAAAGCTGAATTGTAGTGTTTGGTGTTTGTTGTTTGGTTTGATTTAGTTTTAGTGACTGTCAACAGAGCTGGCCTTGAGCAAGTCACACACTGAGCAACAAGAAAAACCAAACCCAGGAATGTATTATTTGCTAATTGTGTCCAGTTATTTTTAACTTCTTTAGAAGACTATTTTCGTGAAAAGGCATAATAAAAGTACAACTCTCTGGTCACAAAGAGCATAGCAAGCAAAACCTCAGGTAGCAATGACAGTATCACCATTAACAAGAAATAACTCATACACAAGAAAAAAGGATAAAATTAATGTAGAGCACAAAAACAAAAGAGATCCTTTTTCATATAAATTTATCTGATGTATTTATGCCTAAATGTTACGATCACTAAATATTAACACATTACACCAAAATATTTTAGGAAAGCTGCTAGATGCTCAAGTGGAAAGGATATATAAAATGAAGTTTAATATTAAGCTTTTCAAGAAACTTTTTTATTTTTAAGATCTTTACCTCCACACAAACAGACATAAAGGATAAATAAGTGCAGGCTAAATTTTTTTTTTAAAGATTTTATTTATTTATTTGACAGAGATCACAAGTAGGCAGAGAGGCAAGCAGAGAGAGAGGAGGAAGCAGGCTCCCTGCCAAGCAGAGAGCCCGATGCGGGGCTCAATCCCAGGACCCTGAGATCATGACCTGAGCTGAAAGCAGAGGCTTAACCCACTGAGCCACCCAGGCGCCCAGGCTAAATTTTAACAAAGAAATATATTATTCCTTTAAAAAGATATAAAACGTGTATTTTTCCAGTTCACTAAAATATCTCATGCATATAAAACACTCACTTCCCAAGTCTATTTTGTGGGTAACATGACTGGCCTCCAGTTTATAAACACAGAAAGCATCACTCAACTTCATCAGGAAGTTGGTGTTTTTAAATCTTTAAGTGATTTTAAGTGATTTTATTTATTTTTAAAAAGATTTTATTTATTTATTTGACAGAGATCACAAGTAGACAGAGAGGCAGGTGGGGGGGTTGAGGGGGGAGCAGGCTCCCTGCTGAGCAGAGAGCCCAATGCAAGGCTCTGTCCCAGGACCCTGGGATCATGACCTGAGCCAAAGGCAGAGGCTTAACCCACTGAGCCACCCAGGCACCCCAATTTTAAGTGATTTTTTAAGTGATTTTTCTTTAAGTGATTTTAACATTTTATACATACTTTTAAACCTTGATAAACTCTCCAGAAGCTATACACTACTTCAGCTGGAATCACTACACCTCTACACAATATTTTGTAGTACAAAAATACTACAAAGAACTTTGATACTCCCATGAATACTCAAACTAGGTGGCAAATTACATATTCCCTTTTATAGTTATTATCTGTTATCTTTGGGGAAAAAAAGATACTGTTCACATTCACATTCGACATAGCTTTGAAAATGTTAACCATTTTTTAGGTATACTAAAGAAAAAATTTTCTGTTATCTTTGGGGAAAAAAAGATACTGTTCACATTCACTTTCAACATAGCTTTGAAAATGTTAACAATTTTTTAGGTATACTGAAGAAAAAAACAACTTTAAAGTTGATAAAATTAGAATTGTGTGGAGTACTAAAACAAAGAATAGGAGTCAAAAGGGTTCAGGTTAAAGCAGACATTGGCTAAGTGAACAAGAACACCTAAAAACTGGATATAATAATCCCTCCCCATCCCTAACTCAGAGGGTCATTTTAAGAGCCGAAGAAATAATACAGGTGAAAATGCTTCATATCACATAAGGTGAAATTACTATTAGCAATATTCTCATATTTTTTCAACATAGTTCTCTTTATTTTTTATGAGGTATCTTATAACCAACCCTAGTTCCTTCTCTATAATTACCATTAAAATATACTAAAATAAAGGATTATCCACTATCTCGCCAAACTCAAAGAGAGCAAAAGGAAAGGTATCCCAACCCCTATTAGAAATTTAGTATAGTGCTTTTAGGGACTTGATAAAGGAAGAATTTTGCTTTAGATCTGATATTTAAGGTTCCTGTTGGTTATTCAACCATCCTTAAAAGGACACATCAAAACTAACTGTAGGATTCTGTGTAGCGTTTAGTGAGGTTTTAACACAATAAAAGCATGCACCAGAACAAAAATTTATAGTAAAATGAACACATTTTATGAAACTAACTACTATATATATATATATATTCAGTAACATGAGACACGAAATGGTATGTAAGCTAATTTGCCAACGGATCAAATGCTACATGATCAATCCTAAAATTACTTATCAAAAATGTATCTTAATTTAGTTCCGGACTACCGAAATAAAATATCACCATAAAAAAATGTATCTTAAGTAAGATTTCTGATTATAGAATATGAATATAATCATATATTCATTCAATCAACATATATGCTTTTCTTAGTAGCATTTTAAAGAGTGTCCAATTTGCCAAAAGCTTTTCAGGCAGATGATCAATATCAGTATTCTTAAAGTTAGAAAGAGCAAAGGCAAAGATAGAGAGGTATAAAAGCAGTAATTCCAAGAACGACAAATACTTTAATATGATAGAATAATACACAGGGAGAAAAATCTGAAAAGATTGAGAAGGGCTGGATAATGGAAGGTCTGATATATTTTATTGTAAAATTAATGGGAAGTTATTAAAAAGGTCTTAGAGAAGTTCTTTATAACCTATACTCCCTTCTTAGAGAACAGTCCCTAACCCAAACTCATTATGAGTCTTTGCAGTCATATTGTTACTTATCAGTACACTGAGAACTCCATACTTCTATTGCTATAATTGACCAGACCAGGAGTACATGTTCTATACAGGGCCAATCAAGTTTTCTCATTAAGAATTTATAACTGTGGCACAGAATAAGTGAGTCAGTTAACTGTAGATATTAAAGAGTTCATGGAAATTAAGAAGTTGGGAGTACCATTTAGGGGCCATATAAAAGAGAATCAGTATATAGAAGATATAAAAAAGTATACATACATAAAGAAGAAATAGGAGATGTAGCCCTAGAAAGAAAGCAAGCCTCTAGTTTCCTGTTCAGAAGTCACGACTATATATCTCACCTTTGGATAAAGTGAGATGTCCCTCTACCCTTCCAATAAATCTAATTTTTGTTTAAGCTAATTGAAATGGGTTTCTATTCCATGCAATCCTGACAAAACAAACTGATTAATGCTTGCAGTTAATCTAAATAATAAATTAGAGGACAAACTGGCTAGAAACAGGTAGAACATTTAAACTAGGGAAGTTCTCAAAAGAAAGCCATAGTAGCAAATATAGGCAGATTATGATGAAAGAAAAGTAGCCAATATTGTGCAGGTCCATAAAAGCTTAATTTAAACAACAGAGTTTCAGGAAGTTGAAACAGTATCAATTGCCTCAAGAGACTAGAAGAAGCAGGTCAGTGATGCTTTTATGAGAATAATTTCAACAAAATAATTGGGACAGAAATAATATTTTAAAAAGTTAAGAAATAAGTGGTAGAAAACAAACACAACTAAGAAATTTCTTTTAAAAAGGATGCCTTGGGGGGGCGCCTGGGTGGCTCAGTGGGTTAAAGCCTCATGATCCCAGGGTTCTGGTATTGAGCCCCGTATCCGGCTCTCTGCTCAGCAGGGAGCCTGCTTCCTCCTCTCTCTCTGCCTACTTGTGATCTCTGTCGGTCAAATAAATAAATAAAATATTAAAAAAAAAAAAAAAAAAAAAAAAGGATGCCTGGGTGGCTCAGTTGGTTAAGTCTCTGCCTTCCAGGTCATGATCCCAGGGTCCTGGGATTGAGTCCTTCATCAGGTTCCTTGCTCAGCAGGGAGCCTGATTCTACTTCTGCCTGCCACTCTCACTGCTTGTGCACTCTCACACAGCTCTCTTTCTCTCCCCCTGACAAAGTCCTAAAAAAAAAAAAAAGAAAGAAAGAATGAAAGAAAAGAAATTTCTTTTAAGGAATGTGATGATTAAAAGAAGTTTGGGGGACAACAGTATTAAAAAAAAAGTATTAGAAAAAAGAGAGAGAGATGTAAACTTTTTTTAAGCAAAGAGTCAGGGGAAAATGAAAGCCCCGACTGCAAAAGAATGGAATGATATTCCAAAGGGAGCAGAAATCTAGGAAATTATAGCCTCAATGAGATCAAACAACTTTTCCTTAAGATTGATTAATAGCAACAAAAACCAATGGCTATAATTCCAAGAAATCTTAAAGTCAAAGGAAGAAAAGTTGCGGTGCCTGGGTAGTTCAGTCATTAAGCATCTGCCTTCAGCTCTGGTCATGATTCCAGGGTCCTGGGATCAAGCCCTGCATGGTAGTCCCTGCTCAGCAGAAAGCCTGCTTCTCCCTCTCTCACTCCTCCTGCTTGTGTTCCCTCTCTGTTTTGCTTGTCTGTCTCTGTCAAATAAATAAATAAATAAAATCTTAAAAAAAAAAAAAAAGAAAAAGAAAAGCTGAGGAAACTCACTTTATTAAATATTGTGCATCACTCAGTAGAAGCAGTGACTAGGTGAGTGATGCTGAGAACAAAGGAATAGGAGTAGATTGGGCTTAGGAAAATACAGGTTTGAGCCACAAATGGGGAATATGATGAGAAGTTAAGAAGTAGATCAAGGATCTTATTGACCAAAGGCTTCAGAGGATATAACAAAAAAGAGAAAAACCACAAACTGGTACTGTAAGGAAAAAGTGAGTTACTAACAATTTAGGTAAGGATAACTTCAAGTATAATTCATTATATAACCTAGTAATGATATACCCTTAACTTCTAACTCACAAAAATTAAATAAGGCTATTCAGAAATGTTTCTGCCTTAAAAACTGAAAAATGTTCTATTTTAAATTTAAATTTAAGAAATACTGATATATATTTCATAGTATTTTAAAAATTAAATAACTCAGAGGTGCCTGGGTGGCTCAGTGGTTAAGTGCCTGCCTTCGGCTCAGGTCATGATCCCAGAGTGCTGGGATCAGGTCCCGCATCAGGTTCTCTGCTCGGCAGGAAGCCTGCTTCTCCCTCTTCCACTCCCCCTGCTTGTGTTCCCTCTCTTGCTGTCTCTCTCTCTGTCAAATAAATAAATCTTTTTAAAAAATTAAATAACTCAGACCTTTATCTTACTCTGTATTCAAAAATCAACTGTGGATGTATTGACTTACATATAAAAAATAAAACTCCAAAAACTTAGAAGAAAATATAGTTAACTATCTATTAGACCCAAAGTAAGGGAAAATTTCTTATACAAAATGCAATTACAAGAAAAGATTGATAAATTCAACTAAAATTAAAATTTTGTTTGTTTTTCTTTCACCAAAAGATACCATAGCAGTGATAAGAATAAGAGCCCAGGTTTATAAACACCAGGAAATTCCACAATAATATTTTGTTTTATATCCAGCATTAAATCTAATCAACTCCAGCACTTTACTAACAAACTATGCACATAACTAAATAACTGATCCAATTTGTTCTTTAAAGAAATAATAATAGTTTGCACTGAAGAGTTAATGAATGGGAAAAATCAGCAGTTCATGAACTGCATATAAAATTTTCACTACTTTTTGCTTGTAAATTCATTTTTTTTAACAATTTTTTTTAAAGATTTTATTTATTTATTGACAGAGATCACAAGTAGGCAGAGAGGCAGAGAGAGAGAGAGAGAGAGGAGGAAGCAGGCTCCCTGCTGAGCAGAGAGCCCGATGCGGGGCTCGATCCCAGGACCCTGAGATCATGACCTGAGCCGAAGGCAGAGGCTTTAACCCACTGAGCCACCCAGGCACCCCTAATTCTATTCTCTATTCTATTCTATTCTATTCTAATTCTTTAATTGAATCAACTAACTTTTGAGTGCCTGGTACATGTTAAGTGATACAATATTTTCAGGCTTTCTATGGTTGTTCATTTGGACAGTTTGTGAATCCAGAGGTCAAAACTGTGTAACTTTACCCTTTCTGTAACAAATCTAGAATAGATATTAAGTGCGTGCTTGCTGATCACAATGATATAAATTATTCTAAATATTTGCCAAAAGGTAAAACATTTAAAACTGTCCCTCCCACAAACTCCTTAAAATAAAGTGAAAAGACAAGTTACGAACTGAGAGAAGACATTCACAGCATACACAAAGAATTAACATGAAGAGGAATTTCACTGATAAGGAGTTATAAAAGGCCAATAAACATAAAAAGAATTGTTCTACATCAGTGATGATCTGGAAAATGCAAATCAAGACTACAATGTGGTAACACACATTCTACACTCTTCTGATTTGTAAAACTTAAAGACAATATCAATTGTTAGAGAACATGGATAATCAAAGGATCTTTCATCTCATATATTGCTGATATGAATACAAATTGCTACAATCATACTGGAAGTCGGGCATAATCTTCTGGAGTTGGGCATTCACCTACCCTGTGAGACAGCAATTTTACCTTTAGGTATATAATAAAAATTCTTATATGTATACAACAGGAAAAATGCATAGAATGTCCACAGTAGCATTTTTCACCATTACAAAAACCAAAGAGTAACTAAATGCTCAACAAGGGAGAGTGAGTGAATCAATAACCAAATATCCAACAAGGGAAGAGCTGATGATAGTTTACTCATGAAATATTATACAGAAATTAAAATGACTACAGCAACATCCAATGATATGAATAAAAAAATCAAGTTCAGAAAGATTATATTCAACATAATTATGCAAAAACAACTAAAATAAAAGACACGTCTTTTTGAATGACATATCCAGCAAAGCTATATACAAATAAAGCAAAAGAATGAAAACAGGACTCATGACCTTAGTTGTCAAGAAGGTGGAGATAACCGTAGGTTAAGTTCCTAGCTTTTTGGGGAGGTGGGGAGTGAATAGTGGTCCATGGGTGCCTATTACAGTGACTGATATATGGATGGATAATTAATCCAATGCACTGTACCTAAGGTTTAGTAAAAGTAAAAAAAAAAAAAAAAAAAAAAAAAGAAGAAGAAAGAAAAAACAAATATAATGAAATTAGTTCAATGAAAATTCTGAAACAGGCAAAACAAGAACCTCCTTAGAGAATCACTATGGTGGCAACTACAGGAAAGGGGAAACAATATGATTAATGTGTAAAACATATGATATTTAACATATGTATGTATGATATTTAGATATGTAAGTATGTCTTCTATAATCTAAAACAAATTCCAAATTCTGTCATAACAGCTTTCCAATAAATCAAGGTATATTTGAGCCTGGGAAGCAAAGCTTTAACTAATTAGAAAAAGCAAATCACTACTGAGTTTCTAGAATAGATAGATGTTAATAACAGTATATGTTATGTAATTCTTATGTATCAGTTCATCTTTATAATGTGACACCAACATTTACCCTCAAATCTAAGGTATTTATTATCAAATACATTCCTCCCATGCTTTCCTGTTCATTTTAAACAGACAATATTTATACACATAATATTACACAATTGTTAGATTCTGAAAAATGAAACATGACAATTGAACTAATTTCAAATAAAGTTTTATTAGATAAAATTAAGAGAAGCCAGAATGTATCAAAATAAATGTTTTCTACTTCTGCTTTTCTAAGATATTAGAGGCTTTTTGACTAATGTTTTCCCATCCGAAATATAAAATATCTTTTTAAAGCTTTTAAATACTTTTCAATTTTCCAACTTTGCTGCCAACTTTGAACACTGCTGTATACCTAAAGTTAATCATATTAAATGTTATATGATCCTCTCACAAAGTAAAACTGGTATTTGAAATACAACAGACATTTGATAATTGTTCAATGCAGTACATCTTACAAGGAAATGATGCAGAAGTAACTATTCTTTTTTTTAAGATTTTATTTATTTATTTGAGAGAAGAGAGCACACATGAGAGAAAAGCAGAAGGAGAGGGAGGAGCGGTACAAGCAGACTGTACTGAGCACAGAGACTGATGCAGGGTTTGATCCAATTACCTCGAGACAGTGACCTAAGCTGAAATCAAGAGTTAGATGGTTAACCCACTGAGCCACCCAGGCACCCTGAGAAGTAACTATTCTATTTAAATATATATACATCTGCAAGTTTTAAGTGATATTTATCTCTACAAACTACTACTCCTCTTTTTTTTTGTTTAAAAGGTGGCACATAGGGGCGCCTGGGTAGCTCAGTGGGTTAAAGCCTCTGCCTTCAGCTCAGGTCATGATCCCAAGGTTCTGGGATCAAGCCCCGCATCAGGCTCTCTGCTCAGCAGGGAGCCTGCTTCCTCCTCTCTCTCTGCCTGCCTGTGATCTCTGTCTGTCAAATAAATAAAATCTTTGAAAAAAAAATAAAAATAAATAAAAGGCGGCACATAGGAATAACCTGATAAAAGGCATAAAAATCTTCTGTTGCCAAATTTGAAAAGCAAAAAGAGAAGAGCCCAAGGAATCAAATGCAAAGCCCTGGGGTAAACAGACAATGCCTAGAAGATGCCCCACTACCAGTCATTTGTGAATGAAGTTGTACAAGACTAGAAAAATCTGTATTATATTAGAGATAACAGAAAAACAATCTATTTAGAGCCATCATTTTGTAACACTAGTTTCAGCACAGTTTTTACCTAGATAAAAGGTATTTGGCAAGTCATTTAAAGATAGGGCTTATTAATAAAGTATGCAGCATTTCTGTAAGAGTAGCAATAATCAAATCTAAGCTGAAAAACCACACTGTATCAATTATTCAGAGTTGATGCTATGTATCATTGTCCATTACTAAGTCTGCACTGTACTCTTCACTTTTCTTCTCAACTGTATCTCAAAGTACTGACTTAAAATCAAACTATTTTTATATAAAGTCAGTAAAGCCAGTTAGATTCAAATATCTGTAACTAGTGGAAAGAAATTTTCTTAACCTATAGCTACTTCTATCTTAAAAGGCTATGAACCTCATTTTTCTTTAAAATTCTAATAAGTGGGATAAAGGGAAGAAAAATATTAAATCAATACATTGTATACCTTCAATTACACAACATTGTATGTCAAATATATCTCAATTAAAAGTGGGGGGACAGAGAGAAAATGGATTAAAATGCCTTGGGACTTATAAGTTGGAAAATTTCATCAGTTATCTCTGAGTAACAGAACTATGAGCAAGTTTTATTTTCTTTGTGCTTTCCTATATTTATAGATTTTCTACAGTGAACATGTATTATGTTTAAAATTTAAAAGAACTGTAGGGGTGCCTGGATGGGTCAGCTGGCACTTAGTTAAGTGCCAGTTAAGCAACCAAATCAATTTCAGCTCAGGTCATGATCTCAGGATTGTAGGTTCAAGTCCCACATCAGGCTCCATGCTGAGTGTGGAGCCTGCTAAAGATGGTCTCTTCTTCTCCCTCTGCCCTTCCCACTCGTGCTCTGTCTCTCTCTTTAAGGAAGAAAAGAAGAAAACGAAAAGAATTATAAATTCCACCTTGCCTATCCTGCTTACTTTCTCATACTACATTCCTCCAACCCACCATAAAATCTTAATCATCCCAACAGAGACATTCTACTTTCTGGCATCAATGCAAAATTAGATGTCACCTAATTGCGCACAAATGGGTAAAATAACTGTGTTGTGTGTAGGTGTAACATAAGTAGTGCAGAAATCCCTTTTAAACTTTTCAAGGGAATATTTTTGGGACAAGGGATTCAAAAATGTTAATTTCTTAGGCAATGATTATAATCAATTTCTTTCTTCTTTCTTTTTTTTTTAAGATTTGATTTGAGACAGAGAGAACAAGAGAGCACAAGTGGGGAGGAGAGGAAGAAGCAGACATCCCGCTAACCAAGGAACTCAATGCTGGGCTCAATCTCAGAACCCATGGACCATGACCTGAGTCTCACGAAAGCAGATGCTTAACCAACTGAGCCAACTCAGGAGCTCCTATAATCAACTTCTGCTGGAAATGTCAAGACATTTCTCATTGTAGGTGACAAATGGAGGGCATCTTTTCATCGGTGTACTGAGTGCCTACTAAGTGCCAAACACAAAGCTTGATTACACAGGAGCTTAAAATTTTAAAGCTAAATTTATCTTATGGATAGACTACAGAGAAATGGAAAATCATTTGGAAGAATTTCAGCAAACATTTGACAACTTTCACCAGAAATAGTAATTATTAAATAATGAAAACCTGCAAAAAGGTTCTTTTTGCACTCTTAGTCTTTGTAGAATATTACACCTTATTCCCAATGACAAAGAACTGCTAAATTATAGACTACCAACAGAACACAGAAATCATTTTTGTTATAGAGGCACCTAACAAACAGTATAAAATTTATATTAAAGTTAACTCTGGTTAATTACATTTTTGGTAATTTTTTTTAAAGTTCACACATCCATAACACTGCAATGCAAAATATTTACAGATCCATAGAACTGTGACAGCTCAAAATATGGTATAGTAGAAAACACACAGATCTGATTTCAAACTCAGATTTACAGTGTAACCATGAATGATCTACCTAATAGTCCTAAACAGTTTCCTGAACTGTCAAATGGAAATAACAACCTTATTGGACTATAGTAAAGATTAAATAAGGGAGATAAGAGTATCAAGCACAATAACTGACATACAGCAAATGTTCGATTACTGTTATTTGTACTCTCTTCTAGAAAGTGAAGTCGTATCTTCTCAACTTTATAACCTCCAATATGTGATAGATTTTGTAGATATTCAATAAATGTTTCTTGAAATGAATCCCTGTAACTTAAGGCTAACTACCTCAACCTTCCACTTGAGCAAGTTACCTCTACTTAAAAAAATTCTGCTAAGAAAAGAATTTGAGATTCTTGGCCTACTACTTTTTATTAGGCATTTTGATGACAATAAATCACTAATAATCAACATGGTAACTTTATTAGTATGGTATTCAATATCTGAATCTGCAGTCTACCAAATTACTGTTGTAACCAATATTTCCATTTTGAGATTCTTTAGTTTTTATTAATCCAGTTTCCTTAAAAATAAAATTTAATTTCTTTGGCCCTACAAAAAAATATCTAAGTTTCCACTTCAAATAAAAGATAAAGAGAACAGTTGATAAAACAAGTTAGTTATGAGATAAAAATTAAAAACTGCAAATTGTTTATATTTTTAACAGCCTATTTTTATTTTCTACAGCAAATATTCTTCCTTATACATTGAGGCCCCTAACCATCAAAGTTTATGTGTACTTTATTAATGATTCCTTGTCAAATTAGCCTCCTAAATTACTAGCAAGAGTTAGAAACATTACTCCATAGAAATATTACAGTAATTTAACAAGGCAGAACACCATGGGTTCAGATTTTGTTTTGTCTTTCCACAACTGAAGGTTATTAATAAGCCAATTCCAACTCAAGTAGTAAAGTATTTCAAATTCTGCAATATAATTTGAAAACCAGTTTTAAAATGTTGGCTATTACATTGGTGCTTGAGTGGCTCAGTCAGTTAAGTGTCTGCTTTTGACTCAGGTCATGATTCCAGGATCCTGGGATCAAGCCTAGTGTGGGGCCCCCTACTTGGGGGGGGGGGGCGGGGAGAGTCTGCCTTTCCCTCTTCCTGCTCTTGTGCTCTTGCTCACTCTTTCTCCCTCTCAAATAAATAAAAAAAATCTTTTAAAAAAATGTTGGATATACAATGTTTCTAAAAATAAGTATCAATTTCATTAAAAGTAGGTTGTAACATGTAACTTTCAGAGTGACACAAGTATTCCTGAGACAAGATAGGGCAAAGTAACAATTTTTAACTACTAAACACCAGTTTTAAAACTTGCTACGTAATTATTTAAATACTTAAAATCAGTATGTCAGAGAAGCATTAAGAACTACATTTTAATTTCTCAATTTAAATAAATTCAAACCACTTACACGCTTTTTAAAAACTGGTTCTCCGAACAAGTTTGAGAAACATTTGGTTACGATATACTAATTTCATGACCAAATGAAATAGTAAAGAAACAGATGGATATACTTGGTGAAGCAAATTTTATCACAATTTATCTTCAGTGCTGATATAAATAATGTTCTCAATTAATTTAATATATATTATATTTATATTTATAAAGTCCAAATGCAGTAACTTTTATTAAAACCAGGAGTCAAATACACCAAGAAAAATGACCTGGATATACTTGTCAACTTATAAGGTAATACTTAATAAAAATCGTTCTTTTTCTGGAAGGCGTTAGACTTTCTAAAAAAAAAAAAAAAATCTAACTTTAGATTAGGTGTTCCCCTACTTTGATCCCATTTTTTAAATAGTCATATTTAAAATTTCTTATCTCTTCGGCTTGCTTCCTTCATACTGTCAAAATTGATCTTATTAAAATTCCCTAAGTGTTTTAACACGTATGAAAATATATTTGCAGGTCCAGCGCCAAAATGAGTGTCTTTTATGACAATTCTGTAAAACACAAATAAGGATGCCAAGTACTTTCTAATTCTGAAGCCACTCTATTCAAAGAAAAATGCTCCTGGCCAGTTTTGCAATTTTTTTCTCAGTCAGAACCAAAATGATGCTTTTCATATTTCAAGACTAGGCAGTGGAAACCATTTCCAACGTGCCTCAAACAAACCTTATTTTAAAAGCTCATGTAAATTAATAAAACAATAAATTTCATCCATTTAGCAAATCGGTATGCTGTAAGACTTTATAAAAGGCTAAGACTAATTAAACTACTATATGGCAACATGTTCAATGACATGAAGTTCAAAGCTGATTCAAAGGATTCCAAGTTAGCAACCCTGCATTGGTATACCTTGTTGAAATCTCTACTTTTGCTCACTAAATATCAAATATAACAATGCCTTCAAGCTTACATCTAACTGCACAATAAACTGAAGTTATAAAGGGATCTATCAAAAAATATACTTAAACAGCAGAACAGAAGCAGTTGCAGTACTTAATTCTGGCATCATCAACAATCAACCCTTCAGGGTCTAGATTCAATCTTTTAAAAAAGAATCAACAGTCTAACGCATACACACAAAAAATATATCTTTTCTTAATTCCTATCTCCAATATTCGAGTAGTTAGAAGACGTCTACAGTAAAACACACCAAAATAAATATAAGTAAAAAAACAAGCATAAAATTTTAATCCAGATATGACTATCTCTGGAACACCCCAAAGTAATAAAAAATAAACTCAACAGAATAGCGTAGGTACCCCTGCATAGCACAGACTTAAGGACAAAAATCATGCCTATATCACTAAATATTTAGACGTAAATGGAAAATACTACTACTACTCGACATACTCAACTGATCAACGAATCTATTTTCTTCTCATCTTCCGCAGGCATGTGGTGCCCAACATTCTCCCTCAGTCTACTGCTAGCTCATTTGTAAACAACTTCTGTAGCTCTTTCTCTGGTATTCAAACGGGAGGGAAAATGAAAGTCTGAAAAGCATCAGCATCTGAGCTTCCGGATCTGAGCAGGGAGTAGCAACGAAGGGGACCATATACCTATCATCTGGTTAAAGAAAGAAAGAGAGCAGAAAAGGTAGCCCTCCTATTAGAGGGAAGAAATTCAGTCACCTGAAGAGGGATAATGAAGTGAGGCAAGCATTTGGTATGACACGCTTTAAAAAGAAGAAGAAGAAAGAAAGAGAGAAAAAAACTTGTCTGGGGGCTGGAAGTTATGGGGGCGCTCTTTGTGCGGAGTCGGAGGGGAAGGGGAGGGACGAGAAAACAGCTTGGGAGTCATTCAAAGGAGTTTAAGGAGCGGTGTACAAGGGAAAGGCGGGGCGGGGCCTGGCCTGGCGAAGGGAGAGGGCTACAGGGGCGTCCGCGGGCGGCTCTGACACCAGGGAGGGGGCGGTGAGTTGGCCGCTGCGGGGACCGGGCGGGGGAGGGGGGCAGACTGCAGGCAGCCGACAGACATGGGGTCCCTCTGGTAGGTAGACTCAAATTAAAGTGGTGGCAGGCCAGAGCTGTGGCGGGAGAAGAGAGTCCGGCTCCCGAAGGAAGCGGCTCCCGAGTGACATCCCCGAGTTTCCGCACTTAGCGGGCTAGGGGCGCGGCAGCCCTACGGTTTCCCCGGGCTCCCGACCCCGCGCCAGACTTTCTCCCTCGTTCCTTCCCCAGCGCCTCCCGCCCGGGCCGCGGCCCTTACCTGCAACTCCGTGAGCAGAATCTCCCCCCGTTCGGGGTTGGACGCCATTGCGCTCCGCTCTGGACTCCGCACCTGGCCGCGGCCGCCGCTGGCGATGGGAAAAGGCGGGACGGGACCCCGGGCGGGGGCTGAGGAGCGGAGAAAGAAAGAAAGAAAGAAAAGAAAAAAAAAAAAAAAACAAAAAAAAAAACCTAGGGATTCATGGAGGCGCAGCCCCTGCTGGAGGTGCGGCTTATTTCGCCCGGTTCATGGAGAGCGGCGGGGAGCGAGGGCATTCGTAGCGGGCTCCCCCTCGCCGCCCGCCGCCTCTGCCGCCGCCGCCCGCCCGCGCCTGATTCTGTTCACTCAGTTGTTCCCTCTGGGCGACGCCAGGAGCCGCCTCAAGATTCTCGGTGCGGGGCGCTGCTGCCGCAGCTGCAGCTTCTCCTGTCGCACCATTTGGCTGTCACTGCGTCGCAAAAGCGGCTTCACTTGGCGGCTGCCGGAACACGTGACGGCCCCGGCCGCTACCTCCAGTAGCGAGGGGGAGGTGGGACGGAGAGGACCCCGAGGGCGGGAGCAGCGCGGTGGGCGGGGCGGCTTCCGACCGGGCTCCGCGACTGGGGCAGTCATGGACCCCGCCCGGGTGAAAATGAGGGGAAAGGACTGGACTCGCGTCTCTTGGGAGGCGGGAAGAGGAAGAAGAAACACACGCCCGCTTTTCTGCTGCGTTTAACGGCCCTACCGTGAACACTAGAACTCGGGAGCTTACTCTTTTGTTTTTTTTTTGTTTTTGTTTTTGTTTTTTTTTTCCCTAGCGCCACTTTTCTTGTCGAAGTTTAGGCCTAACGTAAACGAGCTCCATTCTATCCTCCATAACCTAAAGAGTTTCGGGGCTCAAATTTTATAAGATTGTTCCCCGGCCACCTCCCCACCGACGCAGGCTGTTAATCTTGCCTTTTGCTCCCTCCCACTCGCAGCGCCCCATTCCGACCAGTAAGGTGCACAGCTGTCTAAACTGGGGTGTGGTCTGTAGTTTTCAAGAAAGGAAAGCTCCTGGATCTCTAGCGGTCTCTAACGCACAGCTTCTAAGATGCCTTTTCCCAAGGGCTGAGCTGTTATGGTTAGGGGGTGTAGAACTCCACTGAGTTTAGATTTCTGATTAACTAGTTCCCGGATTATTTTAATTGAATGTAAAGTGAAGGAGGTGGAGCGGATTAGCCCCGTTCATGGGGGGGGCGGGGAGCCAACTTTCCTTTATGTGGTAAACATCCGAGCTAACCTGTCAATTAGTGACATATAGTTAAGTAGTGTAAGTTTTGGTTTAAGAAAACGACACTAGTATTCGGGAATGTCAATAAAGTTACTAACTGGTAGCCTTTGTTTTGTCTCAGCAGTGAATGGATATTCCAGGCAGCTGAGTAATTTTAGATTGAGGCTGAAATACAATGTCTTTGTTAAAAGCTACTCTGAGAAGGTATTAGGGGTTATTTAGTTAGATAGCTACCTGAAAGGCTTAATTGGCATACTTCTTAAGAAATATAATATTTTGTACTTCTCTGACACTCCATGTGAGATAGCTCTGTTGGGGTGATGCTAGGACTTGTGTTTATCTTTTTGACTTCTCAAGTCTCCTGCATTAATTTGACATTTATTGAAGATCTAGAGTTTTATGACCACTATGAGTTTCTGAACTCCAATCATAATATGTGATAAGGAATTTTTCTGTCCTGTATTTTAAATGTTTGCAACATATATGTTTAATGCATTGCTTTGATTGAAATGATAATTAAAATATATGCAATAGCAACACTTGGGAAAGCCAGCATATAATTGCCCTTCCTAGTAACTAAGAGCCAGACAGCGGCATAAGCCCTGAAGTTACATATACGATTAAGAGAGTCCTTGTCCCTGGAGTGATTGAGTCTTTTGGAGAAACAGACTTGTGTCCAAATAAATACGATGGAATTTTTAAATGGTAGGCGCAAAATGTTAGGGAAGCAATGCATTCAGATATGTATAGACATATATAATGTGTGTTTGTGTGATAAAGTATGCATAACATAAAATTTACCATTTGAACAATTTAAAGTTACATATATTTTACTTATTTTTGCCTTGCCTTACTGGATTGCCTTAATGGATTTGACATGGCTGACATGCACATAGTTGGTGCTTAAAGACAGAATTAAAAATTACCTATGTAAACGGGCTCCTGACTGGCTCAGTTTGTAGAGCATGTGACTGTTGATCTTAGGGTTGTAGGTTTGAGCCCCATATTGGGTACAGAGATTACTTAAAAATAAAATCTTTTAGGGGCGCCTGGTTGGCTCGGTGGGTGGGTTAAAGCCTCTGCTTTCGGCTCAGGTCATGATTCCAGGGTCCTGGAGTCGAGCCCCGCATCGGGCTCTTTGCTCAGCAGGGAGCCTGCTTCCTCCTCTCTCTCTGCCTGCATCTCTGCCTACTTGTAATCTCTTTCTGTCAAATAAATAAATAAAAATCTTTTTAAAAAAATCTTTAAAAAAAATTTACCAATGTAAGAACTTAGAAACATGGTCAAAGAGCATTCTTTTAAAAAATAAATTCGGATATCAGAAAATGTTCCTATTTTAGCACCACGGAATTTTTGAACTAGAAGAGACTTAAAATGTCTAACATAACTCAATACAGATAAAAAAGGAAATAGTCCATAATATAATTAATAAAGAGCATGGCAACAGTATTACTTAGTGGCACAGATGTAGAATGAACATAAATCTAATTGCTAGTCCCAGCCTTTTTTTACCTACACCATGATACTATAAGTACTTTAAAATAGAATCCTCATGGGATACCTGGGTGGCTCAGTCAGTTAAGCACCTGATTTTGGCTCAAGTCATGATCCCAGGGTCATGGGCTCCCTGCTCAGCAGGAAGACTGCTTCTCCCTCTGCCTGCAACTCCCCCTGCTTGACTCACTCTCTCTCTCTCTCTGACAAATAAATAAAATCAAAAACATAAAAATAAAAAAACTTATTAAAAAATAAAATAGAATCTTCATTTACACTGAACTCAAAGCATTATAGTCCCTCATTTTTTAACCAAAGAAAAAGACTTCAAACTGTACATATTTCTAGAGCTCAAAAAGTTTTAATTTGATATATCACATGTGAATGTAACAAATATAAAAAGTTTTTAAAGATATGGGAATTATTTCTGATTAGGTTTACTGGGGAAAATAGTGCATACAAAAGGGAGGCCAAGACTATATAAAAACTGCATGACACTCTGGAAAATGTAACAGTTTAAACAATAAATTAGTTTAATTTAAGCTGAAAACTACAATACAGTTCATAGTCTCTGTTTAGGAAAAAAAATGTAATAGGACATGGGACATACTTATCAGAATGAAGCACACTTGAAAAAGTTTTAATGGAAACTCATATCACGTTGCTTCAGATGAATTGTATCCAGTCACCATTTGCAAATGGTTTTAGGGAATCCTAGTGTATGTTAACTCAAGTTACGTTCTAATTTATATTAACAATAAAAAAGAGGAAAGCTTGTTGTTGCTGTTTTTCTTGTTTTAAATAAATGTCCATGTAAGAAATAAAGACCGAAAAATAACTGGATTGTATCACTAGTTATGCAGGTGCCTTTAAAAATATTTCATAAATATTTAAAGGTCTTTAAGAAATAGAAATGAACAGGATGACTGGCTGGCTCAGTTGGTAGAGCATGTGACGCTTGATCTTGAGGTTGTGGGTTTGAGCCTGATGTTGGGTATAGAGATTACTTAAAATCTTTTGGAAAGAAAGGTAGAAATGACCAAACATATAGAAATAGTTTCAATTAACAATAATTAATTCAATAACAATAATTATTTTGTTTTCCTTTTTTTAAAGATTTTTACTTATGTATTCAAGAAAGAGAACAAAGTAGGGGTGGTGGAGGGCAAGGCAGAGGGAGAAGGAAAAGCAGACTCCTCACTGAGCAGGGATCCTGACTGGAGGCTTGATCCCAGGACCCTGAGATCAGGGCCTGAGCTGAACAGAGACAGACACTTAACTAACTGAACCACCCAGGCACCCCTGTTTTCCATTTTAAGTTGGAAGAAATGTTATTGGAAAAAAAAACTAGTAAAGCTGAACTTTATTTTTTTGTCATTGTTATCTTTTGTGCTGTTGGTGAGAAACATTCAGATATTCAGATGATAAGTCACCTCTTTTCCCTTGATCCTAAATGAAATGAGATAAGAACCATATATCCAAGGAGAGAGTTAGAAACCTTTTTTTTTGTGAGCCACAGTGTTTTTATTGTCTTGTATTTTTCATTTACCTTTTGCTCTTCCTTAATATTTATTAAAATTCTTCTGAAAATTCAAGCTTATCTATCCCAACAGCATTATGGGGAATCAAGGGAAGGGTTTTTGTTGTTGTTATTTTGGTTTGGTTTTGTTATTGTTTTCTTTCTTTCTTTCTTTCTTTCTTTCTTTCTTTCTTTCTTTCTTTCTTTCTTATTTATTTGAGAAAGAGGGAGAGAGAGAGTGAGAGAGGGAGAAGCAGACTCCCCACTGAGCAGGGAGCCTGGTGTTGGTTTGATCCCAGGACCCGGAGGTCATGACCTGAGCTGAAGCCAAATGCTTAACCAATTGAGCCACCCAGGTGCCCCTGTTACTGTTTTTTCAATGTTAATGTTGATAGAAAAGGAAAAGAGTAACCATCCCCCCCAAAGGATCAAAGTGAAGTAGCAGTGATAATCAAAGTGACAGACTCCCAAAGGAGAGACAAAACTCAGAGAGACAGAATCAGAATTACTTGGTCACCATCCTCTTCCTTAAGCAACCCCCTGTAGAGATTATTCAATTGTATGCATGAGGATAATTTTGAGAGCAAGATTGTTAAAGTCAAGTTCACAGTAGAGTCAGCTGTAGTGACTGTAGCAGATACTCTTGGAGGTGTCTGCTCAACTCTTTTCTCCTTCTCTAGGAATTTCCCCAATTCTGTGAGAAGTCTCTGTAGCCATGTTGGTTCTGCTTGCCCTAGATCTTCCAGTAAACTATGGGTAGATCATGATAGAACATATCTAAGTTTAGTCAACGAGATTCTTACTCCAAGAATTTGGAAATAAAATATTGGAATACTGATCATCTGGTGGCCCTGGAGTTAAAAGTACTAGAATGGCCATTTTCTGTCATACATAAAAGAGGCAGAAAAATCTGCTCTTGGAAAGAGAAAAGTCCTTCCTTCCTGTCACTGGAAATATAATGCTTACTATGGCATACCCGGTCTTTGTCTTCATGGAACTTATAGTTTAGTTAAAGGAACATAATGACAAAGAAGGTGAATTCAGGATACTTTGTGGGTTTTTTTTTTTTAAGTTTTCTTTATTTAGGTATTCTCTACACCCAACATGGGGCTCAAGGAGACCAGGAGTTGCATGCTCCTCTGACTAAACCAACCAGGTGCCCAGAATTCAGGGTACTTTGAACATAGGTCAGGCAGTCCTTTCCTGAGTACTTCACACTTAAGCTGAGATCTCACCGGTGAGTAAATATTAACTGGGCAAAAAAGGGTGTCAAGAACTTTCCAAGGAAACAGAATAACAGAGATAAAGTTCTAAGGGTGGAAGTAGAAACCTGTGTAAGCTCTGAAAGGCTAGTGGGGTCACAGCAGAGAGATTGAGCAATAAGTGCTCATAGAGCAGGTGCATCAGTTAGGATAGGCTAGGTTCTGCCAAACAGCAAATGATACAGAAAATCTCGATGGCCTGTAATAAGGCTTATTTATCTCTCACGCTACATACCACCATGACTCTGTTCCAAGTCATCTTCACTCTGAACTCAGGCTGACAGACTGGTTGCTACCTGCAACGTTGTAGAAGGAAAACAAAAGGAGTAAATCCCTACTGGCATAAAAGTGTGTGCTCACATTTCACTTTCACTTAGAAAAAAAAAGATTTTATTTATTTGTCAGAGAGAGAGAATGCAAACACAAAGCAGGGAGAGTGGCAGGCAGAGCAGGCAGAAGGAGAAGCAGACTCCACACTGAACAGGGAGCCTCATGTGGAACTCGATCTCAGGACCTTGGGATCATGACCCAAGGGGAAGGTAGACTCTCACTTTCACTCTTCAGCAAAACCTTTGCCATACCTGAAAGTAACAGGGGCAGGACTATATAATCCTCTGACAGAGAGAAACACAATAACAAAGGGCAGCACTGGGTGTGGGTGAGTAGTAACCCAGTTCCATACCACGTTTAAGATTTTGATGTTTATCCTAGGAGCAACGGAAAACCACTGAATACATTTACCATCAAAAGCCTCTCTCTGAGGGGCGCCTGGGTGGCTCGGTCAGGTGAGCATCCAACTCTTGATTTCAGGTCTTGATCTCAGGGTCAGGAAATTGAGCCCCGTGTCAGGCTCCAAGGTAGGTGTGGAGCCTGCTTAAGATTCTTTCTCCCTCTCTCTGCTCCTCCCCATCCCCTCTCAAAAAACAAACAAACAAACAAGCAAACAAACAACTCTGGCTGTTGTCAGAACAACAGTTTAGAAATGGCAAAGAGTAGATTTGGGGAGAAAAATTAGGGGGGTCGTTTCAGTTTTCCAGGCAGAAAAAGACAGTATTTTATAATAAAATCATGGCACTAAAAATGAAGAGAAGCCAAGAGATTTAAAAGATAAGAGGATCTAATGATATGCAAAGAGAAGTTGCAGTGAAAGAGACTATGTAGTCCTAGGATGGTGGGAGAAATATAGCTGAATTGGTTTTTTTTTTTTTTAAGATTTTTATGTATTTATTTGACAGACAGACATCACAAGTAGGCCAAGAGACAGGCAGAGAGAGATTGGGGGGAGTTGGGGGGCAGGGAAACAGACTCCCTGCTGAGCAGAGAGCCTGACTTGGGGCTCTATCCTAGGACCCTGAGATCATGACCTGAGCTAAAGGCAAAGGCTTTGACTCTCTGAGCCACCCAGGCGCCCTGCTGAATTGGTTTCTCATGTCTTACCATTTGCTGGCTCTAGTCCTCTGGGAAGATCAGCTACTCTGTTCTCTGTTCTTGGGTTTTCTATGTTCTTCTAATAAGTCTCCCTTTTGGCTTAAGCTAGTGTGTGTGTGTGTGTGTGTGTGTGTGTGTGTGTGTGTTTCTATATTTATTACAGAAAATTCTAGGATAACCATAAGCTAGGGACTCCCCTGTCTCTCAGAAAATTAAATAAGCTGTTTCATAGCCTCTAAAGTCAAGCCTCTATTTCTCCAATTTTTGGGACTGTGACAGGTTATTTACACATGCTTGCCTGCTTCTCTCCCCATCTAAAATACTCCCACAGCACTACCCCCACTGCCTGTGTCCCTTGGTTCTGCCTATATTGATATGGACCTGAAGTTCAACCCATGACCAGTTACCCAATACCAAGTGACATCGAGCAATTGTGAATTCATGAACCTGGTACCAAAGATTTAAGAGGAGTCATACTCTAGGATGTGATGCCTTTCACCTTGAATCTGGGTCTACCTCTCTCTTTCCACCCTCAACAGATTAACAAGTAAATCCTGCTCCTTTCCTGGGCTGTTACAGTTTCAGGGGCTTCTGATTCTCGACTGTTATTATGAATGAGATTGTTTGGAAATTTCTCCCCAAAATATACATGTTGTTCTGAAAAAGATACCAGAAAATACCATTTTCCTAGCTTGGCAAACCGAATCACCAAATGAATGGTAGTATTTTAAGTTTTATGTATTTGAAGTAATGAAAAAAAAAGTAAGTTTTAACAAGAACTGAGAAGTTAAACTTTTTATGTTAATCCTCAGGATCCATTTATACTCTTAAAAATTATCAGATTCCAGGGGTGCCTGAGTGGCTCAGTTGGTTAAGCCTCTGCCTTCAGCCGTGGTCATGATCTCAGGGCCCTGGTATCCAGCCCTGCATTGGTTTTCTGCTCAGTGGGGAGTCTGCTTCTGCCCTTCCTCACACCACCCCCACTTGTGATCTCTTTTTCTCTCTCTCAAATAAATAAATAAAAAAAAATAAGTAAAATCCTTAAAAAAAATTATCAGACTCCAAAGATATTTCATTTTATCGCTTCTGATGTTTACTGTATTACAAATTAAAAGTGAAGAATTTTTAAAATACATAATGTACAAGCTCATATTTCACTGTGAGAACCTCATCCCATGCCATACAACCCCTACCTTCTATGTGTGAGAGAATAAGGTAAAAAGGCAAGTAACATCTTAATATGATGAAAATGGATTTGACTTTGCCCATCCCCTGATTCTCTGATGATTCTGGATTAGTAAAATTTCTCTACATCTGAATATGCAAATGTGATCTCTGTGCTTCTAGGGTTTAAGATCTATGACCATACCAAAATAATTACAAGCTTTTGGACTATTGTTTGAAACACTGGTGTGGTATATGAGAAATTTCAGCTGTCCTTGTCAAAATGAAAAAAGAATACAATATGAAAAATCTATGTAACAACTGACTATTTTACTACCAGTGCTTCCTTTAGAAAAAAACTCTTTTGCAACTGTAAAATAGTAATAGAAATTAATAGGTACAAAGAAGTTAACATAGGTCATACCATACATTTTAAAGGGTTTTTTCCCTTGGTGGACAACAGGGAGGTGGCTTTTCCTAGCATAATTTCTTAAGCATCCTGCTATTGTTTGATAATGTGCATCTACTATTGAATTAGTGTAAACCTAAGCTTTTGTAATGAAGAGGCTCCAAACATCACGTAGAGAACACTGAAATTTGTTATTTTGTCACACATGATGATTGCACAAGGTAAGCAATCCAAGTTATCAGACTGGCTCTGCTCCATGGGGCCATCCAAGGATCCAGGTTCCTTCTATAGTACTGTTCTACTATCTGCTATGGCATTATTCTCAGCTGTGTGGTTGTAGCTGGGTTAAGGAACTCCATGCTCTACCCTTATGAAAGGAAAAGAGAGCATAGGGTATCCAATGTCCTATGTCTTAAGGTCCAGGCTCAAAATTAGTACACATGATTTCTGCTCCCATTCCGTTGTGAAAATGTCCTCATTTGACACCTAGCTTCAAGGGAGGAGGAGAAATGTGCTTTCTAACTAGTCATGGCCTCAACCACAACTCATTTACTGAACCAGAAGGGCAGGGTGGACACTGATGGGCAATTCACAGTACCCATCACATAGACTTTTTAGCCAATGAGTTTTGCAATCAGCAAAGTGTTCCACTTCTCAAGCTTTAAAATGCAAGCTCTAAATCTGTAACTATCAGATTCTCTAGGTCCTAGAGTAAACACACCCATGTGTCAGTTAAAAAAAAAAAAAAGACCAAAAGTTTTTATCACTTAAAGCAAGTGTTGCTATGTTTAAATGATTGCTGTCTCAGAATATTCTCTGTAAGATTTCTTAGAACGCAACCACCATTCTCTGAAAAGCCAAAGCCTCGTAGTGAACCATATGGAGGTGTTCTGGTCAACAGTCCCAGCTGAGCCCAGTCTTCAAATCATCCCAGCCCAGGCACCAGACAGGTGAGTGAAGAAGGCATCTTGGTAAAAGACCTTCTGTTCTCAGCCATTATAGTCCCCATCTGTTCAAGTCACCAGCTGTTGGAATCATCCTATTTGAGGCCATAGACATCATGGAGGAAACAAACCATCCCTGTTTTGCCATTTCCAAATTCCCGAATCAAATCTGTGAGCATAATAAAAACGTTTGTTTATTTCAGGAGAAGAGAGAGCAATAGATATACGTGTTAATAGAAAATCGGAAAATGCATCTCAATCTGGATATATAAATAAGCTCTTTTCCCAATCGTGCCATTAATTGATTTTCCTGAAATATTTAATTGAAATTCTCTAAACTGATCAATTAAAAGCAAAGTTTAGCTCTTCTAATTCATTCACTCATTTGACAATACTTAGGGAATACCTACAGATTGCTGGGATTATATATGGAAACCACACACCTTAGGACACAGTTATATTCACTCTTAGATTTCCCAAGTAGATTTGAAGCTTCTTGAGTGAAGAAAAAAAAAAAAAAAGCATCAGGGGCACCTGGGTGGCTAAGTCATTAGGTGTCTGCCTTTGGCTCAGGTCATGATCCCAGAGTCTTCTGATCGAGTCCCGCCTCAGGCTCCCTGCTCAGTGGGAAGCCTGCTTCTCCTTCTTCCACACCCACTGCTTGTGTTCCCTCTCTCACTGTCTCTTCCTGTCAAATAAATAAATAAATAAATCTTTTAAAAAATGTATCAGACTTTTGTAATCTCCACAGCATTTAGTATATGTAAAGCTCATTATAGGTTGAAACTACTTGATGAGAACTTATTTGCTTGATAATAATTTTTAAATTTATAGAAGTGTATATATATATATGTATATATATATATACGTACCCATTCTTCAAGTTCATATTTTATTCAGGTATTCAGCTTATTCAGGTATGGCTGAAAACATATGTATTTTCTAATTAAAAATAAGAACTGCTAGTTATAAGTACTTATAAAATATAAAGATGGCTTTAAAATATGTCACTTTATAATGAGTCCTATGAAGGGCTTCATATTAAAGATGCTATTTTGGAAAAGAGTATTACAGTCATTTGCATATTTATTTTTATATGCTGGTAATTCACATGATCTGTGTATTGCTTTTACAGTTTAACTGTAAGCCTCTCACCAAATGAAATTTTATTTTTAAAGTATCTTATCACACACACATTTGCAAGCAGTTTGAATGGTGTAAAATACAAGATCCACATTTCAATTGCTTTAGTGTGTTGCCTATCGCAACAAGAGCTTCCTAAAGTTCTTCATTATTAGAGCCAAATGTGGATGATTCAAATGCCATGCTTCAGCTGCCTTCATCATTTGAATGAGATAAACTCTCAGCAAGATGTATTCAAGAAACTAGGGTTCAAACTGTGTTATCCTGCTATAAAGCAATCTGCTAAACATTTCTGAAGCAATTTAGACAGCTGTGACTTAGTTGCAAACAATGTGGACACTTAATCTATTGACTTGAAATTGGGGCTGCAGAGGATTTACTCTAGAGTTTTCTCATTTTCTACATAGAAAAATGTTTCCTATTTTTTACATGCTAAGAATGGAAAGCTAAAAACAATGTTAAAACAAGGAATGAAAATGACTGACCTTACAAATTAATTTTTATTAAAGGCTAGTAGTGTAGTTTTAATAACATTATTCCATCTATTGTAGGTATAAACACATTTTAAGGGCTTTTACTCAAAAGAATACGACATGCTTTTAATTTTGTTCTGGGTTTTATTTACCTAATATAAATTCTTCATGGATATTGGTAAATGCCTTGCCTATATTACCAACATCCTTTTTTTTTTTTTTTACTGTTTTCTTATGCTGACAAAATCTGTATCTGGAGTAAATAATTATTCACCTAAGAAATGCATGCCCTTATTTAAAACACATTTCAAAAATAATTATTTGTACTAGACAGTTAATAAAATGTTACATTTATTGACTATACAATAAAATTTGATGTTAAGCAAACCATATTAAAATTTGAAATTCACTATGAATAATATTGTCATCAATATGTGAATAAAGGGCGCCTGGGTGGCTCAGTGGGTTAAGCCGCTGCCTTCGGCTCAGGTCATGATCTCAGGTTCCTGGGATCGAGTCCCGCATCGGGCTCTCTGCTCAGCAGGGAGCCTGCTTCCCTCTCTCTCTCTCTCTCTGCCTGCCTCTCTACTTGTGATCTCTCTCTGTCAAATAAATAAATAAAATCTTTAAAAAAAAAATGTGAATAAAGACAAAGAAGTATAGAACAATTATCAAAATAAGGGAAAATTAAATGCTCATTTAAAATTTTTTTGGTCAAAAAAGTAAAATTCTTTTTGTCTGTTATTTTTAAAGATATCATTTACACTGTGACTATAATGTCAAAATTCACTGTCTAGACATCATGTACAATGTTAAAATTTTTAAATGTTAACTGTATAGTGTTAAAATTCAGTTATATTTGTTTATAATAACAAGTAGATAAGCTAGATTTTCTCATTTTCAACTTCTTGGTTTGGCATTTTGTGGATATAGTTAACGGGATAATAAAGCAAATAATTTCTTATGGCCTATTGATTATTTAACAGATTTTTATTATCTCATATTTTTAGTTTTGAAAAATTTTTTAAGGATTTATTTATTTATTCATGAGAGACAGAGGCAGAGGGAGAAGCAGGCTCCTCAAGGAGTAGGGAGCCCAAAGCAGGGCTCCATGCCAGGACTCTGGGGTCATGATCTGAGCTGAAGGCAGGTGCCTAACTGACTGGGCCACACAGGCACCCTGCTTTTTAAACTTTCTAAAACCATTACCCTTCTAACACATTTTTTCTTCTCTCACGGGTTCCTGATATAAACTAGCAATTCTAGGAATGGCAACTCTGAATGAGTCATTTTTCATTTGCACCTGTTTACTTGCCCTAGCTACCAAGTGGAAGGTGATTTCAATTTGGACCTTCTATCACTTAAATGCTCTAAGAATTTAAATTCCTTAGCTATAACGGTACACTCAACTTATTTGTTTTCCTTTGAAAGGTAAATGAGGCTAGAAGCTATAAAGATTTGTATGAAAGGCAGAGCTAACTCAGGGCATTAAAGATTTGATTTGTTTTCTGTATGCAGTTCATATAGGACATCCTTTGCCTAAGGCAGCATTAATGGATAAAGTAGGACATTCCTAGGAAAGATTTTAAGTGTGATAGTCTGGGTTTTCTACATATACAGTCCCTCTACAGTTGCTGTGATATTGATGTGGTCTCTTTGATGGAGATAGCTTGTAGACAAATACTTAAATCTTTAAGTGGCAAAATATGTTTTTCAATATACTATCATTTTTCCCCCTTATATAGGCCCCCTGGCCTCCTTTACTCACCTTTTTCTTTACCCTGTATGGTTAGAAATTACTTGAAATGGATTGGTGAAGTAAGACATGTAGAATATGGGTAATATCCCACAGCTACAGCTTCTATTCATTTCAGGGTTTGGATTTATTTTCTTGATATAAATACCTATAAAAAAATCTATAATTCTAAGGTGTTTCTAGCTAACCCATCCCAAGAAAACAATCTTAATTTTAAAATTTTCAATGGGAAAAATATCCGTATTTTCCCTCTAGGTTAGTCTTAAAAAATCTTTCTTGTCTCAAATCTATACACTTTTTTCAAATTTGTTAGTTCTTCACTCTCAACTTTAAAAATATAATAGCTATCCGAGTTTTATATTTAACAACTGAAGAAAAGAGAAATAATTTTCTGATATATGTATATATTAGAATTAGATAAATTGGATGACTTATTCAACTCTGTTCAGCAAGTGTCCATCTGTTTCCATATAATCTAAGTTCAATTTTCTTACCTATCAAGGGAGTACATTAGGGCCCCATTTGCTTCCTCATTTGAGTTAACTCTGGATCTGATCAACATGATGAGCTAAGATACAGAAAAGAAAGTTCTTTTCCACTTCCAATAGGCAGAGTTTAAGGCTTGAGCTCTAGCTTTAGTTCAAATTGCCCCTACAATTTATTGTTCTTGCATTTACCTGACCGTGTTGTGCTATCTTGTACTTCTCTGTCTGATCATATTGGCACCTGTTTGAGCCACAAAGAATAAAACAAAGAAGCAAAGAGGATGAAACTACAGTAGAACTTAGGATTTAAATAAAACACACATTTAATTTTACCTCCCTCCAGGGGACCTATAGCAGCTCTAAGTTAGACTCCCCAAGACTGAAGTGAAGACCTCTTTCTGCCTACCTGTTTGCCTTGGTCAGATACTAATTGGACTCACATCATATTTGACAACACACGATTTGTTTGTGTGTGTATTTGCATGGGTCAAATACATTTTTATGTCAACAGAAATGATAATATTATTATTATAACAGTAAACATTTATGCCAAGTACTATTCTAAATGTTTTATATTTTATCATCCCGACAAACCAATAAAGTACTCTTATTTCTTGTGTTTTAGAGGTGAGGAAACAAACTCGGAGGGGTTAAATGAACTGCCCAAGGCTTCAAAGCTGTAAGAGACAGAATGGATCCAAGGCTGTCTGGCTTCAGAGCCTAGTGCTCTCTCTCTCTCTCTCTTTTTTTTAAGATTTTATTTATTTATTTGACAGACAGAGATCACAAGTAGGCAGAAAAGCAGGCAGAGAGAGAGGGGGAAGCAGGCTTCTTGCTGAGCAGAGAGCCCCATTTGGGGCGTGATCCCAGAACCCTGGGATCATGACCTGAGGTGAAGGCAGAGGCTTTAACCCACTGAGCCACCCAGGTGGCCCAGATGCTCTCTTAACACAAATATTGACTGATACCGTTATGAACATTAAAATCTATTTATTAATGGGTTGAGGCAGAGCACATGTACAGAAGCCAAACAAGAAGAGGGAAGCAATTCTTAGGAAAATATGATTTGTGACACCATTCTATTAATTCTAGGTTTTCTGTCATGCTCTCAGCTAGAGTGGATACCACATTAAATACCTCCCTCGAGGTTACTTTCTTTTCCCTGTTAGACCCACTCATAGTAGTCATTCAAAATTTTTTTGTTGACTCCTTGTCTAGGAAGGCCTGGGACCTTTGGGAGCTAAAAGATAACAAATAAGGAATAAGTAAAGAACCTTACTTTCTGGTCTCTGACCCAGTGGTCCAATCTCAGGGCTCAGTTTCAGATAGAAGAGGCCATACTTTCAAGACTTACTTAATATGTATTGGCTACATATTCCTTTGTAGTAATAAAATCTTCTTCTTTGATAAAATGCAGCAAACTCCTTTATATATATGATTTCTTGGGGTCAGATTACAGCCTGTCTTACAGAGGATAATGCTTCCTCTGGGGATATATTTTATTCAATCCCTAGTCTATTCAAATCTGTGTAATAGAATGTAGTATTTTATAGTAAAATTACTCAAAGGAGCTAGGAGACCATTGTGATCTTTTATCCCTACCTTTTCATCTCAAACCATTTCATAGGCAGGAACACAAAGTGTACATTCCACTGGTATGTAAAGGACATACAAAGGGCTTATTTTCCAATGCCCAATGCACTACTTTTAAAATATACTCTTTATTACTACAGTTTTTTCCCTAATTACTCATTTCTAATTATATTCACAAGTCATTAATAATGACATCTTATTTTCTTATTTAGTTAAGCATTTGCATAATGTTTTTTATACAATTAAACATTGGCATAGGTATTTTGAATTATACAGTGTAGTAAACTCTTTAAATATTATTCTTTTTTTTTAAGATTTTATTTATTTATTTGACAGACAGAGATCACAAGTAGGCAGAGAGGCAGACAGAGAGAGAGGAAGGGAAGCAGGCTCCCTGCTGAGCAGAGAACCCCATGCGGGGCTCAACCCCAGGACCCTGGGATCATGACCTGAGCTGAAGGCAGAGGCTTTAACCCACTGAGCCACCCAGGCACCCCTAAATATTATTCATGAAAGGGCATATTTCATTTGTCTAACTTCAAACTATAAAATTAAGAAAATTCAGAAATGATCTTGAAATTCTTCTTTAAAAAACATATTGAGAATAGATTTAAGTAAAAATGTTATGTGAAGACCACCTATTCATTCAGTATTGGCTAAAAATCTTTTTTTTTTTTTTTTGTTATTTACTTATTTATTTATTTTCCAGAGAGAGAGAGGATGAGGCAGACAGAGGGAGAAACAGGCTCCCTGCTGAGCAAGGAGCCCAATGTGGGGCCTGATCCCAGGACTCTGGGATCATGACCTGAGCTGAAGGTAGATGCCCAACCAACTGAGCAACCCAGGTGTCCCTGGCTGGAAATCTTAAATTTTAGATTTAGCTTATAACACTAGCTGGGGGCAGGTTTCTGGTAGTCAAATATTCTTACTCTGTATATACATATTTTTTTTTTACTGAATTAACCTGATTTTGAAATTCAGATTTAAACCAAGGATCCCTGTATCTCAGCAATAAATGATCACCAGTTCTAACCAATAATTTAATATCTTCATTCTACCTACTTGTGGTTAGCACTGTATCTTCAGCCCTTAGCATCTCCCTCAGTGATCTTATCTACTTTTCCAGCTTCTACTAATATCACTGAGAGATAACTCCCAATCTAGAATTCTAGACTGACCTCTCTCATTAACTTCAGCCCATACCTCCTATTTCCTACTGAATATTCTGAATATTTCAGGTTCACCTCAAACTCAAATTATCTAGAGCTGAGAACATCACCTCCCCTTAAACTAGTTTCCCTTTCAGGTTTTCTTACTTCTATGAAGATTATCTTCATTCTTTTGGCTCTCCAGGCCTAAAATAATTAAGTGAATTTTTTTTTATTCCTACCTCTCTTCTCCCTTCCCACCTCACCCATTGCCCATTGCAAAGTTTTGTCTGTTTCTTTTTTTCTTTTTTTTTTTTAAGATTTTATTTATTTATTTGACAGACAGAGATCACAAGTAGGCAGAGAAGCAGGCAGAGAGAAAGCAGGGGAAGCAGGCTCCCTGCTGAGCAGAGAGGCCAATGTGGGGCTCGATCCCAGGACCCTGGGATCATGACCTGAGCCGAAGGCAGAGGCTTTAACCCACTGAGCCATCCAGGCGCCCCATTTTGTCTGTTTCTCACTTCACTAATGTTTCTTACATCCATCACTTATTTTTTCTACTTCCACTTTCCTTATCAAGTTCTCAGTAGATCTCATAGGCTCGTATCTCATATTTACTATTCTCCTAAATCATAGGATATTTGGATTAGCTATTCCTACAAAATCTACTGCACAATTTTCTTCTGCTGGAATCTGCTTACTGTTGATAACACTGCATAAAATTCTCTGGGTTTTCTCTGGTGTACTTTTTTTCTTAGTTGGTTTTCCTTTTTTCCGTCATTAGGGCTAACAGCTATACCTGAATGTCCAGATTCTTTCTGTTTCTTCTATTCATTAAATCTTGTAGCAGAGCCTACATCTCTGGCACTATCATCTCTTATTTGGGATTCTCATCTAGCCTTAGATCCCCTGGGTTTACAGCTTGCTCCTTTTGAGTTACTGGAGAAGTGAGCTGTGCTCTTAACAGTAGATTATTCTCTCTCTCTCTCTCCTCACCCACAACCCCCTTGTCTCCAAACCCAACTTCAATCATCTCTTCCTAATCATAGAGAAGGACTTTCTTCCCCAAGAGACTACTGACATATAATAAAGTTCACATGGGGCCCCAGCTGGCCAACACACTAACCTCATTTGGCACTTAATGTGAATTGTGAAATAATTTGCGTGTTTAGTGATGACAATTGATTTCTACTCCCTGTCCCATTCAGAGCTTTACCATAACGTCTATCTGCTTTGGGGTTATACTTTCAACATTCTCCTGCTGCTACACATAAAGGATGAAGTTCAAATATGTGACACATTCATAAATCTATGAATATATATTCATAAATAGGCTTCAAATTATGTGAATTAACCAGTGATTCTGACCCTTTTTCTTCTCATTCAATAAAGCATAAAAGAATGCAAGAAAGAATGATGTTGTCATAGCAATAACCTTAAATCTTTTCTAAAAAAAAAGAAAGAATACTATTAGCAGACTTTATTTATTTTTTTTTAAAGATTTTATTTATTTATTTGACAGACAGAGATCACAAGTAGGCAGAGAGGCAGGCAGAGAGGCAGGCAGAGAGAGAGAGAGAGGAGGAGGCAGGCTCCCTGCTGAGCAGAGAGCCCGATGCGGGACTCGATCCCAGGACCCTGAGATCATGACCTGAGCCGAAGGCAGAGGCTTAAGCCACTGAGCCACCCAGGCGCCCCTATTAGCAGACTTTAAAACCATTTCTATATATAAAAATTTATTTGCAATATACCACGTATCCTTCACAAAAGGTAGATACACCATTGTCCCATGATCTTGAAGTAAAGAACATTGCTATTAGTGGGTCAAGTTATTATTATTTTTCTTCTAAAAGTTTTACAAGGAAAGAGTGGTTAGATTTCTTGCTTAACCCGAGTAGGAATGTATTTAAGTAGAGGTCCCTCTCTCTTTTGATCAGAGATCATACTCTCAAAGCCTACAGGGGCTAGGTGGTTTATGTATAGGAGTGAAGTAGAGAGAACTTAAGGAAAACAACACTGTAAGCTTGAGGATTAACGACGCCTGCAACAGAACACATGTCTGGGAGATACTAAGGAATGACGGAGACTCTAGAAAATGGTACTTTGGCCCATCTAAAAAGTTCAGTTGATACTTGAGGGTGGGAGTTCTTGTTAAGGACTGCAGAGCAGAAAGACAGAAGGAACCTGGATCCCTGAGGACCATGGAGCCACCATACCAATGCAGGACAGCCCACCTCCACACATAGCAAAGAGCTAAGTCCAAGGAAGTGAAAGCCCTGGGCTGTCAGGGATCAGCAAGGCTTTCTCCATCTTGCTTTCCTCTGCTTCTCTATGTTAGCTTTGGTATCTCCTAGATTGGTTCTTTCCACACGGTAGGAAAAATGGCATCAGCAACTCCTCGTTTGGTACTTACCATGAATAGTGAAATCATGTGCAGGCTTCATGCCCCACCCTTAGATCTTGTGATCCAAAAGTAATACAGGAATACTCCTTCCCTTCTAACTCCTGCAGAAACCTTCTGAGGAAGACTTTGGTCTAGGACAGTTACAAAAGGGCCATTCTGATTGGCCCTTTCAGATGGAGGGAGTTGCAAGGAATTGCCTGAAGGAACTATGAGAAAGCAAATACAAACTATAGTTCCCATCGTCCATTGCACCTCCTGTAACATAATCATCATTTTAGTTCTGTCTCCTTTATTTTGTAAAGGCCTTGAAGACAAATAATTTTATACCCACCAAGCCAAAACCAGCATTTGGCATATAGTAAACCTTCAGTAAATGTTTGCTGATGAAAGAAATAAATAAACAAAGCTAGCCAAAGAATTTCAAGAACTCATGACAAAACTCAGAGTGATAGATATAACCTACCAGCAATAAGTAGTGGCGTTATGACTGCTAAGCCAGCCTTTGTTTTGGGAATTTCAGACAATTATGTTGAAGGCAAGAACTTATTGCAATGTGGCCAGTTCGTACTGAATGAACATGTGATTGGCATATAAACTTGTGTGCATAACAAGCAAAAAAAAAATTATATATATATATATATATATATATATATATATATGAAGTTCCTGAAAAGTCTCTCACAATTTGTTGTTTAATCTTGTTAAGATTTTCAAAAAGTCATATTTCAAAATGTGTTGCAGGATGATTGGAATATAAACCACTATGAGAAATCAGTTTGACTGCCCCCAATGATAATGGGTAATTTAAATTCAGAACTGTGAGATCATTTCACAGACAAGTCTCAGTTTTATCAACCCTTTTCCAAGCATGAGCTTGGATGGGACAACACAATTTAATAGGAGAATTGTGCCAAGAAAAGATAAAAAGAAAAACGAACATGAATCAAGTTCAAAATTGACTTGTTTGGAAATAGTTTAAAGATAGCATGTGAGGGAGACTATGGGGTAAGAATTGCTGTATTCAGTTTTAAGTGTGTATAGGGACAGGAAATATTCAGTAGGGGACTAGCCACAGAATCAGTTTTGAAAAAAGCTAGTATTGAGGCAATCAGTGTTAAACTTGAGGAAGAAATCATTTGTCCAGAAGGTAAGCAGAATCTGACCTTGTGCTGTGGAAAGTTTAGAGGTAAAACATGTGAAAAGTTTGCTTTAAAGAAATTAATTTTAGGTGGCACCTGGCTGACTCAGTTGGAAGAACATGCAGCTCTTGCTCTTGGGATTGTGAGTTTGAGCCCCACATTGAGGGCAGAGATTCCTAAAAAAAACAAACAAACAACAACAAAAAAAAACCACAAAAAAAAACAAAAGAAAGCAAAAAAACCTTAAAGAAATTAGTATTATACTCAAATTTTGAGTCATATCTCTATTCTATAGTATATAAGCTATCCCTACATTTTTTTCTTAACGTATTAGCCCCAGGGGTACATGTCTGTGAATCATCAGGCTTACACACTTCACAGCACTCACCATAGCACACACCCTCCCCAATGTCCATAACCCAACCACCCTCTCCCTATACCCTCCTCCCAGCAACCCTCAGTTTGTTTTGTGAGATGAAGAGTCTCTTATGGTTTATCTCCCACCTGATCCCATCTTGTTTCATTTTTGTCCTTCCCTACCCCCAAACCCCCACCCTGTCTCTCAAATTCCTCATATCAGGGAGGTCATATGATAGTTGTCTTTCTCTGATTGACTTATTTCACTCAGTATAATACCCTCTAGTTCTATCCACGTCCTTGCAAATGGCAAGATTTCATTTCTTTTGATGGCTGCATAGTATTCCATTGTATATATGTACCACTTCTTCTTTATCCATTCATCTGTTGATGGGCATCTAGGTTCTTTCCATAGTTTGGCTATTGTGGACATTGTTGCTATAAACATTTGGGTGCACGTGCTTCTTCGGATCACTACATTTGTATTTTTAGGGTAAATACCCAGTAGTGCAATGGCTGGGTCATAGGGTAGCTCTATTTTCAACTTTTTGAGGAACCTCCATGCCGTTTTCCAGAGTGGCCGCACCAGCTTGCATTCCCACCAACAGTGTAGGAGGGTTCCCCTTTCTCCACATCTTCTCCAACATCTGTCATTTCCTGACTTGTGAATTTTAGCCATTCTGACTGGTGTGAGGTGATATCTCATCGTGGTTTTGGTTTATATTTCCCTGATGCTGAGTGATGTGCAGCACTTTTTCATGTGTCTCTTGCCCATCTGGATGTCTTCTTTGCAGAAATGTCTGTTCATATCCTCTTCCCATTTCTTGATTGGATTATTTGTTCTTTGGGTGTTAAGTTTGATAAGTTCTTTCTAGATTTTGGATACTAGCCCTTTATCTGATATGTTATTTGCAAATATCTTCTCCCATTCTGTCAGCTGTCTTTGGTTTTGTTGACTATTTCCTTTGCTGTGCAAAAGCTTTTGATCTTGATAAAGTCCCAATGGTTCATTTTTGCCCTCGCTTCCCTTGCCTTTGCCGATGTTTCTAGGAAGAAGTTGCTGTGGCTAAGGTCAAAGAGGTTGTGGCCTGTGTTCTCCTCAAGGATTTTGATGGATTCCTTTCTCACATTGAGGTCTTTCATCCATTTGGAGTCTATTTTTGTGTGTGGTATAAGGAAATGGTCCAGTTTCATCTTTCTGCTTGTAGTTGTCCAACTTTCCCAACACCATTTGTTGAAGACACTGTCTTTTTTCCGTTGGACATTCTTTCCTGTTTTATCGAAGATTAGTTGACTAGAGAGTTGAGGGTCTATTTCTGGGCTCTCTATTGTGTTCCATTGTTCTGTGTATCAGTTTTTGTGCCAGTACCATACTGTCTTGATGACAACAGCTTTGTAATAGAGCTTGAAGTCTGGAATTGTGATGCCACCAACTTTGGCTTTTTTTTTTTTTTTTCAACATTCTTCTGGCTATTTGAGGTCTTTTCTGGTTCCATATAAATTTTAGGATTATTTGTTCCATTTCTTTGAAAAAAATGGATGGTATTTTGATAGGGATTGCATTAAACGTGTAGATTGCTTTAGGTATCATAGACATTTTCACAATATTTGTTCTTCCAATCCATAAGCATGGAACATTTACCATTTCTTTGTGTCCTCAATTTCTTTTGTGAGTACTTTATAGTTTTCTGAGTACAATTTCCTTGCCTCTTTGGCTAGGTTTATTCTTAGGTGTCTTATGGTTTTGGGTGCAATTGTAAATGGAATTGACTCCTTAGTTTCTCTTTCTTCTGTATTGTTGTTGCTGTATAGAAATGCAACTGATTTCTGAGCACTTATTTTATATCCTGACACTTTACTGAATTTCTGTATGAGTTCTAGCAGATTTGGAGTGGGGTCTTTTGGGTTTTTTGCATAAAGTATCATATCATCTGAGAAGAGTGAGAGTTTGACTTCTTCTTTGCCAATTCAGATGCTTTTAATTTCTTTTTGTTGTCTGATTGCTGAGGCTAGAACTTCTAGCACTATGTTGAATGGCAGTGGTGATAATGGACATCCCTGCCGTATTCCTGACCTTAGTGGAAAACCTCTCAGTTTTTCTCCATTGAGAATGATATTCTCTTTAGGTTTTTCATAGATGGCTCTGACGATATTGAGGTATGTACCCTCTATGCCTACACTTTGAAGAGTTTTGATCAAGAAAGGATGCTGTACTTTGTCAAATGCTTTTTCAGCATCTATGGAGAGTATCATGTGGTTCTTGTTCTTTCTTTTATTAATTATTGTATCACATTGATTGCTTTGTGGAAGTTGAACCAAACTTGTAGCCCTGGAATAAATCCCAATTAGTTGTGGTGAATAATCCTTTTAACGTACTGTTGGTTCCTATTGGCTAGTATTTTGGTGAGAATTTTCACATCTGTGTTTATCAAGGATATTGGTCTGTAATTCTCTTTTGTCATGGGGTCTTTGTCTGGTTTTGGGATCAAGGTAATACTGACCTCATAGAATGAGTTTGCAAGTTTTCCTTCCATTTCTATTTTTTGGAAGAGTTTCAGGAGAATAGGTATTAATTCTTCTTTAAATGTTTGGTAGAATTCCTCTGGGAAGCCACCTGGCCCTGGGCTCTTGTTTGTTGGGAGATTTTTGATGACTGCTTCAATCTCCTTACTGGTTATGGGTCTGCTCAGGTTTTTTATTTCTTCCTGGTTCAGTTGTGGTAGTTTATACCACAACTTCTAGGAATTCTCCAGGAACAAATTCTCTAGGAATGCATCCTTTTCTTCTAGATTGTAAAATTTGCTGGTGTATAGTTTCTCCTAATATGTTCTTATAATTGTTTGTATTTGTTTGGTGATGGTTGTGATCTCTCCTCTTTCATTCATGATTTTATTTATTTGAGTCCTTTCTCTTTTCTTTTTGATAAGTCTGGCCAGGGGTTTATCAATCATATTAATTCTTTCAAAGAACCAGATCCTAGTTTCACTGATGTGTTCTACTGGTTTTTGTTTGTTTTTTTGGTTTCTATTTCATTGATTTCTACTCTTATATTTCTCTTCTTCTGCTGGTTTTAGGCTTTCTTTGCTGTTTTTTCTCTAGCTCTTTTAGGTGTAGGGTTAGGTTGTTTATTTGAGACCTTTCTCAGGACTGCCTTTGCTGTGTCCCAAAGATTTTGAACAGTTGTGTTTTCATTATCATTTGTTTCCATGAATGTTTTCAATTCTTCTTTAATTTCATGGTTGACCCATTCATTCTTTAGTGGGATGCTCTTAGCCCGCATGTATTTGGGTTCTTTCCAACCTTCCTCTTGTGATTGAGTTCTAGCTTCAGAGTATTGTGGTCTAAAAATATGCAGGGAATGATCCTAATCTTTTGGTTCCAGTTGAGACCTGATTTGTGACCCAGGATGTGATCTATTCTGAAGTATGTTCCATGTGCACTAGAAAAGAATGTGTATTCTGTTGCTTTGGGATGGAATGTTCTGAATATATCTGTGATGTCCATCTGGTCCAGTGTGTCATTTAAGGCCTTTATTTCCTTGTTGATCTTTTGCTTGGATGATCTGTCCATTTCAGTGAGGGGGGTGTTAAAGTCCTCTACTATTATTGTATTATTGTGGATGTGTTTCTTTGATTTTGTTATTAATTGGTTTATATGGTTGGCTGCTCCCATGTTAGGGGCATAGATATTACAAATTGTTAGATCTTCTTGTTGGACAGACCCTTTGAGTATGATATGGTGTCCTTCTTCATCTCTTATTATAGTCTTTGGCTTAAAATCTAATTGATCTGAGAGAAGGATTGCCACCCCAGCATTCTTTTGACGTCCATTAGCATGGTAAATAGTTTTCCACCTCCTCACTTTAAATCTGGAGGTGTCTTTGGATCTCAAATGAGTTTCTTGTAGACAGCATATTGATGGGTCTTGTTTTTTTATCCATTCTGATACCCTGTGTGTTTTGATTGGGGGCATTTAACCCATTTACATTCAGGATACCTATTGAGAGATACGAATTTAGTGCCATTGTATTGTCTGTAAGGTGACTGTTACTGTATATTGTCTCTGTTCCTTTCTGGTCTACTACTTTTAGGCTCTCTCTTTGCTTAGAGAACCCTATTCGATATTTCCTGTAGGGCTGGTTTGTTGTTTACAAATTCTTTTAGTTTTTGTTTGTCTTGGAAGCTTTTTTTTTTTTTTAAGATTTTATTTATTTATTTGACAGAGAGAGATCACAAGTAGACAGAGAGGCAGGCAGACAGAGAGAGGGAAGCAGGCTCCCTGCTGAGCAGAGAGCCCGATGCGGGACTTGATCCCAGGACCCTGAGATCATGACCTGAGCCGAAGGCAGCGGCTTAACCCACTGAGCCACCCAGGCGCCCCTGTCTTGGAAGCTTTTTATCTCTCCTTCTATTTTCAATGATAGCCTAGCTGGATATAGTATTCTTGGCTACATGTTTTTCTCACTTAGTACTTTGAATATATCATGCCAGTTCTTTCTGGCCTGCCAGGTCTCTGTGGATAAGTCTGATGCCAATCTAATATTTTTACCATTGTATATTACAGACTTCTTGTCCAGAGCTGCTTTCAGGATTTTTTCCTTGTCACTAAGACTTGTAAATTTTACTATTAGATGATGGGGTGTAGACCTATTTTTATTGATTTCGAGGGGTGGTTCTCTGTGCCTCCTGGATTTTGATGATTGTTCCCTTTGCCATAATAGGGAAATTCTTTATTATAATTTGCTCCAATATACCTCTGCCCCCCCCTTTCTCCTTCTTCTAGGATCCCAGTTATTCTAATATTGTTTCATCTTATGGTATCACTTATCTCTCAAATTCTCCTCTCGTGGTCCAGTAGTTATTTGTCTCTCTTTTGCTCAGCTTCTTTATTCTCAATCATTTGGTATCCTATAATACCAAATACTAATTCTCTCTTCTGCCTCAGTTATCTTAGCTGTTCATATCGATTAGGTCCCTAACCTTTGTTATTGCTTCTCTCTCTCTCTTTTTTTTTTTTTTTTGTGATGAGTTTTCCTGCCTTGACATTTTATCCAGGTAAGAATATAGAAACAGGGGGAAAGAGTCAAGATGGCGGAGAAGTAGCAGGCTGAGACTACTTCAGGTACCGGGAGATCAGCTAGATAGCTTATCTAAAGATTGCAAACACCGACAAATCCAACGGGAGATTGAAGAGAAGAAGAACAGCAATTCTAGAAACAGAAAATCAACCACTTTCTGAAAGGTAGGACTGGCAGAGAAGTGAATCCAAAGCGACGGGAAGATAGACCACGGGGGGAGGGGCCGGCTCCCGGCAAGCGGCGGAGCAACGGAGCACAAAATCAGGACTTTTAAAAGTCTGTTCTGCTGAGGGACATCACTCCAGAGGCTTAACCGGGGTGAAGCCCACGCGGGGTCAGCGTGGCCTCAGGTCCCGCAGGGTCACAGAAGGATCGGGGGTGTCTGAGTGTCGCAGAGCTTACAGGTATTAGAACGGGGAAGCCGGCTACAGAGACAGAGCCGAGGAGTGAGCTCACAGCTGGGGGTTACCTTGAACCAGTCGCAGGCTCGGTCAGCTCGGAGCATGGCCGGAGGCCAGGGTCACGGGAGTAATTGGGCGCTGTTCTCTGAGGGCGCACTGAGGACTGGGGCCCCGGGCTCTCGGCTCCTCCAGGCTGGAGACTGGGAGGCCGCCATCTTCATTCCCATCCTCGGGAACTCTACAGAAAGCGCTCAGGGAACAAAAGCTCCTGAAAGCAAACCCGAGCGGATTACTCAGCCGGCCCCTGGTAAGGGCGGTGCAACTCCGCCTGGGGCAAAGACACTTGAGAATCACTACAACAGGCCCCTTCCCCAGAAGAGCAATAAGAAATCCAGCCAGGACCAAGTTCACCTAGCAAGGAGTGCAGTTTTAATACCATGGAGAGCAGCGGAATTCCAGAGGAGGAGAAAGCAAAGCACGGAACTCCTGGCTCTCTCCCCACGATTCTTTAGCCTTGCAGTTAATTTAATTTTTTTTCTTTTTCAATTTTTTTTCTCTTCTTCTGCTATTTTTTTTAACTTTTACCCTTTTCTTTTTTAACTTTTTTTAAACTAGTTTATCTAATATATATATATATTTTTTTTCTTTTTTATATTTTTTCTTTATTCGTTTTCTTTTTTTTAATGGTTTCTTTTCTTTTCTTTTTTTCTTTCTGAACCTCTTTTTATCCCCTTCCTCCCCCCTCACGATTTGGAATCTATTCTGATTTGGTTAAAGCATATTTTCCTGAGGTTGTTGCCACCCTTTTAGTATTTTACTTGCTCCTTCATATACTCTTATCTGGACAAAATGACAAGGCAGAAAAATTCACCACAAAAAAAAGAACAAGAGGCAGTACTGAAGGCTAGGGACCTAATCAATACAGACATTGGTAATATGTCAGATCTAGAGTTCAGAAAGACGATTCTCAAGGTTCTAGCTGGGCTCGAAAAAGGCATGGAAGATATTAGAGAAACCCTCTCCAGAGAGATAAAAGCCCTTTCTGGAGAAATAAAAGAGCTAAAATCTAACCAAGTTGAAATCAAAAAAGCTATTAATGAGGTGCAATCAAAAATGGAGGCTCTCACTGCTAGGATAAATGAGGCAGAAGAAAGAATTAGCGATATAGAAGACCAAATGACAGAGAATAAAGAAGCTGAGCAAAAGAGGGACAAACAGCTACTGGACCACGAGGGGAGAATTCGAGAGATAAGTGACACCATAAGACAAAACAACATTAGAATAATTGGGATTCCAGAAGAAGAAGAAAGAGAGAGGGGAGCAGAAGGTATATTGGAGAGAATTATTGGAGAGAATTTCCCCAATATGGCAAAGGGAGCAAGCATCAAAATCCAGGAGGTTCAGAGAACCCCACTCAAAATCAATAAGAATAGGTCCACACCTCGTCACCTAATAGTAAAATTTACAAATCTTAGTGACAAAGAGAAAATCCTGAAAGCAGCCCAGGAAAAGAAGTCTGTAACATACAATGGTAAAAATATTAGATTGGCAGCAGACTTATTCACAGAGACCTGGCAGGCCAGAAAAAGCTGGCATGATATATTCAGAGCACTAAACGAGAAAAACATGTAGCCAAGAATACTCTATCCAGCTAGGCTATCATTGAAAATAGAAGGAGGGATTAAAAGCTTCCAGGACCAAGAAAAACTGAAAGAATTTGCAAACACCAAACCAGCTCTACAGGAAATATTGAAAGCGGTCTTCTAATCAAAGAGAGACCCTAAAAGTAGTAGATCAGAAAGGAACAGAGACAATATACAATAACAGTCACCTTACAGGCAATACAATGGCACTAAATTCATATCTCTCAATAATTACCCTGAATGTTAATGGGCTAAATGCCCCAATCAAAAGACACAGGGTATCAGAATGGATAAAAAAAAAAAAACAAAAAAAAAAACAAGCCATCTATATGTTGCCTACAAGAAACTCATTTTAAACCCGAAGACACCTCCAGATTTAAAGTGAGGGGGTGGAAAACAATTTACCATGCTAATGGACATCAGAAGAAAGCAGGAGTGACATTCCTTATATCAAATCAAGTAGATTTTAAGCCAAAGACTATAATAAGAGATGAAGAAGGACACTATATCATACTCAAAGGGTCTGTCCAACAAGAAGATCTAACAATTTGTAATATCTATGCACCTAACGTGGGAGCAGCCAACTATATAAACCAATTAATAAAAAAATCAAAGAAACACATCCACAATAATACAATAATAGTAGGGGACTTTAACACTCCCCTCACTGAAATGGACAATCATCCACACAAAAGATCAACAAGGAAATAAAGGCCTTAAATGACACACTGGACCAGATGGACATCACAGATATATTCAGAACATTCCATCCCAAAGCAACAGAATACACATTCTTTTCTAGTGCACATGGAACATTCTCCAGAATAGATCACATCCTCCGTCCTAAATCAGGGCTCAACCGGTATCAAAAGATTAGGATCATTCCCTGCATATTTTTAGACCACAATGCTCTGAAGCTAGAACTCAATCACAAGAGGAAATTTGGAAAGAACCCAAATACATGGAGACTAAACAGCATCCTTCTAAAGAATGAATGGGTCAACCATGAAATTAAAGAAGAATTGAAAAAATTCATGGAAACAAATGATAATGAAAACACAACGGTTCAAAACCTGTGGGACACAACAAAGGCAGTCCTGAGAGGAAAATATATAGTGGTACAAGCCTTTCTCAAGAAACCAGAGAGGTCTCGGGGACACAACCTAATCCTACACCTAAAGGAGCTGGAGAAAGAACAAGAAAGAAACCCTAAACCCAGCAGGAGAAAAGAAATCATAAAGATCAGAGCAGAAATCAATAGAATAGATTTAGAATAGAATCCAAAAAAACAATAGAACAAATCAATGAAACTAGGAGCTGGTACTTCAAAAGAATTAATAAGATTGATAAACCCCTAGCCAGACTTATCAAAAAGAAAAGAGAAAGGACCCAAATAAATAAAATCATGAATGAAAGAGGAGAGATCACAACTAACACCAAAGAAATACAGACAATTATAATAACATACTATGAGCAACTCTACGCCAACAAATTTGACAATCTGGAAGAAATGGATGCATTCCTAGAGACATATAAACTACCACAACTGAACCAGGAAGAAATAGAAAGCCTGAACAGACCCATAACCAGTAAGGAGATTGAAACTGTCACAAAAAACCCCAAAAAAAAAAAAAAAAAAAGCCCAGGGCCAGATGGCTTCCCGGGGGAATTCTACCAAACATTTAAAGAAGAACTAATTCCTATTCTCCTGAAACTGTTCCAAAAAATAGAAATGGGAGGAAAACTTCCAAACTCATTTTATGAGGCCAGCATCACCTTGATCCCAAAACCAGACAAGGATCCCATCAAAAAAGAGAACTACAGGGGCGCCTGGGTGGCTCGGTGTGTTGGGCCGCTGCCTTCGGCTCGGGTCATGGTCTCAGGGTCCTGGGATCGAGCCCCGCATCGGGGTCTCTGCTCAGCGGGGAGCCTGCTTCCTCCTCTCTCTCTCTGCCTGCCTCTCTGCCTACCTGTGATCTCTGTCTGTCGAGTAAATAAATAAAATATTTAAAAAAAAAAGAGAACTACAGACCAATATCCTTGATGAACACAGATGCAAAAATTCTCACCAAAATACTAGCCAATAGGATTCAACAGTACATTAAAAGGATTATTCACCACGACCAAGTGGGATTTATTCCAGGGCTGCAAGGTTGGTTCAACATCTGCAAATCAATCAATGTGATACAACACATTAATAAAAGAAAGAACAAGAACCATATGATACTCTCCATAGATGCTGAAAAAGCATTGACAAAGTACGGCATCCCTTCCTGATCAAAACTCTTCAAAGTGTAGGGATAGAGGGCACATACCTCAATATTATCAAAGCCATCTATGAAAAACCCACCGCAAATATCATTCTCAATGGAGAAAAACTGAAAGCATTTCCGCTAAAGTCAGGAACACGGCAGGGATGTCCGTTATCACCACTGCTATTCAACATAGTACTAGAAGTCCTAGCCTCAGCAATCAGACAACAAAAGGAAATTAAAGGCATCCAAATCCGCAAAGAAGAAGTCAAACTATCACTCTTCACAGATGATATGATACTATATGTGGAAAACCCAAAAGACTCCACTCCAAAACTGCTAGAACTTGTATAGGAATTCAGTCAAGTATCAGGATATAAAATCAATGCACAGAAATCAGTTGCATTTCTCTACACCAACAATAAGACAGAAGAAAGAGAAATTAAGGAGTCAATCCCATTTACAATTGCACCCAAAACTATAAGATACCTAGGAATAAAACTAACCAAAGAGGCTAAGAATCTATACTCAGAAAACTATAAAGTACTCAGAAAGAAATTGAGGAAGACACGAAGAAATGGAAAAATGTTCCATGCTCCTGGATTGGAAGAACAAATATTGTGAAAATGTCTATGCTACCTAAAGCAATCTACACATTTAATGCAATTCCTATCAAAGTACCATCTATTTTTTTCAAAATGAAAATAGACTCAAAATGGATGAAGGACCTCAATGTGAGAAAGGAATCCATCACAATCCTTGAGGAGAACACAGGCAGCAACCTCTTCGACCTCAGCTGCATCAACATCTTCCTAGGAACATCGCCAAAGGCAAGGGAAGCAAGGGCAAAAATGAACTATTGGGATTTCATCAAGATCAAAAGCTTTTGCACAGCAAAGAAAACAGTTCACAAAACCAAAAGACAACTGACAGAATGGGAGAAGATATTTGCAAACGACATACCAGATAAAGGGCTAGTGTTGAAAATCTATAAAGAACTTAGCAAACTCAACACCCAAAGAACAAATAATCCAGTCAAGGAATGGGCAGAGGACATGAACAGACATTTCTGCAAAGAAGACATCCAGATAGCCAACAGACACATGAAAAAGTGCTCCATATCACTCGGCATCAGGGAAATACAAATCAAAACCACAATGATATACCACCTCACACCAGTCAGAATGGCTAAAATTAACAAGTCAGGAAATGACAGATGCTGGCAAGGATGCGGAGAAAGGGGAACCCTCCTACACTGTTGGTGAGAATGCAAACTGGTGCAACCACTCTGGAAAACAGCATGGAGGTTCCTCAAAAAGTTGAAAATAGAGCTACCCTATGACCCAGCAATTGCACTACTGGGATTTACCCTAAAGATACAAACGTAGTGATCCAAAGGGGCACGGGCACCCAAATGTTTATAGCAGCAATGTCTACAATAGCCAAACTATGGAAAGAACCTAGATGTCCATCAACAGATGAATGGATGAAGAAGATGTGGTACATATATACACAATGGAATACTATGCAGCCATCAAAAGAAATGAAATCTTGCCATTTGCGACAACATGGATGGAACTAGAGGGTATCATGCTTAGCGAAATAAGTCAATCGGAGAAAGACAACTATCATATGATCTTCCTGATATGAGGGAGAGGAGATGCAACATGGGGGGTTAAGGTGGTAGGAGAAGAGTAAATGAAACAAGATGGGATTGGGAGGGAGACAAACCATAAGTGACTCGTAATCTCACAAAACAAACAGAGGGTTGATGGGGGGAGGGAGGTTGGGGGGGGTTATGGACATTGGGGTTGGGTATGTGCTATGGTGAGTGTTGTGAAATGTGTAACCCAGGCGATTCACAGACCTGTACCCCTGGGGATAAAAATATATTATATGTTTATAAAAAAATAAAATAAAAAAAAAGAATATATAAACAGGAGAATAAAATACTAGAAGGGTGGCAATGACCCCAGAAAAATGTATGCTAACCAAATCAGAAGAGACCCCAAATTGGGGGGAGAAAAAGAGAGTAAGAAGAAATTCTTAAAAAATTAAAATATATATATAAGACTGCTGAATAGATAAGAGTCACCTACTCCATTTTGGGTATATTTTGGTTTCTTAGAAGAAACTACTTCCCAAAATTTTAAAGAAAGAAAAACTTATATATATACAAAAATAAGGATAAACATGATGAAGGGATGGAATATGACTGTAAAGATGAAAATTTAAAAAAAATTCTAAATAAGGAAATGATAAGTTGATTAGAAAAAGAAAAAAAGTGGAGAGAATTTTCTCACATTGGAGACTAAAACAAAGCTCTCTGTTAGATTTAGGGTATATTTTGATCTATTAGAAGAATTTGTATCCAAAAATTTTTGAGAAGAAAAAAACCTTATATGTATACAAAAAATAAAGTTAGATACAATGAAGGATAAAATATGACCATAATAATTAAGGAGGTTTAAAAACATTTTTTAAGAAAGGTATTGTTAAGATAAACTAGTTAAAAATGTTAATAGAGGAAAGAGGAAAAGTTTTTAAAAAATTAGAATAAGAAAAAGTAAAATTAAAAAAATTTAACTTGGCAAAACTAAAGAATCACGGGGAGAAAGTCATGAATTCCATGCTTTGCTTTTCCCTTTTCTGGAATTCCACTGTTCTCCTTGATCAGTGAGCTTGGTCTTGGCTGGATGTTCTTGCTGATTTTCTGGAGGAGGGGTCTGTTGTAGTAATTCCCAAATGTCTTTGCCCAAGGTGGAATCGCACCACCCTTGCCAGGAGCTGGGCTAACTAATCTGCTGGTGTTCACTCTCAGGAGCTTTTGTTCCTTGAACGCTTTCCGTAGAGCTCTGGAGGACAGGAATGAAAATGGCGGCCTTCCAATCTCTGGCCTGGAGGAGCCAAGAGCTCAGGGCCCTACTCCTCATGTGCTCTTGGAGAAAATTGTTCAATCACTCCCATCTCCCTGGTCTCCAGCTGTGCCCTGAGCTCATCCGGCCTGGGACCAAGTGTTTCTGTCTCTGGCACACAGCCCCATTTGGAGTCTCCAAACCCAGCAGATTCCTGCTGCTCTGCTCTTCTGGTGGCTCTCCCTGGATCTGCCACTTGCAGGGTCCCTGCTCAAAAAGCAGTGGACTGATAGTGCCACAGATCACAGTTAAGGCAATGTTAAGCTGAGAAGTCACTTGTCTGCTCTGTCTCTATAACTGGCTTCCCTGCTCTAATATCTGCAAGCTCTGCTACACACTGACACCCCCGATCCTTCTGTGACCCCACAGGACCTGAGACCACACTGTCTCTGTGAGGGCTCCACACCTGCTTAGCCTCTGGAGTGATGTGCCTCAGTGGAGCAGACTTTTAAAAGTTCAAACTTTGTGCTCTGTTGCTCCACCACTTGCTGGCAGCTGGCCGCTCCCCCCGTGGTCTATCTTCCCATTGCTTTGGATTCACTTCTCCACATGTCCTACCTTTCAGAAAGTGGTTGATTTTCTGTTTCTAGAATTGCTGTTCTTCTCTTCAATCTCCTGTTGGGTTTGTAGGTGTTCAGAATGTTTTGATAACTATCTAACTGAAGTCCTGTGACCTGATGTCATCTTAGCCTGCTACACCTCCACCATCTTGACTCCTCTCCCATCCCTGCATTTCTTAAACTACTGTATTCTCTGACTCAATTGCCAAGTATTTTGTCTACTTTAAATATTTAAAAAGTTAAGATGACCTGAGCTTATTCACATACTGGATGTTATCTAGATCTTATGTGATGTTATAAGAGACAACAATATCATATTGTATTCATCTTAATTTTCTCAGCACCTAATAAAGTCCACAACCCACAGGAGGCATTCAATACATGTTTATTGAATGAAAAATTTCTTAACTTGCACAGTGCTTTACAATTTTCAAAGAGATTTCACACACATGATTTCATAGAATCGCGTAATAACCCTTGGAGGTGTTTATAATACGTTTTTTGGATGAGAAAATAGATTCAAGAGAAGAAAATAAGTTCCTGAATCACAAAGATGTTGAATCCAAATCTTCCTTCTGGTTTAGTTTAGTCATAATGTCTCCTTCCAATGAATAAAGTATATTTTAAGTCACGCACAGCCAGAGACATCCAGATGTGTAGGGGGTATCTAGTTTTTGTCCCTTCAGCACCACACCTCCTTAGGGAACTGACAGCTGCCATTCATGCTATTCCATACTTCTGTGCAGTGGGGTAGGAAAATGATCCATCTTCTTTCAATAATAGTACTCTGATGGAATCTTTGGGCTGATGTGAGGCTATGACCCAAGCTATGGCAACCTGAGTCCTGCTCCAGGATTTTTCAATGTAGAGGTGAAAAGGGTAATCACCCATGGAAATCACAGAGCCTGAATGACATGAAGGTGGTTCTGCTTTGGCCCTAGAGAAAGGCAAGTTGTAGTTGGGCAAAATGAAGCAAGCTAACTGTGTGATGGAATGGGATAAAGCCCTTGGACTGGTCATGCCTAAAGGGTCAGCTCTGGCCTAGATATGTTGGACCATATAAAATTGCCATCTTTGGCTTAATATCATTTTCATTTGGCTCAACCTAATATACAAGTTAAAAGACCACACATTTATCTTATCCAGAATCTTATGTTTCCAGCCCAACTCTTTTCTCATGATAAATGGGAACAGGAAGGCTTAGACATTTCAAAGGACTTGCTCAAAGTTCATAGTAATGCCAAATAATGCAGACTTCCTGAATTTTAGTCCAGGGCCCTTTCCATTAAGCATTATGATCCACCATTTTAAATTAGTCATTTTTAAATTTTGCAAACCAGTTGCTTCTCACTTTTTTATTTTGTTTTGAATTTTATATTTTTCCGTTGCTCAGCCTAGGGAAATAGACTCTTATGACTCAAAGCAGGCAAATCTATTTGTTATAAACTTTTTCAGGTAAATGAAATCTCTAGGTTTTGGCCAAAACCATGGACTTAAAACCAAATGAAATAATCTGATTCAAGTTAAACACATAGTTTTTTTTTTCCTTTTGTTTAATTTTATTTTTTCAGTGTTCCAAGATTCATTGTTTATGCACCACACCCAGTGCTCCATGCAATACTTGCCCTCCATAATACCCACCACCAGACTCACCCAATTCCTGACTCCCTTCCTCTCCAAAACCCTCAGTTTGTTTCCCAGAGTCCACAGTCTCTTATGGTTCATCTCTCCCTCCGATTTCCCCCAAATTACTTTTCCTCTCCTCCCAATGTCCTCTAAAACACATGGTTGTTTTTAAGGCAAACTTCACATACATAAAGTTCTGACTACTTTTCTCTTCTTCCTTTTTATTAAACCTTCCAAAAGAAACTCTTAAACTTCAGAGTATATGAGAAACACCAGGTGTTGCTTTTTTTTTTTTTTTTTAAGATTTTATTTATTTATTTGAGAGAGGGAGAGAGAGAGAGAGCACAAGCAGGGAGAAGAGGGAGAAGCAAGATCCCTTCTCAGGAGGGAGCCCCATATGGGGTTCGACCCCAGGACCCTGAGTTTGTGTCCTGAACTGAAGGGAGCTGTTTGACTGAGCCACTCAGGCACCCCACCGGCTGTTGGTTTTGCAACATGCAGATTCCTGAGCCCCACAGCACACACTGAATCTGGGTCACTGGGGGTGCATCCCAGACATCTTCATTCTATCGAGCTTGCTGGGTGTTCTTATGCATGCTGAAGTTTAAACAGTAGTGCCGTAAATATTATAATCCTCAGGGATTCTGTCACTGAGTCTGTATCTCAACACTCAAATGGGAGAGTGCTGGGGCGCCTGGGTGGCTCTGTGGGTTAAGTCTCTGCCTTTGGCTCAGGTCACAGTCTCAGGGTCCTGGGGTCAAGCCCTGCATTGGGCTCGCTGTTCAGTGGGGAGCCTGCTTCCCTCTCTTTGTCTGCCTCTCTGCCTGCTTGTGATCTCTCTCTCTCTGTCAAATAAATAAATAAAATCATTTAAAAAAAAAGTGGGGAGAATGCTGAGAGCACATCTCTCAAAAATCACCATATTGTCTCAGTTACTGATGAGGTCGCAATGTATCTCATGGGTGTGCTGGGCTGGGAAATGGTCAGGACTCAGTGTTTCACATGTCTGCAAGCTAACTCCCCAACTCCCATCAGTCAGGCAATCATCTGTGTGTCTATTCTCCTCAAACCTTTGGCCTAATCAACACCATACTTCTAAAAAACAATGAATTATTTCTTCCTAACACCCTACATATCTTAAAGCTCATTTTTATTGTTTTCCCCAAATCTGCTTTTCCTTTTATATTATCCACTTCAGTTCATGGCATCACAAGCCACCTACCTGATCAAGCCAGGACACTCAGAACTGTCCTCACTTCTGTGTTCTACCTGCCATCTAACTCATCACTTAGTGTGTATTGAACTTACTTTTTTTTTTTTTTAAGATTTTATTTATTCACTTATTTTACAGAGAGAGAGAGAGCACAAGCAGGGGGAGCAGCAGGTAGAGGGAGAGGGAGAAACAGACTCCCCACTGAGCAAGGAGTCTGACATGGGGCTCAATCCCAGGACCCTGGGATCATGACCTGAGCCGAAGGCAGATGCTTAACCTACTGAGCCACTCAGGCGCCCCTGAACTTACTTTTCAAACATCTCTCAGATGAGTTTTCTTCTCATGACCATTGTGTTAGTTAGAGTCCTCCTTTAGAGGCTTGTCATCTCTTTGGGGCTTTTGAAAAAGTCTCCCTAAGAGGCTTTTGTCTCTAGTCTCATTTTTCTTGTAATCTTTCACACATTTTCTTATAATCTGTCTTTCACACATTGGAGGTACATTTCTAAAATGCAAACCAGATTTTAGCACTCCTAAGTCCACTCCCTATTACCTCCCAGATAAAGTCCAAACCATTTGTATAACATACAAGGCCCTTTGTAATCTGGTTTAACTTTTCAGAGTAATGGTCTCTTGCTCTTCCTGCCAAATCCCATGATTCAAATCTAATAGTTTTAGATTTCATTGAACTATTAAATATTGCATTATTTTCATCTTTTGATAATCATCCTAAAAAATATCTTGTTAGTGTTTATTAACTGTAAAATTGGAGGCTTTCATAAAATGTTTAAAAAACTATTAAAGCCTAACCAAACCAAGGACTCGCCGTGAATACGAGCAAGTGTGTCACCATTATCTATGCAGAAAAGGTAGGTTGATTTATCCCATAATTTATCTACGTGCGAAGATCTGTTCTCAGCAAGATGCAAAAAGTGGCAGCATTTCTCTACCGTCACAAGTCAGGATTAACCTGATACACTAAGCACATCTCCCAAAAAGTTTGAAAAAGAAAATTGAAGAAAATATTTATATTCAAGAGGAAGCATGAGTTTTGCTCAAACCCACATGGACTCAAGCCCTTGTGCTATAAGAATTCTAGGCATTCCTTCTATAATTATTCAACTGACCCTCCCACATGTATTTCCAATTTTGCATCCAACTTTCCTTAGTGTTACTGCTCTGTACCACTCATATAGTGATCTTGTAGGTCAAGAAATGATAGAATCGAAACGGGAAAAGAATAAGACAGATAGTCTAGGAAAAATCTGTTTGCATTAGATTTGTCTGCAAATTTCACGAGACTAAGTTCACTTTAAAACAATAGGAAGCAGTCACTAGCATAAGTGTAATAAATTGAAAAAAAATGTCTCAAGTAAGAGAAAAGCCCATTACGAAAGAAAGAACATAGGATTACAGGAAAGGAAAAATATACTGGTGATACAAAAAACTGGGTAATCGTCATCATGGGAATCTAGAAGGGGGAGAATAAAAATGTTACACTGACCAAGGGCAGTTCAAGAGGCCATAGCTCAAATAATCCTGAGTACACCATCAAAGAAAAGCTATACTCTTTAATTTTTAAGTGGAGCACGGAATAATTCTTTAGGCTCTACTATAATCTTTAGCACTGCTATCGTCTTTCACCACTGCTTCTTAGTGTTTTCTCTAAGAGGTTATATTAACCTTAAATTCATGTACCTGATCTCAAACTGAGTGAATTTGTCCCTCTCTACCAGCATCAATTTGAAAATCGTAAAGGCTTGTTTTGCATATGCTGGGTATCTCTTCTGTGCCCATTCTCAGAGCTGGTTAAGAGATAGGTTTGAATTTGATCCAGCAAGATCCTACCTTCCTTCCAAGTTTCTTCTCCTTGTCTTCCCTTATGAGACACAACAGACACCACAGGTTAGTCCTGGATGGTTGCTGGGTATACTAAACACCCTGTGTCCCTCTTCTACCAAGCACTATAAGATAAACATTCTCACTGTTCTCAGCTGCTCACTATCTGGACTATAATGTCCTTGTGTTTGTATTCAGGAGTAAGGTGAATTATTTACTTCTCAGCTGTGGATGGCTTAGCCACGAGTGTCTTCAAAAACAGCCTGAGGTCACAGAAGTTGGCAGTATTCTTAGAATCAAGCAGCACAACAGAAAAATTTAATAAATTATACTTACAGAACAGGAAATTTGACAACCTCATGTGGTAATCCATTTTAGTGATTAATATATCTGCTGTCTAAAAACATTGCCATTTATGGCATGACTTCAAGTGACAGGATGGACCCATTTTATCTTGTTTTGTCATCAGTGTACACGGCCACACTTGGCCATTATGCTGTTGTTATAGAGTCTTTCCTTTATCTTGTCTGTAATTCCATTTTCCTTTTTTTTTTTTTTTTTTACTTTATATGCTTCTTTATAGCTCTCATGTCACCTTAGGTTCCAAAATCTCTACTTTGCTCTTAAAGTGGTCCCTGTCAAAAAACCCGCAAAAAACCAGACTCGACTATAGAGAACAGATTGGTGGTTGCAGAGGGGTGGTGGGTGAGGGAAGGGTGAATAGGTGAAGGAGATCAAGAATGCATTTACCATGCCGAGCCCTGAGTAATGTAGAGATTTGTTGAAGCACCATATTGTACATCTGAAACTGTATGTTAATTATGCTGGAATTAAAGTATATTAAAAAAACCTCTCTGACAAAATGTCTTCAGGTGAAAAAAAAGAGTAATATATATCTTACATAGCTAATGTGTCAACTGGTAAATATAGTGCTTGCCAGCGTACAGACTAATGCCTACTAAACTTCAGAACATTTTGTATGAGGCGATTTTGGTGGCAGGGAGAATACCATCAAGGGATTAACCTGAATGGGAGCCAGGAACGGAACTGCAGTAGCTAACACAGGATACCAAGAGTGCATGGGGAGTTTTTCCAACAATAGAGGTCATGGTGAGAAAGGAAGGTCATTCACCAATAAGGTCCAGGTGTGAAGAGAAGGCACAAATGTCCCCCTGGGGATATTTATTGTTGCTGCTATTTGTTTGTTTGTTCCCCTGGGTATCTAAGACTTGAATAAACTTGCAGATTTAGGTGTATTTCCTCTGTCTACTGAGTAGGAGACAGGACTTGGATAAAATGTGCTTTGTCCTTTATAGTTAAAACATTTGGAGGGTTACTAAGTTATAATTCTAGTGGCATCAATCACTGTTTATTTGGAAATAAAACGGATTAAAAACTCTTAAAAAAAAAAGTGGTGGAATTGGCCGGTGTTCTGGTAGAGGATCTACTAACATCGAACACACAAGGAAACTGGCCTGATGGTCCCTTCATACCAGAAAAAAGTGCAGTTTCCTTGCTCATCTGTGATGAGCTAATGATTCACTTTGACCCTACACAGTTTGTTGCCATATATCTGTATAGCCACAGTCCCTTTCTGCCTTTCCTTTTTGATAGTTTAGATTGTCCTTGCTCTTTGTGTTGTACCTGGCCCCACTCAATACTGTGTTCTTTGTTTCCAACTCTTCTCCAGTTGTTCAAGGTCATTTTGAATTCTGATGCAGCCTTGTGGATAATGGTTATTGATATTTCTTGAGACTTTTGACAACATAGCTTCTGTCCTCCCATCCAGGTTTACACTAGACTCACAACAATTTACTTATGTATCAGTAAGAAAATCTAAAGAGGGGAGTTTTACCCACAACAGCAATTAATTACATGAAATACCAACTTAAGAAGAAACAGAAGAGGCTCGTATAAACCAACATACAAAACTACTGAGTTATAATATGATTTTTTGCACAGATTTTATAGCAGAGAAGGACTTATCATTCTCCCAGAAGGTATTATGGTTAGTGAGTGAAGTGACACAACACTGTGATTTTTTTTTTTACTTTTAAATCCACAAAATCAAGGGTACTTGGAGGGTATGGTGTCATCTGCAACCTGAATTACAATAGGAACACTAATTACAATGAGCCTTTGGTCAGGTTGCCTTGTTTCTTGTAGGTAATGGTTTCTAGTTTCGTTTGTGAGAAAAATACAGGCATTTTTGTTTAGAAATTAAAAAAACCAGGGGTCTTGGATGGCTCAGTTGGTTAAGAGTGGACTCTTGGTTTCAGCTTGGGTCATGATCTCAGGGTTGAGAGATTGAGCCTCACTCGGGGTTCCAGGCTCAGCTTGGAGTCCTTCCTCTCTCTCCCTCTTCTGCTGCTCTCCCTGCTCATGCTCTGTCTCTTTCACCCTCTCTCTAAAATAAAAAAATAAATAAAATCTTAAAAAAAGAAATTAAAAAACATGGTGAACTTTCACTGATAGATTTTAAATGTGATCATTTATTTAAGTGCACTCAGCATTAGGTTTAGAAATTTACTTTAAATGTGTAATAAATTGGAAATTTGAGCTTCAGTGTAGTTAATTTTTAAAACCTTCACATGACTCTTTTTCACTGAAACCTCTGGTGTCCTGAACACCTAAAGAAATGAGTTATTGAGATAGCTTAATTTTCCCCATTAGTTCAAACAACCTAAAATATGTAACATTTTAGATGGAAATTTTCCTTTGGACTGTTACATGTTCTCCTACATCTGTGAACAGAATATTGAGAATAAAGCTTAGATTTCATTTGATGTCACAGGTTCAGAAGAACAAAGGGAAGTCAGAAGCTTTTTCTGATCAAATCCTGGTTCTGCCATCTAACAACTATGTACTTGGAGTAAGTCTATCTTTCTCTCTGAGCCTTGGATTACACACAACCTCAGCTATTTACTTTTCCAGGTTGTTGTGAATACATGAGAAAAGAAATCAAAGCATGGATTGTACACTATTAAATGGAGCAGTGTTATTTTAAGCTGAATTTGGGATTCAAAAGAGAAAGACATTACTTCTAATGTAATTTTCTGGAGTGATGCTCTTATGTCAACTACTTCATCTGTTTTGTCTTCTTCAATATTCTTAGCTATCTTATAAGGTGGTTGGTATTACTCCCACTTTATACATGAGATACTAAAGCTCAGAGAAGTTAAGTACCCTGCTCTTTGTAACAATGATGAGAGAATGAAAGTTAATGGACATTTTCTTCATTTTAGGAGAGGTAAATCAAAGTCCAGAATTTGTCATGGCCATCAACTGGGCAAAACTAAGATTTAAACATAATCTTTTTCACTGTCAGCTCATTGGGCTTCTTGTTTTAAACTTGTTTAGTTTTCTGTTTTTTTTTTCTATCAATAGAGGAAGTGTATGATTAGATATTTCTTGATGTCACAGAATTACTGTTGATTTCAAAAGTATGATAGAGATATTATGGTGGTTATTATTTTTTAAAGAGTCTCGTTATGGACTGAATGTTTGTGTCCCCTGAGATTCATATGTTGAACCGCCCTACCCATGTGATGCTCTTAGGAGATGGGGCCTGCAGGAGATAATCAGGGTCAGATGAGGACATAAGGATGGAGCACTCCTGGATGGGTTGATGCCCTCAGAGCAGGACAGAGCTTCCTTCCTCTCTCTGTTCTTGGCCTCAACTGGAAATCAGCAGTCTACAGTCTATGGTGGACTCCCACCAGAAACTAACCATTTTGGACCCTCATCTCAGACTTCCAGCCTCCAGAACTGTGAGAAAGAAATTTCTGTTGCTTAGAAGCTCATCATTTTATGATATTTTGTAAGATCGGCCAAGTTGATTTTATTTATTTATTTATTTCCTAATTTTTAAAAATTAACATATAATATATTGTTGCTTCAAGGGTACAGGTGTGTGAATCATCAGTCTTTCACAAGTCACAACACTCAGTATAGCACATACCCTTCCCAGTGTCCGAAACCCAGCCACCATATCCCTCCCCCTCACACACACCCCAGCAATCCCTCAGTTTGTTTCCTGAGATTAAGAGTCTCTTACGGTTTGTCTCCCTCCCCAGTCCCATCTTGTTTCATTCTTTCCCTCCCTTCCCCCATGACCTCCCGCCCTGCCTCTCAAATTCCTCATATCAGAGAGATCATATGATAATTGTCTTTCTCTGATAAACTTATTTCACTTAGCATAATACCCTCTAGTTTCATCCACGTCACTGCAAATGGCAAGATTTGCAGTTTTTTGATGGCTGCTTAGTATTCCATTGTATATATACACCATAATTTCTTTATCCATTCATCTGTTGAAGGAAATCTGGGTTCTTTCTATAGTTTGGCTATTGTGGACATTGTTGCTATAAACATTGGGTGCATATGCCCCTTCAGATCACTACATTTGTATCTTTAGGATAAATAACCAGTAGTGCAATTGCTGGGTCATAGTGTAGCTCTATTTTTAACTTTTTGAGGAACCTCTGTAAAGTTTTCCAGAGTGGCTGCACCAGCTTGTATTCTCACCAACAGTCTGGGAGGGTTCCCCTTTCTCCACATCTTCTCCAACATCTGTCATTTCCTGACTTGTTAATTTTAGCCATTCTGACTGGTGTGAGGTGGTATCTCATTGCAGTTTTGACTTGTGTTTCCCTGATGTTGAGAGATATCGAGTATTTTTCATGTATCTGTTGGCCATTTGGAAGTCTTTGGAAAAATATCTGTTCATGTCTTCTGCCCATTTCTTGATTGGATTATTTGTTCTTTGGGTGTTAAGTTTGATAAGTTCTTTCTAGATTTTGGATTCTAGCCCTTTATCTGATATGTCATTTGCAAATATCTTCTCCCATTCTGTCAGCTGTCTTTTGGTTTTGTTGACTATTTCCATTGCTGTGTAAAAGCTTTTGATCTTGATGAAATCCCAATAGTTCATTTTTGCCCTCACTTTCCTTGCCTTTGGTAAGGTTTCTAGGAAGAAGTTGCTGTGGCTGAAGTCGAAGAGGTTGCTGCCTGTGTTCTCAAGAATTTTGATGGATTCCTTTCTCACATTGAGGTCTTTCATCCATTTGGAGTCTATTTTTGTGTGTGGTGTAAGGAAATGGTCCAGTTTCATTCTTCTGGATGTGGCTGTCTGATTTTCCCAACACCATTTGTTGAAGAGATTGTCTCTTTCCTGCTTTATCAAAGATTAGTTGACCATAGAGTTGAGGGTCTATTTCTGGGCTCTCTATTCTGTTCCAATGATCTATGTGTCTGTTTTTGTGCCAGTACCATACTGTCTTGATGATGACAGCTTTGTAATAGAGCTTGAAGTCTGGAATTGTGATGCCACCAACTTTGGTTTTCTGTTTCAACATTCCTCTGGCTATTTGGGGTCTTTTCTGGTTCCATATAAATTTTAGGATTATTTGTTCCATTTCTTTGAGAAAAACGGATGGTATTTTGATAGGGATTGCATTAAATGTGTAGATTGCTTTAGGTAGCACAGACATTTTCATAATATTTGTTCTTCCAATCCATGAGCATGGAACCTTTTTCCATTTCTTTGTGTCCTCCTCAATTTCTTTCATGAGTACTTTATAGTTTTCTGAGTACAATTTCCTTGTCTCTTTGGCTAGGTTTATTCTTAGGTGTCTTATGGTTTTGGGTGCAATTGTAAATGGGATAAACTCCTTAATTTCTTTTTCTTTTGCCTTGCTGTTGGTGTATAGAAATGCAACTGATTTCTGAGCATTGATTTTATATCCTGACACTTCACTGAATTCCTGCATGAGTTCCAGCAGTTTTGGAGTGGAGTTTTCTGGGTTTTCCACATAAAGTATCATATCATCTGCAAAGAGAGAGTTTGACTTCTTCTTTGCCAATTCGGATGCCTTTAATTTCTTTTTGTTTTCTGATTGCTGAGGCTAGGACTTCTAGTACTATGTTGAATAGCACTGGTGATAGTGGACAGCCCTGCCACGTTCCTGACCTTAGTGGAAAACCTCTCAGTTTTTCTCCATTGAGAATGATATTCTCTTTAGGTTTTTCATAGATGGCTTTGAAGGCACCGTGAAGAGTTTTGATCAAGAAAGAATGTTGTACTTTGTCAAATGCTTTTTCAGCATCTATTGAGAATATCATATGGTTCTTGTTCTTTCCTTAATTAATGTATTGTATCACATTGATTGATTTGTGGATGTTGAACCAACCTTGCAGCTCAGGAATAAATCCCACTTAGTCATAGTGAATAATCCTTTTAATGTACTGGTGGATCCTATTGGCTAGTATTTTGGTGAGAATTTTTGTATCTGAGTTCATCAAGGATATTGGTCTGTAATTCTTTTTGATGGGATCTTTGTCTGGTTTTGGTATCAAGGTAATACTGGGCTCATAAAATAAGTTTGGAAATTTTCCTTCCATTTCTATTTTTTGGAACAGTTTCAGGAGAATAGGAATTAATACTTCTTTAAATGTTTGGTAGAATTCCCCTGGGAAACCGCCTGGCCCTGGGCTTTTGTTTGTTGGGAGATTTTTGATGACTGCTTCAATCGCCTTACTGGTTATGAGTCTGTTCAGGTTTTCTATTTCTTCCTGGTTCAGTTGTGGTAGTTTATATGTCTCCAGGAATGCATCTATTTCTTCCAGATTGTCAAATTCCTGGCGTATACTTGCTCATAATATGTTCTTATAATTGTATTTCTTTGGTGATGGTTGTGCTCTCTCCTTTTTCATTCATGATTTTATTTATTTGAGTCCTTTCTCTTTTCTTTTTGATAAATCTGGCCAGTGGTTTATTAATCTTAATTGTTCCAAAGAACCAGCTTCTAGTTTCATTGATTTGTTCTACTATTTGTTCTACTATTTATTTCTATGATATGTTTCTACTATTTGTTCTACTATTCTTTTGGTTTCTCTTTCATTGATTTCTGCTCTGATCTTTATGATTTCTCTTCTCCTGCTGGGTTTAGGCATTCTTTGCTGTTCTTTCTCCAGCTCCTTTAGGTGTAGGGTTAGGTCATGTATTTGAGACCTTTCTTGTTTCTTGAGAAAGGCTTGTATCACTATATACTTTCCTCTCAGGACTGCCTTTGCTGTGTCCCTCAGATTTTGAACAGTTGTGTTTTCATTATCATTTGTTTCCATGAATGTTTTCAATTCTTCTTTAATTTCATGGTTGACCCATTCATTCTTTAGTAGGATGCTCTTTAGCCTCCATGTATTTGGGCTCTTTCCAACTTTCCTCTTATGATTGAGTTCTAGCTTCAGAGCATTGTAGTCTGAAAATATGCAGGGAATGATGTCAGTCTTTTGGTACTGGTTGAGACCTGATTTGTGACCCAGGATGTGATCTATTCTGAAGAATGTTCCATGTGCACTAGAAAAGAATGTGTATTCTGTTGCTTTGGGATGGAATGTTCTGAATATATCTGTGATGTCCATCTGGTCTAGTGTGTCATTTAAGGCCTTTATTTCCTTGTTGATCTTTTGCTTGGATGATCTGTCCATTTCAGTGAGGGGGGTGTTAAAGTCCTCTACTGTTATTGTATTATTGTGGATGTGTTTCTTTGATTTTGTTATTAATTGGTTTATATGGTTGGCTGCTCCCATGTTAGGGGCATAGATATTACAAATTGTTAGATCTTCTTGTTGGACAGACCCTTTGAGTATGATATAGTGTCCTTCTTCATCTCTTATTATAGTCTTTGGATTAAAATCTAATTGATCTGATAGAAGGATTGCCACCCCAGCATTCTTTTGACGTCCATTAGCATGGTAAATAGTTTTCCACCTCCTCACTTTAAATCTGGAGGTGTCTTTGGGTCTCAAATGAGTTTCTTGTAGACAGGTCTTGTTTGTTTTTTTTTTGTTTGTTTGTTTGTTTTTGTTTTGTTTGTTTGTTTGTTTGTTTTTGTCCATTCTGATACCCTGTGTGTTTTGATTGGGGGCATTTAACCCATTTACATTCAGGGTACCTATTGAGAGATATTAATTTAGTGCCATTGTATTGCCTGAAAGGTGACTGTTACTGTATATTGTCTCTGTTCCTTTCTGGTCTATTACTTTTAGGCTTTCTCTTTGCTTAGAGAACCCTTTTCAATATTTCCTGTAGGGCTGGTTTGGTGTTTGTAAATTCTTTTTATTTTTGTTTGTCCTGGAATTTTTTTTTTTTTTTTATCTCTTCTTCTATTTTCACTGACAGTCTAGCTGGATATAGTATTCTTGGCTGTATATTTTTCTTGTTTAATGCTCTGAATATGTCATGCCAGTCCTTTCTGACCTGCCAGGTCTCTGTGATTAAGTCTGCTGCCAATCTAATATTTCTACAGTTCTATGTTCCAAACCTCTTGTCCCGAGCTCCTTTCAGGATTTTCTCTTTGTCACTAAGACTTGTACATTTTACTAGTAGATGATGGGATATGGATCTGTTTTATTGATTTTGAGGGGGGATTCTCTGCACCTCCTGGATTTTGATGCTTGCTCCCTTTGCCATAATAGGGAAATTCTCTATTATAATTTGCTCAAATATACCTTCTGCCCCTCTCTTTCTTCTTCTCCTGGGATCCCAGTTATTTTAATATTGTTTCATCTTATGGTATCACTTATCTCTCGAATTCTCCCCTCGTGGTCCAGTAGTTGTTTGTCTCTCTTTTACTCAGCTTCTTTATTCTTCATCATTTGGTCTTCTATATCACTAAGTCTCTCTTCTGCCTCATTTATCCTAGCAGTAAGAGCCTCCATTTTTTATTTCACCTCATTAATAGGTGTTTTGATTTCAACTTGGTTAGATTTTAGTTCTTTTGTTTATCCAGAAAGGGATTTTATTTCTCCAGAAAGGGATTCTCTAATATTTTCCATGCTTTTTTAGAGCCCAGCTAGCACCTTGAGAATCGTCATTCTGAACTCTATTTCTGACCTGTTACCAATGTCCACATTGATTAGGTCCCTAGCCATTGGTACTGCCTCTTGTTCTTTTTTTTGTGGTGAGTTTTTCCACCTTGTCATTTTATCCAGATAAGAATATATGAATGAGAGAGTATAATACTAAAAGGTAGGCAAAGGCCCCAGAAAAATATATGCTAACTAAATCAGAAGAGACCCAAAACCAGAGAGAGAGTAAAGGAGGAAAAAAAAGAATAATAAAAAAAATAAATATACATATATATATTAGACTGGTGGATAGAATAAAGCTGCTCATTTGATTTTGGGTGTATTCTGGTCTCTTAGAAGAAAATGCCTCCCAAAATTTTAAAGAACGAAAAACTAATATATGTACAAAAATAAGAGTAAACATGATGAAGGGATGAAATATGACAGTAAAGATGAAAATTTTAAAATTCTAAAAAAGAAATTGATAAGATACATTGGTTGGAAAAAGAAAAGAAAAGAAAATATGATCAGGCTGGAGCTAGATTTAGGGAATATTTTGATCTATTAGAAGAAATTGTATCCCAAAATTTTAATGATACAAAATCTATATGTATACAAAAGATAAGGTTAAATACAACAAACGGATAAGAATATGACTATAATAATGAATATTTAAAAAGATTTTTTTTAAAAAAGGTATTGTTAAGATAAAATAGTTAAAATAGTTAGAAGAGGAAAGAGTAAAAGTTAAAAAAATAGAACAAGAAAATAATTTAACTTTGCAATAGTAGAGGATCATGGGAAAAAACCCATGAATTCTATGTAGTTCTGGAGTTCCGCAGTTCTTGTTGATCAATGATTTTCATCTTGGCTGGCTGTTCTTGCTGATCTGGGCCAGGGGCCTATTGTGGTGATTCTCAAATGTTTTTGCCAGAGCTGGAATTGCACCACCCTTGCCAGGGGCCAGGCTAAGTAATCTGCTCAGGTTCACTCTCAATAGCTTTTTTTTCCCCTGAATGCTTTCCATAGAGCTTTGGAGGATTGGAATGAAAATGGTAGTCTCCCAATCTCCAACCCCATAGGAGCTGAAAGCCAGGGCCCCACTCCTCAGTGCATCCTCAGAGAGAAGCAGTCAATCCCTCTCATCTCCCTGTTCTCTGGCCACACTCAGAGCTCACCCGGCCCATGACCGAGTGTTTCTATCTTTGGCACACATCCTTGTTTGGAGTCTCCAAGCCCAGCAGATTCCTGCTGCTCACTCCAGCGCCCTCCTCACTGAGTTGGAAGGAGGGGGTCTCTTCAGATCTGCCACTTGGGGGGTCCCTGCTCAAAGAGCAGTGGTCTGACCATGCCTTGGATCACGGTTTAAAGTAACCCCAAGCTGAAATCCCACTCCTTGGCTCTGTCTCTGCAGCTGGCTCCCCTGCTCTGATACCTGGCAGCTCTGCTGCACTCAGGCACCCTGGTCTTTCTGTGACCCCACGGGTCCCGAGACCACATTGTCCCCACGAGGGCTCCACCCCTTGTTTAGCCTTCTGAGTGACATCCCTCAGTGGAGAAGACTTCTAAAAGTTCTGATTTTGTGCTCCGCTGCTCCACCACCTGCTGGGAGCCAGCCCTGCCGCCTGTGGTCTATCTTCCTGTTGCTTCAGATTCACTTCTCTGCACATCCTACCTTCCAGAAAGTGATCAATTTTCTGTTCCTAGAATTGTTGCTCTTCTCTTCTATCTCCTGTTGAGTTTGTACATGTTCCGAATGGCTTGATAACTATCTAGCTGAACTCCTGGGACCTAATGCTATTTCTGTCTCCTACTCCTTTGCCATCTTTTTTCCTCCACTAAAGTATGTTTTGGGGGCGCCTAGGTGGCTCAGTTGTTAAACATCTTCCTTCAGCTCAGGTCATGATCCCATGGTCCTGGGATTAAGCCCCACGTTGGGCTCCCTGCTTGGTGGGAAGACTGCTTCTCCCTCTCCCACTACCTCTGTTTGAGTTCCTTCTTTTGCTGTGTCTCTCTGTCAAATAAATAAATAAAATCTTTAAAAATAAAATAACTGTTTTTGTCTTCCTATAGGAAGTAGACAGAGCTCCCCCAAAGACTTTCTAGTTGGTTTTGTTTGTTTGTTTGTTTGTTTGTTTTGGAAGAAAGGGAAAATTACCCTGAAAATTTGACTCAGTCTCTTGATCCCAGTGGAGACAGGCAGCATTCCGTGGGGGATCTCTTGTGTCCACTTAACTTACAGGTGGGGTGAGGGTGTGTATTATGACAGCTCTCCCCATTTCTCATCTGAGAGATATGTATGGTCTTGGCAAAGCTTCGACACTGGCTGTGAGAGCTGGCTTCTTACTAATACCCCCATACTTCCAGTATCTCTGGCTCTCCCGGGGGTTGGGCACATGTCCTGCCATTCTAATGAGATTTATGGCAGCTTCTTTCTAAGCTTCCCCTTAGCAGAGGCTGTATGCATATGGTCTTTAGACTCCAGAAGAAATCCTGGTCCCTACATCGTGGTCTCTAATTCCTGGAGCACACATGACTCAGAGAACATGACATAGACACGTTCACAGTTGGCTCTCATGATCACAGAGCTGTATTATAATCATTGCTATACTGTATTTAATGCTGAGTAAGTTTTGGGTATATTTGGGTAGCTATTTTCTGAGTTGAAAATTAGGAAAAACCGTATGAAAATATTGAGTACCCCTATGGGGTTATGGGAATAAATGCTTAAGGTCTAAAGTGTCCTAAAAAATTCAGAAAGTATGTAATGAAACAGCAGTTTGCTGATGGTTTAAATGACCCCAGATTATTGTGCATTTTAAATTTGTTTCACTGTTCTTTACATATTCTCTCTTCTCTTGCTGTTAGATTAGTTATGGTCATTTCTTACTGTTGTTCCAGGCCTGTAAGTTACCAGTCCTTCTTCGCAGTAGTTAGTGATTTTGAAAGTAAGTTTGGAGCTCAGCTGTTTGGGGGGACACCTCAGATCTGTCACATGTAACCCTGGGCAAGTTACTTAGCCTTGCTGGTCTTCAGATTTTTTCCAAGTGTGAACTGGTGGGTAATAATAGCACCTTGCTCATGAGGTTGTGGTGAGGATTAGGTGAAATAAATCTGCTTAGATCAATGCCTGGAAAATAATGGGTGCTTGATAAATATTTTTTATTGTCATTCTCTTTCTCATTTGTTATCTCAAATCTGCTAAGGACTAAGAAATCAGATAATCATCAGGCTTATTCAAACTCTATATAAGATAAAATTAAATGGCCTTTGGGTTAATAACTACCCAACTAGCCCACGTGGAAAGTGTTCGAGCATGAACGCAGCTGTCCAGTTCAGGCAGGAAAAGTTTTAAAGAGGCATCATTCTGTGAAGACGGCTGCTCACCTGACTTGCTTCTTCTAATCAACAGAATCTTGACTCCTGTTATTGGTCTAGGCAGAGAATTTTAATGTTATACAAAAATACTCTTTATTATTTTATTTTTTAAAATTAAAAAAATTAAGTTTTTATTTGAATTCCAGTTAACATGCAATGTAGCATTAGTTTCAGGTGTACAATACAGTGATTCAGCCCTTCCACACATCACCAGGCACTTATCACCACAAGTGCCCTCCTTAATTCCCATCCCTCTTTCACCCATCCCCCTACCCACCTCTCCTCTGGTAACCACCAGTTTGTTCTCTATAATTAAGAGTCTGTTTCTTGGTTTGACTCTCTCTCTCTCTTTTTTCCCTTTCTCATTTGTTTTGTTTCCTAAATTCTACATCTGAGTGAAATCATGTGGTATTTGTCTTTCTCTGTCTGACTTATTCCACTTAGCATTATGCTTTCTAGCTTTATCCATGTCATTGCAAATGGCAGGATTTCATTCTTTTTTATGGCTAAATAATATTCCATTTTATATATGTATATGTATATGTATATATGTATATATACATATACATACACACACACACCATTCATCAATCCATGGACATTTGGGTTCTTTCACTAGTTTGGCTATTATAAATAATGCTGCTAATAAATATGGGGGACCATATATCCCTTTGAATTAGTATTTTTGTATTCTTTGGGTGAAAATCCAGTAGTGCAATTGCTGGATCATAGTGTAGTTCTACTTTTTAACTTTTTTTTTGGTGGTGGTGTTTTTTGAGAGCAAGAGAGAGAGCACATGAGCAGGAGTGGGATTGGAGGCAGAGGGAGAAGGAAAGAGAGAATCTTAAGCAGGCTTCACGCCCCCTGAGATCATGACCTGAGCTGAAATCAAGAGTCAGACACTTAACCGACTAAGCCATCCAGGTGCCCCAATTTTTAACTTTTTGAGGAAACTTCATACTGTTTTTTTGTTTGTTTGGTTGGTTTTTGAGGAGCAAAAGTATTCTTTAATTCAAGTCTTTATAATGAAAAAAAAATGGCTTAGCCTGAAACATGAATGTATAACTAATAAGTAGCTGTATTAAACACAATGGTGCTTAGAACAAACCTGAATGTTCTGTGTGGTTCTGACATGGATCTCTAGTACTCGATGTCTAGGATTGTTGACACCCATAGTCAGTAGTGGATAAAGGGAAAGTGTCTCTCCCCATTTGATTTTGATTCCCTTCCTCCACATCACCCTGGTTATCACAAGCCTCAACACTTGTTTCACTCATTCTAGCTATTCTTCTTTCTTGTTTTTCCAGAATAGACCCATGTAATGCTGAACTTTCCAGTGTACAGTCAGCCTCAGCCTAATTCTGAGAAAAGTTCTGTCCCAGAGATGAAAGTAAGTACAGATTATGATGCCCATGATAGGGGCATTATGATGACCTTAATAATCTCTCTCTCTTTTTTAAAAAAATATTTTATTTATTTATTTGACAGAGAGAGAGATCACAAGTAGGCAGAGAGGCAGGCAGAGGGGGCGGGGAAGCAGGCTCCCTGCTGAGCAGAGAGCCCGATGTGGGGCTCAATCCCAAAACCCTGAGATCATGACCTGAGCTGAAGGCAGACGCTTAATGACTGAGCCACCCAGGCATCCACCTTAATAACCTCTTAATAAATATTTATTAAATGAATGAGTGATTGCTCTGGCTTTCACTGAAAGAGAATAATGCACATGATCTAGAAAAACATCCCCCCAATTGTACAAAAATTATTGACCCTAGACTGTTTTGTTTCCTATGCCACACTATCAAACATCATCCTGGCTCTTCCAGCCAGGCCTGCGTTGTTTAATGCATACAAAAAATCATCTACACATGAGGACATCTCTACACAAATGGTGTGACACTTGTTTTGGTGGGTCCGAGGTAATTTTTGCTTCTTCCAATGGAGTGGGTCACGTTGTTCACTAGTAGATTATAGATATGAGAGCAGCTAATGTAGTTGTGAAACATATTAAAATGTGTAAGTTGAATTTCTAATTTATTTTACTTGAAATTCTGAATTTTTATTTGCCTGTGGTCCACCTTTTCACACAGAGCTTTTAAGTTTACAAGATAAAATGCACTAATGGCAACGATGTTTTTATTAAATGTTCTCTGGCAGAGATTATAATACATGTCCAAACATCTGATGGAAAAAAAAGGGAGCAGATAAGAAATAAATGACCTAAAATTAAGACTAAATTCAAAACAAGCTTAAAGTTTTGCTGTGAGTGAAAAATTTAAAATTTAGTTGCTCCATCTAGTGGTGAACCGTTATATGACTTTAGTGAAGAGCTTTAGTTTTTCGTGCTGATTTTATTCAAATTTTGTTCTGGTAGCTAGAAAAAAAATTTAATAGACTCCCTGTCTTATTGTCCCACATAAGTTAACAGAAGAGTACTCCACATAAAAAGAAAAAATCGCTACTTAATGAATCTCATAGACTTGAAGACATATTTGCTCACCAGCTCAAATTTCAAATCATTGTTTCTTCCTCAGTAAGTGGAGGAACTAGCAGCAGTGTTGATATCTATACCTATACCTGTATTTTTAATCCTGAAAATGTAAGAAAATTTAGGCCTACCCTGGATTAATAGGAGAGAAAGGCTAATGAAGAGATTAGTTCTCCAGCAGTTAAGAGCATGAGTTTTTGACTCAGGCCTTAATAAGACCTGAAAAGTGCTCTGAATTGTATGAAAAATATCAGTCCAGTCAATAAGTGAAGGATATTAAGATGTGCAAATTTCTAGGTATAAAAGAAATGAGAAAAATAAAGATCACATGTGTACCTGAATGTAGTAAATTGTTCCTGTTAGCAGGGACTCTGGATCAGGCCACTTGGGTTTTATTTCTGACAGCAGCACTTGTTAGCTGTGTGGCCTTTGTATCTCAGTCTCATCAACTGTAAAATGAAAACCATACTACCCCTCACATAGAATTGTGAGATTAAATTAGATACTGCATGGAAAGCACTTGGAACTATATCTGACTCAGAATAAGTACCCAAAAAACTTTTCCCAGTATTCTTCCTGACTTTATTTTGTGTATTCAGGATTTCTTGATGTTGTTTTGTGTGGAAATGAATTGTGTCATGTAGTCTGGTATCCATTTGGCATGCCATTGGCACCCTCTCGCTTCCTTGATTCAGTGAAGTTTTTCTCGCTCTGGGAGGGTCTCTTCATTGCAATATCTTAAGTGCAATGGCAGCCCGTATCCCATTCTGCAACATGATTTGTATGGTCAGTCTTTCACTTACCAAATTCAGCTTTGTCTCCCAGAATCGCAGCAGTCACTGGAAAGCAAAGATGGCATGTCTTGCTCCTAGGCATGCCCAAGGTTTCTTAATTTTCTTCTCAGAACTTCAAAACCATGGTCTTGTTTTAGTCTTTCCTGATAGCAAAGTTTGATGAGAAAGGTGGAAGGACGGATTCCGTGAAGTTATTTAGATACCTATTCCAGGAAAATAGCACACTGGACTGACCATATTAGAGTGTATTTTCTTTTACTCTTAGAAACCTGTCTGCCATGAAATATCTTCCTTTCTACAGAATCTAATTGTAGATGATGCCCCGAAGAGCCTGGACTATGGAGCTGGAGGTGCTGAGTTTTAAGTCGTAGTTCCACAGTTTAGTAGTTGAATAACTTTAGACAATTTATTGACCTCTATGTGCCTTTATTCATTTGTACAAGGGAAAGCATAAAAGTTAAGTCGAAAGTTTTCTGCAAATTAAGTGAACTATGTATAAAGCTCATAGAATAGTGCTTGGTATGTAGTAAGTGGTACATGAGTTAGTTGTTACAGAGTTATTATTTGTGGATACTTAGTATTCTATGGAGCATGCAATGTTGTATCTTTCCAGAAATTTCAAATTCAAGATAATCTAAAACTTATTCTTTCACTTTCACTTTTGTGACATTTTTCCCATACATGCTCTTCTTTACTCTGGTCTTCAATTTTGTCTCTTCCCAGTCTTTGATTTACAAATTTTCTTCTTAGATGGTATTGTCCACTTCAGAAACACTTTTCTCCTATTAATACATTTTGCTCTAACTCTTCTACTTCTTACTGAGGAATTTCTCAAGGACGTAAACTATGTTTATGCTTTATATATTTCTGATGCTTCCCACAGAGCTAGTAGGTACCCAACAAACATGCATGAATAAAATAATATAGAAATACTAGCTCACATCTGCACCTCAAGTTTGTGATTGCCTCAGAAAAGAATACCTACACTTATAATTATTGCCATTTACTTAATAACAATTCAATGCAAGGCACTGTCCTAAGGGTTTTATATAACATGACTCATTAAACGGCATCAACAATTTCATTTCATTTTACAAACCAGGAAGCTGAGTTTCAGAAAATATAAATTGTTTGTCCGAGGTGTCACTGTTTGTGTCTAAAGCCCCTTTCTCTCGAAAAAGTCCTCTCTCAGTTGTTGGGCATGTCCTTCTTTTTTTTTTTTTTTTTTTAAAGATTTTATTTATTTATTTGATAGAGATTACAAGTAGTCAGAGAGGCAGGAAGGGAGACAGGAGGAAGCAGGCTCCCTGCTAAGCAGAGAGCCTGATGCGGGGCTTGATCCCAGACCCTGAGATCATGACCTGAGCCAAAGGCAGAGGCTTTATCCCACTGAGCCACCCAGGTGCTCATGTCCTTCATTTTTTATTTCTTATAGAATGTTGGTTTAGGGTAGGGCCACAGTTCTTTGGTCTTCCATCTCCTATAGGCAAATGGCTTTGCTACATGTTTAAGAGTTTGCAAATTCTAATGCTACAGGAGCCATATAGAGAAGAGTATTTGTTGTGTGAGGCTATGGGCCATATCTTGGAAATCTAGCATTTTCCCCCGTCCTGTCACCAGGACCTGTAAATTTTTTGTGAATAATTTCAGCTATGGCCTCTCCATCCTCCCCTCCCCCTACACATCACTCTGGTTTAAGTCCTTGTTACCTCATGCCACTGGGACGATTGCAAGAGTTGTTTAACTTCTTCCTGCAGATCTTGTGTCCTCGCCTCCCTAATTTAGTCTGTTTATTGCAGCAAAACAAATTTTTGGACTTTAGCTCCTTACTAAAAACGCCTTTGTGGTTTCCCATTGTTTATTACTGAGTCTAAACCTAATTTTTCATTATAGATCAGCTGCACCATATTCATACCTAACACTCTGTTCTTACGCCTCTACCCAAATCTTCAGCTTTGGTCAGAATGGTTCCATTGGCAGTTCTCAAAAATTCCAAGCACAGACTTTCTTTTCCTTTTCTCCCATGATCTTTTTCTTTGCTTCTTCCAGTTAAATAAATCTTATCCCAGTTTCTTGTTCTATACTAGTTCATTTTTGTTTTTGTTTTTGGTGAGATGAATACTTTGTCTTTCTTTCTTTCTTTCTTTCTTTCTTTCTTTCTTTCTTTCTTTCTTTCTTCTCTCTTTCCCTCAATATGAATTTCCCTGACACTCTACCACACTTACTAAATCATGAATATGGAATACATTCTGTATACTGTTAAGTAGAAAGGCAGGAGAATAGAGTAGTCCAATACATAGACTCCAGAACTAGGCAACTGACTTCAAATCCTGGTGGTACCATTTGCCTTCCTGCTGACCTCCATCAAGTCACTAAACCTTTCTGTGCTGAAGTTACTTCTACTCTACATTGTAGATAAAATAATGCCTGTCTGGCAAGACTACAGAGAGGATTAAATGAATCACTGTGTGTAAAACAATGTTTGACACAATCTAAGCTCTAAATAATAGCAGTGACGATGATGATGACGATGTAATTTGCTCTTTTGTGTGTATGACATTTTTCCATAACTGATTTGTAAGCTCTTTCAAGTCAGAGATTTCCATAAATCCTTGCCTTGCAGGAAGAAAGTGTGATATAAAAGTTCACAGTGGTCAGGAAATCAGGAGTATGAGATTAGGCAGGTCTTCAACTTCCAGACTCCCTTATGCTTAGTTGTAAAATCGAAATAATTTTCCTTATATTTGTATAGTGTATTAAAAGTCATTTTTCATGTACAACGTTCATTTATTATCTACCTACTCTCTTTACATGGGGTAATTTAGGCAAAGCATGTTGGAAACTGAGGCATGTGGATGTCAAGTGTATTAGCCAGGTGCTCCATCATGCTGTTTGAAGAATGGGATCAAATGCTTTTCTTTCCTTCTCTCCCCTCCCTCCTCTCATCTAAACTGCATATAAAAAGAATTAGAAGAATTCTTTTTTGAAGTTTTTAGTCAATAGGGTCTCCATCCTCTCATGGAGCACTCTCCCATCCCCTCTTCCAGAGAAGCATTATTTTTTTAGAAAGGCAAGTTATGAATGTGGATGGAGGCAGCTAGTTCTGTGGTATACCCATGGCTGGAGGAATGGTAGGATTTGAAGAAGTCTCCTAAAATAATGTTCTAACGCTTGTTCCATAGACTTTAGGTTTTGTTTGTTTGTTTGTTTGGTCTATGTTTTATCAGGGTGATTACTATTTCTTTTCTGAGGTAAAAGGAGATACCAGTGTTAGAGGAAGGGGAGTAGAGTGAGTGGGGAATAGAAAGCAAATAATTGTAATGGGAGAAAAGAAAATCAGAAACTGGAAACCGACATAGGGCAATAAAGGTATTAGATTAAAAATGAATAAAAGGTGGACCCATACAAAGTGAATATCATTTTTTAAGGCAAGAAATGGTGACTTGTTTCATCTTCGAGAAGCAGAATATTATTAAAAATGTAGTAAAATAATGAGTACAGAAGGGTATATGATATGGCCAGCTGCAGGAATTTCTAGTCTGTCTTCTGTGCTACTTATTAAGTATCCCAGCTCTCATTCCATATTCAAAACTAAGCATCCATAAACTTCTCTATCTAGCAGGATGAGACCTAGGAAGATATTCAAATACCAGAGTAACTATGGAAATAGGAAGAACAAAGAAGAATTCTTGAAAGTCTCTGGGTAAAGATAAAAGGAAAACAGAATAAAGAAGATCTCACAGCAGGGGCTTGTGACAGATCTCCAAATCAAGAAGTCAGGGAAGATGAAGTGGAACAAGGCCAAATCTCCACAACCAGGGAGATGGTCCATAGATTCCCACTACCCAGTTAACTTTCAGACAACTCATTCAGGAGAACAGAACTGGAAACATATAAAACATAAGTTTAATTCTCTCAGTAAATGATGCAAAAAGAGTAGCGAGAATTTTGAAAATGGTCTAACATTTGGAAGGAGATTTTATAGACTGCCTGAATGTCTTAAAAAAACCTGGAGAAGAATGATCCTGGATTGGCCAAATTCTAAGTATGAACATTATTTCAAAAATGTTAGGAAATCAAGATTGACATGTTTATAAATTTGATGGGCTATAAAAATATGTATATAGGTGTGTGTATGTATATATAAATAATAAAATTTTCAAGGAAGATTAGAGATTTATGTCATACCAATAAAAGGCAAGAGTTACTTTAAAATATGTATTTATTATAAATGCCTTATTGGATCCCTGTTCTTCTACTATAGTTTGAAATTAGCTGTGTCTTGATGATGTATAGATTATGTATTTCTTTGCAGCGAATGCCCCCAAACTTAGAAGTTCTTGCATGATTTTGTCCTCTTATGTGGTCTCATGAGGCCTAGACTTGGAATTCACACAATGTCAAATCTTCCTTTTTCAGTCAAACCAAATCTCAAGGCCAGCCACCATTCAAGGGCTGGGAATGGACTCCTCTTCATGGGAGGAGCTACAGAGAATTTGTGGTTATTTTTCAGCTACTGTAGGTGTTTAACTCAATTACAAAAGGAGATAAGAGATAAGAGACCTCAATTGAAAACTGCTAAATTATTGCCAAGTGTTATTAGTACGTAGCTGGCCCACCGTTCCTTCCCTCCCTCTCCAGGATCGTTTTTGGGGCAGATATTCTTATGAGGAAGCTCAAGATAAACTGCTGAAACCTTGCTGAGCCCACTGGAAGGGTGTGTGGGGTCTTGGCCACCACCTGTTTATCTGTGGCTTTTCAGTATCTCATGTATGAGTCTGCTACCAATTCAGTGACATAAAAGTGCACTGAATTTCAGAAAGAAGAACTTTTCTGTGTGCCATAAATCTTGTGATAATATTTGTCATTAGCTCAAGCACTGATCCATAGTTCAAAGGAAATTTACACTTTAACTGAGTAAGACAGGTTTTTATCTTCTTAAATCATGGTACCAGAGGCTGGAAGAAAATAGTCAGGCAGAAAAAATAGTAAGATTGAATGGCCTCATTTATTCAGCATTCTGACACCCTCACAAGAACTCAACAGAGACAATGGGCCTGACGGATCCGTGAGTATTTGCAGGAGGCACCTCGTATGATGGCTCCACGTTGCAGAGTTCCCCTTCTACAAGGAGCTGCGATGTGCACAGGTATGTGCTCTCCTTACCCCTACCCTGACTGCCATCTCAGTGTTAGGAAAGAGTCTCCTGGACCATGGCTTACTGGCTTAGGCCTATCATCTGATCTAAGATAAGCCAATCAGTTTGTCACTGTCGTCAACTGGAAATGTTGCCCAAGGAGTATCACTGTTATTGGAAGTCGCTCTGGAAGGAAGACCCACCACCTCCTGCTTAAGAAATACACAAATTGCACTAGTTCTTACCCTTTCTGAGTCTTGGTTTAGTTCTCCCTTAGATTTGGTAAGGTATTCCACTAATCTTGCACTAAATTCCCTGTTTTTGCTCAAACTACTTCAGTTGATCTCTGCTCCTTGTTGTCAATAGGAACTTAACTAACAGAAGACAACCGTGACTGAATGGTTTGAAGAAAGTGGTTTATCTAGATGCCATTTCATCAGTTCATTGAGTCATTCAATAGTTATTTATTGAGGACCCATTATATGCCAATCACAGAGCTAGGTAAGCAAATAAGACAGAAGGAGGTGTAGCGAGACAGTCAGGCAAACATATAATCTCACTAAATTGTGAAAATGTTCTGGTAGAGATACTTACAAAGTGATGTGGGAGTACAGATAAGAGTACTAATGAACTCTCTGGGTAGGTTGGGAGCTGGGGTTAATCAGCTTGGAGAAGGATATAAGCTAAGGACTAAATCAAAGTTATATAAGAAATTCAATCTTATTACATTACAGGGGCAGCGAATGAGGAATTGCTACATGGAGGCTGAAGACCAGCTGTTCTCAATATCGACTCAGCTCTGCCAAGTGGAAACTGATTTGAACAGCAGCATGAGAGACTGAGATTATATATGGAAGAATTTCCAGACGGTGAGAGTAGTTAATGTTGGGAGATTGTAGAATCTTCTCCTCTGGAGGTTTAAAAAATAACACAGCACATCATCGGCCTGGGATAGCATTATTGTGATGCTAGCTAAGTATGGAAATGGAAGATAATTGCTCAAGGTCTTTTCTAGCTTAGAGTTTTCATAATTCTGTCATTTTTTTAGAAAAACTTAATTGAATGAATGAAAAATAAAATTACAGCCAGAAAAAGAATGTAAAAGGATAGAAAAATAATTGAATTATTAATTCCCTCTTGGTTCAGGAATGAGGAAGAAAATAAGGGACTAAAAAGATTCAATATGTGTTATTTTAGAAATTATTTTGAAGTCACATAGTCTGTTAGTTGTTTAAGAACTCCCAGGTTGGGACTTAACTGGTTGCTAACCAATGGTCCTGTCTTTTCCTTCCAGCCCAGAGTACTTTAATTTCCCCTGATTCACTTTGTAACTAACTTCTTCTGCTTGTAGAACATTTTGTATATATATTGTGTATATATATATATATATATATATAGTATATATATATATACTATATATATATATATATATATATATATAATTTTTAAGATTTTATTTATTTATTTGACAGAGAGAGACACAGCGAGAGAGGGAACACAAGCACAGGGAGTGGGAGAGGGAGAAGCAGGCTTCCCGCCAAGCAGGGAGCCCAATGTTGGGGTCAATCCCGGGACCCTGGGATCATGATCTGAACTAAAGGCAGATGCTTAACCAACTGAGCCACTCAAGTGCCCCCATTTTGTATATGTTTATAAATTTCTTTTCATTGTGAACTTAAGCAAATTTATAGACTAAGACAGTCAAATGAATGTTATTTCTCTACATCACTCAAAATTTACATCTGTCCTTTTTAAGTTTTGCTACCTACATTCTGCTTATAGAATTTTTGAATTCTGCTTTCTTCCACATGATTGATATCATTTATGAATGTTGATGTATTCCCCATACTTGCCACATTTAACAGCACTTGAACACATCACTGTGAATCCATGTACTAAGTGGACTAGCTAGAACTGAGTGGGAGGTCAAATGCTCTGGGACCATCTGTGATGGGATGAAATCATCACTGCCTCACACCTGTCATTGGAGAACCTCATCAAGAAGTTAATTCTTCTTATCTCTCTCTCCCTCCCTCCCTGCCTGTCTTCCTGCTTTCCCCTACTCCTTCCCTCCCTCTCTCCCTTCCTCTCTTTCTTCCAATTAAAGAGACGAGGATGAGTGTAAAATTACAACATAGGTTCAGAGAATTGTGAGTCCAGTTGGGCTACAGGTAAAGTATATGACTAGATAATAAAATTAGAAAATTAAGTTCAGTAAAATTATGTAGAATTTGTTAAGACCACAGAGTCTGGTTTGTAGGGCAAGCATTGGGAAACCAATGAACACACAGCATTTGGAAGATAAGCGTGGAAGTGTTGCACAGTGGAAGGCTCTAGAGAATGGGGATCAGTTTAAAGACTCAAGTAGGGGACTCATTCAAAATGAGACGCATTTAGAATTGATATTCTATTTTATATTAAGCTTTAAGATGTACATACATACACCAATGTTTTGATATTGAGCTAATGCCTTGTTTTATTTTTTAAATGTGAATCCACTCAGTGTTGTAAGTTGTTTTTCTTTTTGCTTTAATCTTGATCATAATTCATTGTCTATGATTTTCGGTTTTAGTTTCTTGAAAGCTGCACAAAACTTTAAAGACATTTGTTTGCAAAGCAACCTTAGTGCAGTGTCCCTTAAGGTTTTAATTTTTTTCACCATTCTTTTTTTATCTCACTCACACTTAATTTGACAGCAGTTTTTTTTTTTTTAACAAATGCCTTTATCTCGTTTTTACCAAAGCATTCAGTTTTTCATGAAAAATCTACCTCTCTTTTCTCACACATATCTCATCAGTTTATAAAATTTTTAACTCAATAAAGAAATTAAAATAATGAAAACACATCACAAACTGATTTTCTGATAAACATACAACTTGACTGGTGAGAAGAGAAAGTATAGGTATGGTAAAATATAGTCTTAACCAGGAATATTAGGCATACTTGGACCTAAGGCTTATATTTTGGAATGGAGAAAGAGAACATGGATTAATCTCTTGTGCCAGTTAAAAGAGTTTAGGGAAAGGGGCAAAAAAAAAAACAAAAACAAAAACAAAAAAAGAAACCACCCTAGAATTTAGTTTTGAGTCTTTCACCAGAAAATCAAATTTCATTTTTTGGTGTCCTTACATCGATTTATCATACTTCCTTTAACATACTAAACTTCCCACCCATGTCTTTGTGTCTTCTGCATATTAATTTTTCCCTTCAATTTTCCTGAGATTCTAGCACAAGGGCAGAACTGGATGGAAATATTTTAGTAGTCTAGATAGTACCCTCTTCTGGGATATCCTTGAGCAAGGGAGGAGGCCTTCTTGTTCCCGAGATTGTAGAGGACTAAAAGTAGGATTGTTTTGTGTCTTGGTTTGGAAACTTCTCAGTGGATTTTGACTTGTAACCCTTTTTCCCAGGATACACTTTCCACTGGGAGTATAATGGGGTGCGATTCAGAGTTTTTGTCTGTTTTTTTATAGAGCTTTTGGGATTACCAGATCACCAACATCTGTGTCTTGTAGAACTGGTGGTGGGGGCAGGAGGTGGGGAGGAAGAGGAGAGAAAGAGCAAGAGGAAGAAACCTTCCTTCTAGTTCTCCGTAATGTACACAAAGAGTAAACATATCCCTTTCCCTACCTCCTCCCTGAGAGGACTTGTAAAGTTAGGACCCTGGAAACCCAGAAAGTGAATTTCCTAGCTCAATGCTGTACGTGGTGCTGATTCACATGGGAATTTGTATCCTGGCTATCAGAGCTAGCTTGATAGCTGATCTTGTGGAAACAGTATAAGCTTGTTTCTTGAAAAAGAAAATATAAAATTATAAATGATTTTTCCTTTAAGAATAAAATCAAGTTTAACTAAAAAGCCAGAAGGACTATATTGTATCCTGTAATGTAGCATAAAATCCTTCAACCAATTACAATCTCAAATGACAATGGGGGTATTTTTTTTTCTGATAAAGATCAGGAATCTAGTATTGTCCAAACACCCAAGAGGTGCTATTTGTTTCAAGTGGAATGGAAGGGTTTTAGCAATTATTGTGATGAATGAAATGAAATGAAGAAAACTTTGGATAGTTAAATGTTTTCTTACATGATCAGGTGGGTATTGCAGCCCTAGGCTCTGGGTGGGAGCAAAGATTCCTGGAATGTTCTAGTCCAAGTAATGAAAATACTAGACAATGGGGCATCTGGGTGGCTCAGTGAGTTAAAGCCTCTGTCTTTGGCTCGGGTCATGATTCCAGGGTCCTGGGATTGAGCCCCACATCAGGCTCTCTGCTCTGCAGTGAGCCTGCTTCCCCCTCTCTCTCTGCCTGCCTCTCTGCCTACTTGTGATCTCTGTCCATCAAATAAATAAATAAAATCTTAAAAAAAAGTAAAAATACTAGACAAAGCCTAAGTTTTAGAAGAAAAGCTGCTCTCTGGTTGTGTTCTTTTGACACTACTGGGAGTATATATTTATGTAAACTCACTATCTAGTTCACTCAACAGTGGTTGAAACTAATGAAGCTTCCACTCAGGCTCCTCACTTGCATTGGCCTTTCAAAATGCTCATATGGTCATATGCTTTTGTGAAGTTTGGAAAAGTAGGGTACTTTACCTGCAATTTGTTAAAGTCACTAGACCATTCTATTTTGATTTCCTGTGATAGTTAATTTTATGTGTTGACTTGACTGGGTGATGGAGTGCTCAGATAGTTGCTTAAATATTTCTGGGTGTCTGTGAGAGTGTTTTTGGATGAGATTAACATTTGAGTTGGTAGATTGAGTAAAACAGATTGCCCTCTCTAATGTAGGTGGCCCTCATCCAATTGGTTGAAGGCTGATTGTCACCCTCCCATGAGTAAGGGGGAACTCCTGCTTGAGTGTTGACCTGAGACTTCATTCTTGCTGTCTTCAGATTTGAACTGAAACATGGACTCCTCTTGGGTCTTCAGCCTTGGCTTTTGGACTGAAACTACACCATCTCTTCTCCTGGATCTCCAGTTTCCTGACTGCAGGTCTTGAGATCACCCCCACAATGATGTGAACCAATTTCTTAAAATAAATCTTTTATATAGATATATATCCTTTTGGACCTGTTTCTCTGGAGAACTCCAATGAATATCCTTCTTTCAAAATTACTCTTGAGTTGGGTGCTATTGGAAATGTTTTGGGGATTTAAGAAGAAATTTAATTGGGGAATCACTTAGTTGAGTATATTTATATAGTTTGCAGTCACTTCTATGTGCAACAAGCTAGCCTGGCATAGAATTGGCTTCTAGCTTTATCCCTCTGCCCACGGTACCAGCTCACTTGATAATGTGGCTGAAGACCTATGCCCGGTTATCTATCACTCTGAGTGTTGTTTAGCACCTGGCACTGAAAGTTTGTGGATAGTGGAGGCAAAATGATGTCAAAGATCCACCCCATAGAAGGTTAATTCCCTTTCACTCATGAGGTTTTCATATATGGGTACCATAGCATCTGTACCTTGATATCAATCCAGAAACCCCAGGGCAACAAGTGAGAAGTGAGCAGCATGGGCATGAGATAAGGTACAACAAAGCTTTTGTCTACATGAAGTTAATGAGTGTAGCACTAGCTCAAACAAGAGATAAGTAAGACAACTAAAACTGAGATTCACACCAGCATCATATAACACCATGCTTCATACATGGATCTTCCTTCAATTCAAGAACATTTTCTGCCACTATGTCTTCAAATATTATGTCTTTCTGATTCTTGATGTTTTGAAATCCTATTAACTGTTGGAACTTCTTCTTCTATCCATGATTTCTTTTCATTCTGCTTTCATGTATTCTGTTTCTTTTTTCTCTAAGCTGTATTTTGACTGATTTTCTAGGTTCCATCTTTTAATTCATCAGTTTTCTTTTCAGCAGTGTCTTAATTCCACTCATCAGTTTTGCATTTAATTTTAATGATGGTATTCTTCACTTCCAGAAATTCTATTATCTGTTTTTAAAAACCTAGTTCTTTTATTCCCCTATTTTATTCTTCTATTATCATTTTGAACATTTTAAATATGTTTATTTGAAAGTTTCCCTCAGAATTTTCTTTTTCACTAATTCTTAAAGATGAAAATATAGTTTTTTTTCCTTCAATATGGATTGCTTTTTCCAATGTGCCATTTTTCATGGGAGTCCTTGATCCTAGGAAGATTCCAATGAAAAGTTTCAAGTTTGCTTTTGCCAAAGCTCTAAGAGCTCCATTTGTTCTGTACCATAGCTTTTATTTATCTAAAAAAACTTTTTTTAGTATAGTTGACACACAATGTTATATTAGTTTCAGGTGTGCAATATAGTGACTCAACTGATACCATTTAATTATTATAGCTTATTCCACTCTATATCTCTCTCTGCCCCCTGAAGCACAGGGCTTTAATTTGCATCATATGAATCCTAAAGGCAGAGGAAGGCTAGATCAAGGTTAGTGTAGATTTTCTCATGATGCCCAACCCAAGACATGAGAATGAAATAAATATGTTCCAGCACTGAGGATATTTAAGAGTTTATGTGGGGATTTTACAACCTCTTTTTACCTCTTCTATAAAATTACTTTTATATCTACCTATTTTCTTTCTCAGTACCAAACCTTTCTGTCAACAAGACTCCTTCTCTCCTGTACTTTCTGCTTCTTCTCTATTGATTCAATTCCAGTGACATTTAAGCATGTTGAATCTTTTCTACTAATTTGAACACAAATTTTGGGCATCTTCTTAGACTCTATTGATCACTTTAAAAAAAATAAAGATATTGCTTGACCCTGGACTGTGTTGTCTGTCACCACTGCCATCAGACTGCATCTTTGCTGCAGTCTGAGTTAGAGCCTTGAGCCTGCCTTGTTCCCATGTCCCACACACTGAGCTGTCTGTTCCAGGGTGCATTGACTGTTTCATTCAGATTGGATTAATGACTAGACTCAGGGCATGGAATTCGACTTCTTGATGACTGCTAGGGAATTGGATGACATAGCCTGGAAGTGTGGAGGAGAAAGTTTCTTGTAGGATGAATTATTGACCAATGAGATTAAAGAGTAGCAAAGGATGAATTCCCAATGCTCCTGCTTACCCAACACAGACTGCTCTGAGGTGTGCTTGCTTTGTACAGCCCTCTGAAAGGGCCTGCAGACACAACTGCTGAGCATCCTACTGTGTGTCTTCACAGATCATTATGAAGTGGCCATCAGTGCTTGGTGCAACTCATCACATTGGTTTGCATCTCTCCTTGCTTTGTTCCTCCTTTCCTTATTCTCATTTCCCTGGGCTAGCATCTCACAAAAGAAGAATAGAGGTTTTTTGTTTGTTTGTTTGTTGTTTTAAGATTTATTTATTTATTTTAGAGAGAGAGCACAAGTGAGAGGGACAGAGGGAGAGGGAGAGAAAAATCTCAAGCAGACTTGGCGCTGAGTACTGAGCCCAATGTGGGGCTCGATCCCATGACCCTGAGACTATGACCTGAGCTGAAACCAAGAATTGGCTGTTTGTGCCATCTGGGTGCTCCATGAAAAATAGTGTTTTAATCCTCACTTCAGGTGTGTTTCCTAGAAGACTTCGGCTAAGGTACCCATTATAAAAACATTTTCCTTAACCCCACATCTCCCTTCATCTATTCCATTTATATCTCCTTCCTTGGAAACTTTTTGAAGGAGTGTTTTTTTTTTTTTTCTCTTTAACTCTGTTTCTTATCTGCCATTCATTCTTCAATCTAGCTCCTCTCTCCCATTTGTCTTAAAGCTGCCTTCACCAAGATCAATAATGACCATGTTGTTAAATCCAAAAGATAATTTTCAGCCTTTATCTTACCTGATCTGTGTGCAGCACTTAACGCTGACCTCACATCCTTCCAGCATTGTCTTTCCCTGAATTCTAGACCATGTAGTCTTAATTTTTATCTCACTTATAGCTGCTCTATCTCAGTCACCTTTATATATCTTGTAACTATTGGTATTTCCCAGGACTCTATCCTCAGTTCCCTTTCCTTTCCTTCCCCTCATTTTCCATTATTCTCTTCTCTTTCTTTCTTCTCTCCTTTTCTCTGGTATAAACCATCCCTGGGCATTCTTACTTATTCACATAGCTTCAGGAGCCATCTATATGCCAATAACTTCCAAACTATATTTTAAATCTAATTTTTCTCTTTCTTTTTTCCTTTTATTCATTTAAGACTGGGAATACTTTATTCAAGCCCATCAGAGAAATGGACAGCTTGGGTCTGTAACAGAGCATGTGTTTTAAAGCATAGGTTGGCATTGTATATGAGACTATACACTGCTACGCACAAATTAACTCATCAGAGCACAACTTTTCAAGTTCAAAACAGAAAAAACTTCCCTGTAAAACAAGCACCTTTGTGATATTTTTAACTTTAGTAGTCTTCTCCTCCTTTTTCACCCTCTTCTTCAACAGAATCCACACCAGCTTCTTCATAATCCTTCTGAATGACAGCCATGTCCTCATGGGCCTCAAAAAAAAAAAAACAAACTGTCCTTCCTCCACGCCCTCCCCCACATACCAGTGAACAAAGGCACACTTGGCATACATCAGGTCAAACTTGCAGTCCAGGCGAGCCTAGGCCTCAGTGATGGCTGGGGTTGTGTTCAGCAGGCACACAGCTTGCTGTACTTTGGCCAGGTCTCCACCAGGAACCACAGTGGGAGGCTGGTAATTAATGCCAACTTGGAAACCAGTGAGGAACTAGTGCACAACCTGGATGGTATACTTGGTCTTGATGGTGGCAGTGGCAGCATTGACATCTTTGGGAACCATATTTCATGGTACAACAGGCAGCAAGACACATATTTACTGTGGTGAGGCTCACATTTCACCACCTGGTTCACTGGCTCAAAAGCATGCATTGGTGATCTCTGCTACAGAAAGCTGTTCATGGTAGGCTTTCTCAGCGGAGGTGACAGGGGCATAGTGGCCAGAGGGAAGTAGATGTGAGGATAGGGCATGAGGTTGGTTTGGAATTCTCTCAGATCAACATTCAGGGCTCTCTCAAATCCGAGAGAAGCAGTGATGGAGGACACAATTTGACCTATCAACCTATTTTGATTAGTGTTGTTTGGCATTCAATATCTAGGTTTCTACAATGGATGTCACAGATGACCGCATTGTCTACTCTGAAAGCACAATCAGATTGCTCCAAGGTGGTATGGGTAGTGAAGGTGGAGTTGTAGGGCTCGACTACAGCTGTGGAAACTTGGAGGACTGGGTAAATGGAGAACTCCAGCTTGGACTTCTTGCCATAATCAACTTAGAGACATTCCATTAGCAGAGAGGTAAACCCGGAACCAGTTCCCCCTCCAAAGCTGTGGAAAACCAAGAAGCCCTGAAGACCTGCACTGGTCAGCCAGTTTCCGAATTCAGTTCAAGACAAGGTCAATGATCTCCTTACCAATGGTGTAGAGCTCTCTGGCATAGTTATTGGCAGCATCTTCCTTCTCTGTGATGAGCTGCTCAGGGTGGAAGAGCTGGTGGTAGGTGCCAGTGAGAATGCCATCAGTGACTGTGGGTTCCAGGTCTACAAACACTTCCCTGGGCACATGCTTCCCAGCACCTGTCTCACTGAAGGTGTTGAAGGAGTCATCTCCTCCCCTAATGGTCTTGTCCTTGGAATCTGGCCATTGGGCTGAATGCCCTGTTCTAGGTAATAGAGTTCCCAGCAGGCATTGCCAATCTGGACGTGAGCCTGACCAACATGGATGGAGATGCATTCATGCATGGTTGCTGCTTTGTGACTGCCAAGCAGATGGCAGAGAGGAAGGGGGGATGTTGTTGCTTCTTACAGTACAGCTCTTAGGTGGTCGATATAAGAGAACCTGCCAAGTACCAGATACTTAAAAGGACCTAATTGTCTACTAGATGTTTCTTCTTTGGTGTTCTATAAGTCCTTGAAACTGGACATGTCCAAAAATAAAACTCAACATTTTCTTCCCACCTGAATCTGTTTTTTTTTTTTTTCTTTTTTTCCTGCCTTGCCTGTCTCAGTGACTGGTATCTCCATTCCCCAGACAGAAATTAGGTGTCACCTCACTCACCCACAACTTCAACCCCCATTAAAGTGACAAATTCACCCCTGTTTTCCCAGAATTTTTGGTGTTAGTATGAAAAATTTCACATCCGTGGAACCCCCACAGTTCCATAAAAACTGGAATGGCTTGCCTGGAGCTGTCTTAATTTTAAAACTGAAAGTCTCATGTCTTGGGAACCTCTTTAGTCCTGGGCAAACCATAAGGTTGATAATCCTTTTGCCTCTATCCAATCAATCATCAAGACCTACTGATTTTAACTTTAATGTGTCCGGGTTGTCCAGTTCTCCCCATCTTCACTGTCACTCTAACCAGCATAGGTCATTAACATGTCTTGCCTCTACAGGGAAGCCATTATAGCTGAAAACCTTTGCAACTTTCCTTTGCCTCTAGCATTTCTTCCTCCAACCCATTCTCTGAATTGCTGCTAGAGTCATCTTTCTAAACTATAACCTTGATTGTATCATTTTTCTTCTGAAATCTCTGTGACTGTTCTTTATTTGCCCTATGATAAGGGGCACACTTTTTTTTTTTTAAAGTAGGCTCCATGCCCAGTGTGGAGCCCAATGTGGTGCCTGAATTCGCAACCCTGAGATTAAGACTGAGCCACGCCAGTGCTCCAAGGGGCTTATGTTTTAAAAATGTCTCACATGACCTCTCATGAAATCATCCTGTTTATTCTTCCAGGCTCATCCCTTCTCACTTTGTTGTTACACTGCATATAAGCCCAGATGCCAGCTGTCTCCTCTATGAAAGCAACCTTTGTTTTTATTTTACACCCACATGGACATAGAACTTTTGCATATCTTCACATTCTCTATCTTGAGCCCATCTCTACAAAAGTCTTGGTAAGAAACACAGAATTCACAGAGAAGATGAAAGGGATCTCCTAGCATGTGTGGTATAGCAGCAATGCCCCAACTCACTATTTGACATTTCTTCTCCAAAGTTCCTTCTCAGCTCTGACACTCCTCTAAGATTTCATTTTTCCTTTGTCTCTACTTTTCCTCCAAGGTATACAGCCTTCTTGGATCTACACGCCCCCTTCCTGTGCCCCTGCCCCAATCTCTTTACACTCATCTCTTTATTATCCTGAGTGATTTGGCTTTGCCCTAATTCCTCTTTATAAATGTACATTCCCAACTCCATCCAAGGGTTCAACAAAACAAAGTGTCCTTCTATTTTGAGATTCCATTCCTGCTCAGTGCCATCATTTTTAGCTTGACATGTCCAGTGGGGTCTCATCTCTCATCCCAAGTGGATTGTTAAAATATTTCTTGAAAAATGTGGTGTTACCCTCCTAGAGAAATTGTTTTACCAGCTGTTAAGACAATAAAAGTTTCTTCCTTTTGTCACCTGTGTTTCAGCTATAATGGCTTCCCTGTAGTTCTCATAATTTTTCTTGTTCTCTTCTACTGTGTCTTTGTATAGGCTGCCAAATCACCTGAGATACTATACCACCATTTACTTTAAAAAAAAAAAAAAGAAAAATTTGACTGACTAATAAATACACCTAAAGTTATAATATTTTTCCCTTGCCAAAATTTGTCTTCAGCATCAAGAAGGATGGACTGCTTTTATAAATGGACCTGGTGTTAGATGTAGTTCATGGGGTTTGATTTGAACAAAGAAATTCCTAATTATATCATGACTCATTTTAGCATTTTTAATCATCATGGTATGATGAAATTCACTGCATTGGTCTCTAGGGGATTAGAAAGAAAACTAATTTCAGTTTTTGAAAGTCATTTTCAAGATCTCCAAAGAAGGCTTATAGAGGATATGAAAGGGGCCTAAAAAATTACATAGTCCTCAGTCTGAGTCTGAGAATTAGTACAATTAATCAAAACTGCAATCCATCTTCCCCTAGAAAACAACAATATGCAAAACACATGGCCATTGTGTGCAGTCCAAACAATCATGTACATGTACAGGTAGGTTATATTTAATTCAATTAACCTAGTTTATTTTCTTGATAACATCATTGAATATCATTGAATATATCTACATTTTTTACTAATGCAAATGATTGAAGATTTTAAGATGGCAGTAGAATAACTTTATGTTGTATATGGAGAGTTACACTACTCGGGTTTTTCAGTGGCCTTCCTTAGTGCTAGAACACTTGAGCTTCAAAGACTTGAGAGGAGTGTGAATTATCAAAACAAATACAGAGTTGGAGTTCATAAACCCGACTTCCATATATACAGCTAGCTATATTTTCTTAAGTCGTTTTATTTTATTTATTTTTAAAAGATCTTTAAAATTTATTTAACAGAGAGAGAGATCACAAGTAGGCAGAGAGGCAGGCAGAGAGAGAGGGAAAGAACCCAATCTCAGGACCCTGAGATCATGATCTGAGCTGAAGGCAGAGGCTTAACCCACTGAGCCACCCAGGCACCCTTCTTAAGTCATTTTAAACTCTCTGCATTCTTTAACTTTTTAAACAATCTTTACAATCACATTTTATTTTATTATTTTATTTTTTTTCAAAGATTTTATTTTTAATAATCTTTACACCCAACAAGAGCCACGTGTTCTTCTGACGGAGCCAGCCAGGTGCCCCTACACTCACATTTTATGTTATTGTTATTATTATTATTAATATTATTAATATATTATTTTATGTTGTTGTTGTTGTTGTTATTCTTATTATTTTGGTGTAAAAAGATGGTTTTATTAAAGCACAGGGACAGGACCCTGGGCAGAAAGAGCTGCTGCACTGGAGTTGTGAGGAATGGCTGATTTAAACTATGGGGTTGAGGGAGATAAGGAAAGAGGGAGGTGTCCAAAAGGACTTTCATAAACTAAAGAAGACCCTCAGGATACTAGAGGCCTTGTGATTATCACACTAAGATTGTTTTTCCCTCTAGCAAAGCATTCACATTAAGATACTTGGAAGTTTCCTAGAGGAATGTCACACATATCCCACCCAGGAGTGGGGAGGGGAGTTGCCAGGTGTCAGGTTGTGCTTTGTCTTCAGTTTGTCTTCTGCTTCCTCATCATTTCCCCTCTGAAGAATTTGACCCTTAATTTTTTAAGGTTGGGGAAGGCAGAGGTCTTATCTTCTGTAACTTATTCCTGCTGAATAGGAGTGTAGAGATGTCTCTACCTATGGGTCAATATTGGTCAGCTGGGGAATAAGCCCTCCTTAATGCCCAAAAATGAAATCTTAGAGGAGTGTCAGAGCTGAGAAGGAACTTTGGAGAAGAAATGTCAAATAGTGAGTTGGGGCATTGCTGCTATACCACACATGCTAGGAGATCCCTTTCATCTTCTCTGTGAATTCTGTGTTTCTTACCAAGACTTTTGTAGAGATGGGCTCAAGATAGAGAATGTGAAGATGTGATGTGTGGGGAATAAGAGGGGGAGTTACAAAAGGTAGAGGCAGCTGAATCCAATGCGGTCACCATGTATGAACCTCCTGGAGTAGATAGGATCATTTGTTGTAGTGAAGTGATCGTAATGATGGAGTCTCAGCACCAAGCAGAGATACACTTCATCATTTTTTGAAGAAGAGTTTGAGGTCTAGAGGTCCGTGGGAGTAAGAAGCCACATTAATTTGCTCACTGGTCTCCTGAGACACTGGTCAGGAAATCTGAAGTGGATAGCATTAAGTCTAGGGGGTCTTTTCTTTCTTCTTGACAGCGAGGGAAGAAGAAGTCATGGTGCCTGAGGCACTGAGGACGGTATCGTACACTTACATTTTTAAAAGAGAGATCTTCCCTTGTTTTCTTGCTCATTGCTGGAGGAGGGGTGGGTGTGGGGATGGGGTGATTGGGAGATGGGCATTAAGGAGGGCTCATGATGTGATGAGCATTGGATGTTAATAGGCAACTGATGAATTATTGAACTCTACATCTGAAACTAATGATGTACATGTTGGCTAATTGAATTTAAATTAAAAAAAGAAAGGTAAGATAAAGTAATAGGTGTGAAAATACTTTGAAAATGAAAAAAGCTTTCCAATCGTAAATGGGCCTGTCATCTTTTAAATTTGCAAAGGGCAGAAATAAGGAGATTCATTGTACTTATCTGTTCATCCTTCCCACTATTCAACTATCCATCTCTCTTACACATCCTTCTTTCAACAAGTATTTATCGAGTACTTAATGTTTGCATATGATGGCTGTGGTGGTCCCAGTCCTCATGGAACTTACATGCTTGTATAAATAGTACACAGACAACTTAAATTCAAATTGATAAAGGCTATAATTGAGAAGGGAACTTTGGGATGGTTGGAGCAAGTAGGGTTGTGGTTGGGAAGGTTTTCCATAAAAATGATGCCTAGATTGATCTTTTGGCTTTCATGAGAAAATATGGGAAATATTGTTAAGTGTCATGGGAAGTGTGGGTAGTAGCAGGACAAAGAGAGGTAGTAGAATGTTCCAAGCAGTAAAAACACGATGTGCAAAGGCCCTGAGGCAAGAGTCAATTTAGTTCAACAAAAATTTCAAGGTAACAGTTCTGCCAGGTGAGAAATCTTCATTTGAATTATTTATGAACAGAGTAGTAGCTAGTTCCATAGAATATCTGATGTGTGAAAGGTGGGCCATTTATCCATTTGCAGCTGTCCTTTGGCCTCAAGTCTTAGATTGAATTGTACTACCCCTGGCAGCTCTCTTTGTCTTTTTTTTTTTTCTTTCCCCAACCTCTGAAAAGTAGATTTCTAAGACTAAAACTTTTGGTTTTTAAGGCATGGCATTTTGAATTGAAAACCTGCCATTGTCAGAGGACTCAATAAAAAAACTTCCCATCTCTCCCATTTTGAAGAGGAGGAAACTGGGTGGCAGAGAGGCTAGTTACCTTTTCCTAGGTTCCCTAGCTATTAAATTGCAGCTGTTAAAGCAGGCTAGACCTGGGATAACAGTGGTCTCTACATATTAGAATCAGGAGCAACATGACCACTGGAACACGTGAAGATCAAGAACAACCACATGGGCTGACTACTACCTTTAACAATACAGGATAACAAGGCTACTCAAACTCTTATCATGGACAAAAGCACATTCTTCATCTCATTTGATGGATCAAGTCTTCTAGTCTGAAAACATTGCCAAGATTACCTGCCAGGACTCTTTCCTAAAATCCTGTTATTAGAGGAGTTGAGACTTGAAAGCACGAGTTGTTTCCAAGTCTTCCCTTGAGGTCAACAGCTAGTGGAGCACAAAACAGGGTCCTAAGCAATGGCTGGAAACCTGGAACTGTGAAATAAGGAAAAGGCAAATGAAGTGGAAGTTTAAGAAACCCCATATAAACTTCCATTTACCTAGGGCTGACAGTTTATGATTCCTAGGGAGATTGAGTAAACATAATCAGAATACTTGCTAAAGATCTCCAGTCTTGACCAATGATTAATCACAAGGATGACAAAGCACAGGGAAACAGTCCCTCTGATTATTTGAATATGTTTGTAGTTAGGTATGGTGAAGAGAAGACGGTCTGTCCCATGTGAAGGTAGTAGTGCTATTTCTTAAGTTTAAGAGATGTATATCACACCAAGAAACATTAATGATTCAATTTCTTCACACACACTTCCCCTAGTAAATATATATCAGGCAGCAGCAAAGCTTCTGTTGTAACTGTTTTCCTGCCACAGGAAACTTTGCCGATGATGTCTTAACCCCTGAGTGAAATCAAAAGGGAACCCTCTCTTATCAGAACTTTTTTTTACCATAAAACTTTCAGTTGCCAGGGAAGAGAATACCTAACTCAAATTTGTGTAACCATCACCTTGATCGGTTCATACATTTAAAGGGCCAGAGGTAGGACTTGTCATAGATGCATTTTGATCTGGGGGATCAAATGATGGTTATCTTATCACCTCTCAACTTTTTCTTCCTTTGTGTGCCAGCTTCATCTTTGAGTTGCTTCTTTACTAAGAGGAGATGGTGACAGCCTTCCTGAGCTGCATATTTTCAGCTACAAAATCCAGTGGAACATCACTATGGCCAGGGAGCTGGGGTTGTGAAATTTCACTTAAGTTAATCAAGGTCGTCCATGGAGGTGAGAAGTAGGATCACTCCCACCCGATGGAGTTGCAGAGAATTGGGCATGAGAGGATTTCCCCAAAGAGAGTTCTGCTACTAGATGAATGGGGAAATGGATGCTAAGTAGCAAAGAAGATATTTTTGCTTCCCTTGATTTTTTCTTTCTTTTTTGACATTCCACCTTGAAGGACTTTCAGTAGAGTTTAGCTTCTGTATTGGTTAGAATATAGTTTTTGGTCTGTGAAATAGGGACTCAACACTATATTAAAGAAGAATGATGGTTTCTTCCACTCTCATTTAAAGTCTGAGATGGTGTGGTGACTTTGCATTGCAAAATGCTAAAGACCCAGACACTTGCTTTGTTTTGTCACCTCCAGCATGTGGCTTCCATCCCTGTGGTCCAACATGGATCACTACTATGACCCAATGCCAACCTGACAGGGGTAAAGAAGGGGAAGATACATCTCTTCCCTTTAATTCAGACTTTCTCAACATTGGCACTATTGACATTTTGAGCAAGATTATTCTTTGTCGGAAGGGAGGATGTCCTGTGTGTTGTAGGATGTTTAGCAATATCCGTGGCCTCTACCTACTAGATGCCAGCAGCATCTTCCTTCCCCCTCCCCCACCCCAAGCTGTGACAACCAAAATAACTCTAGATTTGCCAATTATTCCCTGGGTGGGGGCATATTTTACTCCTGCTTACATTTTTTGACTAGAATTGAGTTATATGGTCACTCATAGCTGCAAGGGAGACTGGGAAGTGTGGTCCTTTTCTTTTTCCTTGATGGCTCTGTGTCATCAAAAATGGGACCACTGACATTCTCTGTCAGTGTTCAAATATAAGTACGCCATTCTCTGTTAACCTCAATTGTGGGGCACAATATGATAATGGAGAATAATTATTGAACCTTTACCTTCATCCACTTCTAGGAATCCACACAAAAATTCCCTGAAATATTTCTGAAACTCTTTGGGATGTGTTTCTTAATTGTGAATATTCTTTGGGACTATGACAATGGGAACTTGAAATCCATGAAATTATATGCAGGTTGTCTTAGAAATAATATTTCCACTCATGTCTGTTTTGAGGGCACTGTAGTCTGTGTCGTATGCAATTTCTAGTAACTCTCAAAGCTTTCTCTCCTAAGCTGTTGGTGCACCCTTATGCCTGCCATTACTGCTGAAGCCATTGGCATCAACTAAAGCTACCAGCCATCCTACAGCATTCTAAATCTCTTCCTACCCCCACTCTTTGGTCTTGATGATGTACTGATGAAGATGTCCAACATGTTATAGACATTTCAGTAAATCTGACTTTTCAACATGGCTTCTTCTTTCCTTAGGACTCACAGAAAGATTGTGAGTGTTGAGATGGAAGACAATTCTGAGTAACATAAACCTTGATGTTCCCAAAATCCTTCTTCCGTTCTGTTGACTGAAACATGGTTATTGAATCAAGCTTATATGTTTAACACTTAGAAGAATTATTTCCCTGAACTATTTCTCAGTTTCACATGTAAAGAGATTTCATGTGTTGTATTCCATAAGTTTTCCTGATAGACCAAACACGTGAAGATCCAGTTTAGGCTCAAACTAGAACACTTTGCTATTTATTGATTCTGTCATACATTTCAATCATTCATTATTTTCTCTTATTTATCCAATAAATACATTTCTTGAATGTCTACTACATAAAGGTATGTTCTGGGTCTTAGAGTTACAACTGTGAGCACCTCTGACATGACCCTTACTTACATGATATCTAACAGGTACTATGGTGAGAGCTCCTTCCTCCTCCACATTCACATTATCAATTTGTGAATTGTATATTTTGTGTGGTCTTTCACCAGAACTTTGTAAGTTAGCTCAGAATCTTTATGCTACCAGTGCTGCCAGTGGTCTGTACACAGGCAACTCAATAGTTGTGTAGGTCATCCTACTAGTGAAGATTTTTCTGAGTTAAAAAGTAGAAATTATTCAGTCACATGCTCTCAAGTCAAGCAGGATGCTTGAGTTGTCAGGAATCTTGGCTTGTCTAGTGTTTGCTGAATCTAGTTGTTCTTTTTCCTCACAAGCTTTAGTCAGACTGAGGGGTAACTACATTGTGCAAGAGTTCTGCAAGAGTTTGCAATCTGAAAGCTATAGTTGTATAGCTTCTTATTTTTTAGAATTGTTAAAAAAGTTTTGTGATAAAATATACATAAGATTTATCATTTTAACCATTTTTAAGTATACAATAATTACATTCAGACTGTTGCTCAGTCATCACCACCAACCATCTCCAGAGTTTTTCATCTCCCTAACAGAAATTCTGTACTCATTGAACAATAGTTACCTATCACCCCTTCAATCCAGCCCTCAGCAACCACCATTTTACTTTCTGTCTTTATGAATCTAGGGACAGCCTATATGTGAAATCATATGGCCCTTTTATGACTGGCTTATTTCCCTCAGCATAATGTCTTCAAGGTTCATCCACATTGTAGCCTCTGTCAGGATGTCTTTCCTTTTTAAGGGTGAATAATATTCTATTGTATGTATAGCCTACATTTTGTTTACCCATTCATTCATTGATGGACTGAAATGCTTTTCTTCTGCTTTTTAGGTGGAGTCTCATCTTGAATAATAAATTCTGCACGCCCCCCCCACCAAACTTACACTGGTAAATGTAAACACTTCAAAGTAGGGCATTTAATTCTGTGGCATTAATGAACAAAAGATAAAATCTGCAATTGCCATTCAAGAAGAAAATGTAATTTTATAATAAATCAAATTACTGCCACCTTTTTATTAGCAATAGAAGCCCCAAGACGGGATTATGAAATTACTGTTTCATGAGAAAAATCAGTTTAGGAATTTAGCAGTCTTAATGCCATTAAGTATATTTAAAAATAATGAAAAATCTTTCTTTAATGTGTCTGTACTGACCAATATGAGAGCCACCAGCCAAATGTGGGCTTTAACATTTAAACTAATTAAAATTAAATGGAATTAAAAAATCAGTTCCTCAGTCACTCTAGCCACATTTCAAACGCTCTACCGCCATTGTTAGTGGCTTCTGTATTGAACAGTACAGACATAGAATGTTTCTATCATCCCAGAAAATCTATTCTACAAGGCTGATTGTGTTAGCTGGGATTTTCTCCTCCAAAGTCATTAGAGATCATTTAAACTTCATAAAATTCATTGTGGCCTCACAGAATGTGATAATCTGAATGCTTCTTGGTTTTGCCAGCCTTTAGTCTATAGTCGAAAGGCTTAATCGTCTGTGGAGCATAAAAACGTATCAATATAGTCCTGGTGATTGCTAGCCACTCACTCATAGGCACACAGAGCCCAGTATGCACAGAGGACAGGAAAAGTAAAACTCCAGTAAGGGTGGAGGAGGCAGGAAATGAAAGAGTAAGTTCTCTGTAAGTTAGTTGCATTTTAAGTTTTTATGTTTTTGGGAATTTAGTTTGTAGCGTCTCAACCTCCAAGTAGCAAAAATACACATAGATGGAAACCTTTTATAAATAACACATTTGGGGGCACCTGGGTGGCTCAGTTGGTTAAAAAACACATTTGGACCTAATGACTCTTCATTGTTAGGATGGGATAACTGAAAATCTATTGTAGAAAGAACTCTCAGGAGGATAGTAGATAGTACCTGATTACAATAGAGGCAGAATACATTAGACTCTGCCTCTTCAGAGATGTGATTTTCAATCTCTCTTTGCAACTGAGATATCCTGGTGGTAATGGTTTATTTATAATATTTTGTTATTTTATTTGTATAACAAAATATATAAAACAAACAAAAAATATTAAAAAACCAAACAAAATATAATATTTTGTTATTCTATTTGTATGATGACATGTGCTCTTAAAACAGAGCAAATAAATTTCATTTTTAGGGTCTTGACATTTTAACTTTTTAAATTTAACCTTTTAACTCATTAGAGAGAGGCCTTTTTTTTTTTTCCAACTTGCTATATACCCAGAACTTAGCATAATCCTTGCATATAATTGGTGCTCAGCAAATGTTGAGTGAATGAATGAATGAATGAATGAATAGGAATACCTAGAAGTTCTGGAAGAATGAGGTTGGGAATCATCCTTTAGGAAAATTGATTTTCCCTGGAAGAGACTCTGTTGAACCTATTCATCAGTAGGCTTGTGGGGTCCTTCTCCAATTAACAAGGGGGGGACAGTGGATTGTGGTGAGTCTGTCAGCCATGATATAACATGGCTTGGGTCCCAGGTCCATCTCAGCCTCTCATTAGCCATGCGAACTTGACCATATTAACCTCTCAAAGCTGTTTCCACATTTGGAGCACAATAATAACTATATGGGTGGATTTCTGTGAGTATCAAATTAGATACACAAACTATTTAGCAAGGTGCTTGACACACAGGTAGCTCTCAGGACATGTTAACTTAAAAAGAGGACACTTTAAACATGTGTAGGGGGAATCTAGCCTTGGACTAAAAGTAAGAGAAAGAAGGAGAGAGTGTGTGTTACGGGACTCTAGAAGAAAGAGAGAGCTTGTGACATGCTCACAGAATCTAGAATTCAGGAGATGAGAGGTGGTACAGCTCTGGCCATTGAAAGTATCACTTCTGAGAAGGAGCTAACATTCTGGATACCCACTGGACTTGACGGACCTAACACATTCCAGCCTCTAGGCCTTTGCCTTTTTTGGTCTCTGTTTGAAACTGTCTTCCTCCAGATACGTGCATGTTCACTCCCTCAGTTCATTCAGGACTTTGCTCAGATGATGCTCCTCTCTGTTGAGCCTACTGAAAAATTAGGTACCTCCTAATGCCTTATCTTCAATTATAATGATAATCACACACACTATTTTTTCTTATAAACACTTTCGCTACTGACACTATTATATACACATTTTTCACCCATTATATTCTTTTTTTTTATTTTCAGTGTAACAGAATTCATTGTTTATGCACCTACTATATTCTAATTACATGTGTGTAGGGAGTTTTCATTGTTGTTGTTCACTGTATTTTGAATAGTGCTTGTTCATGATAGACTCACAATGAGTTGTATTTTTGTTGAATTCATATTTCATCATTTGACCCTCATAAGTCATAAGCATGGTAAGTGGCAGTAACCTCAGGTTGTGGGGGGAAAACATGCAGTTCAGAGAGGTTAAATGACTTGCTAAAGATCACATAGCTAATGAGTCTTGAAACCAATATTTGTGATTCAAAACAAATGGTCTTTCTACTATATCACATAAATTCCTTTATGTTCTTTTTTTCACAAGGACTCACAGGTTCCATGGGGGGGTACTCATTATGCAAAATAAGGCAAATATTTTTATATACAGAGAACTTGTATATAAAGTTAAGGAAATAGGCCCTCTCTGACATTTGAGATGAGCAAAATGTTGCCACAGTTCTTTTTTTTTTCTGGGCCCAGGGCAGCTGGTGGAACCGAACATGTTCCCGTCAACTTTGGCACTCAGTCTCTTATCCCAAGTATTTGAGTCCTAACCCCAGAAGCCTGAATCTTCAAGTAAGTCTGTTTTCTTTATTACATTTATTATAGAGTCTTTCTGAATAGGAGCTATATCTTAGTATCTGAATCCTTACATCCTTTAGCATGACACTCGGCCAGATGGTCAGTGTCTATAGAGTGACAGACACCTGTGCTACGGAAGTTAGGCTAAATGCTTTCTACCATTCTGCCTCCCTCTAAGGGTCTATTTTTTGAAAAGTATTTGAAGTACTGATATGTGCTTGCTAAAATAATCATATATGTCAAAACCCAGCATAAGAGAAATTGAAAGGGAGTAGCAGTGGAAGTTTCTATGCAGCAGCTATTCTCACTTCAGTAGGTGGCTAACCCATCTGAGCATGAAGGTTGAGTAGTAGGAGGGCTGGTAGGTGGAGCCTCCTTTGGGTTCTGGAAGAGAGCTTTGATATAATGGGTGGATGAAACCTTAAAGCTCTGCACTATATACTATGGAAGAGATAACTGGAAGCCGATATAATTTTGAGTAAATGTACAATTTGATTACTCTCTCATCAAGTAGGGTTTACCTTTGGCTATGTATAATAGAAAACCCAAGTATTTAGTGGCTTAAGTGAGACAGGGATTTATTTTTCTTTCATCAAACAAAAGATCTAGAGGAAGGTAGGGATGGTACAGAGGCTCAAGTACATCAGGTCTCTAAGATTTTTGCAGTTCTTCTTAGCCTTTCCTTTGTGCTCAAATACAAGTGGCCGCTGTGATACTTGCCATCATGCCCGTACTTGAGGGTGTGTGAAGGAGAAATTAAAAAGAGCACAAAGGGCAGAAAGGGCAGGCCAACTGAGTCTGTCCCCTCTTCTTTAATGGTCTTTTCTTTTTCCTGCCTTCAAACACCTGCTCACATCTCCTTGGCCAGAAACCCTGACATATGGATACCTCTGTTCATGTTTATGACTATCTTCAATGGAGGCTGGGGAATTTAGTTTTCATTAGCTGGGCACTCTGCCCTCATTGTCCAACAAAATAAATGTTCTGTCAGTAAAGAACAATGGGAGAATTAATGGATTTGAATAAACATCTAGCTGTTTTGCCGTACTATCCATTAAAGAACCTCAGAATGGGCCACGGAACATCTTACTTTCAAGAATACTGCATTTTGATGGGTCTCCTGATGAGTTAGTTGCATGAAAACATTCTGAAGTATCTTTATGACTTTATTTTTTATAGGGATATTTAAGAGTAGTTTTTCTCTGAAATGCTGGGTATTACATAGGAGGAACCCTGGAATTGGTTCAAATTTTGGCATTACCACAATTCACTGTGTGCTACTTTGAGGTTCAACTTAATTACATTTAAAAGTGACATGGTAGGGGTGCCTGGGTGGCTCAGTGGGTTAAGCCTCTGCCTTCAGCTCAGGCCATGATCTCGGGGTCCTGGGATCAAGCCCCGCATCAGGTTCTCTGCTCAGCAGGGAACCTGCTTCCTCTTCTCTCTGCCTACTTGCGATCTCTCTCTCTCTGTCAAATAAATAAATAAAATCTTTTAAAAAAAGTGATATGGCAAACTGAGCTTAAAATGTGTATGTAAGAGCAGATGATTACAAATAAACAAGACGATCCTAATGAAGAAGTACAGGGTAGAAAAACTTCCTTATCAGAAATTAGAAATTTATTATAAAACTCTATTTCTTCAGATGGCCTGGGATTAGGTGTAGAGCTATGTAGGCTGGCCAATGAAACAGCAAAGAGAACCCAGAAACAGACCAATACAAAAATGGAAATTTTATTTATGACTGAGATGACATTGCAAATTACTTAGAAAAATATACACTTTTCAATATATGGCACTGGAACAATTGGTTATCTGAATGTGAAAAGATGAAATTGGAACCCTATCTCACACCGCATATAAAAAAATCAAATCTACGTGGGTTAAAACTTACATATACAAGGCAAAATGTATAATATTGAGTGGAAATAGTAAGTTTCCAGTATGTTTCCACTTGAGCAAGGTACAAAACCATGCAAAATGACATAATACATTTCTTAATAATACAAACATGGTTAAGTATAAATAAAAATAAGACAAGGATAAAGAGAAAATTCAGGATTGTCTTTCCTCATAGGGGAAATGCAAGGGGACAGAGAAGACCTAAATATTCTTATTCCTAAATTGGGCGGTGTCTACAAAGATGCTTTTATATCATTATGCCTTTTGTCTTACACATTTTTATAAGGATTGTTTTGTATCTACATATGACTTTAAAAAGATTTAAAATGCAGTTATAGAAGATAATAGTCTCATTGGTTTGTTATGAATATGAAACATGAAAGTATTTGAAAAAGCATTTGATAAATGCAAGTTATTTCTATTCACTACACTGTGTACTTCCTGAAGCTAAGATTAATTCTTATACATCTTTGTATCCTTAGCCCAGAGTCTGAAATACAGTATGAACATAATAAGCATTTTTTGAATGAGTGAATGAATGAGTGAGAAAACCATTTTAATGTTAGCATAGAGATTTTTAATTTTGGTATTCTTAGAACTAAGCTGCTCCTTTGAAATTTATTAACAAACATCACTCTATGTGCTCATTTACTCATTTATTACTTTATTCATTCTTCAAATATCTAGTAAAGCCTACAATGTTCTAGATGCCATGCTAACTATTGGGGGAACTGAGATGAGCCACCCATATTTCCTATTCCCAACAAGCTCACAGTCTAGTGGAAGAGACACACAAGTAGCTAGGCAATAATAATTGCTTCCACAAACCATTACTTAGTAGTGATAACACTAGCATTTTACTCTGTATAATATTGGATGCTTATCTTCCTGGTTGACTTTTTCCTTTCTTTAGATAATGAGAACATTCTCAACATGTGCCTTGATGAGTGGTAGCTCAACTTACTTAGTTCTATTTCATAGGCATTCGAGAGAAATGAGATTTTAGTATTTCACATGAACTAGATGCTGGGAAGTAGGCATGTTTTTGCTTTTAAATTGAGTTTAGTTTAGACCGGAAATCAGGTATGGATAGGAAAGGGATCTACTTAATCAGCATCTGCAAGGAGTCTAGTGACAGAAAGAAGTGCTTTAAGTACAGAGAGTTTGTATTTGACAGACTTCAGCACCTGGCTAGCAACATAACACCAATTCCAATATGGGATGTGATAGCTGTGGGGAATATGAATGCTGCCAAGATCAAGTACATAACAAGGAGGCAGGAAGATTGAAACTTCAGCTGGGCTGATGCTAGGATGTTTACATTAAACCAGACAGACAACTGTGGAGGACAGGACTTCCCTAATTGTATTACTTGGAATGTCATTGCTTCAAAGATGCTTTATAAAAAAAGGAATTGAAATACATTTGGGAAATGCTGATCCTCTCCTTGGATTCACAATGCAGAGTATCCTTTTAAAGGCCTCATGAAACCAGTTCAACCTTTTTAGAAAGATGACAAAATGATGCGAAGAGGCTCTTCAATTGTTCATGTATCTGTCATTTCCATTTTTAACTATGTCTTATTTTCCCAACAATAAATTCTTGAGTTCCTACTGTAAGGCAATGGAGTACTTATTGTAAGTGAATTTAATTGGCTATTAAATTAATAGTTTTTAGAAGAAGGTAAAATAATTTTTAAATGAAAGAAAAAAACTTAGAACTTGGTTATTTTCTCTGGGATCACATCACAGCATTACGTATGTATAGCAACCTTAAATTAAAATGTCTTGGGGGCACCTGGCTGGCTCGTTTGGTTGGGCATGCAACTCTTGATCTCTGGGTTGTAGGTTTGAGTCCCACACTGGGGGTAGAGATTACTTTAAAAAAAAATAAAATCTTAAAACATAAAGTCTTGAATAGCTACTAGAGAAACAGTGTATCACCTAGCGCCCCGTAGGTGGTTTTTTATCCCTTCCCTGAATGCAGATAGTGAGCCTTCCCACATAGAGGTCCTTAAAAAGTAATTGCAGCTTGGATGGGCCATGAATTAAAAAATTTTATAGCAAAATTAATACATGTGATTATAGAAAATATAAAAGATATAATTACAAAAGAAAAAAATAAGAAAAAGCAGGTATATATACATATACATGCTCACATTTTCTATGTGGTTATATATGTTATAAATGCTTTATACTGTAAATTTTACTATAATTGTTGATTATGAGAAATGTCCTTTTATAACCATATTTCACATAATAATAATTCATGGCTATCTCTATGTCAATGAATATAAGTCTAGATATATAAAATTTATTGCATAATACTCTATTATATGGTACATTGTAATAATTTAATCTCTTCTGATTGATGAGCATTTAGGTTGCTTAAAAATTCTCATGATTATAAATAACACTGCAATGGACATCTTTTGTATTCTTGACATTTATTTCTTCAAAATAAAATCTTAGGAAATGGAATATTGGTCCTCAGGATATACACATTTAAACTTTAAAATTTTCTCAGAAAATTTTTTGCCACTTTGAATGTTCATCTGTAGTGGTTGTCAATATCTTTCTCACCGTATCTTTATACACTGAATAGTACATATGAAACATGAATTTTATATGTAAAGCTAATGTCTCATTGTACTAGGTTTCGTTTATTTGATTAACTATTGAGTTAAAACCTCTCTTCTTTTTTCTTTAGAACCTGTTTACTGTTGGCTGTTCATTTCCTTTTCTTTGCCTACTCTGCTTCCTTCTTCTCCTGGGGTTTTGGCTGCCTTCTTACTGGTACGCCATCATAAGTGTTTGCAATTGTTTTTTGTGTATTGTTTTTGGATTTACAAGTTTATAACAATATAGAGAGAGTTCCTGTATAAACTTTACCACCTTCCTCTACTGTGTTACTCTTATATAACCATACCACATTCTACAAAATCAGGAAGTTAATGTTGGCACAACACTACTAGCTAAACTACAGACTCTATTTGAATTTTAACAGTTTTTCCACTAATTTCCTTTTTCTGTTCCAGCAAGCAATCCAGGATCCCATATTGTATTTAGCTGTTATTTCTTCTTAATCTTCTCCAATCTATAACTGTTCCACAATCTGTCCTTATCTATTGTAACCCTGATTCTTTTAAGAAGAAACGATCAGTTATTTCATAGAATGCCCTTCAATTTGGGTTTGTCTCATGTTTTCTCAGGATGGAGTGAGGTTATGCATTTGGGGTAAAAATACCACAAAAGCAATGTTCTGCCATTCTCAGGGCATCATGTCAAAAGGTTCATGATGCTGGTATATTATTGCTGGTGATGTTATCACTTGGTTAAGGTGGTATCTGCTGGATTTCAATAAAGTTTCTATCTTTCCCTTTCTAGTTAGTATCTTTCTCAGGAGAGATACTTTGAGGCCAGGCAAATCTAGTTTTTCCTCAACTAATTAAGTTCTTGCTTCAAATTGAATAAATTGAAACTGAAAATTATATATGATAAATTATAGATGGGGTTGTTATAAGACAGATATGTAGAATGACAATCACTGGGCCCATTCTCAAACAAAAGTCTTTGGTTCTACATTTTAATAAATTGGTGAATAAATATTTTATATCATGTTTTATGTAAAACATGTAAAACATTTATATGTTTTAACAAAATAAAATATTTAAAGTATTTATTATCTTTTAATGATTTCATGCTTTCACTGATTTCTTCAATTAACAACTTAATACTGTCCCCAATTACAATTGATAAGAAGGCTCCTACTATATAAGAAATTCTATGCAATATTGCCTGGTTGAAACCTTAAATCTATAGAAGATAACTTGAGGAAGTGTTAAATCCTGAAAGAATTGTGGTCTTCTGTTGCTTTGTAATAGAACACATAAAATCTTGTTGAGTGTTGACATTGTAAAATTCTCTTTTTACATATCTCCTATCCCAGAAAAGACACAATAACTTCAGAGAAATAGTTCAGTTGTCTTGGAAAAAACTGACTGTGTTTGAATTCTAAGATTGCTTCTTACTAGCCATATGACCTTGGACAAATCAGGTCACCTCTCTAAGTCTTAGATCCTTACCTGTCTCACAGGGCCATTGTAAAGAACAACTCACAGAACACTGGCCAAAGAGATTTGTAAACTGTAAAGCAATAAACACATGCAAGGGATTATTAATACTCTTATCTTTTATTAGCTCTTAAGACCATCTCAGAGGTTTAAGTGTTGGTTATGATGGTGTCAATTTTGTCTCTAGGGAATAAGGGATTATTACAAAGTATATGGCATGTGCTATAATATATTTTGTTTTTGTAATATACAGTATTGCATTTGATTCATTCCTATATTATTTTCTTGGTACAACTTCCTTCCACACTTTGACAAACAAGGAATGAGCTGCTTATCTATAAAGATTTATAGTGTAGGGATTCTATAGTCTTGGGAAGATGTCATTGACAGTGCAAATAGCAAGGTTAACATGGTTGTTTATGAAATAAATACAAACTTCAGTGAGTATTTCATCTTGAAAACCAGTTTAAGCACTTTTTAGATAACCTCTTATAATTGAAGTCCTTTTATAAGCTTGGCCTTTATATTGAGTTTTGTCAAATTCAAGGTCAGGCAGAAATTCTAACATTAATCGGTTCAAAATTGTGGTCATTGTCTTCTCATGAAATATACTCGCTGCTGCTTGCCCTTCTATCATCTTCCCTTTTCTTCTTATAGCTCATATGTATAGTTTTTTTTTAAAGTAATTTCATTAAGTTGAATTAGTCACAGTGAAACAGAAGTTCTTGCCTTTTGGTTTAGTGAATACTTTCTGACTTATTACACCCACAGTCAAAAGCAGTTCATTCTGATTTGATAAATGCATTGAAAGCATCTGAAATTGTTTCATCCTTTTTCTTTCTTGCCTTTTCATCTTTTGGTTCAATCAAATGAAATATCCGCTAGGTTTCCTAATCGAAGCTGTCTGCTCTGCCCTGTTGTTAAAAATGTGTGCTTCAATATGTATTGCTATGTGAGAGTAAATGCCCCAGTCTTAAAAGTATGTTATGTTAAAGTTTTGAAACAGAACGCCTTAAATCAATTTCCAATATGTTTTCAAGTTGTGCATTAATTATTAAATCAGTATGTATATATTACACATGTATGTACAATACATTATATGTATTACTATGTATATAATTCTATAATTGAGTGAGAGAGAGAAATAATGTTTATCAGTTGTTTTGTTAAGTAGGCCACAGACCACCCACGGTAATTCCTATACTTGCGTTTTTCCCATCCATGATTTTAGTGCTAATACACATTCACTGAACTATGCTGTACAACATCATTTAACTTTAAAGATGTTTCACAGTCTATTCCAAGAGCCATAAGAGCAAGAAATTGACCTTGCTTGCTTACCAGATCACTGGTTAAGAAGGACACACACATTTAGGGTTAATTTTAATATAGGATTTTTTTCCTCTGTGGAATTGTCTGGCCTGAAGTCATCTTCAATATGCCGTGCTTTCATTGTCATAACTACTCTCCGTTTTGTTCTCAAGAAAGTTTGTATTCACTTTCACAGTGATTTTTCTCTTTTCCCTTAAAATAAAAACCCCTTTAATCATAATGTCATACCGCTATCTTCTGTGATACTTTTTTATATTATGTGGTCACTAAAAGGGAGAATTACACTTGGCCAAAATACAGTAGTACAAAAGGCCACTTGGGCCCCCAAGTAAATTGCTGAGAATGTGATGACAGGACAATGATTGAAATCACGTAGCAGTTGTTTCCATACTTCAACAAAAATGAGAAAGGGCTGGTTTAAAGGTGTGGTGGCACCTTCGGGAGACACGCACCTGTCATGTGACAGTCAAGTTGTGGACAGGCTGGTGAGGAGCTGAAATATCAACCAGGCATTCTAGGCCTCCATTAGCATAACTTGGTGCTGAATATTTGCCATGAGTCCTTCACTGAAATCTCTGCTGAGGAATCAACAGGATGGATTATCTTAGTTTAGATTCATTTCAAGAGATTGAATTCAAGAGAAAGCATCTATTGCTTGTATCGGCTACTACTCAAACACAAGAACAATAGTTAACAACAAATTATTACATGAGTTTTTTTTTTTGTAATTGTAAATTTAGCTTAAGTTTAAAAAATGTTTTAAAGATTCTTTAAATTTTGGAGTCGATAAAATATTCCTGCCATGTTCTACCACTGTTATTATTTCAATGGATGAATTAATACAAATGAATATTATTAAAACTTTGATTTAAACGATTCATTAGATGTAATGTCTACTATGTTTTAGGTACCGTGCTAAGTCCTGGTGATAGAGAGATGGGTAAAGCCTGGTTTTTGTGTGATTCTTGTCCTTAAGAAATAAAGTGTATAGAGGGCGTGGGATGGAATTCTGCTTAATGCAAATGTGATGGAACATCTCCACATCTGTATAATGCACATTCTTTGTTCCTTGGCATTTAAACTACTAGAGTATAGACAATGGGCTCTTCTATTAAGCAGTTAAAGCCTGTGGTTGCAAAACAATAACATGGTCAAAGTGGTCTGTGGCAGTGATATTCTAAAACCCAAGAAGATGGGGATATTTCCTGTGTTTCAAAAGGAAACGGTGACTCATATCATTTTGCACATGGATCCAAGGACTGAAGAATGCTCGGTCACTAGTTTCATGAGGCCCCTAAAGCCGAAGTGTTCAGTATTTTGAAACATACTGTGAAAGGCTAAGAAAGAAGCACCAAGGAAGATATTCATCTTCTCCACCCATTTTGAAATTCTGTTATATCTTATTCTCTTGTCTCTGGTGTACTTTGCTTCCATCTTGCTAATCTCATCCATTCTTTGGATCAATTTAGATACCATAGCCTCAAGGAAACATAGCTACCTCAGGCTATGTTAGGGTCAGCTGTTGCTTGTGCATACACCTTGGCTTTTCTTTTCTTTTTTTTTTAGATCACTTATCACAATTGTTATTCAAATGATCATTTATGTCATTATTTGTGTAATGTCTACCTTCATTATTAGCTCTAGTGGACTGGTAATATTGGTAATGGAGTTTTAGGCATTTGTAGTTATTTCCCAGTAGAAAGATTTAGAGGCTGAATGAAATAAAAGGCTTTGGTTTACATTTTTATGGAAGAATAAAGGTAAGAAAATGTAGCAATGATGTTGATTTCATACAATGAGAAAAAACGTGTATAAAGTAATGAAATAGCTGTTTAAATAAAGAGCTACAAAAACATGAAGTATAGGTATTTATATGTTCTATATGACCTTCTAATTTTAACTTTAGTTTTGTAAAGATAACTAGAAAGGTTAAATTCTTGAACAGTGGATTGACCCACTAGGGGTAGCTATGTGAGTTTTGATTTTCAAGACTCTCCTTAAATACCATAGTGTAAAAAAAGATTTTCTTGTTAAAGGATGTATATCAAGGAAAGATTGCCACTCTAACTACAGCTGTTCCAAGTCAGATTCCCTGGGAAGAAAATTCTTGAGATTAGCATGCATAAAGTTTACTTAAGCCAAGCATTCTTGGGTTAACACCTGTAGGGGAGTGAAGAATGCAGGATGGGGAAGAGGGAAAATGAAAGCTCTGATGTCAAAACCAGACCTCAGCTGACCCTACAGGAATTCTGGATCTAAAATGGCTGTGAGCCAAGGGGACTGAGCTTTCATACCTTCTTTGACCAGTCGATAAATGCAAGCTGAAGTCCCTTCCTTGTGCACTCAGGTCCATTTGCCTTGCAGAAGTTCTAAAGATAGCTCTTTCAGGGTTTTGGTGGGCCTCTTTTCATGAGTGGAACCCTTTAAGAGGGAGGTTAATGGAATGAACCAGAACTCCCACTGTTGCAGCTGGATAGAGGATAGAGCCCATCTCTTGGTGGACAGTCCTGACAGTGTGGTTACTATGGTCCTACAGTCTGCATTCCATTTCTATCAAGGCCCTGTAGCACACTAAGAGCTGTGTGTGTGTGTGTGTGTGTGTGTTTTAAGATTTTATTTATTTATTTGAAAGAGATCACAATTAGGCAAAGAGGCAGACAGAGAGAGGGAGAAGCAGGGTCCCTGCCGAGCAGAGAACCTGATGTGGGGCTCGATCCCAGAACCCTGAGATCATGACCTGAGCTGAAGGCAGAGGCTTAACTCACTGAGACACCCAGGTGCCCCAGAGCTGTGTTTTTTTGTTTTTTGAAAGGTGTCTAATTATCTACTGCTAGTGGTGTGGCTTTGCTTCAGAATCCCAGGATTCTTCATGGTGACCCTCATATTGAAGTTTGTTGTAAATTCTGTATATTGTCTCCCCCTGCCCCTCCACCAGATACCTGTAAACCCACAAGGTTTGCTGTGTCCTCTGGCCCAAGTGGTACAAGACTCCTTGTACCATGACCTAGACCTGCTGTATACCTTTTGGCAGCTCTGGGATATACTCAAACCTGGCAACCTTTCACGTTTCCTGGTATACGGATCAGAACAATAGTGCAAGTGTGGAATATGCTTTTTCCAGGCCTTCAAAAATGCCTTCCAGACATTTTGCTTTCTTCTTTGTGGTAGGAGGTAGGAGATGCAATTATTTCTTCTTTATCATGAGAGAATGTCCTGGCATGCTTCCAGACTACTGGGCCTCCAACATTTTACTGATATTGCAGATCTCTTAATCTCTGTAGGGTTTATCTTTACCTACCGGAGGGTTATGTTTATTACTAAAGCTTCCAACTTACTGCTGATTCTCAATATTCCAGCTCAATTTACTTATCACTGATATGGCAGGCCAAATGTGATGTTCTGTGGCATGCCCAGATGATCCAGGTCCCTTCAGATCACTTTATGACATAGGGTGAGAGAGTTAGCATAACCCTGGGGCAAGACTGTAATTGTTCACTGTTGTGAGAACTGCCTCTCATAGAGATGGTAAAGAATGCATAAGCCAGGTCAATGGCTGCATGCCAAGTAACCAAGACTGTGCTAACCTGGTCTAGCAATGATACATACATACATACATGGTAGAGTGACTACAATTGAGACTGCTTGGTTGAATTGGTGGTGGTCTATTGGTAAGCCTCCAGGATCCATCTGATTTTGCAGGAACCAGACTTGCAAATTAAATAGAGATATTGTAAGGATCACCCCCGTTCAGTCCTATAGGTCTTTAAACATGGTACCAACTTCTGCCAGTTCCCTCAGGATGCAATATTGTTTTTGGTTTACTATTTTGGCTGGTCAGGAAAACAACTTGGGGTTGTACCAACCACCACAGAAGTTTCTTTCAATTAGAGGACTTATTGATGGGTCTGTGACCCAGTAGACCTTCTGTGAATTGGATTTTCTTTTCTTTTTTAAAATTATCTAATCTTCAGACACCCCTACAGGTGGCTGTGAATGATGTCTTGGGTCCTTGGTATAAATGTCAACCTGGAGGCTGGCTCCAAAAATCTTCAAAATATTTGATAATACCCCCTACCTGGCTCAGGTTCAGAAATTGGGCAAAGGATTGGGACTTTTTATGTGCTATCAACCTCCCGATCATCTGCCTCTGATTTTCTTTTTTGTTGTTGTTGTTGTTTTGACTGTACAGATCGAGTAGTGCCTTTCTTGGTTGCCCATCTGTCTTGCCCCTAGCAATATTATGTTCTAATAATTATGTCTATTTTGGGTCTGTGGGTCATCAAACCCTCCAGGCTGCCATTCCAATCTTGCTGCTGTGTCCACCTTACTTTTGATGAGTATCTTTGACCACCTGGCCTCTATTGTTTTGGTGTCTTATCATCCCAGCTGCTATCAGGGGATCTGGTTTTACAATTGAATCTTTTACTATCAGCCCTGGTCAACCAAGGACAGCCACTACTGCACTCAGCATCAAGCTGTCTGTCACCATTACTCTTAGCAACAGGGTCAATGAGTGCATCAGACTTGGGAGTGGTGTGGGGAAGACTGTGGCATCTCCATTGCACAACATGGTCTTCACTAAAACAGCCTTTCATCTTCCATGTGGTGCCCTTCTTGACCCTCTACCTCTTACAGTCTGAGAGCAAACATGAAGCAAAGCAGCTGACTAAAAAGTTGTTATCCTGCTGACTTCCTTTTGAAAATGATCCTGAGAGGTTAAAAAATACCAGTCTTATAGTGTAAATACCTTGAGTCCTTAAGGACAATTGGGCCTGCCAGGTGATTTTTTTTTTTTTCCAAGATTTTATTTGTTTTTTTGAGAGAGCAAGACTGAGGGAGCAAGTGAGAGAGATCAAGCAGGGCAGAGGGGCAAGGCAGAGGGAGAAGCAGACTTCCCGCTGAACAGGGGCCTGACACAGGGCTCAATCGCAGGTTCCTGGGATTATGACCTGAACCGAGAGCAGATGCTTAACTGACTGTGCCACCCAGGTGCCCCATTGCCAAGTGATTTTATATGCTTGGCAAATATGAGGCACTACAGAATGGTTCACTGTGTAAGTAGATGAACAAATGATTAAGTGCCTGCTGTTTACCTGTGGTCTATCACACCTTTAACCACAATAATTGATGAAGAGCTGAAATTCAATTCAGAAATCATACAAATAGAGTTATTTGATTTTCAATGCTTCCCCAAGTTAGAATGGAAACATGGAAAGATAACTGAATTTGGACTCAGTAGGCCTGGATACATGCCCAAGACTGTGTTACTTAGACTGTGTTACTCAGAAGCTGTGAGAACAGGGGCACATGACTTGTGTTCCATGAGTTTGGATCCCTTTATCTATATATTTGGTGTAATAATTTTGTCTTCCTCACAGTTTTCTTATGAGAGTTAAGCTGAAATATTAGTAGCTAAAACATTGACAGCTATGAAACATCATGCAAACATGGGGTATTTTTTACTACTACTACTACAACTACTACTACTACTACTACTACTACTACTACTACTACTATTACCATTACCAGTATTAGCAGTTCCTTTGTCAGTCATCAAAGGAAGCAAGAATGTGTCAGGGAACACTAAAATAGATAAAACTGGAAGAAGAAAATGAGCAGGAAATTTGCACAAGTAAGAACAAACTGTGAATCATAAAATATCAGCATGCAAATGTGTATTCCTGGCAGATGGTTTTGGGGCCATTTGTTATGTCTTAGACTCCGTAATAGTAATAAACTAAAAGAATGACCAAATTCCTGATTAGTTGGTTAAACTCATAGTTGTAATATTTATCTCTGTGTTAAACTGAAATCCTTCACAGCATTAAAAAAAAAAAAAAAGCTTCTTTATTATTTGCATCTTTGGTTTCTCTCAAGTGTCATATAATGAAGCCTATTGTTAAAAGGGTGTTTATCTGGTGTTGATTTTTATCAATCTCATTTAGTTGTTCAGAGCTGAGGTTCCCATGCCTGTGTTATGGTACATTATTTCTTTAAACCACATGATTAAGGTTATGGATTTGGGTATCACTGCACGTAAAATGCCTTCATTGGGGAGGAACTATTTTATATCCTCACACAAAGACCTTATGGACATGCAATAGCAAGTAACAATAAAAATCATTGTTCCAAAAATACTTTTTTGACCCTGCAGCATAGATGGCTGCCGAATGGTCAGTATTCTAAATGTTTTCTTGTTATCTTGGGGGTGTTCAAATCCAACTCATTTAAACTGTTAGTTGTGTGATAGAGTTGTAAAGAAAACCTTCTATTGTGTGTGTATACACACACACATTATATATATATGTGAATATATATATATATATATATATGTATGTATATTTCATTGCCATGTGTCTGGATTACTAAAAGAGAATTTCTAGAGTCACCTTTTCTGTCCTTGCCGATGCTCCCCCATTTTGCTCAGAGATGCAGAAATCAGGTAGAGGGACAGAGCTATTCGGATCGAGTTACACGTTGGCAAGCTTATATCAGTCACAGAAATACATCAGCAACATATCTATTTTCTCAATTTGAATTCCTTTAACCTAAAATGTTCCCTGAAAAAGAAACACGTTTGGCAGAATTCAGGTTCATCACCTACCATGAACACACACACCAGGAGAGACTCAAAAACAGGAAATAAATGTTCCTATCCTCAGGACCTTAAAAACCTAGTAAATACTAATAAATAACTGGCAGGGTGGTGAGTGCCTCAGAGGGAGTTTCAATTAGCTGTTCCGTTTAAGGATCAGGGAAAACTTAAAGGAGGTAGAGTTTGGGAGAAACCCAGAAGGGTATCCTTAACCTTTTCTTGTGCTTATTTTCCCATTCTCAGAATAATGTTTTGAAACTTAGTAAAAAAGACACAAAAGATTTTAATGGAAACCAATTTTATTGAAACACAGTTGTTGAAATATCAAAAAAAAATTATGAAATCATAGTAAGTATACTTCTTTCTAAAGGGATTAAATAAAAATTTCCAGTTGCAGAACTAGTAACTATTGTAATTTTGAAGTAGTGATGAGCATAAGTGTTAATTCCAAGATATTTGCTGTGTGATATATCCAATGTGATATGGATATATCTGATTTCTGATATATCCAATGTGATATGGATATATCTGATTTCTACATGTGACAAAGTCACATGTACTCCTAATGTTTCTGTAGTTTGTTCCTTAAATTCATAATAGAAGCAAACTCTACATTTTAGTTAGGAGTTAGTGAAAGTCAAGATGTAGTTTTTCTTTAATCCAAGTTCATAAATCCCCTTAATTTCATCTCTGGCCCCTTTGAGGATCCAGAGTATAGGTTAAGAAATGCTGGCTTAGAAATGTGAGTAAGACTTACTTGGGTGTCTGGGTGGCTCAATCAGTTAAGCATCTGACTCCTGATTTTAACTCAGATCAAGGTCTCCGGATCCTGGGATCAAGCCCCGGGTGGGGACACAAGGTCAGGAGGAAGTCTGCTTATCTCCCTCTCCCTCTGCCCCTCCCCCTGCTCACACACTCATGTGTGGGCTCTCTTAAATAAATAAATAAATCTTAAAAAAAAAAAAGGAATATGAGTAATACATTGACAGAGACATGGATAAAGAGGAGAAAAGTGAGAGAGGACTTTCCAGGTAGAACAACCTGAGCAAAGACCTTGGGGACAAGGCATAGAGGGGGTTTGAAGTGTGTGTGGGTGTGTGCCCAGTATGGGGAAGGATGAGAAAATGATGGATGGACAGGAATAGGAGAGACTGCTGGGGGCTTAAGGTCCAGACTGAGGAGGTGTATCAGTGTGGAGCCATCAGTGACGTTCTAAGCAGAGAACTGATGCAAACAAGTCTATCTTTGTTTTAGGAAAGTAATTTGCAGCATAATGGGAGTTGGGTTAAAAACACTGGAAGCAGGAAGCCTTTTAGTACTTTATCGCATTGGGTCGGAGAAATAGATTGAATGCTTGAATTAATTCAGTAGAAGTGGCAAAAAGAGGACCCAAGCAAGGGGTAGGGGCAGATTGAAAGGACTTGGCCATTGGATGAAGAGGGTAGATAACGGAGTGCAGAGAAAAGCTGACTTTTCGTGTTTGCCTTGTCATACAGGGGAAATGAACCCAAGTAGAGGGCACAGCAAGATGGGCCAATTTGTGGCAAAGGAATTAAAAGTTCTTTTTATGCATATTCGAGGTATTCATAGGCTACTTATGTGGAAATGAATGTTCAGCGGACTGTTGGAGATGTGAGTCTAGAACTTGGAGAAAAGTTCAGGGCTGGAGATGTAGATGTGGTAATCCTAAGAAAAACAGCTGAAACCAGACAATGGAAAGAAATTGCCAAAGGAGACCAAGGGTGCTGAAGACCGAATCGTGTGTGACTTCTCAGGCTGAGCAGAGTATGTTCCAAAACAACTGGTTAGTTTTGCACGCTTAGTCCTTGCCTCTTCAATTCCAGAACATGAAAAATGTACCTGTTAGGTCTCAGATATTCTACTTCCTCCAAGATCAATAATGCATTGGGCTGCTTTCAAGGAATTAATATTTCTGGTAAAGAAGTCAACATATGGACAAACAAATACAACGTAGTAGAAGCGCAGTAATAGCAGTATGTACACAATACAGAAATGACAGAGAGAGGAGTGATTAACTATCACCAGGGTGAGGGATAAGGGCAGCTCCTTAAAGATGACATCTGATCTGGGTTTTGAGGCATGAATAGGAGTTTGCCAGTTGGGAAAAGCATTTTAAGCAATGGGAATGGAATGTGCAAGAGCTTGGGGTGCTCAAGGAACTACCTTCCTCACATTGTTTCTTATGATCAATCTTCTCCTGTGTCCTACAACAGGATTTGAATATTTACAAGATTCGAAGTCTTGTCTCTCTCTGATTAGCCCCTCTCTTTCTCTTAAACTTTAAAAAAGAACCCTCAAATTCAGTCATGAAACTTTGCTTTATGCTTAATCAAAATCTTTCAGTTAAAATTTAGCTCTACTTTTTCTCTTTTTTAAAGATTTTATTTATTTATTTTTCAGAAAGAGAGAGAGAGGGAGAGAGAGAAAATGAAAGTACAAGCAGGGGGAGTGGCAGGCAGAGGGAGAAGCAGGCTCCCTGCTGAGCAAGGAGCCCAATGCGGGACTGGAGCCCAGGAACTTGGGATCAAGAACTGAGCTGAAGGCAGATGCTTAACCAACTGAGTAGCCCTCAGTTGACAGGCATCCCACTGTTTTTCTTTTTTTTTTTTTTTAAATGTAAATAAGTCAGCAATCTTCCTTTGTTAAAAAAAAAATGGTCTTTAAAGCATCCATTGGGGGCAAAATTAAAAGTAATGCTATGTTTCATGGAATATAATTTTATCCAAAGTCTTCTGGGCCCCAGCAGTTGTTTTTTTGTTTTGTTTTGTTTTGTTTTGTTTGTCCTTTCATAGAAATTAAGGCCATGTCAGAGCCCATGTGTTTAACTGAAGCATGTCAGAACTGCTCATGATATGTCCTAGCTGGTTAAGCTGAGTTTCAAGGTAGAGTCACTGAGTGGTATTTGTTAGATAGATGTTTATTTTTATTTATTTTTATTTTTATTTTTAAAGATTTTATTTATTTATTTGATAGAAAGCGATCACAAGTAGGCAGAGAGGCAGGCAGAGAGAGAGAGGGGGAAGCGGGCTCCCTGCCGAGCAGAGAGCCCAATTCGGGGCTTGATCCCAGGACTCTGGGATCATGACCTGAGCTGAAGGCAGAGTCTTTAACCCACTGAGCCACCCAGGCGCCCCAGATGTTTATTTTTAAAATATGAGAAATCCCATCATAAAATTGTAAAACATTGTATTATTTTTGCTACTTTATATCTTTATACTATTGTATCAGGACAAAGTTTTCTCCTCCAACTCTTTCTTGGGCTGAGGTTCTAATCATACTTTGTGAAGCTCTGGCACATAGCTATTGATGATGACAAAAGATATTCTTTGGAAAAATAAACAAATCAGAAAGACTCTATATGCATACCAAGGGAGTTCTGCTTTAATGTGCAATCAACTGTGAGAAAGATTTGTCTTTTACATATTTAATTCTGTGCTTGGACTGGGAATGATTATTATCCTGGAACTGCAAGAGCCATACACAGCTCTAGTAGAAAGAAAACTGGATGGAACCACTTGACTGAAAGCCCCTGTCCAAGGTCAAGAGGAAAAAGCCAGGACACTGTACAGAAGGGGGTCAGGCATAAATGGAAGGTGAAGACAGAAGGACACCAGAGAGGAGGGACTCAGTTACAGAATGAGAGGAGAGTCAAGGAGGAAAATGAGTTTTTTTTTTCCCTTTAAGATTTTTATTTATTTATTTGACAGACAGAGATCACAAGTAGGCAGAGAGGCAGACAGAGAGAGAGAGGAGGAATCAAGCTCCCTGCTGAGCAGAGAGCCCAACGTGGGACTCGATCCCAGGACCCTGGGATCATGACCCGAGCTGAAGGCAGAGGCTTTAACCCACTGAGCCACCCTGGCGCCCCAAAAATGAGTTTTGAAACAACTTCTAGACTTCATGTACACACCTGTCTATCTTAAAAGATATTAAAAATTATATATATTACTGTACATCAGGCATTTACTTCTTTAGGAGAGACAGTTTATACAAATGCCAATTCTTAGAAGGTATAGAGGAGTGGAATAAATAGCTAATATTTAAGAACAAGGGTTCCATTGCTTCTGTACTATCTTATACATATTACAGGGCTTAGGGAGGACATAATAGCCTTATCCTAGGAACTCTCTTTTCAGAGACGCAGAGCTGGCCTAGAAACTCTTACTGAGTCCCCTTGTCTGAAATGCTAAATGAGTGGTTCCCATGTTACTAGATCCAGCCAAAGTCCAGTAGAGCTTATAACTGTCTTGTATCTTGAATTGATTGATTAAATAATTAAACACTTAGTGGAGTTACACAGCATTCTCCATGTCCCATGTCCGGTGTAGAAGCTGGGGGAACATGGATGGGAAAAAATAGAACCTTTCCTTGAGGAGCTCAGGGGTATTCAACATGTAAATGGTATCCACTATCTTTCTACCCACCACAAACATGAAAGAAGAAAAGTCATAAAATTTTTAGGAAGTAATGTTTTGCAGTGATTGGCTTTTTACTAGTGGGATGTGTACTAAAAAGCCTCAGATAAGTTTAAAAATCCCAGTACGAATCTTCCTAAGGCCTAGACTTGGCTCATATCTGCTCTCTGGTTCCTAAGTTCTCTTAAACAGCCTTTTTTTTGCCTGTTGGATTTCACACAGGAGGCCTTTGAAATCCAAAGTATAAGCTATTAGGAATCTGATCTTTCTGGGAGACAGTGACAGCTACAAATTTAGTTCAAATCATTTATTCCCCCCTCTCTACACCAATACCACTGGAAGGAACTGTGTTCACCCCCACTTGTTGGCAGGGATAGCAGTGAACATATGCACTTTTTTGACCCTCATTTTCAGGCCCAGGATGGGGCTTCCTACATCCAGTTATTCCTTGCTCTAATCTGCCTTATCCACTGCCAAGGTTTTCTTTTAAGTTAGATCCAATTAGGCAATTCACAAGTTCTCCTATGGGGAATGATCTGAAGTCCTTAGCATGGCCTCTGTGCCTTCTACAGTCTATCTTTCCAGCTTCATCTCCTTGTCCATTGGCCACTCTGGGATCCTTGTGGTTTTCTGAGTGCTTTTATGATCTTTTGGTTTGTTCTTGCTGCCCCCCTACCCCCCAACCTGGAACAGGCTTCACATATCAGGCTGTTAAAGTCCGACTCATCTCTTAGGACCAGATTTAAATATCACAAATATTTTGGAAGAGCCTTCATTATTTCTTTTCTTAGTATGAATAGCTTTTTTCTCTGGGGTTTCATAGCATTTTATTTATATCTTCTATAATATTCAGGTTGTACGCATTAAACCAAATAGTATAAAGAACAGTGATCACCACAATGAAATTGTTCAATAAATATTAGCAATTAGTTTTACTTATCACATAATGTCTAAGAATAACATTTCCACATATGTCTAAGTAGTATATAAATAAGTCCTCCACTGGTCCTTAAGCCCTTTAAGAATAAAAAAAAGACAGTAACTTACTCATTTTAGTGCTTAGAATCTTAGACCTGTGCCTTGTTACTTAGGAAAGATGTGAAAATATTTGTTGAATGTCGACAGAATGAATATTACTAGAATCTAGAAAAAAAAGTGTAGACTGGAATAGCTTTTGACCCTGCTATGTGTCAAGGCATTCTGTTGGGTTTTATATACTTTACCTTATTTAGTCCTTAAAACCACCCTGTGAAATATACTGATCTCACTTTACACAGGAGGACATTGAGACTTGGGGGATTTAAATAATGTAGCCTAAGTCAACAGTAAGCGAGAAGAGAAGCTGGAATTTGTGGCCACTGTACTGCTGACTCCAGCTCCCAGATTCTTGCTCCTATGTTACTCCACACTCAGTGATATCACATTGTCTCTAAGGGGCTACTAGGTGGATGCCAAAATTGTTCTTAGCTAAGATTACTAAACCAGGGCCTAGAAAGATGATAGGCCATTAAAAAAGAAATTCATCATCCCAACCCAAAGTTAAATTTCTAGATTCAGAGATGTCTCCACTAACTTCAAAACACGTCTTTGGAATGGACCATAAAATAGTATTTAAATTGTAAATTCCCATGGGAACAAATCAACCATTTAGATAATGACATGAATGAGTGTGCTGTCAGAGGACTCTAGATGTGTATAAATCTTCTAATTACCATTTCCAATGCTAACGTATATACTTTAATTAGAGGTATGTAGTAGGTTTCTTTGTTGAAAAAAAAAAACCACACCAAAAAAATAAAAAACAAACCCAAAAAACTAGAACCATATGGATGTTGCCTCATTTTCATCTGAGCCCTTCCAGGGACTGTAAACCTTAAAATGAAGTTGGAGCCCAGCACTTTTCCATCTGCCAAGGAAGGTGAGAACAGTAAGTCTTCGTGCAAAGGCTGAATATACATAAGCGAAGTGTAACCCTAAATTGCTCTTTGCTTCCACGTGCCTTTGCCCCACTTTGCTTTGACTAATTATATAATCCGCAAGTAGGAAAGCAAGTGATTTTTACCTATCTTCCTGTTGACATGGTTTGTAGCAGGGATGCTTTGTTCTGAGGGAGCTTCCAATTTGCCTTGAATGTGGAACTATAAGCAATGGGTGCTTCCTGGGAGAGAACTTTTGAGAAGCCCAGAAGGAGAGGGAGAGTCAAAAGGATTCAGTTATGGTGATGGCTTTGGCTCTGGGCTTGAATTTTGGTCTGCCACTTAGTAGCCCTATAGTTGGCTTGCAGCAAGGTTTGAACAGAGTCTCCAAAGCTCGTTTTTCTCATCTCTAAAATGGGAATAATAATGCCTTCTTTGCCAGGTGGTTGTGAGATTTAGAGATGATGCAACTGATTCATGTGGATGATAACTCTCTTGGTGCCTTTTTTGTTTGTTTCTTTCTTTTTAAGATTTTAAAAAATTATTTATTTATTTGACAGACAGAGATCACAAGTAGGCAGAGAGGCAGGCAGAGAGAGAGAGAGAGAGAGAGGAGGAGGAAGAGAGGATCCCCACTGAGTGAGAGCCAGATGCGGGGCTCTATCCCAGGACCCTGGGATCATGACCTGAGCCGAAGGCAGACGCTTTAACCCACTGAGCCACCCAGGTGCCCCAGTGCCTTTTTTCTTGTTTCTTTGCCCTCTTCTCGTGGCCTTCTGCAGGTTACATTAATGTTCCAAACTCACCCTTATCCGCCCCTCTCTTTTGCTCCCCCCACCCCCTTCTCATTCTTTTAGAGAAAAGAAACTGGCAGAGCAAGTCAGACCAAGTGGTTACAGACGGGCTTTGTTTGTTTCTCAAAAATTGCTTCTCTTTCTTTTGCCCTGCCCGACTTTCCTCCTCTGGTCTTTCACTCTGTACATGTCAGTAATAAAATGTATTGTGAGACAGATCAGCAAATGCATCACCTTGACACTTCGGTGAGTGAAGCATAGATTTGAATAATAGACTTAGCTGAAATGTCTTTCTGGGGGTGTCTCATTCTGTTATTCACAAAACAATTGCTGTATCAGAAAACAACTGGTAGACACCTCCCCCAAACTGAGTATAATTCTCATAGATGTGGACTAAGGAAGCTATTTTCCTGGGGGATTCATTAGATTTTGATTAGCCTCCAATACATTTGTTCTGAACACCATAGCAAATTTCCCCCAGGCCAGGCTGGGGTTGCCAGCTGGGACAGAGATGGACATTTAATTTGTTTGTGATTGGGTTGTCAAGGCTGGACATTTGTCATTTGAGATTTCTTCTTCACTCCTTCCCCCCAAATCTACTCCTAACAAGGGACATCTTAAAACGAAGGCAGATTAAAAATTGATGATACAGAGTGTGTTCTGGGTTGTTTTCAATTTTATTTTACTTAGTGAAAATCATAATTTTGGGGCCAGCGATTAAAATTCTGACTATGCTACAGGCAAAGCTCACATTGCTCACAAAACACCCCAGCAATCTCATCCCATTTTTTAGGGAAGATTTAATAGCAGTCCTGTTCAGTGAGGCAAATACAAGTTCATTACCTTTATAAAACACTCTGCAGGAATTTTACTAGTGTCCAAGGCAGTGCAGCTAGTGGTTTCCAGCTACACAGTTCGACAAAAGAACAAAAGACAACCTGTTTTGGGTTAGCCTGGATTTTTAGATTCTTTTTGCTTCCTAGATGATTTCCCAAATTCAGTTATTGAGACTGATTCTTGTAATCATTTGTATTAGTTAGCAACTTGCTGTACTGTGGTATTCCACTATCCTTGAGGTGAGAGTTGTTTTAAGAATGTTATTGTCTAGGGATGCCCAGATGGCTCAGTTGGTTAAGTGTCTGCCTTGGCCCAGGTCGTGATCCCAGGGTCCTGGGATCGGGTTCAGCATCGAGCTCCCTGCTCAGTGGGGAACCTGCTTTTCCCTCTGCCTGCCGCTCCCCCTGCTTGTTCTTTCTCTTTGGCAAATAAATAAATAAAATAAAGTAGAATAAAATAAAATAAAAGACTGTTGTTGTCTAAACTGGAATCTAATCCCATGCGCTTGGTTCATGCAACATTTCAGCTGAGATACAGGCCTAGGTTCTGACTTTTATGCTGTTGTACCAAAGGTCAACTGATGTTGGTGTTACTCAAACTTAATTTCTCAAAAGCAGACTGGGCAGGAGCAAAGCTGGATGTTCGAATGTTCTCTCTGGCCTTCAGCTTGAGTCTTTGGTAATCTCATGTCAGATGTTTATTTGATGAAGTATTGCAGTTTCGATATCCATATTTTTTAAGGATTATTATTATTATTACTATTATTATTTTAGTAAGCTCTATGCCTAATGTGGAGCTTAAACTCACAACTCTGAGATCAAGGGTTGCACATGTTACTGACTGGGTCAGTCAGGCACCCTTTAACATCCATATTCTTTTCGGAGATTAGACCCTGCCTCAAACCTGTAATTCCGTTTGGAGCCCTTTTCATAGATGTGGGTTGATAAGGGTTTCCCCAATGTGTTCTGGTCCTGGAAACTTGAAATGGTCACTCTCTCCCCCTGCCTGCTGTCCCAACGTTTATGCTCCTTCGTTCTGAGATCTGTGTGGAAATATTCTGAGTTGTAATTCTCTTAATTTTAGCTTTCATATTATGTTGGTCCAGTTAGGACAGAGATACAATATTAAATAAATACAATTTTAATCTTGTTGGTTTGGAGAAGTTGGCTCTGTGTGGCTATCCATGTAGAACATCAATGGCCAATATTTGGCTCCATCACTAACCATGTGAGTACTCACAGGGCCAGTGGATTTGTATTGTGTACTCAAAGGTCTGAAGAAGCTAGTTTGGTTCCAGAATCTCTTCAAGAGAAGACTTCCGCCAAGTTAACAGCAACGTGATACATCGTAAGCAAGCATCACAAAGAACACCCAAGGACACACAGAAATGAGCACAAGAGGATGTTATGGTGAGCCCATGCGTGTTTTTGCTTCATAAGCGGTTGCCCTCGTGGTGTAGGGGAGGGAACATTTCACTTACAGAAGGAAGTTTCTAGTCATGGCTTTTCCACTAACTAGGTGTGACCTTGCATAAATCATTTAATCTTTCTTAAACGTTGGTTAGATGTCTGTCACGGAGCAAATCTTACTCAATTTCAAAGGTTCTTTCTAGCTCTAAAAATTCCTGATTTTCATAAAAGGATGCTTTATTTGATTGTGACATTTCATTTGGCACCTAATTCTGTACAGATGTCTTAACTCAGAGTATTTTGGTTCTTGTAGATTGAATCCATGGGATTTATCATTCTATTAATGTACCTTGGAGTAAAATGTATCCTGGTGTATCTACCTGCTCTCACATTTATAATCTGTATTACATCTTTTTAATGGACATCATGAGAAATGCCAGTGAATCTAAATGAAATGTTACTATTGTTGTATTCATTCTTACCAACTCTGTCAGGCTAGATGAATTAAATAAAGAACAGCGTGTGCTACTGAAACCGCATTTACCATATACTCAAGTGTCTGCATACAGCATAAACACAAATTGAATATACTTTCAGTTTTCTTTACCAAGAACCAGAAAAGTTCCTAACTTGAAAATAAATTGAAAATCAAATGGATGATTTGACTGTTAAACACGAGGCTGAGGTATTGTTATAGCACCCATTGTCTTGAGCAGACAACACAGCTGGGGACTGCTCAGTTCCTTTTGTCCTCTACCTGGCCACTGAGCCCTTGAGAGGGGGCGACGTAGATGTGAGAGGTGCAGGTTATAAGATTCTGAGTAGTGGTGGGAAGGGTGAACTGAGGATCAAGAAGCCTGTGGGGGCTCCTGAAGATAGAAAACCCAGGGATCTTTGATCTCCGGCTCTATATATCCTTCAGAACATTTTATTTTTTTCCCCTTCTCTCTCCATCTCCCCACCTTCCTGCCCCCCCACCCCCCAGTTGTCTGGAAAACTTCTCATCTTATTTCTTCTTTATAAAAACAGTGTAGTCTTTTTTGGAAATCTCACTTTAGCATACATGATTCCGGATTTGAATAGTACATTCACACCAGGGGGAATTCTACCTTGACATCTTTCTGCAGGAAGACGATGAAAGGGCTCAGGAACCAAGGGCCAGAGAGGAGAGCACAGCGTGGATCTCCAATGTGGGGAAGTGACACTTAAAGTCTGCAGTAGCCACTCTCATCCTAAGCTGTCACTTGAAAAATGATGTAGTGTTGTCAGAACGTTCTGTTTTGCTTTGCTTTTTAACTTTTTAAAGAAGTCACAAAATAATTTATAGAGAATAAAGTACACAACTCTTAAGTGTGCAGCTCTGTGATCACACACACACACACACACACACTCTCTCTCTCTCTCCTTGTAATGATTATTAGATAAAGATTTAGAATATCATCAGCACCCAGAGGCTGCCACGGGACTCTTCCCAGCAGATAAATTCCACAAAGTGTATTTCTCAATCCCTCGAAAGCATGGTTTGGAGAAGTCTTCTATTTGTTTGACAGACGTTGCTAAGAAAAATATACCCCCATAGTTTCCTTTTAAGAATCAAAATTCAAGTCCTAGAAAACTTATTTGGCTAGCATTGTAAGTGTGGGTATTAGCGGTTCCCAATTTCCAGATAGTTCCAAGGGAAACTATTGCCATGATCTACAGGTATCTTTTCACCGAGGGTCATTGCAAGCCACAGCTGAGTTCCAGCGGGCTCATTTACAATCACACTCATCCTCAATAGCCATCTTTGTGGTTTCCTGTGTAATGAGGTGATTTATCACAGTATGTCAGCCAGAGAGAGTTCAGTAGAAATAAATTTGGTTTCTTAAAAAAAAGGTATTTATATCTAAACACTTTTACAATAATCTGACATTGCCCTTTAAAGGTGAGCACATATTATGTGATTTGCATATGAAGAAACCAGGCATTACTCTTACTTGACTGACTGTCAGCTTCAGCAGCTGCACCTGGTGGGCCCCAGGTCTGTCATTGTTTTCATGATAGAGCTCATTTTTCAAGGGTTAATAACATAGACCTTAACATTCACTTTGGGTTGAAACTTGGCAACCACTATGAGTGTACAGTCTAAGGAGCTGATTTTAAACAAAAATGGCTTAAATTGATTTACCCTTTTCAAATTAGAGGATGTCACAATAATGGTGCTTTACATTAGTTCTAATGCTTTAGGTTTATTTAATGTTAAAATCTGTAAGCTATTATTCCCAGCTAGTGATTCAGGGGATGCCAGCCATAGGACAAGTTAAATAGAGATTGGTTTCCATTTCCACGGAGAATTCCAAAAGAACTTTGCAAATTTTGACGATTTTTCTTTTGTAATATCATTGCTGTTTTAAAATAAGAAATGGTATTGCCCTTACCTTTAATAGAAGAGAAGAGATGTGGGAGTATGTGCAATTTGAAAAGAAAGGGGGAAATAAAATGTTGGAAATCACATTTAGTTGTAGAGCACCCCGATCTCAGGATGGATTCCTCTCGGCTCAGCAGCTCAGCACCTCTGGGTGCTGCTCGAACTGGGCTGAGCTGCCATGTGTGAAGTCATTCATGATGTTTAGTTTTTCCATTTTAAAAACTCTACATGGGACAAAAAGAGAAGGCGATATTTGTATTCCTACCATCGAACAACTTTTGTTACTCTGTTCAATTATGCATGTCTATTTTATATACATTTGCTGGAAGTATGAACTCTCCCATCTTCCTTACAGAGCCAACACAAGTTAAAACTCCACATTCATTTCTCTCTTTTTAAAATTACTTAGATGTCAGTGTATTTGTATATTTAATGTATAGCCACATTCTAAAGAAAAAATGCTGCTGGTCATTTTGTACTGAAGCCATCTTCTCGATGAGGGAAGAACTGGACTAATGAGGCGATCGTACTGTCCATTTTGAACTTTGATCAATTTTTGACTGAGCGTGATATAGACAGAAACTGGAGAAGAGGTTCTCACATATATTAACAGTGAGACTGATTTTCATGTGTCAAAAGATGCAACTTCATTCTTGTATTGTACAAAGACATGTATGGGGAATAAGAAAAGCTTTAAAGTGGTTAGTATTATAGAGTGGTCTGTAATAAATTAAAGACACGAGGCTAGAGGAATATAGTCTAGGTATAGCAAAGTTCAGAGGGAACGACATTTCTTGTGGGGCCAGACATTTTTGGATTTGAATTGTCTGACCATTTATTAGGTCATTTGCTCAACCTCAAACATGCTAGCCATCCCTGCTGATACTCAACAAAATGTTAACAGTGGCTGTCTTTCCACCATTTTGGTAAGAGTTAAAAACAATATATGAAAAGTACTTTTTAAAGATTATTTATTTATTTATTTGAGAGAGAAAGAGAGAATGAGAAAGGGAGAGCAGGAGAGGGGGCAGGGTCAAAGGGAGAAGCAGACTCCCTGCTGAGCAAGGAGCCCAATGCAGGGCTTAATCCTGGGGCTCCAGGATCATGACTTGAGCTGAAGGCAGTCACTTAATCGCCTGAGCCACCCAGAGGCCCCTGCAATGTATGTAAAGTATTTGTCACATAGTAGTTGCTCAACAAATGGCATTCTTATGCTGATACAATTGTAAAGATTCAAAATATGAACTTATAAGTCATGGAGAGTTCTGCCAGTTATATTACCTTATTCTGCAAGGTCTTGGGGTACACATAGATCTACAATCTTCCTGGTGACAACTTCTTCAGAAATCTTCATAATATCTCTGTGTGACTCTCACACCCAGGAAAAACCACTTAACAGCTATAAAATGGTCAAGGGGAGCAATGCTGCCCAAAGAAGTTATCTGTGGTATCTAGATAGATGGCATCTAGCCAACCAATCTGATCTTCTCTTTGAGAAGTTCAAATTCTAGTTATATAGAAAGTAAGGCCAGTAAGTAGTAAAAGCAGAAAGACAAAGAGAAGAGAAGGCAATGAGCACTGTGGGCTAGAAAGAAGGGAAGGGAGAAAACATGGTATGGTAATAATAAATAAATAGGTTGCTGCAAAAGCAATAAAACGAAAAGCTGGGCCACTATAATGGTGGAACACTTGAGCCATGAGCCATAGGCACATCTTCTGGAGGAGAAACTCTATAAGTAGCAGGCCAGTGCTCCTATTAGTAATCCTACTAGAGTTGCTATTGTACTTAGAATGACATTTTTGTTCTCCCACAAGCTTGACTCTGGGTTGCCTTTATAGAACTTTCTGTCTCTCACTTCCCCAGTTACGGTACACCAAAGCCCCTTTAGCTGAGGTAATTTGAGTGTATCATCCATAAAGCCCAATAAATACATTGTTTCATCTATAGATCAGAGTCAGCTTAGAGAAAAGACCCTAGGTATTTTCCCTAGAGTCCAAGTAAAGTCATGGATGTGTGAAGCAGTGTGATATTTGGAGAAATTGTGAAAGATTTAGTGTTCCTAGACCATAAAATGTGAGTCAGGGAGAAGGGAGAGATGAAGCTGGGGAGGTCAGCAGGGATGAGTTCCTTAAGGCAAAGTAAGAAATGTGAAGGAGCCTGCAAAATATCTTATAGCTGAGGGAGCCATTAAGGAATTTCTGAGAAGGGAAATGGTATGATTAGATTTTTTTTTTTTTTTAAGGCAGAAAAAAAAGTTGTTTTGTGGAAGATCATTTGAAGGTGACAAGACTAACTAAAGGGAGACAGATGGAGAAACTACTAAGTAGACCAGCTTCTGATTACCAGGACTTTAAATAAGGAAACAGCAGTAGGAATGGGGAGGAAGATATGGTATTCAATAAAATTTTCAGTAAGTCAGCAATACCTAGTTAATGTAGAGAAGCAGGCAGTCAAGGATGATTCCTAAATTTCTAGGTTGGGCACCTCAGGGGATTGTGGTGATATCAATGTAGAAAGAGAATACAGGAGGAAGAGATGGATTTGGGAGATGATGGTACACGCCATTTTGGATGTGCTATTTATGATGTCTACATGACATCTAGGTAGAATTTTTTTTAGAAGACAGTTATATGTATAATATGAAATCTAGGGGAAGAAGTCAATTCTGGGGTCAGAGAACACATCCCTTTTCTGTGGTATTTGGAATCACAAGGGTGGAAGAGGTTAAGGAAAACAGAGGAGGAAGAGCATTCAGAAGGGGAGGAAACACCATTGCAAGCATAGGCAGAAGAGGGATAGTCATGTTAAAAGGAGAGGAGGGGTAGTCAGAGTGGAATAAAGAAAGTCAGGAGAGGATGGTAGAATTGCTGTTAAGAGAGGGTAGAGTTCACTAAAGAGGAAGTAATTATCAACATAATTCAGTGTTTCAGTGAACACAGAAAGATGACTCCTGAAGCAAGGTCAGTTCCAGAAGGAAGAAGGGGTTAGAAGACATTACAGTGGAGCTCTGACTGGAAATGAATGGATACTGCTGTTTTGACAAGTTTAGCTGGAAATTTGGTGAGGAGAGGAGAGAGGCTGGGACAGTATCTGAGGGAAATACGGGGACAAGGGGGATATGGAATTGTGGTAGATATTTTTTGTTTTTTTGTTTCAAATAATGGAAGCAACCTAAGGATGTGTATAGGCAAAATAGGAGATAGTAGGGAGAGAGGAGTTTAACTTGAGATATAACTGAGGGAGAGTTCAACTGATTAAATGAGGTCCCCGAGGAGGGAGATGAGTCTTAAAGGCAGTTTCATCTCATTCTCAGAGACTGAGGAAAAGTGGTGGCTGCCTTGGAGTAGACAGCAGGGTGAGATCATGGCTGTGGATTCCATTTTCCCAGCGAGGTGGGATGCAACGTCCACTGCTTGAGTGACAGGTGCAGGGCTGAGCCTCCAAGAAGGCCAGAGAAGGTCTGGAATGAGCAGTTCCCTTCAGGAGTAGGAGAAGGAGCTGATTATAAGGCGATAAAATGCTTATCAGAGCCTGAAGGCAGAGAAATTCAGAGACCATGAATGCATAGTGATGTATTTCTACAAGGTTACAGGAGGTTTTTGCAGGCAGTGCTTAGCTGCTTATAATTAAGGTTCTATCTTAAAACCGCATTCAGGTTTTTCATACACGGTCATTCGAGTATGCTTGGTCCTCTTCGGGTTCATTCTGAATGCACTGAAATGAGAATTGGAAAGGTTTCACACTGAGTTGGTGACATTTGGGCAGGACACTGTGGAGTCATTCTTAGCCCTATCTCATATTTTGTTTGGTTTTCCAGTTCATGCCATACTCTCTTGGAATGAGAGCACATGTCTTTGTTTTTTACAAAAAGCAAATTCAAATTCAGGGGGAGGATATGGTCAAGAATTTACGATCACTTCTTGGGCATCATGTGTTATCCAAGAACCGAAATCATCGCTGCGGCTGTTTCTGTTTGCTTCCGGACAGAAAACAGATTCGAGCATTAGCTCAGGCGCAAATGCTGAAAACACGTGGATTTACAGTGTTGAACGCTTGGGCCCAACCAATGTGCAGCCTGCGTCATCCTCATTATCCGTGTTAACTCCTAAAGGCAGAGAAGTAGTTTTGTATAAAATGAGGGCTTATCTGAAGCTCTGCTCCCAGCTCCAACTGAATGCCAGATTTCTTGGAGTACGAAAACGCTAGCAGAAATCTTTTCTTGGAAAAAACGTATCAGTTTTATTCCTTCTGCTCCTCCGACTTCTGGCTGGACATGTGAAAAAATGTCAAAACAGCCACAGCCGAGTTCTGTCAGAGGCAGTAATGGCTCTTTTAACAGCAGGGAATAGAAAGATCTCGGAAGTGAAACCTATTGTCAGGAGACTTGCGCCCTCCCTGGCTGACTTCCAAGGGAGAGGTAGTTTGGATTAGACTTGGGCTGGGTAACATTTAATTTCTGGAGTGGAGATTTAAATCAAATTGTTAACCTCTCCAAGTTTAACCACCCACAGGTGATGATGGCCCTTTAAAAAAATTACCTAAAAATGTCCAGTTCTGGGTAATGATTATAATAACACAACATGCATTTGTCTTGACTGCCCTGCCTTTGCGCCTTGGCCTTAAAACACTACGCAAATTTTTCATGCGCGGCTATTTGGAAATAGGGCTCTTTTCTGGTGTGATTGGGTAATGAAGTAATTACCAACATAACTTTTGGAAATTCAGTTAGTTTGATTCAAAAGCATTTACCTAATAATTTGCTTCCAGATTTCAATTAGCAGAAGACTTACCTACATTAGCCTTGCAAATGGAGTGGCCAAACCATATTGACCATCAGAGGGTAAGGAATTCTCTACGGCACAAAGGCCAAACCAAAACAGACAAGTGGCTTGTCATACACACGTTTATGAGCCAATGGAATGACAGTCCTCATTTGAAAGCAAACAGTACAAATTTGGCCCATACGACTGTGGGTGTGAAAATTGCAAGGTAAAATAAAACAGATGAGACCATTTAAGTTTGAAATGGAAGAACAGATCACTGGCAACAGCTATTTACTTTCACAGCCACTAAAATAGGGTGTTTTGTTGGGAAAACTATCAATACAGGGTGATGGATACCCTGCTTAAAGTGCCAATATGATGCCATTCTGAACTGCAAAACGATTTCCTTACAAGTGTATGGGGAACCTTTAAACATGACATTACGATGCGACTATAATGTAAGATAACAATGGAAAAACAATTTCAGAGTAAGTGTAAGGAGACTATAACCATGCAGTTAGAAGGCCACTGCAATGTGAGATTATAATAGCTCAACATTAAAATGGTGAAAAGGATATGGTCAATTGCTTTTTTTTTTTTAAACTGGGAATAACCTAGACAACATTTATACTCATGAATAGTACAGTCATGGGATGTATTTCAGGGAGGAGGAAAACTTGGCCCCAGTACAACCAGTTCTCATCTCCATTCAGGAGTGTATCCCCATCTTTTTTCTCTTACCTGGGGTTAAGCTGGAGACAGTTTTTGTCTGACCCTATCATTCTCTTTCGACCACAGTGCTCTGAGGCTCTGTTGCATGTTCATAAACGTTTCCTTTCTTACTCCCATGTAGTCCCATGACTTGGCTGCGTCAGCCACCTATGGGGCATGATTTATGTTCTACTAGGATGGTTTTCTTACTGTCCACCTTCCCTCTCTGGCCTCTGGTTATCATTCGACCTGAGCTGAAATCTCAGCATTGGAAATGCAATTCCTTTGGGTCTAAAAGGAATTTTCATTATCTAGAGCATCGAATGAATGAAAGTTGAAGAAACACGGGTGAATTTATAAAATTTGTAAAAAACTGTAAACATGAACAACCTAAGGAGCATAGACTTTGTCAATCAGCTAGACCTGAGTTCATATCCCAGCTCTTACAATGAGTTGTGTGTGGACCTGAAGACTGTCTAAGCCTAGATTTCCTCATCTGTAAAGTGGAGGTAACAATGGCACTTAATTCCTAGAGTAATTAGGGAATGAAATAGATATTGTATATGAAACATCTTGCATAGTACCTGGCCTGTATGAAGGATTTTTTTAAAAAAAGATTTTATCTGTTTATTTTAGAGAGAGAGGATGTGTGTGTTTTAAGTGCATGTGAAAAAATGGGAGGTGGAGGGGGAGAAGAAAAGGGAGAGAGAGAGAATCTCACGCAGACTTTGTGCTGAGTACAGAGCCTGACACGGGGCTTGATCTCACAACTCTGAGATGATGACCTGAGCTGAAATCAGGAGTCTGACGCTTAACCAACTGAGCCACCCAGGCACCCCGATAGTAGGGATTCTATGAATAATCTTTCCATGCAGATATAGAGCAGGATAAACACAGGTTGGGATCCTGAAGAGTGAAGCCAAAGAGAGAGAATGGGGCTTAGTGACAGCGTTAGGGAAAGGATTTCTCCCTAATTTCATTTCCAATTGATCTTTGAGCCCCTCTAGTTCAATTCTGATGGGATAGTCTCTTAGCCTTGATTATGTAAAGCATGCTTCTGTTTTCGTATCTTTTCCTGATATCCTGCACCTTTAGGTTGTGGTGTTTGTCCCTAATCACCCCTCACTTAGTACTGCTCTCTGTAGGATAGTGGAAAATTCTGTCCTTGAGAGATGACTGTGGCCACTGAATGAGCTGTCACTGGGCCTCTTTCCTCTAAGCTTCTACCTTGCTTGGCACTACCTTAAACAAAGGTACCTCATCTTGGATCACGACCTGGGGCTGCCATTTCTTAGCAGCTGAAGTTATACAAAAGTATGTTAACAAGAATTTGCTATGTCTTTGAACCAGTTTTAAATCTGTTCATCAATATTCTACCGAAAGGACCAATTTGTTAATAAGATCAAACATGATTTGGTGAGCATAGAAATAAAACCTTTTCTCCTCAGAGTTTTCTTCTGTAAAGAATCTTGATTTTTAACTGTGGTATTATTTTTGTCTAAAACCCTCATAATGCTAATAAAACATTCTCATGAAGGAGTTACCTGGCTCTAAAAATATGTCCTTGGATTACTCATGTTTAATGGCGTCATTTAGTGTTCCATTGGCTTATTTCCTTAAAAGTCCTTCTATAGGGATGAGTCATCAAAGGAACAACTCACTGATCCTGAACTCCTTGAGAACAGGGCCCATGTTGAACATATGGTTATGGTCCCAGGCTCTAGCAGTGCTGGACATTGAAGGTGATTAATAAATGATTCTTGGAGTAAATTGTATGTAGACTATAAACTCAACAAAATTATTCAAAGCAATATAATCTGGGATGATCTGGAAAGCAGTGTGACTGCTTTGTACTCCACCCATACTAAGAAAGTGAAAGACATGTGAAAGACATGAGGGTAAGCATTAGGACATAACATGGAAGTGGGGAAGAAACATATTTCTTATTTGTCTAATGTATGCAAGACCTTAGTATTCCTTATTACTTACTTCATTTCATTTTTAACACAACCCTTAGATGTAAGCATTGCCATCCATATTTTATGAAGAATGTAGGCTAAGAGAGGCTGAGAAACTTGTTTGAAGTCACATACGTGGAAGTGCTAGGATTTGAACGTAACTGTTTCACTACACATCCTTTGCTATTTCCCCTCTGTCCCATTGCTACTCCTATGTGAATTTAAACACAGTCCAACAGAGGAGAAGAGAAAAGAATGTAAAAGATTGATGGCAAGGTAGTCTGTGGTATCATCTGAGCAGAATGAAACATACCAGAGAGTTTGAATGAGATCACTTCTGCCTGAGGTTCTGTCCTCATGATGCATTTTTCTCTCTACTTCTTTCATCTGCTTTATTGGGGATGCCGTTTTCTCCAATGGCATACCCTTTTTTTCTATAAGCAATGGTCAACAGTGACTTTGCAACCTGCTTGAGCCTATAATTGTTGCATAGTAAAAAACCCTAGCTCCTAGGTCATGTGCTATCTCCTAGCTCCCTTCCTATCTTCCTCCCACCTGGATGATCTTCCTTTTCTCCCCACTGAATGTTGAAGTTATCCTTTTCAGGTCCAAATCACATTCACTTTCTGGCAACCCTTCCCCATGGCAATTGGTACTACCGCCTCTCTTTTTCTGATAGCACACTGGTCATCTATCTTGTTGGTACTTGTTCCTTACTGTCTAGCCCAGTGGAGTATCCTGATGGCAGGTCAAGCTGTGTTTTCCTTTAGGATTTAAATGTCTCTGGGCATGTCTGCCATACTAGCAAGGTGGACCTGTTAGTAGTCCACCTAACTGAGGGTTGGAGAAGTCTCTTTGGATGTTGGGGATAAGGTTGGGAAAACAGAATCAGAAACACATGCTTCATCCAAAACATATACTCTTTATGGTAAGAGGATGGGTTTCCTTTGTGATTCCAGCTTTCCTCCTGCCCCCATTGGTTGTGTCTGAGTCAGAAGGTCTGAAACTGTTTTCATACAAATTGGCTATGAGATGTCTGGGGCAAGAAAGCAGCGTTGCTAGAGACTGACATACAGAGTTAACACTTTGTGCACCTGGTATTAGTCTCAGGACATCACTCAGGAGATGACTGCGGAGATCATGGTCACTCTGAACAGTTCATCACAGGCTTCGGCAGAGAATCTTTGCTCATCAAGTCTGTAGGTTTCTGGGGGAAGGGTTAAGCTCTGTGGCAGGGGGACCACAATTCCAGTATGCATGTGATGTACTGTTGATGAGCAAGCTAGTATGTCTCCCAAATGGATGCTGTACTTCCTTTCAAATGTATGTAGAAACCATTATAATAAGTAAATACAAATTTATTGAAAGAATTACTGAATTCATAGTAACTTGCATCAATACATTTTTAAAAATTTTAAAATATATTTTATTTTATTTTTTGTTTTTACATTTTTTTGAGAGAGAGAGAGAGTGTAAATGAGGGGGTAGGAAGGGGCAGAGGGAGAGGGAGAAAATCTTAAGCAGACTTGGGCTGTGCATGGAGATCGAGGCAGGGTTCCACTCACGAACCTGAGATTGTGACCTGAGCCGAAATCAATAGTTAGAGGCTTAATCAACTGAGCCACCAAGGTGCCCCTATTTTTTCAATTAAGATATAAAATATATATCTATTTTTGAATAAATACAAGTGAACATGAAGCTTTTCAGTGTTAGATGTTCTCATACTCACCAATGCTGTGAGTGGTGAGGACTGGAGTTAGTGACACCTGGTGGTGGCAGTTCCCACTCAATGAATTAGCTCCATGAAGACTGGTACTGGCTCTTCTTTACTATTAAACATATCAACGTTGGTGCCCAGCATTTAGTAAGTCAACCCTGACTGAATGGTTAAGTGAATGAATGCATAAAGTTTGAGCTGACAAATGTTTACCTTTCAACCACTGAATTCTGATATGTTATACAGAGCTCCAGGCATTGTTTATTTTTAAAATTTCAAAAGGTTTCTTTCTTTCTTTCTTTCTTTCTTTCTTTCTTTCTTTCTTTCTTTCTTTCTTCCTTCCTTCCTTCCTTCCTTCCTTCCTTCCTTCCTTCCTTCCTTTCTTTCTTTCTTTCTTTCTTTCTTTCTTTCTTTCTTAGAGAGAGAAGAGCAGAGGGAGAGGGACATGGAGACTCAGGGCTGAGCATTTAGCCTGACGTGGGGTTTGATCCCATGACCCTGAGATCATGACCTGAACTGAAATCAGGAATCAGATGCTTAATTGACTGAGTCACCCAAGCACCCCTGCCCACACCATTTAAACAGTACTTTTATTAAACTTTCCTCAATTACTCCACTGAGTATAAAATCAATTTCCTGCTTGAACCCTGATTACTATACCCCTCCTCTGTAGCCTTATTTTTTTCCCTATTAACGCAAATGACAAACTATCTTTAACTTTTTTTCCTCTTATTTATAATCTGGCTTTCTTGACCAGAATGTGTTTCCATGGCTTGGCATAGTGCCTGACACACGGTAGTTACTTGATAGTTGAATGATTAGATCCAGGCTTCAAACTTTTAGCTCAAAATTCTTTCCGCACATTACAATGAGAATAACCCTCTAGAATTTTAGGCATGAATCAACGTAAAGGGGAATTTTAATCCATTTCAATTACAATATAAATTGCATTGGCTTTTGTGGCTGGTAGCTACTATCTAATAGATGGTTTCTATGGTAAAATGCACTTTTCTAAAAAATTATTTTTGTTGACATATAATGTATAATTGTTTCAGGAGTACAGGTATGTGAATTATCAGGCTTACACAGTTCACAGCACTCACCATAGCACATACTCTTACCCATGTCCACAACCCAACCACCCTATCCCTACCACACTACCTGCCAGCAACCTACTGTTTGTTTTGTGAGATTAAGAGTCTCTTATGGTTTGTCTCCCACCCAATCCCATCTTGTTTCATTTTATTCCTTCCCTACCCCCAAACCCCTGCCCTGCCTCTCAAATTCCTCATATCAGGGAGATCATATGATAATTGTCTTTCTCTGATTGACTTATTTCGTTCAGCGTAATACCCTCTAGTTCCATCCATGTTGTTGCAAATGACAAGATTTCATTTCTTGTGATGGCTGCATAGTATTCCATCATAGTATTCCATCATATATATATATATATATATATATATATATATATATATATATATATACATATATATATATATATATATCACATCTTCTTTATCCTTTCATCTGTTGATGGACATCTAGGTTCTTTCCATGGTTTGGCTATTTTGGACATTGCTGTTATAAATATTTGGGTACACGTGACCCTTCGGATCACTACATTTTTATCTTTAGGGTAAATACCCAGTAGTGCAATTGCTGGGTCGTAGGGTAGCTCCATTTTCAACTTTTTGAGGAACTTTTTTTGCATTCCCACCAACAGTGTAGGAGGGTTCCCTTGTCTCCACATCCCGGCCAACGTCTGTCGTTTCTTGACTTGTGAATTTTAGCCATTCTGACTGGCGTGAGGTGGTATCTCATTGTGGTTTTGATCTGTATTTCCCTGATGCCAAGTAATTTGGAGCACTTTTTCGTGTCTGTTGGCCATCTGGATGTCTTCTTTGCAGAAATGTCTGTTCATGTCTTCTGCCCATTTCATGACTGGATTGTTTGTTCTTTGGGTGTTGAGTTTGATAACTTCTTTCTAGATTTTGGATACTAGCCCTTTATCTAATATGTCATTTGCAATATCTTGTCCTATTCTGTCAGTTGTCTTTTGGTTTTGTTGACTGTTTCCTTTGATGTGCAAAAGCTTTTGATCTTGATGAAGTCCCAATAGTTCATTTTTGCCCTTGCTTCCCTGCCTTTGGTGATGTTTCTAGAAAGAAGTTGCTGTGGCTGAGGTTGAAGAGGTTGCAGCCTGTGTTCTCCTCAAGGATTTTAATGGATTCCTCTTTCACATTGAGGTCTTTCATCCATTTGGAGTCTATTTTTGTGTGTGGTATAAGGAAATGTTCCAGTTTCATTCTTCTGCATTGGTTGTCCAATTTTCTCAACAGCATTTGTTAAAGAGACTGTCTTTTTTCCATTGGACATTCTTTCCTGCTTTGTCAAAGATTAGTTGACCATAGAGTTGAGGGTCTATTTTTGGGCTCCCTATTCTGTTCCATTGATCTACGTGTCTGTTTTTGTGCCAGTACCATACTGTCTTGATGATGACAGCTTTGTAATTGAGCTTGAAATCTGGAATTGTGATGCCACCAACTATGGTTTTCATTTTCAACATTCCTCTGACTATTCAGGGTCTTTTCTGGTTCCATATAAATTTTAGGATAATTTGTTACATTTCTTTGAAAAAAAATTGATGGTATTTTGAAAAGGATTGCATTAAATGTGTAGATTGCTTCAGGTAGCATAGACATTTTCACAATATTTGTTCTTCCAATCCATGACATGGAACGTTTTTCCATTTCTGTGTGTATTCCTCAATTTCTCTCATGAGTACTTTATAGTTTTCTGAGTACATATTCTTTGCCTCTTTGGTTAGGTTTATTCCTAGGTATCTTATGGTTTTGGGTGTAATTGTAAATGGGATCGACTCCTTAATTTCTTTTTCTTTTGTCTTGCTGTTGGTGTATAGAAATGTAACTGATTTCTGTGCATTGATTTTATATCCTGATACTTTACTGAATTTCTGTATGAGTTCTAGAGGATTTGGAATGGAGTCTTGGGTTTTCCACATAAAGTATCATATCATCTGCAAAGAGTGAGAGTTGGACTTCTTTACTGATTCAGATGCCTTTAATTTCTTTTTGTTATCTGATTGCCGAGGCTAGGACTTCTAGTAGTATGTTGAATGGCAGTGGTGATAGTGGACATCCCTGCCATGTTCCTGACCTTAGGGAAAAAGTTGTTTTTCCCCATTGAGAATGATATTTGCTGTGTGTTTTCCATAGATGGCTTTGATGATATTAAGGTATGTATCCTCTATCCCTACACTGTGAAGAGTTTTGATCAAGAAAGAATACTGTACTTTGTCAAGTGCTTTTTTAGCATCTATTGAGAGTATCATATGGTTCTCGTTCTTTCCTTTATTAATGTATTTTATTACATTGATTGATTTGTGGATGCTGAAACAAACTTGCAGCCCAGTAATAAATCCCACTTGGTCATGGTGAATAATCCTTTTAATGTATTGTTGGATCCTATTGGCTAGTATTTTGGTGAGAATTTTTGCATCTATGTTCATCAAGAATATTGGTCTGTAATTCTCCTTTTTCATGGGGTCTTTGTCTGGTTTTGGAATCAAGGTAATGCTGGCCCCATAAAATGAGTCTGGAAGTTTTCCTTCCATTTCTATTTTTTGGAACAATTTCAGAAGAATAGGTATTAATTTTTCTTTAGATGTTTGGTAGAATTCCCCTGGAAGCCTCTTGGCCCTGGGCTCTTGTTTGTTGGGAGATTTTTGATGACTGCTTCCATCTCCTTACTGGTTATGGGTCTGTTCAGGTTTTCTATTTCTTTCTGGTTCAGTTTTGGTAGTTTATTTGTTTCTAGAAATGCATCCATTTCTTCCAGATTGTCAAATTTGCTGGCTTATGGTTGCTTATAATATGTTGTTATAATTTTATTTCTTTGATGTTGGTTGTGATCTCTCTTCTTTCATTCATGATTTTATTAATTTGGGCCCTTTCTCTTTTCTTTTTGATAAGTCTGGCTAGGGGTTTATCCATCTTATTAATTCTTTCAAAGAACCAGCTCCTAGTTTCATTGATTTGTTCTACTATTCTTTTGGTTTCTAATTCATTGATTTCTGCTCTGATCTTTATGATTTCTCTTCTCCTGCTGGGTTCAGGCTTTATGATTGAGTTCTAGCTTCAGAGCATTGTGGTCTGAAAATATGCAGGGAATGATGTCAGTCTTTTGGTACTGGTTGAGACCTGATTTGTGACCCAGCATGTGATCTATTCTGGAGAATGTTCCATGTGCACTCGAGAAGACTGTGTATTCTGTTGCTTTGGGATGGAATGTTCTGAATATATCTGTGATGTCCAACTGGTCCAGTGTGTCATTTAAGGCCTTTATTTCCTTGTTGATCTTTTGCTTGGATGATCTGTCCATTTCAGTGAGGGGAGTGTTAAAGTCCCCTACTATTACTGTATTATTGTGGATGTGTTTCTTTGATTTTGTTATTAATTGGTTTAAATACTTGGCTGCTCCCATGTTAGGGACATAGATATTACAAATTGTTAGATCTTCTTGTTGGACAGACCCTTTGAGTATGATATAGTGTCCTTCTTCATCTCTTATTATAGTCTTTGGCTTAAAATCTAATTGATCTGATAGAAGGATTGCTACTCCAGCTTTCTTTTGATGTCCATTAGCATGGTAAATAGTTTTCCACCTCCTCACTTTAAATCTGGAGGTGACTTTGGGTCTAAAATGAGTTTCTTGTAGACAGCATATTGATTTTTTTTTAATCCATTCTGATACCCTGTGTCTTTTGATTGTGGCATTTAACCCATTTACATTCAGGTTACCTATTGAGAGATATGAATTTAGTGTCACTGTATTGTCTGCAAGGTGACTGTTACTGTATATTGTCTCTTTTCCTTATGGTCTACTACTTTTAGGCTCTCTCTTTGCTTAGAGGACCCTTTTCAGTATTTCCTGTAGGGCTGGTTTGCTGTTTGCATATACTTTTTATTTTTGTTTGTCCTAGAAGTTTTTTGTTTGTTTGTTTGTTTGTTTGTTTTAAATATCTCCTATTTTCACTGACAGCCTAGCTAGATATAGTATTCTTGGCTGCATATATTTCTCATTTAGTGCTCTGAATATATCATGCCAGTCCTTTTTGGCCTGCCAGGTCTCTGTGATTAAGTCTGCTGCTAATCTAATATTTCTACCTTTTTATGTTACAAACCTCTTATCCCTAGCTGCTTTCAGGCTTCTCTCTTTGTTTATAAGACTTGTTAGCTTTACTATTAGATGACGGGGTGTGGACCTATTTTTAACAATTTTGAGGGGGTTCCCTGTGCCTCCTTGATTTTGATGCCTGTTTCCTTTGCCTAATTTGGGAAATTCTATACTATAATTTGTTCCAATATACCTTCTGCCCCCCTCTCTCTTTCTTCTTCTTCTGGGATCCCAATTATTCTAATATTGCTTCATCTTATGCTGTCACTGATCTCTTGAATTCTCCCCTCATGGTCCAGTAGTTGTTTGTCTCTTTTGCTCAGCTTCTTTATTCTCAATCATTTATTGTTCTGTATCACTAATTCTCTCTTCTGCCTCATTTATCCTAGTGGAGAAAGCCATTTTTGATTGCACCTCATTAACAGCTTTTTTGATTTCAGCTTTGTTAGATTTTAGTTCTTTTATTTCTCTAGAAAGGGTTTTTATTTCTCCAGAAAGGGATTCTCTAATATCTTCCATGCCTTTTTTGAGCCCAGCTAGCACCTTGATAATTATCATTCTGAACTCTATTTCTGACATATTACCAATGTCCACACTGATTACGTCCCTAGCCCTCAGTACTGCCTCTCATTCTTTTTTTTTTTTTTTTTGTGGTGAGTTTTTCCACCTTGTCATTTTATCCAGACAAGAATGTATGAATAAGAGAGTGAAATACTACAAGGGTGGCAAAGACCCCAGAAAAATATACGCTAACCAAATCAGAAGAAACCTGAAACTGGGGGGAGAAGAAAGGGGGGGGGAAAAGGAATTAAAAAAAAAATATATATATATATAGGACTGTTGGATAGAACAGAACTGTCCACTTGATACTTTATTTTGGTTGTATTCTGGTCTCTTAGAAGGAACTGCCTCCCAAAATTTTGAAGAAAGAAAAAAAAAATATATATATATATATATATATAAATATATACATATATATATATATATATATATATATATATATATATGGGTAAACATGATGAAGGGATGGGATATGACTGTAACGATGAAAATTTAAAAAGATTTAAAAAAAAGAATTGTTAAGATTGTTGGTTGGAAAAAGAAAAAAGAGAGGATGTGATCAGGCTGGAGCTAGATTTAGAGTATATTTTGATCTATTAGAAGAAATTGTATCTCAAAATTTTAAAGAAAAAACCCTAGATGTATACAAAAAATAAGGTTAAATACAACGTAGGAATAAAATATGACTATAACAATGAAAATTTAAGATATTTTTAAAAAGCTATTGAAGGATAAAATAGTTAAAAAATTAGAAGAGGAAAGAGGAAAAGTTAAAAAAAATACAATAAGAAAAAAATAAAATTAAAAAAAATTTACTTTGCAAGACTAAAGGATCATGGGGAAATCCCCATGAATTATGTGTTGCTTTCCCCTAGGTCTGGAGTTCTGCAGTTCTTGTTGATCGGTGAACTTGGTCTTGGCTGGATGTTCTTGCTGATCTTCTGGGGGAGGTGCCTGCTGCAGTGATTCTCAAATGTTTTTGCTGGAGCTGGAATTGCACCACCTTTGCCAGGGGCCAGGCTAAGTAATCTGCTAGGGTTCACTTCTGGAACGTTTCTTTCCTTAATGCTTTCTGTACAGCTTTGGAGGACAGGAATGAAAATGGTAGCCTCCCAATCTCTGGCTTGAAGGAGGTGAGAGCTCGGGGTTCTCAGTGCACCCTCAGAGAGAAGCAGTCAATCCCTCCAGTCTCCCTGGTCTCTGGCCACACTCCGAGCTCACCCAGCCTGTGACCAAGTGTTTCTATCTCTGAAGCACAGCCCCGTTTGGAGTCTCCAAACCCAGCAGATTCCTGCAGCTTACTCCCACACCACTCCTCCCAGAGAAGGAAGGAGGCAGTTTCCTCAGATCTGCCACTTGGGGAGCAATGGCTCCACTGTGCCTTGGATCATGGTTTAAGGTAACCCCAAGCTGAGAGCCCACTCCTCTGCTCTGTCTCTGCAGCCAGCTTCCCCGTCTGATCACCTAGGAGCACTGCCACACTCAGATACCCCCAGTCTTTCTGTGACCCTGTGGGTCCTGAGACCACAGTGTCCCCATGAGGGCTTCCCTCTCCCCCCCACCCTTAGCCTCTAGAGTCACATCCCTCAGTGGAGCAGAGTTCTAAAAGTCCCGATTTTGAGCTCCACTGCTCCACCACTTGCCGGGAGCCTGTCCCTCCCCCCAAGGTCTATCTTCCTATCACTTCAGATTCACTTCTCTGTACATCTTATCTTCCAGAAAGTGGTCAATTTTCTGTTCTAGAATTGCTGCTCTTCTTTTCTACCTTCTGTTGAGTTTGTAGGTGTTCAGAATGGTTTGAGAACTATCTAGCTGAACTTCTGGGACCTAATGCTATTTCAGTCTCCTACTTCTCTGCCATCTTATTTCCTCTTCTGGTAAAATGTACTATTGATTAATCCATTATTTTGCATTAGATTGTTGTTTCATGAAGGTAAGGACCAGGTGGACTTTGCCCATGGTTTGTGTCTAAGGCTTTGCACACTGCCTAGTACAGCCTAAGTTTTACTTTATATGAAATACCATGCTGAATACCAGTGACCTGGGGATACATAAGGCATAGTCTCTATACTGAGGAACCCATTGTCTTACCGAAGAGACTAACATGAACAAAATCACAGGTGATGTAATGGGAAAGTGTTTCAGGTTCACAGAGAAAGAAAAAAGGCCAGTGAACTCTTTAGATAATCTGGTGGAGGGAGAAGGGAGCCTTCTAGGATTTTCCTTTTCTGAAACTACTTACTCAGCAGCATTACTTCCAAACTATAGATTCTAAAGTGAACTTTTGCAACCCGATCCAATTAGAAGCTGCAGAATTCATGTAAATACAAAGCTTTTCTGTTTTATGCTGCTGGTTTGATATTTTCATTCTTTTATCCTTTTACTTTCTTCAGAAAAAAAAAAAGTGAAGGAAGTAAAGATCATTCTTGAATCTGTATTTTCTCAGTGTTGGCCATGTTCAAAAGATGGTGAAATCTTGTTTTTCAAAGAGTACTCTTTTGGAGCATCATGAAATTTATCTGACATTGACTGCAGGGGAAAGAAAAATTACCAGGAAAAAAAAGAAAAAAAGCAAAGAAAGAAAAACTTGTTATATTCCCCACCAGAGGGAGACAGTTTTTTTCCTTTTGCCTTTCAAAACCTAAATTCTGATTAACACAGATTTGAAGAGTACAATACAAGGTTTACTAGGGCTGATTAATACCCAGGGGGAAAAAAACAAACTTACAATCTAATTTGTTTACTTTTGTCTTTTAATATCAAATTATTTTTGAGATCTAAGTTCTATTCTGCCCGCGCAGTAAATGCTACTTAACATGCATGAAACTTTAAGAGCTACTTGTTATTTCAGTGTCGACTTTCTCTCTAATTATATTAGTATGGATTCAGATAGGATACTGATAATATAACAACATGGAATAATTTAGCATAATTATTTCCTGTAGTAAGTCGTTTACAAATCAACCCTAAACTAATAGAGACAGGGGTGTGGTTGTGGTGGCTGAGGCCAGACTGGTAACAATGTCTCTTTCTTTTGGCAAAACCATAGATAACGGAAATAAGCTGAAACTGAGTCAGTCAGTTTTTCAATCTGCTGCAACTCTTGAAAACTTTTTCAAAAGAAATCGACTTACAGTAGTTGCTAATTTAGGAAAAACAATTCATGAGTGGTAGCTCCTATCTAAAGCCTATCTGTGCTTAGGATAATTAAACATTTTATCAAAAATGTAGAAAATGGTACAAGACCTCCTGTACTTTTCAAAAGTCCAATTTCATGCCCAATTTAATAGAGAGATTGTGAGATCTACACGTCCAATATAATTACTTGGACGTTTCATTCTTCTCTATGGTTCTTTCCAGAAACCCTTGCAGAGCTGACCCTGTGTAAATGTTTTTTAAATGACTCTGAAACATTTTACAAATCCAATTAGTGCACAGTCAGATCTTCTCAGCTCACCTCATTTGACACAGGGTGCTGCTGAAGTCAACTTACTGCTTATTGGGACTCTTATTTACTTACTTTCTTTGTCATTTTTAGAAGACATGCAGTGAAGCTGTGGAACAGCTCTCAGAAGCTCACATTTAAATGTGGGGTGATATGGAGGCATCAGGTGAAATATTTGACTGGTTCGGAGCCCGAGTTTCTCATCATAATTCAGTCAAGGTAAGTGGATGCTTTGGAAAAGCACAGAGTGTCACTTACGTTTCACTTGCCTCAGGTATCATTTAATCAGCAAGCACGGTTAATAATTCTGCTTTTCTATTTGTCAAAATCTCAATATTTTTTCAATATGAGGTCTGCTCCAGTGTACTTTACATGACACTTTATAATTAGTGGTACTTGAGAATTTGGCAGTTTTAAAAATTCATACAACATTCTTAGTTACAATTTATAAATGATTTTAAAGTATAATTAACATTCATCTTTACAAGTTATATGCAAACAAATATGCAAATTCAGAAATAAATATGCAAACATATAAAATGTTTTTGAATTAAGTAGTCCTTAACATTTTTAATGAAATCAATATTTTATTCATATTTTGCACACAATTTTGAGTACTTACTGATTTGAGGGGGTCCATGGCATATAGGCTTTTGCATATTTCAACCTCTAACTACCAGCAACAGGAGAAAATGAGAATGAGCTCATTTTTTTTTTTTTTTTTGGTGAAAACTGAAAGGATGATTTTGCAGACAAATCTAATATGTGCTGTTGAGTGGGTTACTGATGTAATTAAAATGGTCTTTTTTGCTCCTTGAGCTCCTTTTTTTTTTTTTTAAGTGGGCCCCACACCCAGCATGGAGCCCAATGTGGGGCATGAACTCATGACCCTGAGGTCAAGACCTGAGTAGGAATCAAGAGTTGGTTGCTTAACCAACTGAGCCCCCCAGGTGCCATGCTCCTTGAACTCTTTAAACTTACAAGGAACCTCTCATTCCTTAGGTGACATAAAACCTTTTTGGATCTCGGGGAGATAAAATTGAAGACATCAATGAAGTACCCATTTAACTTCTTGAGTTGGTGGTTATTGAAGACCAATAAACTGAATTTTTAACCATGGGTTCTTGATGTATTAAAGTCTGAAGGAGAGAATGCAAGGGTCAGTATGATATGAACACAGGATTATTGGAAAATGCACCTTCAGTGGAAAAGTCACTAAGCAAGAGTAGGGATTCAATAAGTTTACTTATGATTTTAAAGAAAATCTATTCAAAAGGTTAACTGACTCAAAATCTTTGTTTTCTCATTCAACAAACACTCATCTTTCAAGGCTTGGCTTCCATTGTTGCTCTTCGAGGCAGATTTCTAACTACCAGAGTCTTCCTTCTCTGAATCCCCACTGCATTAATAAGTCCATGGGGCGAAGGTCTTTATACCCTCATTCTGGGCAAAAACTACATTCGGTGCAATTGGGATACAAAGAAATAGAAGACTTAATCAATGAGCACCACACAGTTTAGCTCTAAAATGTTCTTCAATTTTTACCGGTATCCATGCTTTATTATTATTTCTTAAGGGGCAAATTTCTTGAGGGAAAAGAGCATCATTTACAAGAAATGTTGAGAAGAATTTATTTTGAGTGGTGGCTCTGCTGAATTAGTGGTTGCTCACTGGAATGCTGTGTAAAGAGGGATTCTGAGGGTCTGTCCTTAGTAGAACCTATACTGCCATGTTTTTTGTCATCCTTGCTCAACTCAATCTTTTTTTAGTAGTAGCATTTCTTTTATCAGAGAATGAGAGCTTTATGACCCATTTAATTTCCCTTTTTTAGCTGCTGGAAACTCAGGGGAAAGTTTTAATATAATTTTCTTTGTTTGTTTATTACTTGATTTTTTTTGTTTTATTTTGTGGACTATTTGTTTTAATTTGTTTAAATTTGTTTTGCGATTTGTTTTAAACAGCCAGTTGCTTTAAATCTTTTTGAAAGAGATAGATAATTACATTTTCTTCTTTCTATCAACTTTATGGTGCCTAGCATAGGTCCAGGGCCCCAAGGAAGCATAGACTATATGCACTTTGATTGCACAGAGAACACCAACCTGATGCTCTCAAGGTCTCATATGGTAAATGCACAATGAAGCATAAATGAGTGAGTGAATGAATGAATGAATTCGGAGGGAATTCAAACCATGCGAAAGATCATGATGGGATGTGATTTGCCAAGGAAAGCATCAGACTGGAGATGAATCTTGGCTAATGCCTTTAAAAAAGTCATAGACTAAAGATTGGAATAGTAGGAAATAGCTTGGTGGGGAAAGAAGGTTTAGCAGGAATTGAAAATGACAGGAGGCGTAATGCAATAAGATTTGACTCTTCTACATGGGCCTATTTGCTTGGGTGGAATGCAAGACTGCAGAGATCAACACTTAAAAAGAGATTCATTCAGGACACATTTGTGTAGTCATCCAGATGGTATTTCCAGGGTGTTTCCAAGTTGTTCTTTGATGAAGGTGATCCTGCTACCTACGTTTATTTCAAATTCAGAAACAAAAGATATGATGTGATGATTTGAACTTGCTGATTTAGGGTAAAATAATTCATTCGCATGCATCCCAAATTAATCCCTTCGTAGAATCAGAATAAGAAATTGGAATTCTGATTTGCTGCAGATTGCTCCATAATGTCTGTGGGGACTGGCTTTGTTTAGTTGTTGCTGTACGAGAGTCTTAGGTAAACAACATATAGCTCTATCCTTGTGCATCTGGGTAGGCTTCAACACATTTATTATGCAACTTAAACATGAAAAAGCCAGATCTGCTGCACTTAGCAAAATAACTAAATTTCATTCAGTGTCAAACAAACCCCTACCACCTTCTTGTCAAGTAACCTTGGTCTTTAAAGACCGTCCCTACACAATCAGTCACTTCCATATGCCTTTCATTCTTCCCTTATTCCAGGTTTTTTTCCTCAATGTTTTGTTTCTCTGGGCTGAATTTCATCTCAGTTGATTGCCCAATTCACTTTTCATTCAGTCATAATTGTTTTTTGAATTGTCTTAAATTCTCAAATGGATTATGACAATTTGAAAATTAACAATGGCGCCTTAATTGCATGGGGCTGTGTGATCCACAAAACCCTCTTGGCTGATGTTTTCCCCCCACCTGTAATTTTTTTTTTTTTAACCAAATGTGAAAAGGTAGAAGCACACACACAAGCAGAAAATACACATGGTTGTGGTTTACAAAAATGCTTGCTTTTCCAATATTTGGAAATCAACCACAGATACCTGTAAAACTATTTTAATACAGAAATGAATTTTAAAGAGAATTCAGTCAGCCTTTCTTTCTTTCAAACTCAGTTTCTTTCTCTTGTCGAAGTGGGAACATACACAAGCAGGACAACATTTTCCGTGTGTTTATGGAAATTAAAATTCAGAAAAATATCATTATTCTTTAATTATCTGACTTCATCTGGGCTCTCAGTGCAACTTGGCAATCCTTTTGCTTGTCCCAGGTTGGCTTCCTCAAATTCCTTGTGAGGCAGCTGTTCCCAACCTTTCAACTTGTGCCATTCTTCTCATTCTCAGCCTTTAGCCTTGCTTCATAATTTACAGAGAATATAGTGGTTTCTGAACAGACTTAGACTTTCCTTGTTTCTCTACCTGAAGACTCACCTACAGAAGCAAGCAGATTTTAACCTGTCTCTCTCTCAGTCTTGAAGGCAGAGGGTTTTTACCTTCATTCCAATGTTAACCTTTGGGGTTCATTGCCTTCCATCACCTCTGGCCTCTCCTCTCCAGGTCAAGCTCCTTCTTTCCTTCTCTCCTGGCTCCCTCTCTTCAGCCTAAAGACATGATCACCATCTACTACTACCTTAACCTCCCTCCACGTCCCTTCTTGTCTTAGCCACACCTGGCCCTCTGTGTCCAGCCAACTCTTTTTCCCACCTGCAACATCCCTCCCCATTCACTGGGCATTGGGGATGAGGAGAAAAGGCCACACCTAATCTCAAGTAATCACCTGGGAGCTCTTGCCCACTCATTCTCCTCTCCTAGCTCATCATCCCTGTTTTCTATTTCCTTGTTTTTAACACTTAAGGGGCTGTTTCTGGATCCTCAGTGTTTAGCCTTGTATGTTTCCCTAGTTGTAGTTTCCATGTATCTTCTCATTTATCCTGGATCTAATCATATGGTGGGCCCAAGTTTGCCTTTTCTACCAAAAAAGGGGGTTTCAGAGATTCTCCTGAACTCTGAAGCTCTTGGAAAACTATTTCTACTTCCTTAGATCCCAATCTATTTTCATCCCATTGAACCAATGGGATGGTCTTGCTAAGATTACTGATGGCTTCTCTATTGCTAGATCCAATGCCCCATTTCCAATTTTCAACATTTTCTCTCCTTTCCTTTCCCTTTCTTTCTTACTTTTCCTTCCTTCCTTCTCTCCTTTCTTTCTTTATCTCTCTCTCTTTTCTTTCTCTCTTTCTTTCTTTAGTAATCTCTACACCCAATATGGGGCCCAAACTCATGAGCCTAAGGTCAAGAGTTGTGTGTTCTTCTGACTGAGTCAGCCAGGCACCCCAACATTTTCTCAGCTTTTAACACTGTTGACTCTTTTGACTTCTTGATGCTTCTTCCATTGGCTTCCAGAACACCAATAAGTATACATATCTTTACTGAATGCCTACTGTTTGATTTTTGGTATATGAAAGGGAGTAATACATGGTGCTGCCTCCAAGGACATTACAATGCAGAGGAGAAGAAAGACAGGTAGATAGGCAAGTACAAATCAGGAAATAAAGTCTGTACATGGAAGAATAACTCATTCTTGGGCCCAAAGGGCCAAAGAGGACTTCACTTATTTCTGAACTGAGATTTGAGAGATGGCCAGGAGCTACCTAGGTAGGATGGGGCCCAGGACCAGGGTCTCAAGGTCCAAAGGAGAGAGAACATGAATGTTCAGATAACTTCAATATGTTTGGTGCGATTGGAGCAGAAAGTTTGGTGAGTGTGTTGTAAGAAATAGACCTGCACAGGGCAGGAGCCACGTCATCAAAGGCCATGCCAGCCATTTTAAAGAGTTTGGAAATTATGTAAAGATGATGAGAGGCTATTGAAAAATATTACGCGGAAGAGTGGCATGATCTGAAGCACATTTTACTTTATTTATTTATTTATTTATTTTTAAATATTTTATTTATTTATTTGTCAGAGAGAGAGGAGCAGGGGTAGTGGCAGGAAGAGGGAGAAACAGGCTCCCTGCTAAGAAAGGAGCCAGATGAGGGGCTTAATCGCAGGACTCTGTGATCATGACCTGAGCTGAAGGCAGTTGCTTAACTGACTGAGCCACCCAGGCAACCCCTGAGTCACATTTTAGAAGGATCACTCTGGCTCCTGAGTAGATAATAAGTCAAGTGGTGGAGGAGGGATGACAGAAGGCTGGGTAGCAGGCTGTGACGGAAATCTAGCTCAGATGCTCCTGGCCTGATACAGGCAAGCAGTCACAAGGACAGCAAAAGGTAGAAAGATGTGATGGATTTTAATGTTGTTAAGGAAAAATAATGGAAAAAGCTTGACAATTGTTTGAATTATCCTCTGTAATTGTCTTCTGTTCCTTGCTATGTCGCTGTGGTGTTTTTACCTATTGACACTATAGCATTTCTCACTTTTAATTTTATTTTTCCATCATTTACCACATCTTTGACTAGGACTCTGTCTGATTAGTCTAAATTCCCATTGCACAGCATGATGCCTTGCGGCTAGCAAGTAAAAAACAAATGCTGTTTAAGTGACTCCCCTTCCCTAGTTAAAGTTCTCTTAATTTTAGCCTACACACCAGATTATCATCCCACCCTTGTCACCTTCCTGCACATGATAGAACCATACAGGAGACTGCTTCACCTATTTTAAATTTTAAAAGTTGCAAATCAAATTTCTCTTCCATTGAAACTCTTTAAAAATGTTTACTTTTAATAATGTGAAGGCAAATACTCTGTCGTCCCTTCACTTGCTTACTATTGCTGACGTAAAAACTGCCACAAACACAGAGGCATAAAACTGCACATGTTTATTACCTCTGTAGATTAGAAATCCATGTAGGCTCGACTGGGTTTTACGCTCAGGGTATTACAAAACTGAAATCAAGATATCAGCTGAGCTGGGCTTCCATATGGACACTCTGGAAAGTATTTACCTCCGAGTTCTTTGGGTTAACAGCCAACTTCAGTTCCTTGCATCTGTAAGACTGAGGTCCTGGGTTCCTTGCTAGCTGTCTGCTAGGGGTTGCTATGGTTGCTGAAGGCCACCTCCTTCCCTTTTCATAGGACCTTTCCACCTTCAAACCAGCAATGCCAGTAGTGGTGAATCAGGTCCTTCTTATTTTTTTTTTCTCTCCAGCTTTATTGAGGTATAGTTGACAAATAAAATGGCAAGATATTTACAATGTGATGATTTTATATAGATATATATATTTATTGATATAGTATATATTTTAATATTTGTAATATATTTCAATAGGTTTTTAATCTTTACATTTTTATTGTTAATACATTTTATATGTTTCTATATTTTATGTCTATATGATTTTACATTTGTATACATAATATATAAAAAATATATATTGTGAAGGGATTCTTCCCACTGGGTTAATGAACACATCTATCACGTTGCCTTTTTTTTTTTTTTTTTTTTTTGTATAAGCATTTAAGTTCTATTCTCTCGGCAAATTTCAATTCTCTAATACAGTGTTATCAGCTATAGTCACCATGTTATACATTAGATCCTCAGACCTTTTCATTTTCTAACTGTAAGTTTAGAGCCTTTCACCGGCTTCTCCCATTTTGCCCTATTACTGACCCTCCCCAACCCCTCACAAGTACTTTTCTTACTCTGGGTTTCTAAGAGTAAGACTTTATTTATTTATGTATTATTTAAGTTTCCACATATAAGTGATACTATGCAGTGCTTATCTTCCTCTGTCTGGCTTATTCACATGGCATAATGCCCTCCAGTTTCATCCATGTTGTCAAAAGTGAAAAGATTCCTGTATTTTTTCTTTATAGTCCATTGTATATTTGCACCACATTTTCTTCACTTGTCTACCTGTTGATGGACCCTTAGGTAGTTTTCCTACCTAGTTAAGTCCTTTTCAGGTTTTGAATTTCTCTGACTTACCCTTTCATCCGTGCTCTCAGCTTCTTAGGACTCATCTGATTATGTTGGGCCCACCTGGATAATCCAGGATAATCTCCTTCCTTTAAGTACCTCTTAAATACTGGGGGACTTACTGGGGACTAAGGAGGGGAATCTTTGGGTGGTCATTTTATTTTATTTTATTTTAAAGATTTTATTTATTTATTTGACAGATCACAAGTAGGCAGAGAGGCAGTCAGAGAGAGAGAGAGGAGGAAGCAGGGTCCTTGCTGAGCAGAGAGCCCGATGCGGGGCTCGATCCCAGGACCCTGGGATCATGACCTGAACTGAAGGCAGAGGCTTTAACCCACTGAGCCACCCAGGCGCCCTGGGTGGTCATTTTAGAAAGACTACTACATCATTATTTTTAATTGGAAAAAATTATAAATAGAAATCACTATAATGTCATATGTAAACTAATTGGTAGTGTTAGGCATATCTTTTTCTGGGTAAGTGTCCCAACTCTTTTAATATGTATTATTTGTTACCTACTGAGATTATAGATTTACCTTTTTAATCTTTCCACTCTTCCATCTGAAAATACTGTGTTAAAAAGGGGGAAGGATCAGATCTCCAGTAGCCAAGATGCCTGGATAGGAATGTCCCAATCATGAAGAAAATCTGATTTTGTGACCTGGAACATTTCAAGAAGATTTTTAGCTATGGCGAAGGGGAAGGGAAGCAGGCAATGTGAGCCTGCTGTAATCATACCAATTACATGATTTTGTTTTCTTTTTTTTTTTGTTTCCTTTTTTCTCTAAGATTTTACCCATTTATTTGAGAGACAGACCGATTGAAAAGAGAGAGAGAGAGAGAGAGAGAGAGAGAGAAAGCATGCACAAAAGCTGAGGGAAAGGGAGAAGCAGGCTTCCCGCTAAGCAAGGAGCCCGACCTGGGGCTCGATCTAAGGACCCTAGGATCATGACCCAAGCTGAAGGCAGATGCTTAACTGACTGAGCCACCCAGGTGCCCTTGCATGATTTTGTTTTCATGAGGGATGAAGAATCATGACTTTTTAGATAATCAAAATTCCCTGACAACCCTCATATTCAGATACAACTTTTCATTTATTAAGTAAGCATTAAACGAGCATCTACTTAAATGAGCATCTATCAGGTTCTCGGGCACTGCTCCATGCACCAGACATGGAGTGGTATACAAGGCATGCCAGATTCTTATCTTCTTGGAACTTCTTCTTATTGCCGTATACTTTGGTGAACCAAGGAGAAAAATGGCAAAAATAGGAGAGACAGGGTATGGTCATCTCTTCTCATATGGATCAATGTGCTTAGAGAGCTTCCCACACCAAGCTTTCTTTTTTCTTGAAAAGCAGGCTTGGATTCTGGAGGGCGCAAGGAGAGATTCCAAAGAAGTGTTGGTCTTTATCAGTTTGACTCATCCAGGAGAGAGGCCTACAGAGGTAGAGGGGGGTTGGAAAATTATTCTGATTAAGCACTAGTGACTTTTCATTTGTCAAAAGGTTTGGCCTAAAGAAAGGGGGAAATCACAAACAAGAGACTCAGGAGAAAGGTTCAGGGATGACTTTAAATATTCAGCTGGCAGAGATCCATTTGGTTGTACAGCATACTGGAAACATAGCCGGTGACACGATAAAGAGTTAATAGTGCTTTGCTTTTGTGTTATCACCCCGTTTGGTATAACTGAGGCCCCTGATGAGTTCCCAAACAATATCAAGGTGTGAATTCAAATTGCCAATCTTGAAAAATCGGTTTGACAATCAAATAAAGCAAATTCCTGACTTTGTCTTTCTTTGCTACAGAGCAAAGAACACCAATGCCATTGAGCTTGTTTGAGAATAAAGATGAGGAAATTTTCAGTCATTAGATGCAGCACTAGCAAATGAAAACAATGTTTAAGAGGCCATTTATTACCAATTCAATTCAGCCTTATTTGTGGATATAAACATGTAGTGAGTGTTTCTCCATTTCTTCTTCTCCTCCATTTTTTCTTTTCTTTTCTTTTTTTTTTTTTTTTTTTGGAAAAACAAAAACAAAAAACAAAGAAACCCCCTACACCTACTGTTATAGGGAGTAGAAAACATTAGTAGCTGTGAAGATACTGAGAAAAGGCAGCAGATAAATTTGTATTCATGAAAACACTCATCTTTGTGATGACTGTGGGAAAGGGCAGACAGAAGTAAAGCATGGTGTCCTTCTCCATGATGATTTGGTCCTGGGTCCATATTACTTCTGGACCTGATAAGCACAAACCTGGAGTCCAGTTTTCTTTTTTTTCCTCCAAAGATTTTATTTATTTATTTGTTAGAGAGAGAAAGAGAGAGAGAGAGGGAGGCAGAGAGAGAAGCAGGCTCCCTGCAGAGCAAGGACCCCGATGTGGGACTTGATCCCAGGACCCCGGGATCATGACCTGAGCCGAAGGCAGAGGCTCAACTGACTGAGCCACCCAGGTGTCCTATGGAATCTAGTTTTCATGCAAGAAGAACATCCTGCCACTTCTGCCTTAAGTCATTTGCTGTATGAACTTGGGCAAGTTTCTTAGGTTTTTTGAACACTTAATTTAAAAAAAAAAAACAATTTTCGCAACTAAAGTAATAAAACCCCTTTCTTAGAATTGTTACACATATGAAATCGTGTGTCAAATACCTAGTACATTATTTGGACCATGGTCTGTGCTTCATAAATGGAAGCTATCATTGCTATTATTATTGCTTTTTTATAGAATAGCATTTCTATGTACTTCTCAAACTCTCCCCCCAAAACTTGAAACGCTCTGATGCATATATTATTAACTTCAAAGCATAGATTGAGAAATTGGCAAAAATCTGCAGAACATTGTTCCTAAGCCACAGAGGTAAGAAAATGCCAGGTGTTGTCTCCTTAATCTGTACTTGCAATGCCCTGAGAAATTCTGAGATGGCTTTATTGCCAAGTCTTGCACTCACATCTGACATTCTGTTGACATCAATGGGGATTTTACTCACGTAAAAGGCCCTGGATCAGGTTCCCAGACAGAAAGCAACGTAAAGGTGCCCAAGAATCAAGATGTGTCAAATAAGTGCCCCCCACCAAAGCAAATACCTCTGGGTACCCATTTGCTGCAATGAACAGAGTGCATTTGGCGGTGTGAGTTCAACCGGATGTATAAAAGAGATTTCCAAACTATTCATTTTCCCATATAAAATGCCAGTGAAAGAGAAAAGACCGGGCTGGTAGTCTCATGGTTGGATAATTGTGTAATATTGTATAATGAGGCTGGGCCATCTGATGTTCAAGGTATGTCTGTTACTTGGAGGCGGCACTTTGGCAGGGAAATTGACCCTTCTTTGACCAACCTTCTGAGCACTGGCTTAAACAAAGCCTGTCCTGTGACTCATGACCCCATTGTGGAGTAAATAGCCATTATAGACTGCCGTGTATATAGGTATAATCATTTCTGGAGGAAATTTCATTTAGCAAACTGTAAAAAAAAAAACTATCCTCAGAATATGTCTTGTAAACTAAACTTAAGGCTGTCTGAAATATATTAATTCAATATCTCTTGATTGGTCTTTAAAATAACTGTTTAAAATCAATGTCCTTTTATTTTTATCTTAGTATTTAATTTCACTTGCATATGACTAAGTTTGTTTCTTTTGGGTACATTTAATTCGCTAGAGTTTGGCCCCCAACACAGAAAGAACGGCATTCCCTGAGCTGGGGCTGCCAACTCCAGCAAGCAGTGTTGCAAGTAAATTTGATCTCTGTACTTTTCAAACTTCTCCAATGTGATCACTGACATTTGGCCTGATGAAGGAAACCCTGGGGACTGGAAAAACCCGGAGCTCGCTACTGTACTGACATGCAAAATGTCTTATAATCTGTCTTTATCTTTCATGGCTGCAGTGGTCTGGATAAATTAGACCAAATTGGGCTAAATACTGTCCTTGGCTACACTCACGTAGCTGTTTTCAAAAGCTAATAGGAGCTGTGTGTGCACATCCAAGGACAGAATTTGGCCCCTTTTGTCTTTGCACAAACAGTTGCTTTAGTTGAGATGATTATTCCTGAGTGACTGTTTTATAAGCACTGTTTTTGTCTGGTTTAAATCTCTTTTCACTTTATTCTTCACAGTCGAGACATTTATGAATATGAAAACATGTAACTCAAAATCTTCTGTTTCCAGAAAAATAAAAATCTCCCCAATAAAACCTCTGGGTATTTGCAAAGGAACTGAGACAGAGGTAAAGCAAGTCTTAGAAACGGTGGCAAACACGGGAGTAACACTGGGGAGAAGGGATAATGCTCATTAATGATAGCAATCTGATTAAAATGGTTATTGATCCTTGGTCTCTCAAAAGGGCAATCTGTCATTAAATAATATTTTCAAGGAAAATACAGACCAACAAATATATTTATTTATTCGGATGCAAAAAAAACCCCAAATTAATCTTCAATACACCTCTTTCCTTCTCCCTCAAAAATATATTACATAAATCTTAGCTTTTTTTTCCAAAGGCCAAACCTTTTGAAAAAGAAGAGAACTGGTCTGATAGAAAAGTTTTTATTACCGCAAATTGCAACCTTGAGTCATCATTGAATTTCCTTCTAGAAAATCACACACAGAACCAGGCAGGGCCTTAAGGTTTTGGAGGGGACTTCTTGCATAAATCAATGTAAGATATAAATACTATGAGAGATATCCTAGAATTTTTTGACTCTTTGAGGCACTTGTAAGGATTTGCTCATTTCTTTTGTGCTTTGAGGAAATCTCTTTTTTTATGGTTTCTTTTTGCCCTTTCTCTGAAGATGATCAATTTAAGAATGTATTTAGTTATACATTAGAACAGAACTTTCAAAACTCATGGTTATATACACCACCCATGCATTTACAATGGCAGGTTAAATATTTTCATTTTATGCAGTTAATAATTTATGTAAAAATAATCCCACTGATTCCTTTCAGTGGTTGATAATTTATCTAAAATAGTAGATTTTTTTTTCTTTTTCTTTTCTTTTCTTTTTTTTTTTTTTTTACTACCTGCCAATGTGAACAGATTCCAGGTCTTTGAGACCCATCTTACCGAGGCTTGAAACATTTTGAATACCAACTCCAAAAACTCGACATTAATAAAACATTAAAGTTCCAACTTAAGCCCATAAAAGTCAAGAAATCCAGAGTTAAGGTCGACTCAGCTCTCTTAACTCTTTTCTCCTGCATGTATACATGGGTGATGGGACAGCAGGGCAGGTTGTTGCTTAAATCAGTCTTTCTGCATAATCTGAAAATGTAATTGAATTAGTGTATAAAGTATTTACATACCCTGCAGTGGAGAGCCCTACACACTATATTATCCACATCCCCTCTCAGGGTCCTCATTTTAACTCCTCACTGCAGTGTTCCTGCGAGGCTTCCTCCAACATGCAGAAATTGGACTTGCAAATACAATTTCCCTTCTTTTACGAGGCTTCAAGATGAGTGATGCCCACTCAGCTTTCTTAGTTGCCTTTCAGCTTCTGGCCAGACAGATAGAGTTTAGGTAACATTCTTCCTTTTGGCTAACATCCTCAGGGGTTGCTAGGTATTAGACAATTCCATTCTGTGGTTAAGGATTATTTTATGTTCTAATTCAACCAAGTGCAAAACAGTTGCCATATTAATATGAACACGAGAAACATTAGATGGAGTTTAGGAATATCTAGTTGTAGAGCAGTTTTTGTTTTGTTTTGTTTTGTTTTTTGTTTTTTGGCAGGGGTGGGGGTGGAGAGGTTAAGGTCTTTTCCCACAGAGACCTTGCTTGCCACTTAATTGTTACTTAAACTTTCCAAACCTCCTTCTTCTCCTCTGTGAAATGGGGAGGGGGGTAACCATAGTCTTGATTTGTAGGATTCAATGAGATTGTGAGAATATGAAGAGATGACGTGTATAAAGTGTGTGAGGTATAGTAAGCATTTAGTAATGGTGGCTGTTATTATTATTACTATTATTTTTAAAGATTTACTTATTTATTTGAGAGAGAGGGAGAGAGCAGAGAGGAGGGACAGAGGGAGAGAGAGAGACCCCAAACAGATTCCCTGCTGAGCACAGAGCCCTGGGGGAGCAGGTTCTCCCAACTCTGAGATCAAGATCTGAGCTGAAACCAAGTCAGACACTTAACTAACTGAGTCACCAAGGCGCCCCCTGGTGACTGTTATTATTATCCCTCATTTTGGTAGGAAATAATAATACGGTGCTTCTGTTCATTTCTTTTCATCTCTCATTGAATGTGAGACTGCGGGGGCGGGTGGAGAGCTCCCAGTAGACTTTGAATGTTCAGAAATGTTACAAAATTTTAATAATAACCTTAAAATATACTTATCCTCAGTCATAATTTAAAAAAAGTACAATGATACCATTTTAATCTTTCAGATTGGCAAAGATGAAAACAAATGGTAATATCCTGTGTTGAGTATGGGGAAACAGGCTTTCTTATACGCTGCTACTGGTACAAACTGGTATACCATTTTGGCAGGCTGTCTGGTAATGTATATAAGACATTTAAAACTTGCATCTTGTTTGACTCAGCAATTCTACTACTAGAAATTTATCATCAGGAAATAACCAGATGAATTTTCAAGAATATTCATAAAAGTCTTATTGAGAAATTGGAATGAACCTAAATGTTAATATGGGACTGTTAAAATAAATTATGGTGCAATCGTACAATGGGATACTATGTAATCATTAAAAATGAATGAATTTTATATGTGTAATGGGTTTGATTGAGTAGGCATAAATTGCAGGGCACATATTTGAAATGGCTTCCATTTTTTTTTTCCCCCAAAGCTGTTACCACTGCTGTCTGTGGAACCTCCCTTTCTTTCTGAGCAGCAGCTTTGCTTAACCACATCTCAGTCTTTTTGCAGAGCTTTTCAATCACCTTTGGTCATTTAAATAGCCTCATTCTGTTTACTGAGACCCAAGGCCAGTTTCCTGGGCCTGTAACCCAGGCAGTTTTACAAGTCTGGCTCTCAGAAGGTCCTGAATTTGGTTTAATATGTGGTTATTGCTGCCTTGGCATTTTTTTTTTTTTAAGATTTTATTTATTTGTGCGTGCATGCACAAGAGAGAGCAAGCACAGAAGAAGCAGACTCCCTGCTGAGCAGAGAGCCCGATGTGGGGCTTGATCCCAGGACCCTGAACCGAAGGCAGACCTTAACCAACTGAGCCACCCAGGTGCCCCCTGTCTTGGCATTCTTAAGAATTTTATTTTTGAATTTGCGTTTCATAAGTACAATTTGATAAGACAATGGAGCCTGTGCATGGGCAGAAAAGATAAGTGCAGTCAATGTATCTGACCTTCTTTCCCATCCCATTGGCATACAACATTCCCAATGGCCCTGAGCACAGAATTCCAGTTAACCCACCACGTGTGGGAGTTTAGTGAGACTCAATCGAGTACACTTCCCGCTGAGCAGGTGGGAGCCCTGACAGCTCCAAGAGGCCATGTGTTCCATCCAAAGCCAGAAAGATGTAATGGCATTCTAAGAAACGTAAATGACCAAGAAACCCTAGCATGTCCTTTCATACTTGTCTTACACCTGTGTATTTGCCCACTTGTGCTGAAAATGTTGGCACAGAAATAAAGGGACAGGAGAGAAACACACAATTACATTTTCTTTAAGTCTTCTCTAACTCACCAGTAAGCTGAAAGTAGACAATGTGATAGAAGGTGTCACACTTCAGGGAGTGAAATTAAGACTGTTGGGTTACTTTCCACGGTTCTGCCTAAGATTGAAATACATGTACAGGTATGAGCTGCAAAATACAAGTTTTATAATTCTGGTAATCCATACATGAGTTAAAAGCTTTATATCTGCATGTGAAACTGACATTTAAGAAAACTTAAATATGAATGGTCATATTCATGCTAATACTTTGAATTTTTAATTTTTCTTTACTCAGGACGTCACACAGTAAAAAAAGCCCCACCATGATCAGTTGATGGGAAGACTGCAGAAGAATGAAAATACTTTTATATTTTAGTACCATTAATAGCACTTTTTTTTTTTACTGCTTTTCAAACACGGATCCCTCATTTTCATTGTGAACTGAGTCCCACAAATCATTTAGTTGGCCCTGATGTTGATGTTGAAAGAAGCGAATGTATTGGAGACATTTGTTGCATTTGCTTATCAACATTGTTGACAGCACTCTTCCGTCAGTAGTCCACAATTTTCTGGAAGCTTCCACCCTTAGTCCATGTGCCTAGGAAGGAGTTCATTTCACAGCTGGCTCCAAGGATACATGGGAGACTCAAGCTTGGTCAATCAGAGTATTTCATTTTCCTGGGTTTATTGATTGGTTTGGAGATGGTCATTTGAGACATACTGATCCATGCAAATCCTAAGACTCATGTAGGATAGATTCTCCACCTTTTGTAGCTAGAGTTTAACCCAGGGACAGGTGAGCCTGGAGAGGCTGGTGGACACCATATGGATCCCAAGAATAATTCCAACATGGAGAATGGCAAGTATTAGGAAAGTAAGTCCTGGTAATATCATTTTAGTCCCTGGATCAAGCTATGCCTGAAACTAGCTGGAGTTTTTAAGTTATGTGAGACCTTTTGTGCTCAAGATACCTTGCATTAGATTTTGTCTCTTGGAACAGAATTCTGGCATAGCATGCACAGTATACATTCATTAATGATTGTGTATAACAGATATCTCTAAAAATATATACCAAATTGGTAACAGTAGATATCCCAGACAGGGAAGATTACAAAGAGGACTTTCATTTACAACTTTGTCTGATTCCCTGGTGTTAGAATTATATAAAGCAGGTATTTATTAGTTTACAACTAGCAAAAGCAAAAAAGATGTTTTAATTTTGGAAAAAAGAGTCAACAATACTTAATGTAATAATTTCCCATATGGACACAAGAGTAGACGTCTTTGAGTAGATCTCACATGGAATAGTCAGCAACAAGAGCTGGTAAGCCTGTGTCAGCTTCTCTGCAGAATAACATGGACATGCGGAGAAGCCACAGAGTCATAACACAAGACTTTTATCAGCATTTTTACTGTTTGGTGCCATACAGGAAACAGCAAATAGGGATTAATGAGTTTGACCCTCTTAACTGCCTAGAGGTAAAAAATTTAATCCTCAAGTAGGCAAATTTTTGTCTTACTGTGTTCTAATGCACACATGTGTGACTAGAAGGAGAAGATTTAGGTTCGAAGCAGTATCAAAAGAAGGCATTGAAAGGCAGAAAGGAGAAAAGGAGTAAAGTCAAGCAGCTAAGGAAGGTTAGAGCAATCTCATGGAGAACCTTGCAGAAATATTTCCACTAGCTCAGGGTTCTGCTGGGTGGAATGGCTATATACCATATTGAAGGTATCCAGTGGTTGTCGCTCGGGGGTCTCACAGACAACAGCAACATGTGGAGGAACTGGGAGCAAGGACCCTGTTTTCCCAGCATTCTGCACAGAGGTCTGCTCAGTCAGGCCCAGCTTGCTGCCCTGGGGACCACCCTCCAGCGCAGGACCCCATCTTCTGCTCATCATCGCAGCCCTCCTCTTCCCTGCCTAGATATTCCTCTCCCCTCCAAACCAGAACACAAACAGGGATCTTCCCCAACCAATTGCATAAGCTAGGAAAATTCATTCCCAACATTCTCAGTGATGAAGCTTTCTGTGTTTCTTTCAGTTTGACATTGCTTTATAACGTGTATGTAAGAAAGCACAACTGTTACCCTTCATTTGTACTCAGGAAAGCAGGTGGTTTCCTGGACACTTGCTTTGCTGGGGTGAGAGTCTGAGGACACTGGCTGAGGTCGAGAGGAAAGGAAGTGAGGAGCTGGGCCTCCAGGAGGCAGCCGAGGCTACTGCACCATTTTGCTCATGCTGACCTTTGGGATCAGTTGGGGTTATCCCAGTGCTGGGAGGGCCAAACACTGTTTAGCTAGTGCTAGATTTGTTTGTTTTTAAAGTAATATGAACATCAGGTAAAATGTTCGAATGGAACAAGAGAGAACCCAGTGAAAAGTCATTCTTCCTGTCACCCCACCCCTCCTTTTCTGTCCCCAGAGGCCAGCATTGCTGGCATGGGCATTCTTCTGGACAGCCTGTGCCCATTGATGCATGCCTGCCTCATTCTTCACCCTGGCTTTGACCTGGTAAGTGACTAAACTGCAGTCTGAAGACGACACTCCCTCTGCACTTTAGCATTCTTTCCTCAGGCAAAACAATGAATAAAGAAACACACTCAAGAGCTTGAAAGCCCTCACTCTGGGTACATGATTAACTCCTGTACCTGTTTTTCACACCTTCCGTTGCGTAAAGCCGAGCAGGTGACTGGTACATTCTCTATTTCTGCAGCATGCGATATTTCCAATTCACTGCAAAACAAAGTTCAAGCTGCTAAAAAAGCTAGTTTTTAATTACCTTGCAATGCAAGTTGCAAGGAGGCAGCCTGACAGCTCGCATCAGTGGGATCAGTAAGCTGTGAAGACATGTGGTCAGCTCTGTGTCGTCATTAATATATACAATGTGATCAGATGCCGTCATAATCGTTATTACTACAGGATCATGAAGATTTGAAGTAACAAGAAAAGCAAGTATCTTTGTTTGAAAGGTCAGCCAAAGAAACAGACCGAGCTCATCAATATAACAGGGGTACAAAGAGAGATGAATCTTAAGAGGGAATTCTTATCAAAATCAAGTAAGCAAAAACTTTTACAGTAATGTGGGCAAATGAGATCCAAGTAGGTTACTTTGCACTGAACTAAATTTTGAAATAAATAATAGCAGTGATTTTCCAATGCCTGTCATCAACCCCAGCTAGGAATATCAATTGACTTTCTCAGATAACTCTGTATTTGACTCAGTTTTCATGACTGAGGTTTTATAAATTTAAGCCAACAGGAGCATGTAATTATAAAGTTACTGAAGAAACAAGTTTCCTACATAAAGCAACAACAACACATTTTTCCTTTAAAAGAATGCTGGTGTGCGCGTGCGTGCGCGCGTGCGCGCGTCTATGTGTGTGTGTGTGTGTGTGTGCGCTTGTGCACATTCTGCAGGCTTTGCCCACAGATCATCGCGAAGAGGGCTTTCAAGAGGATCTTTTTCTTGCTGTAGTGTCAGATCTTAAAATAAGATTTAAGGGTTGGGAAGTCTGATTGAGTGAGACTGAGACGTGATTTCTTGTAGCACCGCTCACCAGAGCATGGAGAACAGAAAATACTATTTCTGTATGTTGGAGGTTAGACATTTTGGGACATGTTTTAATTCAGCCTTTCCTTTCGAAATCAAATATATGCTGTAGCTATCTCGGGATGTGTAGTTGCTTATTATAGTTAATGGATTGTTCATCTTCTTTGTCCTTGGGACCGTGCTACGTAGGTGCGTAAAACTGAGATCATGTTGCCCATAAAAACCAATCAGCCTGGAGCTGGTCCACAGGCGCACAACACTGACGAGAGCAGATGGGAAAGATAATGTTCAATAAAGAGTTAGAGGCTCAGGTGGTACCAAACAAGCTAAGAGAAGGGGATAATTTTATTTCAGGTGAACCTCTGTGACACTTCTTCGACCCGAAGACGGATTAAAATGATCCCAGGGCCACGACTTCCAGCTCCTTGCCGCGCCATGGCTGAATCCTGCATACATTGTCAGCTTTCCCCTCCGGCGACACCCTTGCCTGCATCTGTGAAGAACTCAACAGATAGTCTCTCAGGTCTATGAAGATGTATGAAGTGAGTCATTCGCAAATGAATATACATATGAGGAAATGACAGAATTCTGCTAAATATGTTTATACTTGAACAACTGATCCATCTGAGCTTGATTTAGAAAGGGATGTGCAAAAGTTTATATAAATGACAGTTAAAGAGATAACTGTCACAATGTTTACTGATGAGGTTTCTATTTATCTGAACGTTTAGAAGTTAAGTGAAACACGGAGCGTGGATGATAGCCTGAGCGGGTTTTGAGCCTGAATTTCCTCTCACGACTTGTGGCCAATGGCGGTAGCGGGAAGGTGGTACCGTGCAGTCAGCATTTCCTCAGGAGAGGTCGGGTGGTGAGGCCTTTGACACCATGTTTACGGAGACCATTAAATCTAGGCTGGAGAGGTGGCTCCAAGTACTGTTTGTGACCTGCCGCTCTGGGTTCTGGCGTTCCTTCAGAAGGGCGGCCATGGGCCTCAGGAAACGCTTTGGTCTGTGGCCCTGCTGAGGAGAACCCCCGCTCTGTCCCTTGTTCTGGGCCCTGAGCTGTGCCCTTCGCTGTCCTGCTCCGTTGATTGCAAATGTCAAGGAGGGCTTCTCACTTTCACTTCTCATGGTCTCAACTAGAACAGCCTGGAGGAAGTTGCCAAACAAATGTAACCTCTGCTGCAGGCCTCGCTCTCCCACCTGCGCTCGCAGCAGGGCTGGCGGTGGCCGCGCCCTCACGCACCGGGGAAACGAGCATTGGGAGGTGTTAAACCGGACCGCGGAGGATGTCAAACCGTTCCTCACGTATCAGAATTGACACGTGGTGCGGCCAAAGTGGCCTGGGATGGAGAGTTTGAAGTGCAAAGTTAGAGCCTGATTTTTCTTGGAGACTCAATGGAGCCCTGGGGTAGGTGGTTTTCAGGCTTTCCCTGTTTGTTAATTTTGGAAATGGACCTTTCACAGCTTTACTTCCCTTTTCTGTTAAGCCTTTGGTTTAGCTTCTACAAGCATCTCTGGATAGGAAATTCGGGATTGTTCTTTTTACCTGGATTTTAGTCAGTGGACCCAGAAGTGAAGCAACAATGCATACGGTGGGTAAGAACCATGAACCAGCCATTAGCTTTAAAGTATAATCAAGGAGGGGGGCACCTGGGTGGCTTAGTGGGTTAAAGCCTCTGCCTTCGGCTCAGGTCATGATCCTGGGGTCCTGGGATCAAGCCCCGCATCGAGCTCTCTGCTCAGCGGGGAGCCTGCTTCCCTCTCTCTCTGCCTGCCTCTCTGCCTACTTGTGATCTCTCTCTGTGTCAAATAAATAAATAAAATATTTAAAAAAAAAGAAAGTATAATCAAGGACCTGACATGGTATCAGGCATAAAAGAGCAGGAGCGGGCAGAGAAACCTGCATTGTCAGATGTCCACAAACCCTGGGTCTCAGTTATGAGGTCTGGAAAGAAAAAGATCTAGCCTGCTTTCTTCCCTTCCTCCCAGTTTCCTCCCTCTCTTCCTTCCTTCCTCTTTTTCTTTTCTTTTTATATCCTAAGTGGATTTTTTTAACAAAGCAAGGAAATATAACTTTTAGAGAAAGACATGTACACAAATTCCCCGAAAAGGCAATTTAGATTTACTATTCAAATCTTACTTTAAGATCTCAGAGAGTTTGTCTTTTTTTTTTTTAACATTTTATAGAATTTTATGTGCAACTCTAACCATGTATTAAAACATTTATATATTATTTAATATGCATATCTTTTTTATTTATTAACATATACTGTATTATTTGTCCCAGGTGTACAGGTCTGTGAATTGTCAGGCTTATACATTTCACAGCACTCACCATAGCGCATACCCTCCCCAATTCTATAACCCAGCCACCCTCTCCATACCACCCCCCCGGCAACCCTCAGTTTGTTTTCTGAGATTAACAGTCTCTTATGGTTTGTTTCCCTCCTGATCCCATATTGTTTCATTTTTTTCCTTCCCTATCCCCAAACCCTCACCCTGCCTCTTAAATTCCTCATATCAGGGAGATCATATGATAATTGTCTTTCTCTGATTGACTTATTTCGTTCAGTGTAATACCCTCTAGTTCCATCCACGTCATTGCAAATAGCAAGATTTCATTTCTTTTGATGGCTGCAGAGTATTCCATTGTATATATATACCACATCTTCTTTATTCTTTCATCTGTTGATGGACATCTAGGTTCTTTCCATAGTTTGGCTATTGTGGACATTGCTGCTATAAACATTCGGGTGCACATTCCCCTACGGACCATTACATTTGTATCTTGAGGGTAAATACCCAGTAGTGTGATTGCTAGGTTATAGGGTAGCTCTATTTTCAACTTTTTGAGGAACCTCCATGCTGTTTTCCAGAGTGGCTGCACCAGCTTGCATTCCCACCAACAGTGTAGGAGGGTTCCCCTTTCTCCTCATCCTTGCCAGTATCTGTCATTCCCTGACTTGTGAATTTTAGCCATTCTCACTGGTGTGAGGTGATATCTCATTGTGGTTTTGATTTGTATTTCCCTGATGCCGAGTGATATGGAGCACTTTTTCATGTGTCTGTTGGCCATCTGGATGTCTTTTTTGCAGAAATGTCTGTTCATGTTCTCTGACCATTTCTTGACTGGATTATTTGTTCTTTGGGTGTTGAGTTTGATAAGTTCTTTCTAGATTTTGGATACTAGCCCTTTATCTGATATGTTGTTTGCAAATATCTTCTCCCAATCTGTCAGTTGTTTTTTGGTTTTGTTGACTGTTTCTTTTGCTGTGCAAAAGTCTTTGATCTTGATGAAGACCCAATAGTTCATTTTTGCCCTTGCTTCCCTTGCCTTTGGCAATATTTCTAGGAAGAAGTTGCTGCAGCTGAGGTTGAAGAGGTTGCGGCCTGTGTTCTCCTCAAGGATTTTGATGGATTCCTTTTTCACATTGAGGTCTTTCATCCATTTGGAGTCCATTTTTGTGTGTGGTGTAAGGAAATGGTCCAGTTTCCTTTTCCTGCATGTGGCTGTCCAATGTTCCCAACACCATTTATTAAAGAGACTGTCTTTTTTCCACTGGACATTCTTTCCTGCTTTGTCGAAGATCAGTTGACCATAGAGTTGAGGGTCTATTTCTGGGCTCTCTATCCTGTTCCATTGATCTACGTGTCTGTTTTTGTGCCAGTACCATACTGTCTTGATGATGACAGCTTTGTAATAGAGCTTGAAGTCTGGAATTGTGATGCCACCAACTACGGTTTTCTTTTTCAACATTCTTCTGGCTATTTGAGGTCTTTTCTGATTCCATATAAACTTTAGGGTAATTTGTTCCACTTCTTTGAAAAAAAATGAATGGTATTTTGATAGGGATTGCATTAAATGTATAGATTGTTTTAGGTAGCATAGACATTTTCACAATATTCATTCTTCCAATCCATGAGCATGGAACATTTTTCCATCTCTTTGTGTCTTCCTCAATTTCTCTCATGAGTACTTTAGTTTTCTGAGTATAGATTCCTTGCCTTTTTGGTTAGGTTTATTCCTAGGTATCCTATGGTTTTGGGTGTAATTGTAAATAGATTGATGCCTTAATTTCTCTTTCTTTTTTCTTGCTTTTGCTGTATAGAAATGCAACTGATTTCTGTGCATTGATTTTATATCCTGACACTTTCCTGAATTCCTGTACAAGTTCTAGCAGATTTGCAGTGGAGTCCTTTAGGTTTTCCATATAAAGTATCATATCATCTGTAAAGAGTGTGAGTTTGACTTCTTCTTTGCTGATTTGGATGTCTTTCATTTCTTTTTGCTGTCTGATTGCTGAGGCTAGGACTTCTAGTACTATGTTGAATAGCAGTGGTGTTAATGGACATCCCTGCCATGTTCCTGACCTTAGTGGAAAAGCTCTCAGTTTTTCTCCATTGAGAATGATATTTGCTGAGGGTTTTTCCTATATGGTTTTGATGATATTGAGGTATGTACCCTCTATGCCTACACTTTAAAGAGTTTTGATCAAGAAAGGATGCTGTACTTTGTCAAATGCTTTTTCTGCATCTATTGAGAGTATCACATGGTTCTTCTTCTTTCTTTTATTAATGTATTGAATCACATTGATTGCTTTGTGGATGTTGAACCAACCTTGCAGCCCAGTAATAAATCCCACTTGGTCATGATGAATAATCTTTTTAATGCAATGTTGGATCCTATTGGCTAATATTTTGGTGAGAATTTTCACATTTCTGTTCATCAAGGATATTGGTCTGTGATTCTCTTTTTTGATGGGTCTTTGTCTGGTTTTGGGATCAAGGTAATGCTGACCTTATAAAATGAGTCTGCAAGTTTTCCTTTCATTTCTATTTTTTTGGATAATTTCAGGAGAATAGGAATTAATTCTTCTTTAAATGTTTGGTAGAATTTTCCTGGGAACCTCTTGGCCCTGGGCTCTTGCTTGTTGGGAGATTTTTGATGACTGCTTCCATCTCCTTACTGGTTATGGGTCTGTTCAGGTTTTCTATTTCTTTCTGGTTCAGTTTTGGTAATTTATTTGTTTCTAGAAATGCATCCATTTCTTCCAGATTGTCAAATTTGCTGGCTTATGGTTGCTTATAATATGTTGTTATAATTTTATTTCTTTGATGTTGGTTGTGATCTCTCTTCTTTCATTCATGATTTTATTAATTTGGGCCCTTTCTCTTTTCTTTTTGATAAGTCTGGCTAGGGGTTTATCCATCTTATTAATTCTTTCAAAGAACCAGCTCCTAGTTTCATTGATTTGTTCTACTATTCTTTTGGTTTCTAATTCATTGATTTCTGCTCTGATCTTTATGATTTCTCTTCTCCTGCTGGGTTCAGGCTTTCTTTGCTGTTCTTTCTCTAGCTCTTTTAGGTGTAGGGTTAGTTTGTGTACTTTCTTGTTTCTTGAGAAAGGCTTGTATCGCTATATACTTTCCTCTCAGGACTGCCTTTGCTGTGTCCCTCAGATTTTGAACAGTTGTGTTTTCATTTTCATTGGTTTCCATGAATGTTTTCAATTCTTCTTGAATTTCCTGGTTGACCCATTCGTTCTTTAGTAGGATGCTCTTTAGCCTCCATGTATTTGGGCTCTTTCCAACTTTCCTCTTATGATTGAGTTCTAGCTTCAGAGCATTGTGGTCTGAAAATATGCAGGGAATGATGTCAGTCTTTTGGTACTGGTTGAGACCTGATTTGTGACCCAGCATGTGATCTATTCTGGAGAATGTTCCATGTGCACTCGAGAAGACTGTGTATTCTGTTGCTTTGGGATGGAATGTTCTGAATATATCTGTGATGTCCAACTGGTCCAGTGTGTCATTTAAGGCCTTTATTTCCTTGTTGATCTTTTGCTTGGATGATCTGTCCATTTCAGTGAGGGGAGTGTTAAAGTCCCCTACTATTATTGTATTATTGTCGATGTATTTCTTTGATTTTGTTATTAATTGGTTTAAATACTTGGCTGCTCCCATGTTAGGGGCATAGATATTACAAATTGTTAGATCTTCTTGTTGGACAGACCCTTTGAGTATGATATAGTGTCCTTCTTCATCTCTTATTATAGTCTTTGGCTTAAAATCTAATTGATCTGATAGAAGGATTGCTACTCCAGCTTTCTTTTGATGTCCATTAGCATGGTAAATAGTTTTCCACCTCCTCACTTTAAATCTGGAGGTGTCTTTGGGTCTAAAATGAGTTTCTTGTAGACAGCTTATTGATTTTTTTTTAATCCATTCTGATACCCTGTGTCTTTTGATTGTGGCATTTAACCCATTTACATTCAGGGTACCTATTGAGAGATATGAATTTAGTGTCATTGTATTGCCTGTAAGGTGACTGTTACTGTATATTGTCTCTTTTCCTTTCTGGTCTACTACTTTTAGGCTCACTCTTTGCTTAGAGAACCCTTTTCAATATTTCCTGTAGGGTTGGTTTGATGTTTACAAATTCTTTTAGTTTTTTTTCTTTGTTTGTTTGTTTTTTGTTTTTTTGTCCTAGAAGATTTTTATCTCTCCTTCTGTTTTCAATGATAGCCTAGCTGGATATAGTAATCTTGACTGCATGTTTTTTCTTGTTTGGTGCTCTGAATATATCATGCCAGTCCTTTCTGGCCTGCCAGGTCTCTGTGGATAGGTATGCTGCCAATCTAATATTTTTACCATTGTATGTTACAGACTTCTTGTCCTGGGCTGCTTTCAGGATTTTCTCTTTGTCACTAAGACTTGTAAGTTTTACTATTACATGACAGAGTGTGGACCTATTCTTATTGATTTTGAGGGATATTCTCTGCACCTCCTGGATTTTGATGCTTGTTCCCTTTTGCCATATTAGGGAAATTCTCTACTATAATTTGCTCCAATATACCTTCTGCCCCCCTCTCTCTTTCTTCTTCTTCTGGAATCCCAATTATTCTAATATTGTTTCGTCTTATGGTATCACTTATCTCTCGAATTCTCCCCTTGTGGTCCAGTAGTTGTCTCTCTTTTTCTCAGCTTCTTTATTCTCCATCATTTGGTCTTCGATGTCACTAATTCTCTCTTCTGCCTCATTTATCCTAGCAGTAAGAGCCTCCACCTCCATTTTTTATTGCACCTCATTAATAGCTTTTTTTATTTTAATGAGGTTAGATTTTCCTTCTTTTATTTCTCCAGAAAGGTTTTTATTTCTCCAGACAGGGTTTCTCTAATATCTTCCATGCCTTTTTTGAGCCCAGCTAGCATCTTGAGAATTGTCATTCTTAACTCTAGGTCTCACATATTACCAATGTCCATATTGATTAGGTCCCTAACCTTTGGTACTGCCTCTTGTTCTTTTTTTTTTTTTTTTTTTTTTGTGGTGAGTTTTTCTGCCTTGTCATTTTATCCAGATAAGAATATATAAATGAGAGAGTAAAATACTAAGGGTGGCAAAGACCCCAGAAAAATGTACACTAACCAAATCAGAAGAGACCCCAAACTGGGGGGAGAAGAAAGGGGGTTAAAAGAAATTTAAAAAATTTTTTTAAAAAGTATATATATTAGACTGGGGAATAGAACAGTGCCACCCACTTGATCTTGGGTGTATTTTGGTCTCTTAGATTAAACTACCTCCCAAAATTTTAAAGAAAGAAAAAATATATATATACAAAAATAAGGGTAAACATGATGAAGGGATGGAATATAACTGTAAAGATAAAAATTAAAAAAAAAATTCTAAAAAAGGAATTGGTAAGGTAAGTTGGTTGGAAAAAGAAAGAAAAAGAAAGTGGAGAGAATTTGCTCAGGCTGGAGACTGGAACAAAGCCCTGTGTTAGATTTAGGGTATATTTTGATCTATTAGAAGAAATTGTATCCCAAAATTTTTTAGAAGAACATACCTTATATTTATACAAAAAATAAAGTTAGATAAAATGAAGGATATAGTATGACTATAATGATGAAGGTTTAAAAAGATTTTTTTTTTTAGAAAGGTATTGTTAAGATAAATTAGTTAAAAAACATTAAAGGTGGAAAGAGGAAAAGTTAAGAAAATTAGAATAAGAAAAAACTAAAATTAAAAAAATTTAATTAACTTTGCAAGACTAAAGAATCACGGGATAAAAGCCATGAATTCCATGCTTTGCTTTCATCTCCTCTGGAATTATGCTGTTCTTGATCAGTGAGCTTGGTCTTGGCTGGATGTTCTTGCTGATCTTCTGGGAGAGGGGCTTCTTGTAGTGATTCTCAAATGTTTTTGCCCAAGGCAGAATTGTGCCACCCTTGCCAGGGGCTGGGCTAAGTAATCTGCTCGGGTTCGCTCTCAGGAACTTTTGTTTCCCGAATGCTTTCCGTAGAGCTCTGGAGGATGGGAATGAAAATGATGGCCTCCCAATCTCTAGCCCAAGAGCTCAGGGCCCCATTCCTCAGTGCGACCTCAGAGAAAAGCTATCAATCGCTCCCATCTCCCTGGTCTCTGGTCATGCTCTGAGCTCACCTGGCCTGTGATCTAGTGTTTCTGTCTCTGGCACACAGCCCCGTTTGGAGTCTCCAAACCCAGGAGATTCCTGCTGCTCTGCTCTTCTGGCAGAGGAAGGTGGATCTCCCTGGATCTGCCACTTGTGGGGTCCCTGCTCCAAGAGCAGTGGTCCAACTGTGCCACAGATTACAGTTTAAGGTCACCTCAAGCTGAGAGCTCACTCCTCTGCTCTGTCTCTGTAGTCAGCTTCCTGCTGTGATACCTGTGAGCTCTGCTACACTCAGATACCCCCAGTCCTTCTGTGACCCCATGGGACCTGAGACCACACTTACCCTGTGGGGACCGAGGGCTCCATTCCCGCTTAGCCTCTGGAGTGATGTCCCTAAGTGGAGCAGACTTCTAAAAGTTCAGATTTTGTGCTTAGCTGCTCTGCAGCTTGCCAGGAGCTGGCCCCTCTCTCCGCGATCTATCTTCCTGTTGCTTCAGATTCACTTCTCCACACATCCTACCTTTCAAAAAGTGGTTGATTTTCCTGTTTCTAGAATTGCTGCTCTTCTCTTCGATCTCCTGTTGGGTTTGTAGGTGTTTGGAATGGTTTGATAACTATCTAGGTGAACTCCTTTGACCCGATGTTTCTGCTACTCCTCCGCCAACTTGACTCTCTCCCTGATATCGAGGGTTTGTCTTAATTAGGTAGGCAAATATCTCATGAAAAGACCTCATAGCTTGTGATCTTTGAATAGAGATGCACAAAGAAGGCCAAGCTTTAGGCTTCTCAGGCCCAGATAAAATACAATAACCTTGACTAATCTTACAGCAACAAATATTTTTGCTGTTATAGAGTAATGTTTATCCAATATAGGACATTTGTGTACCATATTCATAGTGTCTGCCATGACCCAGGACCAACAGTTCTGACATTAGTATTTTTTCTTATGGGCAATTGAGCACGAGGTCTCCAGGTCTTAGGAAGTGGAGGCCAGCCCCTAGTGAAGACATGGATCCACCTTTCATTCTGGTCTGAGGTCAACTTCTCTTAACTCACTTCATTCAAGGTAGGCTTAGGGAAGTTACTGTCTTGGGGATCATGATTCTGCATCTGGAAATTGTTACATAAGCTATTACATCTGAAGCAATGATTCTTCTGCAAGTTCACTGGCAAAAATTCCTTTCATGTACTTGACCAGCTGTGGAGTAGCTGTTCTGATTCAGACCTCCATGGTGGAGCTAAGAACTCCAGGAGAAGTTTCTGTCATGGTGCCTGAATACTGGACTGTACATCTCTACAAACCAATACTAGATGCCACATAGTTCGTGGAGTCCTCATTACAACCTGAGGTAATTTTTTAAGTTGTCATCCTCCTTCTTGTTTTCTGTGATTGAACCAAGTGCTATTGCCCAGTCACATTTCCCAGCCCTTAGAGCAACAGGCTTTACAAATAGGCTCTGGGTATGAGGACTATAGCATTTTAATCCTCTAATGACCCCCTCTCAAATGGAAAGCAATATTTTTCTCGCATAGTTCTGCTGCCAATGGTCCAGTGTAGGGATTTCTTCTATAGCACCTGACCTTCCTGTGCAGCCCCTGGTTTGACATTCTCAGTGATGGAGCATTTACCAGTTCTTCAACTCGTCCTTTCTGTTTCAGCAGCTTTCATTACTAGGAAGTTTTTCTGTAGAAAACTCAAATCTGCCTCCTTGTCCCTTCAAACTTTTACCTCACTTCTGCTCTCTGGAGCTACAAAATATAGGTCGATTCCCTCTTGTTAGAATTTCAAAATCTTAAAGAGTTTTCTAGTTCTCCCTAGATCTTCACCTTTCCAAGCAAAACTTAACATCACTCATTCTTGGAAAAAAATGTTTATTGTGTAGATACAAATGCTGGGTTAGACAGTGGGTGACAGAAAGATCATTCAGATAATTCTTTCTCATGGACTTTGCTTACAGAACTGGCAACACACCAACCAACTTCTTCTAGATGAACATTATTGTCCTTTGTTTCTACATTAAGAGCCCCTTGAGGGAGACCATGGCTTCTCATGAATATCCTTGGAGCCTCCTATTAGACACATAAAAAGATGCACAAGAAATGCTTTCTGACTTCCTCCCTTTCTCTAAAATCAAGGCCCCTTATACCTGATCACAGTATCATTCCCCTGGTTTGACCAATACTGAGCACTAGAGAGATGATATTGTTTGACCTGATCCTGACATTCTGTGTGGGCTCACAAGACCTCTGCCCACACAGACTGCTATAAGATTTGGTCTCACATGTCATCTCATTTAAATAGCTTAACAATCTCTAGAGGTAGATAGTGTTATGCCTAGTTTTTACATGAGAAAACCAATGGAGATAAGGGAGTTAAATTGACTTAAGCCATGGGTGTTCTCTAATTCTGTATTCAGGACTTTTTTGAATACAGACCCTAGCTTCTGGTTTTCTACCATTTTTTGAATTTGCACCTGAGTTTTTTATCCCAGTGTAGAACTATATTTTTTTTTCTTTTTCTTTGTTTCTCTCTTTTTTAAAATTAATATATTATGTATTATTTGCCCCAGGTGTACAGTTTGTGAATCATCAGTCTTATACAATTCACAGCACTTACCACAGCACACACCCTCCCCGATGTCCATCACCCAGCCACCCAATCCCTCCCTCAATCCCCCAACAACCCTCAGTTTTTTTCCTGAGATTAAGAGTCTCTTATGTTTTGTCTCCCTCCCTGGTCCCATCTTGTTTCAATTATCCTTATGAATTATATCTTATTAGTTCTGGCCTATACTTCTTGAGACCTTCTGGAGTCTTAATATGTTTATTTTATCATCTTTGCTATTCTTTTCAGTTTATGTACTTGTTACCAATGTGCTGGGCTTATTCTTTTATATAATTTATTGATGAGAAATGTTCTTGGTCCAAAGGCAAGGAGAAACATTGCACCCAGATGACATTGAGCCATCAATGCTGTTTGGGTACATGCCTTCAATTCTTCAATCAGGTAGCCCACAGTTTTCCATCTTTATAAGCTTTATCATGTGTTTCTCTCATGATATTTTCCATTTCCTCCCTGCCACCACACACCTTTATGAACTATATGTTTTAAAATATGGGGGAGAAGTTATGTTTAAGAGAAAATGAAAGCCTTGATGCAAACTAATACATTTTCCCAAAGGAAACACTCATTTCAATGTATACATGCAAAACTTTAAAACCTGATTAAAAAATGTATGAAGAAGCTCTATCATGTGGAGGATGTTACTTAGGAGCTGAATTACAGGATTTGCTTGTCTCTCTTTTTCTCTTGCCTTGGGCAATCTAGTCTAATTACAAAACTTGCCTTTCATTCTGTTTAGTGTTTTTCAGCTATGCATGAGAAAAGTTAATCAAAAAATAAAATGAAAAACTGTGATGGCTAATCGAAGTCCCATGCATAGATTTCTCTGCTTTTGCCTACCCCATCCATAGGGATGAACTCTAAAGTGTTACCTTTAAAGTATCATCAGATACACTGTGCCTACTTGTCTCTGCTTCTCTTAAAGAAAGAGAAAAGATTTTTTTAATTTCGGAAGTTTGAAAAATTAGAAGTGGAAAGAAAATCAGGGATTTTTCTATCTTTATTTATCCTTCACCTGTAATTGTTGGGAGGTTTTGTGATCATAGAAGACACTAGACCAATAACCTTAGCAATGGGTGATCTCTTTAGAGCAGATAGAAGAACACCATTTACCAGCCCATCTTATCCTCTAGTATGCTCTGTAGGAGAGGAAAATAAGTCTCTTTCCCTCTACCTATCTTAGGTTCATTGGTTGAGCCTTGCAAATGAGACTCACAAAAGACAGATTAACAAGAAAAAGAAAAAAAAAAACCTAAAGGGTTTATTAACAATTTCATCTTTTGTACATACAGGAATACTTAGTAATGAGTAAATTGAAGGAGTTGTTAGAACCTGGGCATATATAACATCTTAACAAAAGAACAATACATTTTTCGAGAAGGCACAAGACTAAGGAAAATCACTTTGAATGTCTAGGGTAGTAAATTGTTGTAAGGTTAATATATGGGGGAACTAATGACAGATAAGGTCTAGTTAGTGGAGTTTGTTATATAGAATCCTCTGGTGCCCTCTCTGGGCTGGTAAGGGTCTAGAGTTGTCTTCAGTAATGTCTGTCTTTCCTGGTAAAAGTGAACCCTTCTACGAATCCATATCCTGCTTTTAAGCAAATAGGGGAGGGCAGTGAAGTTTTCTTATATCTGCTTCTTCTCAGTTGCTTTCAGCTAAAAGTAAACCTATGCCAAAGAGGCATATTTTGGGTTGGCATATTCTGCTCCCCATGACTGTGTGGCGCATCCTCTTTCTAGTTTCCTCATCTAGAATGTAGCCCTGAAAGTCAATCACTAGAACCAATCCTGGCTGTAGTTTTGTGTGGGTTTATGTCAAGGGCTGAGATGTCATCTGAGATCATTTCAAATCACCTCTGTGACAACATTAATGCAACCAAAAATAACGTGACCAATTTAGGTCTTTAATTAAGTTAATTAACCCTGATAAAATCACAGAACTGTTTCTTTGTTGTTTGGGAGATGAAAGAAAAGGTATTGGAAAAGGGTGGGAGATTGGTGAAGAATTTGGAGAGCTCTGATATTGTTTTGAAGGGTTGGTGGCAGCAGTAGTGGGTTGATGGTGGACAAAAATAACAGGTTATCAATGCTAGTCTGTGGTATTTTGTCAGATAAAAGGAGATTTCTGGATGGTGTGTGTTCATTGGTCCTGTGGCCTAAACAACCCTGTGTTTCTCCATTGTTTGAAGTGAGTGGTTTTGAAAAGCAACATATGCTTCTTCCCTTCCATGCAGAGCAATGAAATTTGGAAATATGTGCTAATAGAGAAAACATAGTTTTCTATGGCAATTTATCTCCAAGAAAGGACAACTTCCTGGGATAGTACTAATGGTTGCTAAAACCTCACTGAGAAAAATAATTCAATCGCCTAAATTTGGGCTTAGCTCAAAGCTGGCTCAGTAGAGTGGCAAGGGACCATCAGTCTGCTTTGGAGTGAGGTGTGCTTGGAAATCATGTGGATGGAGCCTCCCTTTACTGATACTGGGTAAGATAAAAGAAGCCTGGGGACTTTCAGAGTAATATATACCATTCACATAATACAGCATTGTGGAAGTCTTATGAAGTTTTTTTTTTTTAATGCTCTTTAAACTTGCTTTCCTAACAAGCATAACAGCCTAAATAAAATGGAAAATATGTTAGAGTCCATTGAACAAATCTGTGAATGCTTTATCAATAACAACAATATGACTGAAGTCCTGTGCACTTTTTTTTTTTTCTTTTTGGGTAAACCTTGAAGACCAGGGACCTCAAGGCATTAAACATATGACCTCCTGTTTTAACTTCCTGGCTGACACAAACTTGGTATTCCAAATTTTGGCCAGCAGCTGACTCAACAATTGGGAAGCCAATTGACCAAAAGTTCTACCTTTGACTGTTTCAAGGTCATATATAGGACAGACAAAATAGTTAGAAATGTTTAAAAGAACCACCAACAACATGGAGTGAGAGGTAGAGTCTGGAGTTGTTTTGTACACCAAAAAGAGACATTTTTCTTAATTGAGGTATAATTGACATACCACATTATATTAGTCTCAGGTGCATGACATAATAATTAAATATTTATATAATTTTCAAAATGATCACCACAATAGGTCTAGTTAATATCTGCCACCATACATATTATAGAACTTTTTTTCTTGTGATGAGAACTTTTTTTTTTTAAGATTTTATTTGTTTGTCAGAGAGAGAGCAAGCAGGAGAGTCAGCACAAGCAGAGGGAGTGGCAGGCAGAGGAAGAAGCAGGCTCCCTGCTGAGCAGGGAGCACTGTGCCGGACTCTATCCCAGGACCCCATGATCACACCCTGAGCCCAAGGCAGATGCATAACTGACTGTGCCACCCAGGCATCCGGTGATGCAAACTTTTAAGATTTACTTTCTTAGCAACTTTCAAATGTGCAATACAATATTATTAACCATGATCACTACACTGTACATTATATCCCTAAGATGTACTTATTTTACAACTGGCAGTTTGTACCTTTTGACTCCCTTCACCCATTTTGCCCACCTTCTGCCCTCCATCACTGCCTCTGGTAACCACCAATCTATTCTATATAAGATCAGTTTTGGGTTTGTTGTTGTTGTTGTTATTGTTCTTAGATTCCACATATAAGGCAGATCCTATAGCATTTGTCTTTCTTTGACTTATTTTACTTAGCATAATGCCCTCAAGGTCCATCTGGGTTGAAAAGGCAAGATTTCATTCTTTTTTATGGCTAGATAATATTTCACTGTAGACAATTGACCTTTGAGCAATGCAGGGGTTAGAGGCACTGATCCCACCCCTACCTCATGCAGTAAAAATCTACATATAGTTTTTGATTCCCTAAAAACTGAACTATTAATAGTCTACTATTGACTGGAAGCCTTACATATGTAAGCTGTTGATTAACCATATTTTTGTATGTTAAATTATTATATACTGTATTATTACAATAAAGTGAGCTACAGAAAAGAAATTGTTATTAAGAATCATAAGGAAGAAAAAATACATTTACAGTAATGTACTGTATTTATTGAAAAAAATCTGCATATAAGTGGACCCAATCAGTTCAAACCTATGTTGTTCAACTACATATACACTGCAATTTCTTTACGCATTCATCCACCGATGAACACTTAGGTTGTTTCTATGTCTTGGCTATTATAAATAATGCTGTAGTGAACATGAGGGAGCATGTATCTTCCCTGGTTAGTGTTTTGATTTTCTTTGGATAAATACCCAGAAGTGGAATTGCTGGATCATATGGTGGTTCTATTTTTAATTTTTTGAGGAACTTCCATGCTGTTTTAAAGAGGCATAATTTATAACTGAGATCCAGTGAGCTGTCCAGGACTCCACTGAGGTCTCTTGCTTTATTACCGTGAAAGTTTTGGCCACACAAATAGAGGATAATGTTAAATTGCAAAATCAGCAATGTGGTATCATGAAAAGACCACTGATTCTGGAATCAGGAGACCTGAGTCTTCGTGCCGTGTGATAATCATTAATCAGAATCTTCATTTGTGAGCATTTCTGTATCACTGTATGTAGACATCTTTGGATAGACTTTCTCTAGCCTGTGTAATCCTGCAGCCTCCAAGATATTATCCCATGTTCAAGTGAAGAAACAATTTTGGAGAGATTAAGTGACCCTCCTAAGGTCACTAAGCAAGTAAATAGCAGAGTTAAAATTCAGGGTCAAGACTGTCTCCTGAGGCTCTGTCTCTCCTGAATGTTCCATATTCTTCCCTGTAGCGTTATCTTCCTTCTGCCATTCCTCCTTCTTGGAGTACCCTTCTCGTTCACCTCAGTCTGTATGCCTTTGGGTTATTCTTCAAGCCTGACTCCAGTCTAACATTTTTAGGAAGACTTCTAGGAACACTCCCATCCATTGGTCTCTCCCCATTGTAACGTCACAACCCTGCTTAGTGCTGCTCCCTTCTTGAAGCTAGCTTACATCTCTAATATGTTCTCTGTAGCCTTTGTCACTTCCTATTTATTGTGAATAGTGTTTTAGATGTGATACCTTTCCCTCTCTCTTCTCTTTCATTTATAAATTTGGAAAATATTTGGGGAAAATCATTAAAATACAGAAAAATATCATATATCTTACTACCCCAAACTAAGAAAGTTTACCATTTAAAATTCCTGGCTTCAAATATTTTTCTTTAAATAAAGAAATAGCATCTTAGCAATCAAACTGAGGTTCACATCACACATTTTCCAATCCCATTCACCTCCTCCTTCACCAGAAGTAACCACTAATCTGAATTTAGTACTTAACCTGTCAATCTCTTGTTTTTTATTTTTGGTTACACACTGTATATTTGTAATAATACATAATGTGATTTTGTAATCTGTTTTGGTAAGGAACATAATGTAATTATTGCATATACCTTTTGAAAATTTGCTTTTTCACTCAATATATTTTTAAAAATAGCCATATTGATATATTTAAATCTAATTTATTCATTTAAATTGTAGTAATCCATGGGGTTATGGACATTGGGGAAGATGTGTGATATGGTGAGTCCTGTGAAGTGTGTAAACCTGGGGATTCACAGACCTGTACCCCTGGGGCTAATAATACATTATATGTTTATAAAAAAGTAAAAAAAAATTAAAAAAAAATTAAAAAATTGTAGTATTCCATTTCATGAACATAAATGTCTATTTCTCTAATCCTCTGTTAATGAACATTAAGATTCTTCTAGGAAGCTATTTCAGTGTATTGGTTTCTCCTTTACTATTCGCCACTAAATTCTCTTATTGAGGGACTGTGGATAATGCCTCTTTGAACTTAACACTGTCATTGCAATTCGGTAAATGAATGCTGTATGTGTTGATGAAAATATCTGAACAAGTCTTCAACTTTGAGAAGGTTAACATGATTGATAGCAGGTAGAGAGTGGTCTCAAACAAGTTAGTTGAAAAAAACATTTTTTCCTTGTATTTATGGAGATGGCAAAGTAGGGTAATAAAAAGCTACTTGAAATAATACTGAGGGTCATGGTGGCTCAGTCAGTTAAGCGTCTGACTCTTGGTTTCTGCTTGGGTCGTGATCTCATGGGTCATGAGGTAGAGTCCCATATCAGGCTCTGTGCTCGGTGTGTGGGGATGTCTGCTTGAGGGTTCTCTCCCTTTGCCCTTCTCTCCACTCATGGGTGCTCTCTCTCTTTCTCAAATTAAAAAAAAAAATAGAAATAATAGTGAGATGAGAAGGGGTAAGTTAGTAATTTTTTTTTTTGTGATCCTAATGAAATTTGTAAAAGAGTAGCAACAGAAAATATATCAAATAATTGATGAAGCTATAAGCAAAAAGGCTTAGAAATGTGCTTAAGTATGTCAGGGCTGATTTATGCCTGGACAGCAAAAGTTCTGTATCTACTTCTTAGGCAATCTCTATGATTCACCTTGAAGAAGTCTAATTACCCTTGATCATTTGACCTTCAATGTGTCAACATAAACATTTCTCATGGAGAAATCTCCATGGTTTCGTGGAGATATGGCAGCTGTGCTTAACAGATAACATTTTTCTTTAGAAGTATTAAAGGCCATGGTCTATTTCTTTAGTTTTGTATCTTCTCTTCTGACCTATTGCACTTTTGTTACTTTTTTTTTTTAAGATTTTATTTATTTATTTGACAGACAGAGATCACAAGTAGACAGAGAGAGAGGAAGAAGCAGGCTCCCTGCTGAGCAGAGAGCCCGATGCAGGGCTCGATCCCAGGACACTGGGATCATGACCTGAGCCGAAGGCAGAGGCTTTAACCCACTGAGCCACCCAGGCGCCCCTCCTATGTAGTTTCTCATGTTGGCTGTAATCTGATAGCTATAGAACCACTCTCCCTTACTTGCCCATCATTCAGCACTCTATGAGTCAACATTTATTTGATGACTATAAAGCACTTATGAGGTGCCTGAGATGATTTTAGGTACTTGAAATACATGGATGGACAAACAGGAAAGAATTCCTGCCCTCCCATGGCTTACATTCTAGCTTGGGAGGACAGGAAATGAACAAAAAATATGATAAGTAAATTGTACAGGACATGGGAAGGTGGTAAGTGCTATGGAAAAAGAAAAGGTAGATCCAGATAAGGGAGATCAGGAGTGCCTGATAGAGGTAGGAGGGCCTAGGTTCATTGAAAAGGTGAGAAGAGAGCAAAGACTTAAAGGAGGTGAGGAAATTGGCTGTGCAGATGAGTGTAGGCAAACGAGCTCTCACCAAGGCTGGGACTGTCTGGATTAGGTTTGGGCAAGAACATCAAGAATACTTTTTTTTAGAAGTCTATTAGCCATCTGCATATAACAATCTGGAGTTCAGGAAAGAGGTCTTGGTTAAAGATACAAATGTGGAGTTTTGGGCATAGAGATAAGAGTTTAAAACCAAGGGACTGGAGAAGATCACCAAGGGAGTGAGCGCATGCAGAAGAGATGACCAACAACTCAGGGGTGGGAGCACTCCAGCATTAGGGGTTTAGGGTGCAGAAAAGAAAACAGTCAAGAAAAATGAGGAGTGACCAGTGAGGTAGGGAGAGAGGTGGGTGAGTCACAGTTGCCCAACAGAGAAAGTGTTTTAATGAGGGAGTGATCAGATATACCAAATGATGACGATGAGTCAAGTCAGATGAGGAGTTGACTCATGGATCTAACTCTGTGAAAGTCATCTGGTAACATTGATGAGAGCAGTCGTGGGATGTGTGGAAGGGAAGGGTTAAGAGAGAATGGCAGGAGATGAGTTGCAATAGCAAGTAGAAGAGAGCAAAGACTTAAAGGAGGTGAGGAAATTGGCTGTGCAGATGAGTGTAGGCAAACGAGCTCTCACCAAGGCTGGGACTGTCTGGATTAGGTTTGGGCAAGAACATCAAGAATACTTTTTTTAGAAGTCTATTAGCCATCTGCATATAACAATCTGGAGTTCAGGAAAGAGGTCTTGGTTAAAGATACAAATGTGGAGTTTTGGGCATAGAGATAAGAGTTTAAAACCAAGGGACTGGAGAAGATCACCAAGGGAGTGAGCGCATGCAGAAGAGATGACTGACTAAGAGTCAAGACTAGTCTCCTAAATAGAATCTGAGCACTCTGTCTTCCAGTACTCCTTCATTGGCTCTTTAAAGTGCCCAAAATACCAAAGTCGGAATTTCCTTACTTCCCTTTAGGAGAGCCCCTGTATTCATCCACTGAAAATGTAAATGTCTTGAAGTTGGTATCTCAATTACTAACATCATGGTATGGATTTGTCTGTTTGCTCTGATTCCTGGGGTGACAATGATATTGTAGAATTTCAAAGCCGTAAGTGATTTTAGGTATGACATAGCCCGGCCCCTATTAACAGAGGTCTATATAGTGACTTGCTCAAGGTCACATACTTGACGGATGACAGAGCTAACATGAGGATCCAGGATTTCTGTTCTAGTGCCTTATCCGTCACATATTTTATCTTGAATTTGATCCAACATGTGTGTAGGACAAGTGAAGACATTATGTAAATGTCTGTTATGTGAAAGAATGAATGAATAAACAAATAGAAGAGCAAAGACAAGGCTAAGTTGTAACAGTATGGGAAAACCAGTCGCAGGTTCATCAGGTTGATGGTAGGAGATCTGCTTCCAGGTTCAAGAGAAAAAAAGCCAGGGTGAGAAATTATAATGGCTAAGGGAGCCAAAAGTGAGATCTGCTCACTGCAGCATAAGTGCTTTTTACCTTGAAAGCATCAGAGATGTTTAAAATTATTTTAAAAATAAGTGCAAACTGTTAATGAGGGTTAATGGAAGGGACTGAAGATAGAGCAGCCCTTTATTAACAAGAATTGGGATGATGGCATTTTTTTAAATCCTTGCTGACAACGTAAGAAAACTACTGACTTGGAGGCAGCAAGTTTACAACTGCCTGAAAATAACCAGATACAAGAGGTTTTCAACTTGCTGGAACTCTTATTATATGCTTGAGTGACTCCTGGAACAAAAGAAAGCTGCACATGATTGTTTAGGAAAGTGTAAGATAAACAAAGCGTATGTTTTCTAACATCTACTAACTGTAATCTGATAGCCGTGTTATATTGGTCTCTGCTCATTTTAAGGTTCTGTGATGAAGACGACTTCAGTGGTTCTTAAGTTCAGTACATAAATAAATGATGTTAAGACTCTACTTTAACTTATGCCCCTCAATTTTTCATACATATTTGCTGCTTTTCTTTCCGAAAGGAAAATGTACATTACTAGTTCTGGAAACATTCCATCCTTTTTTATGCTTTTCCTTTCTCTTTTGAAAGATCCCCCTCACACTGCATAAATAGAAATGTCCCTGAGATTCATTTGATTTCATGGATGGCAGAGTACTCATTTCAAATATCTTTGGGAGAACCAGATAAAATAGCCACACTATACTGCATTACCTGATTTAGTGCTGGGGACCGTTAGAGGCCCAGATGACTATGGGAAATTGTAATGGGAAACTCAAGTTGGTTTTCACTTTAAGTTCAGTGCTTGGAATCCAGTGGAGTTGAGGGTAGTCAAAAGTTATTACTATCTGATTTGACTGTTCACTGTTCCAAGTGAAATAAGCCAGTGGTGGCTCTGCTTTGCCAGTAAGAAGGAAAACGCTCCCATCACCTTGGTGTTAAATGGCCGTTCTCGAGTGAGCAGTGTCAGAGAGAACTGGCTGGGAAAGGTGACTTGTCTTTTCTCTCTTGCAGCCATCACTTTGTCAGGGTGAGGACATCCCGGTGAAGCAGTTGGGGAAATCTTACACCTCTGTTTATCGGGCTGGATCTATTCTTGGGAGAAAAAGAAGCCATCCGTTTCCAAAGCTGTCAATCTGGTACCCCAGCCACCACTAAAAGCCACTTCGATTTATTTCTTCAGTTCTTTACACTTTGTGGCGAGCTTATTGTAAAGATGTATTAACCAGTAAGACGCCTTTAAGATAAATTGTGTTCAACTTTGGAAGGAGATAACAACTTTTGCAAAGTTGCCCACGGTAGTTCAAGTAGGAGAAAAAAGTAGAAGTGCCTGACCCTGCTGGAAGGTCACTATGTCTATCTCAACCGTCTGCTCTCTTTGTATCAGCAGGTAGTTTGCTTATTCCCTCTTCTCACTGGCTCCCTTCCCTTCGTATTTAACATCGTTTCTGCTCATTCACTCTTGCATCTCTTTATTTATTTGTTTGTTTATTGATTTATTTATTTGTTTCTATTATATTATATTTGGCTAGTCAGTTACTGTTCCCCTGATTTTTGGCACCTACGAGGAGGAAGTAGACATTCACATAATAATACCGGACCTTGCCCATTGTATGTGGTCGTAGCCAGAGCAGGCTCGCATTCCCAGAAGAGGGACATAACTCTTGATCTTACTAGCGAGGATTAGGTGATTTTCCTTGGTTTCCAGCTGTTTACATAGAGTTCCAAGGGAAACCAAGGAGGGACAATTTCCCTTGGCAGCTAACCCTAGGCTTGAGGCAGGGGGGTGGAAATGTCCTTTAGTTCCTTTTTCTCTGCAGACACAGAATCACTCATGTGAAGTCTTAATATATAAGTTTAAATGAGCCTTTAACCGTATTCCAGGCACTGACAGTATTCGGAGGTCTGACTAAGCCATGTCTCCAGCCTAGAGAATTATGGGTATAGGACATCCATGGATGGGAATCCCTGGAAAGGTATGACCGGTCCTTAAGAGCGCTGGATAATATAGTTGATAACCGATTTCTCTTTTTGCCAGGTGGAACAACATAAAATTAGAAAAAAAAAAACCTCCTGCATGCTCTGGCAAGCAATTTTGAGTCTGCTGCTTTAAAAATGATGGTAAAATTAAAAGATGAGAGAAATACATCCAAGTGACTTTAACAGTCGAATGCTGAGCAGTAATTACACATCAAGTCTGGAATCACCAAACTGAAACATAGGCTTGTCTCTTCTTTTTATGTGTAGTCTGAGGTTTGTTGAAATTCTAAAGCCTTTTGTAAATTATTGGGAAATGACAACATGTGAAAAAGCAGAGGAAAACTTAAAATGGGTTTATTTTAGGTTTTTCTTTATTTAGATTTTCTGTAGGTTCTTAGGGAACTTCTGAAGCATTTTGTTTACATTATTATCTCTTCCTATGTCACTAGATATGCTTACCAAGCTTAGAAAATGTCCAAGGGCTACATGACATGGTCATGACATTGAAGTCCTTTTACTACATTATCTTGTTAGACTCTAAAGCGCTATCTGGTAGACGTTAGCTTCTCTAATGCCCCTTGAGGAAGTCTCAATCCTAGGATGTTATCCACTAGCAGAGATCCTTTTCCTACTTTTGCTTCATGGAATGACATCTTCTGATCCTTTAGTCTTCATTCAATACTTGTTTTCTCCAGAGAATACTTAATGAATGAGTGAATAAACTGGGTACCATTTTGTAAGTAAATCTCAGGCCAGAATTATGACTAGGTGCCAAGAAGCCTCTTTCTCTCCTAAATTTACCCTATGTTTTTCCCTTAAAGTTGGCTCTTTTTTCTTTTCTCCTTTCCTTTTTTCAATTCATGATATTAATTTTTGACCTATTATTGCAATTGGAATGAGAATGCAAAGCACATGGAAATAAAAGTATTCAACATCTTTTATTCATTAATGCAATGTTTCCTGTTTCGTATTTTAAAAACTTCAGTGAATAAATGTAAAGTCTACCTAAAAGACAATCAAGAAATCAAAGACCATTTAAATGAGGCTGCCATGATTTAAGAATGAAAAAAAAAAATGCTCAGTTTTAGTGGTGAGGAAGAGGAATAGGAAAATTTCAGAAAACTCCCTTGGTTTGGTGGAAAGAGCATGAGCTTTAGAAGGTAGTGGGAGAAGGTGAATCATATCTGAATATCTATAATATTCAAGGCACTATATTAGGTAGTGCCTCTACCTGATATCAACCCTCTGATGGAGGTACAATGAATCCTATTCTATAGAAGCAAAACTGAGTCTCATAGACTCAGTACTTTACCTAAGTTTGCACAGCCAATAAAGAGCAGGACTGAGATTTTTTTTTTTTTAAGATTTTATTCATTTATTTTATGAGGTAGAGGTAGAGGTAGAGAGAGAGAGAGAGAGATTTCAACCCAGGGGAGGGACAGAGGGAGAGAGAGAGAATCTTAAGCAGATTCTGTGCTTAGCACGGAGCCCCACACAGGGCTTGATCTCATGACCCTAAGATCATGACTTGAGCTGAAACCAAGAGTGTGATGCTTAACTGACTGAGCCACCCAGGCACCCCACATAGGACGGAGATTTAAACATAAATATGGTCCCCAAACCCATGTTCATTGTAGCGTATCATAGTCATAACTATATCAGAATATCTATAAGAGTGAGGTGGGCACAGGTTTGACTCCAAACTTCAGACTTACTAACTTACACCTGATAGGTTTCTCTGTATATTGATACTGAGTGAAGAACAGTTTCAATGTTATGTATTTAATATTACGTACATTTTACCAGAGGGAACTCCAGTGTATGTCACAATTAGAAATTCTGCCAGCATATGCCACAATTAGAAAATTGAAGAAATTAGATATTAGAGTAATTCTCCATAGTCTCAGCAACAGCTAAAGGCAAAAAATATCATATGAAGTTGTACCCTCTATGATGACTCTGCCTAGAGTTGGGTCTTTGTTGTAGAGAAAGCCTCTGGTCTTTACCACTCAAAGTTGTAATGTGTTATGTAAGTGATCTGCAGACATATCAGTAACCTCTCTTAGAGAATAATCTTTTTCTCACGAATGGCTGTGGACTCAAATGAGGACATATCAATGACTATACATAGGGCCCACATTTTATTAAGATTATGGAATGGTATAAATTAAACATGATACAAACTTTGGAAGAAATCGAATTGAGGTTACAACACTACATCAGGGACACTACCTCATCTCTGTTTGGGCTTGGCTAACATTTGCTCACTTCCTGACTTTGTAATGAATCTGAGAAATCCTTGAGGGGAATGTTCTTAGCCAGGGGTCCCATTCTGTGGAACTCTTCTCTGTGAAGTTTAAGAACATCTTAAAAATTCTACCATTTGTGCTGTTCTGAACACTTCAGCTAACTGGTTGAAATCTTCTCTTAGTCAAAAAATGTCAGTCTGTTTGGGAGGTCCATTTTTTGGTTTGGGATTTGAATCAGTTTTATGTAAAAACATATGGGCTGTCATGGGCCTGGTTCTGAGATGTCTTGGAGGGGTGATGAGGAATATATTCTTTTCTGTTTACATGTTGATCTTCAGTTTCACTGTCTGCAGATTGAAGGATTTAGTCTACATAAATGGTTCTTGACCTTTTTGGAGCCAGAGCCACCTTTTAGAAGCTGATGGAATCTATGGATACTCTTCTCAAAAAAATGTCCATAGCTGAAATTCCAAGGGGTTCACTTACTATTTAAAGGACTCCCAGGAATCCAAGGACCCCTGGTTGGAGATTCTATGGACTAAATTATCTCTTGGGTCTCTCCTCATCCAGATATTATATTATTCATATTTTCTATGATGATTTAGATGATTGTTATGATGTTAGTAAAAATGGGATATGAACTATTTAGGTAGACATAATTTTTATAGCTATAAATGACAAAATGTCATCTGATAATTTCCTTTTTTTTAAATAGGTTGTGTTTTTGCCTGACTTTTTTTTTTTTTTTAAAGAATTTTACTTATTAATTTGACAGAGAGAGACACAATGAGAGAGGGAACACAAGGAGGGGGTGTGGGAGAGGGAGAAGCAGGCTTTCCGCCAAGAAGGGAGCCTGATGCAGGGCTTGATCCCAGGACCCTGGGATCATGACCCAAGCCAAAGACAGACGCTTAACGACTAAGGCGCCCAGGTGCCCCCATCCTTTTTTTTTTTTCCCCCAGCAGAATTTCTGAACCATTTCTGCTCTTTAGAATCACCTGGGAGAGCTTCTAAAAATTCCAGCGCCTGGCCACACCCCAAGTCACTTAAATCAGAGTTTCTGGAAGTAGATTCCAGACATCAGTTTATTAAAGCTCCTCAGTTGGTTTCATTGTGCGGCCGGGTTGCTAGTCAGTGCTCTGGCAGGATTAAAACATCTTCAGAGGCTCCAGATAATAGGAAGATCAACTACCAGCTGAAGATGAAAGTCCTTTCTATCCCTGCTCGCAAATGTCTGGTATTGAATACTATATTTCCAGCTCAAAATACGGGTTTAAAAACTCTTGTGTGTCATCACACCTCCCAATGTGTTCCCATCTTGTGTAAGCTGGGAACACAGCTTAGTTACAAATACTGAGTGTTACAAATACTGAGTGGCCTTCCTGGTCCCACATATAGAGGTGGGAAGGAATATCTTAGGACCTGCTCTGCTCTGCCACAAGCACACATCAGTAGAGATTTATTTTCAGCAGAAGAACAATTACCATTGTCATATTCCGAACTGTGTGCAAATTGTTTTATTATAAACTCACTGTTGGTCCCTATTTAACTGGGAAATCATTTGTTCTAAATTTATCTACTCTCTCTGCATGGCATTGACATTTGCTGGCAATTCCAGACTTGCTTCACTTATAAGAAAAAAGATTCCATGGAGAACAGGCAGTGCTCTCATCTAACTGATTAATAATCTCTAGAGGATCTTTGGAACTGACATGTTAGACCTTGCTGTTCTCCTGCTAATTTTGACTTTCACTGAACTCAGAAACACAAACAATGGTTTTCATGAAATGGAGCAGTAAAAGCTTTCTTCATCAGACCAGCTCTCCAAAGAAAGGATGCTCACTGCCAAGGCTTAAAGATGAGAAATGAGATGTATTGTGAAAAGTTGTTTGTTTTCAAGAGTTTACAAGTCAATTTGGGTTACTTCATCAGCCAAATTTTTATCTCTGTATGAGGCAACCATTACATGTTTTCAGCTTGAAAAAAAGCCCATCTTTGCTTTCCATGGCATCTGTAGTATGTTGAAACCATTCTGCAATTTAATGCAGACAAAGACTTTCTAAAGTCACGTGGTCTGTTTGGGTAATAGGAGTCCATTAAGAATGAATGGAGACATCTGTTATTACCATGATTTCTCCCTTTGTGGGTTTCACAATTTTCCTACCAAGCTCTGGTGTTTTAAGATGACATTTTGCACGTTGGATTTAACTACCCGAGAGTCTATGATACAGAATTGACAATAGCCAGTTGATAGCCTGGAAGGACCTTACTTAGTCATGACTATCTGCTTACTACTTCTTTTTTATAAAGACAAACTCTTTCAAGAGGATGTATTGATTTACAGATATCCTTTTGTTATTTTCTTAGAAATGCTATTCAAATCTAGAACTAAGGGAAAAGTCAGATATGAATCTTCAGAGTCATTAAGCGGCACAATCTGAGTGTAAATTTCATGGCACCAGTGAGGGCTCCAGATCTTGATAGTGACTGTTGCTAATCTAAATATTGCCACAGAGGAAAGGACACCCTTAATAATTACTGTTCTAGACACATTGAAGCACCAGGAAAACCTTCACATTAGCCATGGTATGTTTGACTGCAAACAACAATGGCATACATATGTTTACATAATTATTTCCTACACTTATTTCATTTGGAAACTGGCTAAAATTTATGTTGCCCATGCTTGATAAAGAAAAGAAGTAAACAATGAAACAAAAGGCAAACTGGTTTAACATGGACTTGCCAAAAGGCTTGCTTTTGAATTGGTATCGTTCATCAGAAAACAAAACTCTGGTTATTATTTGGGCTTTGTTTATAGCTCAGCAGGTAGTAGGCTGTCAATAATAAACATAGAATAAAATGAATGAATGAAACTGTCTGTAATGTATATTTGAACATAAGAACCACATTTTGAATAGAAGATCATATGTGCTTTCTTTTCTTTAAAAATCTATAAAATTTATATCAAACCTCACAATTTTTATTACAAGTTTTCATGATTAAATTATTGCCCCATCTACTCAGGCTGCTTTTAATATTGCCTTTGTTCATGTAACCATGGCAACAGCTTTGGTATCTATACTTCAGGTTTTGATCTCTCATTCCACAATGGGTCACTTTGCTCTGCATCATTCGTAACAGAAATCATCTGAGGGCACAGGCAGTCTTGGAATAGGATTATATTTTTCATGTCCTTTCTGCTAAGGGCTGAGTTGTGTCCTCCCAATATCCTTATATTGAATCCTAACTCCTAGGACTTTAGTATGTGACTGTATTTGGAGATAGGGTCATTAAAGAGGTAATTATATTAAAATCAGAGCCCTATTAGGATAGGCCCTGATCCAGTATGACTAATATCCTTATAAGAAAACGAAATTCAGACACAGATGTGCACAGATGAAGACCATGTGAAGACACAGGTTGAAGATGGCCATCTACAAGTTAAGGAGAGAGACCTCAGAAGAAACCAACTTCAATATCTTGATTTCAGACTTAGGTCTTTAGAGCTATGAGAAGATAAATTTCTGTTCTTTAAGTCACCCAATCTGTGTTACTTTGTTACATGGCAACCTTAGCAAACTAATACAACTACCTTCTTTTCTAAATTTTTACTCTTCCTTCCCAAATATCACTAGCCCTTGAAAGTTTGAAATATATTCTGAGCTTCATGTTTATGCAAACTTTCAGGTTTGTTTGCTTTCCCTGCATCTCCTAGATCACCAATAAATCTGACCATATGATTTTTCCCAGATTATCTCCTTCTCTGATACTAACAGTCACATATTTCCTAGTTTTTGCAACATATCAAATAGGAGATCTTTTAGGAAGTTCCCATAAATCAAAAAGGGTTTGTTTATCATAGAGCTAGGTCATCTGAAGAGGAAGGTTTTCCATCTATGACATGTAGCTGTATCATTTAAAATGGAGCTTGGGGAGAAAATACCAACAGATTCAGATTCATTTAGACTATGAATGTACATAGGTTGCACATTCTTATTTTTCTGTCTTATAAGCTTGCCCATTCTAACATTCTATAGCAATGAAAAAAATACAAAGACACTGAAACAGATGATTAAAACTTGGTATTTGGCCTGGGATGCGTGTCCACTGAGATTCAAGTTTGGGCTGGGGGGGAATCAAGGTCATCCTGGTAGGGCAGGCAATCATCCAAATGCTGTGAAGAACTAAGGAAGCCCAGGGAGGCCTTTGTTTTCCAAATCTTTCCTCAGCTCACAAGCTGGGGTTAGACAGGCTATTGTCAAAGAATGTATGTTTCGGGTCAGGAAGACTTTCAGTCATTAAAAATTCTTCAGAAATCCAATATATGATCAGAGAAGCCGAGCAGTATTTGGCTCTATGGTGGTAATGCAATGAAAGTGACTTTATTTAGGGTTATCATTAGTCTGACAAATTGGAAAAACAAATGAAACAATCCTTTCCTTTGGACGATGTCGGGGGCTACTTGAGATCATTCCCTAATTAGGGATTAAAAGCAGTAGCTCTCTGGGGATTTGGATGTTAAGCCTGGACTTCATGTGCCACAAAGTTTAAAGGGCAAGTATGATGATGGGCATGTCATGCTCTGTGCATTGAGTAATTTCTAAAGACTTCCTATGAGGGCAGTGTGCAAACAGCTCTGTATAATCATGCTTAATGAGAAATCATATTTTAATGTATAATCATGAAATGGTTACTTAGATAGTCTTAGAAGTCTGAAATTTGTCATGTTCCTATAGGAAGCAGGCTCATGTGCGGATATATTCCTTGTCATTCCATTAACCATAAATCTCTGTTAATAGGCACTTCTGATATATTGATAATGAAAGGATGACTAATGTTTCTAATGATGACCCAAAGGCATGACAAAATTCTTAAATGCTTTTTGAATCTTCAAAGAGAATAAATTATATTTCTCATGACCCAAATTTATTTTTATCATATTCTAATTCCCTGGAAAGTAGTAATTTGTATATAGTTTGATACACATATTCAACATGGTAAATGCAAAAGTAGGGGCTCTGGAATCAAACAACTTGATGTATGTCATGGCTCTTCATTTGCTAGCCCAGTGATTTCAGAGGAGTTCTGTAACATCACTCACCCTTGGTCTTTGCATCTGATAAATGGGCTTTCAGTATCTACCTTGCAGGACATTGTGAGAACTAAATGATACAAAATATAGTGGAACCTGCTTGCCACAGATAGGGGTCAGAAAATGTTTAATTCCTGTCTTCCTTGTCTAACACATTAGTCAAAACACCCCATTTGCTGACCATGTCAGATAAGGAATTTGCTCCCCATCTAAACAGATTAGGGGCATGGAAAAAAGCTTGTGATAAGAATAGTAGGAGAATGTGTCCATTGGAGGTGGGGCTGTCTTTTACCTAGGCTTGTTTTCAGGGCTCTGGCTGCTGTGGCTTTAATTTGCAGGCTTATTTTCTTTAGGATAATGAATTTTTATTTAAATTTGGTGAATTTCCTTTGAGCTCCTTTTAAGTCATCTGAACACAGGAAACACTTTTTCATGCTTTTAGAGTTTTTCTGATTGACTTTGTTCTCCAAAAAGGGCTGATTTTAATATTCTAAGTGATAAAAAGTGCCTTTGACACGATTGAAGCAATTTAATTAGTAAATCCGGAAATTATAAAGGATTGGAAATCACACCCTCCATGCTTTTAATAAAACAGAGTAGTGAAACTTCTGATAGGTACATACCACATGTTGAAAGAATTCTGCACCACACACATTGAAAGAAACGAAGAAATTGAGATAACTTGGGGAGCAATCTACTAAGGGAATTACATGAGTAGGCCATTATGTGATCAGTATACATCATGGGTCAAAACTTTTGTGGTTTCATAATTTAGACAAAGTACATGTTCAGCATTGAATAATGCAAAATCATTAAAGCCACATGTTGAAATTCAACATATCAGGTAGGAAAAGGGGGCTAGCATAATCGTGAGACTGTCTAATTTTTGAATTAGTTGACCTCAGAGTATCTTAATCCTGGAAAAAGTAATATGCAAAGGATCATTTAATATTGTAGCTAATAGGACTTTTAGTATCAGGCTGTCCATCTCATGATGATGGCATATGAATTATTTTTAGTCAGCTTACTATGAGTACTTTCCTATAGTATGTCATCACTAAACAGGGAACATGGCTGTAACTGCTAGTCATAAACATAATAACATGTTCAACTGTAAAACTATCTACAGTATATAAATACTGATGCTGTACTCAAAAGCACCATCATTTTTTATTGCCTTGGTAATGGAGTGTTCCAGAGAGACATATATATGGATGATTAGGGATTGGTGGATTCTATTCGGGTATTTTCAAATATTAAAGAGCAACCTTGATCACTAGTGGTTGGAGAAATCTAAGAGTAGCTGATCCTTCCTAAGAAAACAAATTAGAGGGTCAAACTCTGATAATGATTCATTATAAATTGTAGGTAATGATAGGAATATCAACAAGTACACTTCAAATACAGTGGGTAAAAACACAGGCTGATACTAATAATTCTAATAATATTAGGGCATCCTATGAAGACTTATAATGTAGTTTTTACTCATAATAGCAGTTTATAAATAATGGGGGAAATTGGGGAATTGGATCTTTTTCAATGTTATTTTAATGATATTTTAATTCAAGATGATAGGGTACTCTTATTGATAGTAAAGTTTTTGAAATGTGAGATTAGTCAATGGCAGGGTAAGTTTAAGAGACACTTGGAGATTTGGAGAGCTAAAACTTCAACCAGAGGAAGTGAAGCATGTGCATGGGTAGAGAATCAGAAGAGAATCATACTAATGAGCCTAAGACATAGTAGGTTTTGACCTAATTCTTATTCACAATGATGTTTCCATGTTTTTGCTTTTGCACTGAACCAGTTTTTGCAAAATGTGAGTATCTGGGGCTGGAGGACGTTTCAGAGAAACTCTGAAATGGGTGGATCTGTTCTAAGAGTTGAGTAAGGCTTGTGAGTCATGGTGCAACTCCCTGAAACTTGGTGAGGTCAAGCTGACCTTTGGGACATGCCGGCTGTATATCTTCTTTATCTCTGTTATACACTGATAAAAGCTGGTCATGACTTGTTCATTTGAAGGGTCATTTTTGGTATCATCTGAGCAGAAAATTCCTTTGGATCTTCATTTTTGTTCAGAGATGCCACATTCTCTAGCCAATTTCTCATAATGTATGGAAATTGTGATTCCCGATAAATTATTATTAATATTAGAAGAAGGTAGCCCTTGACCCACTACCAATGTTTCAAGCTTTGGCAACTCTGTGGTAATTCCTAAAATCTCAGTTGTAGTCAAGATATATATGCCAAATACGTTGAATATTCTTTGTAGATAATTAAGTTTTCCAATACTGGCAAAATAAAATGTATCATTTCCCCAAATTTCAAAGAGTACACTGAGTTTTGGGCACTGTTGAGAATAAAGTAGAGGTATTTCATACATGTGAATATAAGGTCACTGTAGAAACTGCCTCTAAATCACTGTACAATTTTTGGGTACCTCACCTGGAGAATAGTTACAATCTATGCAGATCACTGCTGGCATCTTTGCTGTGGGAACTAAATTCCCTTTAACATGTAGTTATACTTCCATTAATAAAGAATTGGGATGGCACATATGGTTTGCCTAGAGCTGGTTGTTTCATTACTTCCTTTCTTTCTTTCTTTCTTTTTTTTTTTTTTTTTTTTCAATGAGCCTTAAAGCTCTAATTTGCTTCAGCTGCTGTAAATTGGTTTCTGGTAATTTTCACATCTTCGTCTTGCATTGACATCATAAATATAAGGGCACATATTAAATCCTTAGTTATATTTGTGGGAACCCATGACCTGCCAGGACTAAAGTCTGTGTTAAAGATATCTCTAGGCATATTTCTCCTTGCATTATGCAAAGAAGTCAAGAAGGTCTAAGTAGGAATAAACATTGTCCAATCAGGAAGAGATCAGTTTCAGAGAAATAATTAGACTCTGTCTTATGCATTACCATGCGATTATGAAACAAACGATGCACCATGAAATGTCTTTATGTTATTTTCTAGAGTCCTGAGGGTACTAAAATGGCATGAAGGTAAAGAGAAGAGAGTAACTTCTTTGTTACTAGGGGGCAGAGTTGACTGTCAGTAAACCTGTGAATTAAGGGAGTATTTATTTTTTGGCATCCTCTTACTTCTTCTTTTAGTGCCCCATTTCTCTTTCAGAGTGTTCTCTTCTTTGCTTACAGCTACAATCAATTAAGTTCCACCAAGAGTAGCTGGGAGCGGTTTATATTGCCTTTTTGGAGGGCTTTTTTCTTGCAATTTAGTGAGAGAGTTTTGATGACAAAAAAAGTTCAAAATAGAAAAAAGAATGAATTTCTAATGGTGGAATTTCAAACTTCACACTTGACACTTAGATACAGAGAGCTACCTGTCAGAAGAAATCATTCTGATTACTACCTACTCCAAATGGGCTCTGCTTGGGTAAAGCTCCCCATGGGAGTGCAGCACAGATGCTTTGGAACTGGCATGCCTAAAGAGGGGACTGAAGAGTTTGTTTCTTCCATGCTGATCATGGCAGATCTTAGGTAGGGCCATCAGGTAACTTATCATGCAATTAATGAAAGCCTGGCTATCTTGGCCCACCTGGAAAAGGCTTTGAGGGCCATTGTAGACCCAGAGCCTCTTTGAGTCTGCTGAGGTAGGTTCGGTCCACATGACAACTTGACTTCTCCCTCTGCATATTTGTGCTTGCCATCTCTCTTCTCCAGGTGTTGCTACTGTGGGAACTCTGTAATCAACATGCTACATGTGAAACTCTATCCCAGAATGTGCTTCCTGTTAGTTTAGTTCCTGGAGAACTAAACTAACTATGGACAAGAAACTAATTTGCCTCCTCAGAAATCCTGTAGAGTTTTCCCAGTGGTGGTGGTGATGGTCTTAAAAGGGGACAGAGTGTGGGACAAAGGGAGGTGCTCAGGGCAGGCTTTCAATGGCTCAGAAAGAGCCCTCAGGAGAAAGAAGTGGGGATGATATGTAGCCCCTCTAGAAAATCCCCATGCCCTGGACCCACCCTGCCTAGGTTAAAAAAAAAAACTGGCTTTATCACTTATAAGTCTGGTTACCGGGCCAGTTACTTAATCTCTCAGTGCCTCAATTTCCTTATTAGTACAATGGAGATAAATAATAAAAATGATGATGGTATGAGACATAGATGACTTAAGATATATATATATAAAAGGCTGATAATGGTTCCTCATATATAGTAAGGGATAAGTAAAAGTGTTGATAATTAAACTTATTTTTCTGTAAGTGTTTGCACTGGGAAGAGTTTCACAGGAGAGCAATTTCTATTTTTTTATTTTCATATTTTTTAAAATTTAAAAAATATTTCACTTATTTATTTGAGAGGGAGAGAGAGAGAGACAGAGAGAGAGAGAGAGAGAGCGAGCACAAGAGCAGGGGAGGGAGAAGCAGGCTCCCCACTGAGCAGAGAGCCCAACATGGGGCTTGATCCCAAGACCTGAGCCAAAGGCAGATGCTTAATTGACTGACCTACCCACGTGCCCAGGAAAGCAATTTCTAGAGGGTAGTTGATTTTCTAAGTCACTTACAAATGTTACCATTGTTATTTAAATCAGTAAACTTTTAAAACATCTTATGAAGGTACAGTGTTGATAGCTTTGATGTTTTCCTCAAATGCTACCTCTACCTCTCAGTTACTGGTAGTGGTTTTAGGTTGAGTTAGACAGTCACCTGTGCTAGAAAAAGGTAAATTGATGAATGAAAATAGTATATTTTACTCCTAGTTCACTTAACTCATTTCAAAGGATTTAGGAGACTTGTGAATATATATTATTTTCTTTTTAAAAGCTGAAACCTATATTTTAATCAGACTTCCTTAGTTTTTACCCAGTGTCCTTTATGTGTTCTAGCATCCCATCCAGGATACCATATTACATTTAGTCATTATGTCTCAAGCTCTTCTTGGCTGTGACGGTTTCTCAGACTTGTCTTGTTTTCGGTGACTTTGATAGTTTTGAGGAGTGCTGTCAGGTATTGTGTAAACTGTCTCTCAGTTGAGATTTGTCTTTTGGTTTTCTTATAATTTGATTGGGGTCTCAACTCACCATCAACTCACCATCTCTCAGAGCATCATCTCAAAGATGTGTACTATTAACATGAATCTTCACTATTGATGTTGACCTTGGTCACCTGGCTGAGGTAGTGTTTATCAGTTCTTTCCATTGAAATGTTATTCTTTTGCCCACTTTCCAAACTCTATTCTTTGGCAGGAAGTTACTATGTATAACCCACACTTGAGAACGGCAGAGTTACACTTCATCTTCTTATGGATAGAATATCTACATAAATTATTTGGAAATTTTCTGCCTAGGAGATTTGTCTCTTCTCCCTCATTTATTTAGTCATTTATTTTTATCAATACAGATTCATGGGTATCTATTTTACCTTTTGGATTATAATCCAAATGTACTTCATTTATTTTGTTGCCTAAATTTTCTTTATTGTTTGAATATTTATTTATTTGTTTGTTTGTTTGGAGAGTGTGCAAGGTGGGGAGGAGCAGAGGGAGAAGGAGAGAGAAACTTCAGTAATCTGTGCTCAGCACAGAGCCTGACCCAGGGTTCCTTCCCATGACCTTGAGATCATGACCTGAGCTGAAACCAAGAGTCACTTAACTTAACTCACGTAATTCACTGAGCCACCCAGCTGTCCTTATTTATCTATTTGAGAGAGAGAGAGAGAGAGAAGCTTGCACAAACAGGGGCGGGGAAGGGCAGAGGGAGAGAGAGAATGCCAAGCAGACTCCTCACTAATTGAGAAGAGCCTAGTGTGGGCTCAAACTTACAACCTCGAGATCATACCTGAGCCAAAATCAAGAGTCCAAATTGTAACTGACTGAGCCACCCAGGTGCCCCTGTTTTTGTTTTGTTTTGGGGTGGTTTTTTTTTTTTTTTGCATTTTAAGGCAAAATTGTTTAAGTGGGACAGATGATTCATTTTCTCTGTGGCCTGGGGGTCTCAAAGAACCTAGATAGAGAAGGTAATGCATATCAGCAAGTTTCTATTTAATCTCTAGACAACTAGAATTTTTAAATAAAGAAGATAGCTTCTTTTAATTGGTAATATTTCTTAACTGAAGTAGAATTACTCACGGAATTATTTGTTTTCTCTCTTGTACAGCTTCAAGGTTTTGTCTCTTTGACTTCAATTGTGTTTGTAAGTAGCTTCCTTTGTATGCAGACATTTTTATTGTTTGGAAGAATTCAGTAGCTTAGGCCTCAGTAAATATTAGGGTAATAATTATGAAGTAGTATGATTGAGTTGGTTATCACCCAGGGGTGACTTTAAGTTCAATGTTAAGAGGGATGCTTATGCATTTGATTATGTTAGTACAATTAACTATGTTAAGCGGCTACTTTAGAAAGTGTATTATGAGGACTTCATTCTAGTCACAGTGGTGTGACAATTCCAACAGTCTTGAATGTTTGTGTATTCGTAATGAAGAAAATATGCGTATTTTTAAATGACCCAGGTAGTCACATGACCATTTTATCAATATCAATTTTTACTGCACACACACAAGATATGTAGAACGCCTTTCAAAGCTGGTCTTTATGAAAATATTTTAAACATGACAGACAAATATTCAAGGGTACTTAAAATGAAAGACATATTCATGGGTTTTTATTCATTTATTTAAAGATTTTATTTATCTGACAGAGAGAGGGAGAGAGGAAACACAAGCAGAGGGGGGTGGGAGAGGGATAAGCCGACTTCCTGCTGAGCAGGGAGCCCAACGAGGGGCTGGATCTCAGGACCCCAGGCTCATGACCTGAGCCGAAGGCACAGGCTTTAACCCACTGAGCCACACAGGCATCCCACATTTACATCTTTTGAGTGTCTAAGATATGCTAGGCATTCCTGGGGAACTTTGCAAATAAAATCTCTATGATAATTCTACCAAATTAGCATCATTGCCATTTCCTTCTCACAACTGAAGACAGCTGTCACTCAGAGAGCAAGTGCCTGGCCTTATTTCTTTTCTGTCAACACACCAAACTGGCTTCATCTCGGGACCCCTGGGCTCGTCTCTTTGCTTTGATTAATCTGCTCCATCCCAGCCTTTGCCCTGTGTCATTCAGATCTGCTTGTTGAGGTCCTCCCTGACTACCCAAATGTGCTATCCCACTGTAGCCTCCCTCCACTCACTCTGTACAGATTTAATGTTATTTAAAATTATTTTCTTCCTTTATTTGATTATTTTCTTCTCCCCACTGGAGGGAATTTAACTTAGAGGATTTTGCCTTCACCAAATTGGAACTGTAGTCTTGTTTCCCCCCCCACTGAAGTCCAGAGTAGGTGTATCATACATATTTGTTGGCTGAATTAACAGATAAATCCTATAGACCTAGTGAAGGCTAGAGCTGGGATTTGAATCCAAGTCTGTTTGGCTTCAGGGTCCATGTGCTTTCCGCTCTATTACTTTGTTTTCCAGCTGGGTCTAGTCTTTAATATCTGAATAAATATCAAATATCCAGGCCTGATCCATGATATTTGATCAAAAACACATTTAAGTTTTGGCAAATAATAGATTCTACTAAAAATAAAAGCCGATTGCTTCAAAGATCCCATAATATTATGCTTCTCTCTGCTGGTGAGGAAGTGACCCTAGTTAACAGGCAACTGTCATAATAATGTTAAATATTTGTTATATTTTTATAGACTTACCATACATTTCACAGACTCTGAGCACTTCAGAAAGTGATTCTTTGTTGATTAATTTGAAGTGTTGTAGAGATATAAAAGTAGAAAAAAAAAACTACTTTGTATTAAAAAAAAAAAAATCATTCACCATCCAGAGTTTTTCCATTTGGATTATCCTTCCCAATAGTTAGATGGAATTACTGAGGTTTCACTGAATCTCTAAACTCTTTTTCTCACCAACAGATGTGTACAAATGTCTCTTTTGGGGGGGTATGTAAAGCATCACGATTTCAGGAAATGAGGCCATGGTTGAGACATTTGAAAGAAAACAAAGTGTTGTGGAACAGCTGACTGCATAACTAAGAAATCAATCATGGCCCAGGCTGCTTTATTGGCATAATTGGCAATGATTTATAGAATGATGGCAGGGGTCCAAATGGGCATGTGTATCCTTAATACCATTATAGCATTCTGGCATGGATCTTCGTCAACACGACATAATTGGACTGGGGAAGAAGTTTTAGAGACACCTATTTAAATTAGCTAATAACCAGCAAGAAAATATTACCCAGGAATTTATTTTGTCAAATAGTGGGAACACTTAGGAGGTGATTTAATGAAGTCCTCAAACAAAATTGTGCCTATAACAAAGCAGAAAATATCTCTCAAGAGTTTGTGTAATATCTAGTGTTTTATATCTATCTGGTGTGATAATGCTTTATTAGCCAATATTGTCATATGAAAAAAGTTCTGTACAGAAAATAATTGTGTCCATTGAGCTCTGAGGACATGGGAAAGGACTTAGAGGCAGTGAGTGTGCCATTGGCCAACTGATAGATTTGGTTCATTTCAAAGGAGTAATGTAAGGTTTATTTACTGTGCTGCATCTTGTAACTTACTTGTTAAATTTATTCAGGAAAGATGGCTTTAGTGATTTTTCTGGAAACTAACTAGTGGGTTGTGAGAGATAATTAACAAAACTTCCTGTTTCTTCTCTTGGAACAGATGGATATTTTTGAAATGCAGCAGAACACTGAGCTCAGTTTGAGGGCATGCATAGTTGAGTTGCTTCTATTTGTATAATGAGGTGCTACTTGCCTGTATTCCAGAGGTCTACAGCCTTTTATCTGCAGAGTCATACAACTGGTTTCCACGGAACTAAGCAGCTAAATGTAGCAGCCAATATTGGCGTCAGAACCAGACTTTTAAGGACACTGCCCCAAAGCAGCGCTTTTTTTTCCCCCTCTTGTTTATTTTTCTACCTGATAAAACACATCTCGTCTACCTTATTATCCTAGCTATATGGGTGCCAGCATTTGAAAATGGCCTAGTTCTCTGGGTGGAACTTCCTGAAAGGGCAGATATGAAGCAAAGGTTCATTGCTTAAGTGTCAGAGTTTGGAATCTAGAATCAGTAAAATTCTTAAAAGACAGGGCAAGAGAGAGGGGCGGGGGAAGGACAGCCCATGCACAAAAATTTCCCTGTTTACTGAATATTCAGATGAGAACTGCTCCTAGTGGTTTTGGCAAATGTGGATCATTATAGCAGAAAGCAGGGGCTTTTAATGGCATTTTCATGTTTCTGATATATTTCTTAGACCCAAATGACCAATGTAGGTGTAAATTCTATTGACAACTCTTGAGAGAACATTGCATGTTTATCTATTTGGTCTTTATGAGGGGAGAATTTACCATGAAGCTAATAAAGCTTGGCCTTTTATTTGCAAGGACCCCTCCCAAATTCTTCCAACGAGGAAAGATAGGAATCTGTACTTAATTTTGTACTCAGTTTTCTTAAAGAGTCCCTTCCCTCCCCCAAAATGAATAAGGTTCACATCCACACAACCTAGATCAGCTCCTGTTTGGAAGAAGGAGGTAGAAAGGGCTTTCTTGTTTTTAGAAGATAAACGATGTCTCAGTAGTTTCTGTGGGAGAAGGAACATGGTTTGACTTAGCCCACTGTCTTTAACTTCACTTGATTGCAAATGAAAAACCCAGACGAAAGGATGGAGAAATGTAGAGGGAGCCATGAGACTACCATGAAATTTGATAGCTATTCAATTTTTTACTGTCTTTGAGCAAGAGAGATAAATAATGGGGGCTTATGAAAGCTGCTTTTGGTTGTAAATTTGGATGGTGAGCTCCTTGAGGGCAAGTTGAAATAAATCCTCAATTTGCATTTGAAGAGGTTGCTGAGCAGTTGTCTCCAACATCAATATTTAAAAGAAGCCATAGTGGCTCATTTAGATAGCTTGGGTCCTTAATTAACTAAAACAGAAGTAGAGCTTAAATTGCTTCAAGCCAAGTGATATATTTCCTGACTCGTGCACTATAATAAAGTTTAAGAATACACATTTTGGGTAAAATGCACATATAGTCCATTTTCTTCCTTACTCAAAAAAATGTGGATAGCATATTTATTATTTAAAGTCCATATACTTACTGTGATATTAAGCTCTAATATAACTTTTCAGTTTTATCTTCTACCACCCAGCATTCCTCCTATCCATGTTCCTTTCTCACCAGAACACACAGCACCTCCAAATATTCTGCTCTGTTGAGGTTGAATGCTTTCACTTCTTACCTGCCAAATACAGTATCTTACACACAGTAATCCTGTAATGAAAGCCTGTTACATTATTACTTCATCTATGGGAAAAAAAAAAAAAAACAAAAAAAAAAACAGCACTTGCTCCAGGCGAGCATGGAAGGATTTGCTCCTATACTGAGCATAATTTTGTATGCTTGTTTCAGGAAGAAGTCCATATTCTTTGATACACAATACCGGAAATAGTTTTGAATCTAGTCTTTGCTTCCTTCTCCAGTTTCATCTCTTACCATCTTTGTTAGTTGTTCATGACTTGTACTGCCTCCTGGCCTTGACACATATTGCTCAGAACACCTGGAATGTTTCTTTTACCCCATCTATTTCAACTTCCTTCCCTTGACTAATTTATTCTGGTCCTTTAAGGATCACTCAGCTCAGGGGTCACCTCCTCAGTCACCACATCTTACCCAGACTCCCCCCACCCCCCACCCACTGCCTCCATGGGGTTCACTCTTCCTTTTATATGCTTTTATGTCCTCTTATGGTTACTCTACAATAGCAATGATCACATTTTGTGGGGGGGGGGAAATTTGCTGTTTATTTAATTGTATTTCCTCATTAGACATAATAGTTCCTAAAGAGCATGATGTCTTATTTACTGTGGTATCCCTGGACAAAATATAGTGCTCAGCCCAAATATTTATAGAATAAATATATTCCAGTTATCTATAGACAACTAGTTATGAGAGTTATAGATATAGAGGAATGCATTTTGCTTACATATCCTTGAGTTCATTAGAAGAAGCTTGCTAAAGTGGAGAAGTGTTACTATATAGCACTTATACTGCCAAAAGTATAAGTTAGATGTCAAGAAAATTCTCCTACAAAGTGTAGGCACATATCCCTTCTATCTCTCCTGAGGAAGAAAAAAGCTGTATCCTGCTGTTACAACTCTTATAGTAATACGTTAATATCACAGTGGGTAACATGTCTTAAAAGAATCAGAAATTGGTCCAAGGACACAGGGAAAATTGCTACTGAAAATCATTTAAGTTTTCATACAGAGAAGCTTTTACGATATCACCTAAATGAAAAAAAAAAGTTTTTAAAGCTATATATCAAGAGCTACATTCTACATGAAAATGAAAAATAACAACAGAAGAAGAAGAATAGCACTCTGTTCATTTTATTTTTTTTAAAGAAAAGAAAACCTGGATGTATTTTGCCCTTTGAATCCTGTTTTCTTGTAATAAAATACTTAAACTTGTGTTCTGGTGTTACTGAAGCTGTACAACATATTCTTATATTTAAAAACAGCATTGCGCAGAAATTGGTGCAGTTGTTGTGTTTCAGCTATGTCACCCAAGGTCACTTCAAGCATTCTAGCAAGATGGCAGACTGAACACAAACCGTCTGGAAAGAAAACTAAAAAAAAGGAAACAACCAAAAGAAAAAGAGGGATGTCATTGATAGATGAGTTATTTTGACAAATTTCTGAAAGATAGAAGGAGAATAGAAGCCTGTTGATGACTTGTTTCTCTTCTTAAATTGAGAAAATGGTAACCCAGGACAGTGGAGCAGGGACAGTGACAATGGAAAGAACTGACCTGCCAGGAGAAACTCTAAAGGAACTTTAGTTCAGAGTTAACAAATACAGCTCATCCATCCGGATATTTCCCCCTCACTCATGGGTGTGCTTGAAAGAGTGAACAGAGGGAAGGAAATTATCAAAACAATAGAAGAAAAATATCCACAGCTGAATAGAAAGACACAAGCCTTTGTTCTTGAAAAATCCCAACCAATGTTGAGATGAATGATTGCGAAAAGACCTACATATCTAAACAGCACCATGACACTTCAGATATCAGGAATAACCAGTATGTCTGAGAAGCTTCCAGAGAGAAAAATATATGTCAGAAAGAAAAGAACAAGAATCAGGCTGACAGGTGGCAATCCTAAGTATATGGGATGTTGAAGACACTAGAACAATACAAAACCTGAAAAGTTCTGGGGAAAAAATTAGAACCAATCAAAATATGAAGAGGAAAACAGACTTTTTCAAACGCCTAAGGACTTGGAACATTTACTTGCAGGCACTCTTGCTTAGAAAATTATGTGCTCGGGAAAAACGAGGGTAAATATCCAAGAAAGAGAAAAATGATCATAACAGAAACTGTGGAACTAAACCAAGAGTCCAGAGAAAAGACATTGCAGTGACAATTGAGCTGAAAGCTTCTGAATTCCCCTGGGAACATGACTCCAGGAGGAAAGGAATAGATTTTAAAGATTAGATGTATGGGTTAAAACATGATGTCATAATGACAGGGTGAAACAGACATGTTTCTTCTCTTTTAAGAAAACAACAAAGAGAATTAGAAAAGGGGAAACAAAAACAAAAACAAAAAAACTGTACAGGAAAGTCACAATCCAAATAGGAAGTAAACCAAGGTGTAGATGAGTTTCATCTCTATAGAAATAAAAAAAAAATAATAATACATGTGACTTGCATGTTAGAAATATTTCCCCTTGAGTTGCCTGGACATATAATATTGGGTCCTGTATCACATAGGGTTTGGTTACAAGTAATAGAAATCTCTGAATATCAGAGGCTTAAGGAAGATAGGTTTATTTTTCTCTTGCATGAAAGAAGGAACGTTAGAGCTGATATGATGGCTTTAAGATGATGGAGGAGCCCAGGATGTTTCTATCTTGTTGCTCTGTCAACCTCCACCTATGGCTTCCAAATAAAGGTAATTGTTAGAAAAACCCACATAATAAACTATTAAAAGAGGATGCTCTGGAAGTAGAGCTAGGAAGGAGCAGGTCAGAGCAACAATTGTTTTTTATGGTATATATATATATATTTACCATGTACAAGTATTATTTTGATTTAAAATAATACAAAGAATAAAAAAAGTAAAGGGAAAGATTCATTTTATATTCCTTTAGTTCTAATGCCACTTTCTCAAAGAAACCATGCTGATTGCCTTTCTGAAATGTCACAATCACTCTTCTCATCCCTTAAGAAACTCTCTAGTTCATTATCTTGTTTTTAGTTTTCTTCATTAGCAGTTGTCAGTATCTGCAATCTTGAAATTTTATTTGTTTATGTCTAAATTGACACCTCCTCTAACTATAATGTAAGTTCTATAAAGAAAGGGGTATTTTAAAAATTGTTCTTTTCTGTGTCTCCCATCTCTACAATAGTCCTTGGACTATAGTAGGCATTTCATACAGATTCCTTGAATAAAGAAACACTGAAACAAATATTTAGAAGTCACAAGGATCAGAGGGAGATAAATAAGAAGTTTGGACAGGTGCTTTTTTATTTATTTATTTGACAGAGCACTAGTGGAAGGGGGCACAGAGGGAGAAGCAGACTCCCTACTGAGCAGGGAGCCAGATGTGGGGTTCGATCCCAGGGATCATGACTTGGGCTAAAAGGCAGACGCTTAACCAACTGAGCCACCCAGGTGCCCCTGGACAGGAGCTTTATCTGTAAGAAACCTATAGTTCATAGTGGTATTAAAAAAATATATTGTAAGAAATGCTTTAGACCTAAGTTTCACAAGATAGCATTCTAGTTTACTGAGATATTTTTGCAAAATGGTCTCTATGATTGAAACAAATTTGGGAAATGATACATGCTATATATACCCTAGAAGATTTATAATGGTACATTGGTATAGAAAAAGTTCTGATGAGAATTATAATAAATAAATAAATTTGCTTAACTCAACATTGACACAAACTCTTTTATTGCATAATAATTTTACTAGCATCTTGTAGAGCTAGACCTCCATGGAGCATATTTTCAGAAATGCTGCTAAATTTGTTACTTAAAGATCACATAGGGCTCACTGTATGTAAGTTTTAAGGAATTCAGAGAAATAGAAACAATATAGATTTAAATGTGGTGGGACAGTGATCATGGGGTTCTTGTCATAACATGTGAAAAAAAATAAGAAGTGTGAATTTGTCCTTATATTTCTCTCTCTGGACAGATGATTATGCTTGGAGAGAAGAATGTTGGGATGGAACCGCATGGTTGGGTATAGAAAATGGCTTGTCATTTTCACACGCACCGAGGGCCAGGCTGTTAGCTACTTACTAAACTCGGAAGAGAAGTTCAAGGTAGTGAACTTGCACAAATATATCCTTTCATTGTTAAATCACTCTACTTGAAGCACATGAAGTATGACTGAGGCTTTATAAAAAGACATGAGAAATTCTAAAGCAATCAGAAATATATAACCATTCTGATATACTTTGTACTCCTCCAAAACATTCACAAAGGTCTCCCAATCCTATGTTTATTTCTAAAGATTGTCAAATGAAGTTAATGTGTTTTTAAATTATATGTCTCTTTAATTTTAATTTTCTTAGCATATGGTGGGGGTTTTTTGGTAGCAATTGAAATAGGTAGTTACCTTCTAAACTCTGCCACAGCCTTATCATTATGTTATACTAATCATAATTCCCAATCATTTTGGTCATGTTTTTTGTATCTATTTTATGGATCATAATTATAGTATTAAGTGCTTATTAAGTATGCTTAAGGATTCTTCTCATTACTTCTAACTTCTGGGGTAAATTAAGATTAGTTTGTCCACTTCACTGTTTAGGAAACAAAAATCTTTAGCTATTCCAGTTAAATTTGGTCTATTTAAAAAATCCACAAGGGCTTTATCCAATAACATCACATCTATTCTTTTTTTTTTTTTTTTATCACACCTATTCTTAAAGACTCTCATATTTAAATTTTATTGACCAATTTGCAGAGTGGTTAGAGAACAGTACAGATAAACAAGGGTTTCTTATTTTTTTCCTACAGTTGGACAGTTGAGTTCCACATATGGAACTCAAGGGGTTGACTGACTCATTTAAGAGTCAGTGATACCACTTTGCTTGGCTTTTACATCAAAACATTATGTACATGGAAAAGCCATTTGAATCTTCAGTTAGGGCTCATTCTGGGCTGGCTTTGAATCAAATCCCTGACTTGGGTTTTGCCAGGAAATTTCTCAATCTGACCAGAGCATACATATCGAGCCTTTTGAAATTCCCATTTTTATTGGCCCAAACTGGTTGACACTCAGCAATTTAATATGTTCAACCTAGTAGAGGTAGTAGAGCCCAAGAACCATCTTAGCTCCCTCTGTCCCTAGGGCAAACTAATCTTACATGCCACCTCTAGCTGCTACCCAGGCAGATAGCATATTTAACTGTTTTAGCAAGAAAGAAGTGGTAGGACTTGCTCTGGTGTGAAGTGATAGTTAATTTTCCAAATCTGGCCAAAACTAAGGAAACACTATTCTTTTGGTGGATGAGTGAAAACGGAAACGTAATGGCATGACCAACTATCCGATGCTTGATGAATATCACTTTTGCCTGTTGTGCTGAAAAATCCCACGTCAAACAACTTAAAGAACTTTAAAGAAAAAGTTTCCATGGCCTATCTTGTCTTTCTCTGGGCCAAAAAATATTTTAAAATCTGATTTGATTGATGAGTTACATTGTGTTCGAATGTCTAGAGTATGGCAGAAAAACTGCTGTGCGAATTCCTCTGGACTCACCTGGGTTGCTGATATGTCTGCACAGGGGCTTGGCACTAGGTGATATGAAATATGAATGTCCTGTCATGCTATTTTAGCTAACCTCAAGTAGAAAAGCTTCTGAAACATCAATATTTTGGGTCAGACTTTCCTAACTTTTGGTCGCAGAAGTGAATGTTTCAAGGTTCCTCAATAAATTATTATATACCTTTGACTCCATGAAGACTTGCCCTCTACAGAACAAATCGGTTGTGTGGGGTGAAGATTGGAGAACAATGTTCCTTGTTGTTGAACAAGAGAATGGCATGATCAGATCTCAGTGGAAGCAATAAGAATAATAGATTGAGCAGTGTTGCAAATTGTATTTTACAAAGACAGAAGCAACATTATATTCCCACCAAACTTCTACATCCATGCCATGCCCCCATCAAGAGGTAGAGTACAGGGGCGCCTGGGTGGCTCAGTGGGTTAAGCCACTGCCTTTAGCTCAGGTCATGATCTCAGGGTCCTGGGATGGAGCCCCACATCGGGCTCTCTGCTGAATGGGGAGCCTGCTTTCCCCCACCCCCACCTGCCTCTCTGCCTACTTGTGATCTCTCTGTCAAATAAATAAATAAAATCTTAAAAAAAAAAAAAAAAAGAGGTAGCGTACACATTTCCCTTCCCTAGTTTTCTATCCCCAGCCTTTGAAACTGAGTGGGTCTCTGCAACTGCCTAGACCAATAGAGTTTGGTGAAAATGACACTCTGTGAGTTCTAAGGCTAGGATACAAAAATGTCATGCCCTTCCCCCATAGGACTCTTGCTTTTGGAATCCAGATATGATGGCATAAGGGAGTGTCCAAGAAACCCATGGAGAGGCCCACAAAAGAGAACTGAGGATCATTGCCCAGGGTCCTGGTCTATCTCTAGCAAATAGCGAGCACAACTGGCTAGAATGTGAGTGGACCGTTGTGAAAGTGGATCTTCCTGCCCCAGGTGAGCTATTACAGCTGCTGCGACACAGAGACATGAAGAGCCGTCTTCACTGGGGTCCCAGCCAAACTCGAGATTCATAAGCAAAATAATGAGTTACTATTGCTTAAAGCACTATGTTTTAGAGTGGTTTGTTACATGCAATAACCCAAACAGCTAATTTTAGTCGGCCTTAATTGAGGCACAGACAGTACCCCAGGAGCAAACTGTGCCTCCTCCTCAATATATACCCCCCCCCAGCTTTCTTCCCCTGGTCTAAATCATCCCAGTTCCCTCTGCCTTTCCTTATATCACCTACTTCTTCTTCATTGTTTTGATTACTCTTCCCTAAATCCCCTCTCAGGTTTTAAGACCCCAAGCTAGACACATTATGTTAATAAAGGCTTGATTAAAGCTGAGAGTAATTAGAGGATTAAGTGTAATTCCTACATTCTATTATCTTATTTATAGAACTTGATGGCAGGCTCTAAATTTTAACAGCAAGTGCTGAATTTAGGACTTAACCTGACACTGCATTCCTTCCAACTTCAACAGACTTTAACATTTTCTGTTTAAATTAAATATTGCCGGCACCCAGAAAGTTATACGGGAGACCACAACAAACGCCCAACCAGTCTCTCTTGTATCAACTTTTCACCTTCACCATTTTTGCTATAGATTAAAAAGATAACAATAAAATGCAGATACAATTGACCAGCCCTCTCTGATTCTGTTCCCTCCCCCAGAAAAAAAATACTACTGTCCTCAGGGGGTTGTTCATCATTTCCATAACTGTTTCATACAATTATGATACATGTTTATATCCATAAATAGTATATAATATTGCTTTGTTTTAAACACTTATTATAGATGAAATTTTTACGTATCCTTCTGCATCTTATTTTTTGGATATGTTCATTTTAGTTCCTATGTGGTATTTTATTGTGTGACTATAGCCATAATTAATTAGATCCTCTGTTGATAAATGCGTAGGTGGAATCATATTTTTATTGTCACAGGTCATGCTGTAATGCACATTCTTGTACATGTCTTCTTCTGTACATGTGAAGAAGTTTCCTTAGGGCTATACCTAGAGGATGAATTGAGAGTATTAAGGATACACATGACACTGGATTTAGAACATATGGACAAATTTTTTCTTTGAATGTGTTTCTGCCAATTCAATTTCCATCAGAATTGTTGAAAATTCCTGTTTCTTCAAATTCTTACCAAAATGTGGGATTATAAGACTTTCTGATTTTTGGACATCAAGTGAATATGAAATGCAATTTAATGAGTTTTTCATTTCTTTGTTTACTAATGTTATAGAGTTCTTTTGTACGTTAATATTCTTCTTCTATTTCTCGAATTGATTTTTGTCCTTTTCCTATTCATTTGTAAGATTTACATACAAATCTTGCAGATTAACTTCTTGTTAACTATGTGTGTTGCAGATACTTTCTATCAGCTACATATATTACATTTTAACTTTGTTCAATGTCTGTTATTGAACTGAAACTTTAAAAACTTAATGTCAACTTTATTTACCTTTTCCTTTATGGTTTGCACTTTTTTCTGTCCTTACTAAATGGATCTGTTCCTTCCTGGAAATCGTTAAATATCTTATCTATTTTTTTTCCAAATGCTTAACCATTTACTTTTTACATTTGGATCTTTCATTTCTTTTTTCTTAATTTTTTTTTGATATGATGTGAAGTAGGAGTTGATCTTTTTTTCTACCTGGATAATTCATTGTTTTGACCATGTTTTCTTTTTTTAAGATTTTATTTATTTATTTATTTATTTATTTATCAGAGAGAGTGTGTGCATAAGCGGGTAGTGTGGCAGTCAGAGGCGGAGAGAGAAACAGGCTCCCTGCCTAGCATGGAGGCCGATGCGGAGCTCAATCCCAGGACCCTGGGATCATGACCTGAGCCAAAGGCAGTGGCTTAACTGACTGAGCCACCCAGGCATCCCTTGACCATGTTTTCTGAATATTTAGTCCATCTTCACTGATCTGTAACACCATCTCTGACATAAACAACATTTCTATGTAAGTGTTTGTTGATTCTGGTGTCTTTTTTCTGCTTTCCTGTTCTGTCTAGGCTTGTATCAAAGTCACTATCTTAATTAACATAAGTTTATTGTAATATATGATAGAATAAGTCTTTCCACCTTATTTTTCAGGATTATGTTAGTGATTCTTTTTTTTTTTTTCCCTTTTCTCTGTGAATTTTAGGATCAGCTTGTCATGCTCTTCAAAAATACTCTCTGGGATTTTGATGGAATTAATTTGTGATAAAATTAACATCTTCATAATTCTGAGTCTCTCCATTCATGACTGTACTGTATTCTATCTCCATTTATTTAGGTCTTTTTTTGTTGTTGTTCCCTTATAAGGTTTAATAATTTTATCCATAAACAGAGTTGATTCTCATTATTCATGGATTTCATATTTGTGAATTTGTCTCCTCCCTAAAATTTATTTGTGACCCCTGGTCAATAATCACCCTAGTTTCATGGTCGTTTACAAATATGTGCAGGGTAGCAAAAAATTTGAGTTGACCAAGATACACCCATGTTCCCAGCCAAGTTCTGGCAAAGTCATGTTTTGCTTTCTTGTTTTAATTCTCATATTATAAACATGAGTATCCTTTCTGCAGTTTCATACTTTTGTGCTCTTTTTTGGTGATTTTACTGTTTAAAATGCCCCTCCCACCCCAAACATAGTACTGAAGTATTATCTAGTGTTCTTAAGTGCAAGAAGGCTAGGCCTTTTGGAGAAAATACATGTGGTATATAAGCTTTGTTCAGACATGAGTCATAGTGCTGTTGGCTGTGAGTTTAGAGTTAATGAATCAACAATATATATTTAAGTGAGGTCTTTTAAAACAGAAACACACATGAAACAGGTTATATATTGATCAGGCAGTCAAAATGTAACCAGAAACTTTCAGGAACCCTACCTTGTATTTTCCCTAGGAGCAATGGTTCACTATTTGCTACTTGAGTGTTTGTGGCAATTTTATAGAACATAATTACTATAAATAATGAGAATCGGCTACATCCTAAACATTTTTTATTATATTTATTTCAAGATACCTTGTATTTTATGTAATTGTAAATAGTATCTGTTTTTACATTATATTTTCTGATTTGTTTTCACTGGTGTTGACTGTATTGCTTTTGACAGGCTAATCTTGTGTCCCAGCTTTGTCATTGAACTACTAACTGTGTGAGTCTTGGTGAGTTTATTAGTTCGCTGGGGCTGCCCTCAGGAAGTACCACAAACTGGGTGGTTCAGAACAACAGAAGTTTATTGTCTCACTGTTCTGGAGGCTAAACATCTGAAATCAAACTCTTGGCAGGTTCCTGATGCCCCTCAAAACCTCTAAGGGACTCCTTCCTTTCCTCTTCCTAGCTCCTTTTGGTTGCTGGGAATCTGGCATTCCTTGGTTTGTAGCCACATGACTCTAATCTCTGACTTTGTTGCCACATGGCACTCTTTCTTATGTGTGTCTATGTCCAAATTCACCTCTTCTTTAGAGGGCATCAGTCACATTGAATTAGGGCCCACCCTACCGAGGTCATCTTAAATTGATTATAGCTGCAAAGATCTGATTTTCAATAATGTCATATTCACAGGTTCTAGGGGTTAGGGTTTCACCATATCTTCTGGGGAATGCAATTCAACCTATAACAGAAAGTTATTTTATCTCTCTGTACATCAGTTTTCTTTGGAAATAGTAACTGTGTTATTCTCAATCTAATTGCATTAGATTAGTTAATATTGTTAGTTGATAATATATGGAAAATACCTAGAATTGTGCCCGGCCCACAGTAAGAATACAATATGTATTAGCTAATTAAGGTCACTTGGGTGGCTCAGTCAGTTAAGTGTCTGCCTTTGGCTCAGGTCATTACCTCAGGGTCTTTTGATCAAGCCCTGGGTCAGGCTTTCTGCTCAGTGGGGAGTCTGCTTTTTTCCCTGCCCTTCCCCCTTTCCCTCCCCCTGCTTGTGCACTCTCTCTCAAATAAATACATAAAATCTTAAAAAAAAAATACGTGTCAACTAGTTAAATCACTTTTCTCTAATCACTTTTTTGAACACTGTTCCTGGTTTCAGTAGTTTGTCTGTAGATTATTTTGAATATACTCTATAGATAATCCTTTTGTATGGAGATGGTAATTTTGTTTTTTTTGGTTTTTATACATTTTATTTTACTCTCTTACCTTATTATTGTAAGATGTCCATGATAATGTTGTATAAAAGCTGTGATAATAGGATAGTGAGCATCTTGTTTTGTTTGTGATTTAAATGGGAGTTATTCTATAATTTTATAGAATTTGTTAAATATGATGATTGCTATAGATTTACAATGATGTCCTTTCTCAGGTTAAGAAAGTTTATTTCCAGTTATAATTTTTAAAGGGGTTTTGTTTTTAAAGATTTTATTTATTTACTTGAGAGATAGAGAAAGAGCACATGCTCAAGCACACACAAGCAGCTGGGGGGGGGAGGGCAGAGGGAGAGGAAGAAGCAGACTCCCCGCTGAGCAGGGAGCCTGATGTGGGACTCCATCCCAGGACACTGAGATCATGACCTGAGCTGAAGTCAGAGGCTTAACCAACTGTGCAACACAGGAGCCCCTAAAGGGTTTCAAAAATAAATTTTGAATGAGTATTAAATACTTTTAAAATGCATTTCTTAAAACAATTATGGTGTTTTTCTCCCTTCAATATCAAGTCCCAAATTCTAGGAACCGGCAGCAAATGAAAGTTTGGGCTATGGGTTAGCAGGCGAGTGAAAACTAGTTGAACTCAGACTGGATTGAGAACAAAGGAAGAAATACAAATTAAATTTGAATGAATGTCTTGTTTTGCAGGTGCAAAGTGTTTGGATGTGGAGGACTAGCTTAGAGTTAGTAATAATAATTAGTCATAATAATATAATAGCCACATAATAAGTAATAGTTCACATTAACCTTCCTTACCAAATCCTTCCAACACAATGGAAATAAAAGGACATACGTTTCCTTTTGTAGTTTACAAAGTACATTTATTTTGTGAGCTCATTCTAAAGAAGCACAAGAATTTAAAAAATCTGAAATAATGAAGGAAAAAATGTTTATAATACTTGGACACAGGAGACAATATAATTCCAATTTCATGCTTAGTCACAAAATCATCCTAAATAACTTGTTGAAATTCAGCCTGTAGTGTGGTATAAATTCTATCGTGGCCAACTCATCCCCAGTGGCTCAGGCTCTATGTGAGTCATGGGGAGGTTAATCATTCCCTCCCCACCCCACCCCTGTTCTTTCCTCCTAAACAAATAATTTTTATTGTTATTTGAAAGTTCATTTCACTGTGATAGATCATCTTTTCGGTATACGGACAAGGTAAAAACATGGCTCAGGTCCATATAAAACATTCTGAAACCTATTTGTGATGACCGTTTGGACAGGCTTTGTAGCTGATGTATCTCTTTAGATGACAATTGGGTACTGGCCTGAACTTCTGTACTCCTCTTCTGTTTATACCATCAATGAGTAATCTCCTGTTGTTTATACCTCAGGGGCTGGTTGCCTCTTGACTTCAAATCCTCAGAGTGAAAAAAGCAGAGGGGAAGCAAGGAGCTCATGGTAATCTGGAGTCATTTCAGAATTTCTGTGAAGTGAGAAAAACTCAGCGTTGTTTACTTCTTTACTTCTGAGCTATTAGTCCTAGTTGTCGGCACCAGAGTTGCCCATGATTGAAGGCTGTAAGTGCAAAAATCAAAAGGCAATTCAGGCATCTTTCTGGTCAGGTCTGGGACCTGCTTCAATAAGTTCCAGTGGAAAAAGGAATATTTCTCTCTGCTTACAACTTGTTTTTCGGGTTCCTAAAATGACCTACAAAAAAGTAAATGCTCTGTTAAGAGTTACAAATTATACTGAAATTGTCTTCCCATTTTCTCCCTTGCCCCTTCCTTCTTTCCTTCTTTCACCTTTCCTCTTTCCCACCAACACACACCTCACAGGTGTCCATCCTGTATGTCAGAGATGCGTGATATGTACAAAGTACCTAGCACAGTTTCTAGTTTACAAGTACTCCGTCAGTGGCCACTACCCCTAATGAGAACATTGCAAATTTTGGTGCGATTCGTTATCACATGCAGTGAGCACCTTACCAAGGAGAGGCTTCCTCATGATGCCTTTTTCTGGTTAGAAGTTGATGTTTGTGATAGCACCGTTCACTGGTCGGAAAAAGGACAATGACAAAATTATGCAAAATCCAGTTTCTAGTGATGTTTCCAGAGGGGGGTGGTGAAACAAAATCTCTCTGCAAGTCTTGATCTGAACATTGGGCTAATGAGGACATGTGGCCATAGATGATTGGAAGATTATAAAAGGTTAATGGATGACTCTTTAAAAATATATAAAGACTTTTTCCCCCCAGTTTGGAGGACTGCTTTTTCTAAGTTCGCACACAAATTCTTTTTTATAGCGGGTAGGCTGCCTTTCTCAGCTGCACACTGTCATTCCTAAACAATCCTAGAGCTAAAAATTTTAAGTGCTGTCACCCCAAATTGCTAGACAGAACTTACTCTTTAATTTGTCTGTCACTCTGTCTGTCACTCCCCTTGTACTTTGTGGCAAGGCATTGGTTCAACTGTCATCACTTGAGTTCCTTTCCAGTAAAAAGAGAGGGCCTGTTTTACTCCTGTGATGACCAGAGTGGTCACCTATAGCTGCCCAGGGCTATTTTGACCTTCAACTTTGGCGGGGTGTGGCGGGGGGGAGTCCTGCTGACAAAGTACAAGTAACAAATCTTTATTCTTTTTACATGAATGATCCTTCACCTCAAAACTGTCAATTAGTTGTAAAGACTCAAAAATTGAGAAGCAATGATGGGGATAGATTTAGAAACTGGTCACTCCAACATTTAATTATGATTGTACTTTAAGCAAATGACTCACCATAGCGCTGAGCTCAGCAATGCTTCACAGAGGCAGGTAAGAAGTGCATTTGGCTTCCCTAATGGAGGATGTAAGGAACTTATAGATCAATGGGTGGGAAAGACCATTAAATAGCTAATTACTCTTCTTGACTTTCACTGATTTGGTATATCTAACCTGGGGGAAAACACTTGGAGGGAAATAATTTACTGTGTTCGCCTGCCTTTTTCTCACTCTCTGAGCACGAAATTTCTGGAGGCAGAACCTGCTAAAGGACGCTATCGGGTCCCAAGGGGAAGGAGAGACTGTGTCACAGTCAAGGCTGAGTGATAGGGTCCCAAGAAGAGTCAAAAAGTAAACTTTGGTTTAATCTCTACCTCCTGATCCAAATCCTTTCTGATTGCTGCAGGAAGTCTTTGGGTGAGTGTAAGGTAAAGAAAAAGCATCTCCTGCAGTCCGATGTTATGACATTATCTTTTCCTGCTCCCAAATGGGGATCTTTGACCCCTGTCAATGTGGAGGTACATCTTCCTCTCACCTGCATCTGCCCTGGCACTAGGCCACAAAGCATATTTGGTGTGTGTGTGTGTGGTTTCTTACAAAGACTTTAATAAGACAGGGTTTTGTTCTGTGGACTCTGTATACAGGGTTCTTCTACCTCTGATTTTGGCTTTAGACTCTAAGGGAAGGGATGAGGTACAGGTTGAGGATGATCCTGGTGCTCTTCTCTGTGCTGTTCAAAGACCACACTCTTCTCTAAGCCCCCTCCTTAAGGTTGGCACTTAGTTTGACCTCTGTACCTCCTTGACCCTCTGTCCACACTGTCCTGTTCTCCACTGAGCTCACATTCTACATCCCGGGGGATGAGGGGTGATAAGGATGATCTGCAGTCCCACTGCCCATCAGACAGACCCCCAGATGGCTTTGATTTTGCAGTGAATGCACATTTTGGGCCTTTGTTCTGGGACCTTTGCGAAAGTAATGACAGCCATCTTTTTTTTAGTGTTATAAATGAACAACTTGATTTTTAAAATGAAATTATTCAAGGAAAGAATATGAGGAGAGGTTGGAGGACATAAAACATTTTAAATACTTCATCTACTGATGATTTCTTTTTTTTTTTAAATATGTCAAGTTTTGGAAATGTGAACAGGGTAACTTTTTCTGGATCTTTAATGGAAGGATCAATAGTTGGGAGAATACAAACCTACCTCTGCAAAAGTTATTTTTCAGATAACTCTCTAGGAGGTGGCACTATTAATTTTATGTTAGTCTTCTTGTGTAGAATGTTCTAAAATAATGTGATTCCCACAGCTCGGTTTACATTTGTCCCCTAATCTCCCACCCCTCCTCCCATGTGAGGAGCTAATATTTTTCTGACTGGCTTCCTTTCTCTCCTTCTCCTCAAATTTCAGTCAAAGTCCATTTTGGGAACTTGTGCTTATAGTTTAGAAAAATTTATTGATGAGAGGCTTTGCTCTAATATATAATTAAGGAGTCAGAATTCTATGTCCAAGATGCTTTTTAAGTGCCAACAAAATATTTTAATTTACATACTAAAGTCTTTGTTTTGTTCTTAAACCTTTTGGACTTTCTTGATACATTTATCAAGTATGATTCCAAAAGTTCTTACGTGGGCAATGTGCAGTGTGTGCTTAATAGATAACGTTAATAAACTCACACTCAATCATAACACTAAAAGCCACTTACATCTGGACTTACTGGCAATAAAAAGAGACATTACAGAACTTTGGGAATTTGATCAAGGCGCCAAATACTAGTCTTAGATTACAAAATTGTAGAATCTAACTACTTGGGAAAACAAAGCAATCAAGGACAGACTTTTGGTAAAAGCTTTGCACTGTAGATTAATAATTAATGTGTTAAATGTACTTTGTAATAAACTCTATCATCATGGATTACTTTTGATAGCTAAATTGGCAATGATACCCCAGTGTGGCTTCATTGACTCAAGCTTTCAATTTTACTTGCTAGATTTATCAGGTTAAATGACAATGAACCTATTATAGGCCTATTTTAACTTGTTTAGAAATCATAATTAATTTAAAAATATTGATGGAGACTGCAAAAATTACACAAAAAATTGGCAAAGTAACAAATAACAGGGAAGGTCTTTAAAAGAGAAAGTGGCATAATCTAATTTTAAGGTAAATAAGTAGCATTCAGAAGGGAAAAGCATTTCAAAGGAGATAATGTTTTTCATTCAAGAGAGTGTTGAAGGTAGTGCTATCTGATTATTATATGTGGATAATAAAGACCAAATATTCAGTAAGTTAGTCTAAAAATAGTCCAATGTTTCAGAAACAAGTAAATCATATCTTATAATTTGTATATAATATAATTTATAAATATATGAATTATGTTACACCTACTCTGAGGTCAGAAATTAGAAGTAGCCGTAAGAATTAAATGTTTGGAAGACTGAGAAAAATATCCATTGTGATGTGTTTAAATCCAGAACTCTCAGCATTTTTTTCAGAAATTGAATATAAATCCCACCAGAATCCTTTGGAACACACGGAGAATGGCAAACCAAACAGACCATCTCTTAGAAAAGTGAATTTTATTTCCTCAATCTTTGCCTTAACCTTAAGGAAATTGCATTTATTTCTATTTTCATAGGGTACTCCATTTTCAGAAGAGGGATATTCAAGGGTCATGCTGGAGTTAAGGTACAGGGTTACTGCAAAAATCTGTAATTCATTGCTTGTTTTGAGATTCCCCTTTTCCCTACCCCAAGAACAAAAATCTCACTAACACTTTAGAACTTTACTTATTGCAAAGGATTTTTGTTTTTCCATTGTATGATGTTGTTCATTATTTTAAAACTCATGCAAAGCAATACTATATTTTTATTATGGTATTAATAATACTATATATTTATTATGGGTATATGTAAATAGATTATCTGAGAAAAAAAATTGCCACAGACAACAGTGGGGACTTCCATAGAAGAAATAGAGATTGAAGTCTTTATTTGAAGATCAAAGGGGACTGAAGCCACAGAGCATCCTCACACACACTATTATTTTTTAGAGTGGAAAGATTTGTTAAGTCTTTCCTCTATGTTCATCTCAACTAATAGTTGAGAACATAATATATTTCAGCTACTTGGAATACATCAGTGAACAAAGTCTATGACCTCACAACTGACACCCTTATGGGGAGTACAGACAAAAAAATAACAGACGTAAAAAACAAGTAGATTAAATAGGATGTTAGAAGATGATAATTAGTATAGAGAAAGAAAAAGAAAAGTTTGGAAGGAGGTGAGGGATTACGCATGGGGATATTTGGGTGAAGAGCTTTCCAAGATGAGAGATCAGTCAAGGCCAGATCCTCAGGGTTGGTGAGCCTGTCCCCTCGAGGAATTGCAAGGTGGCTCATGTGGTTAGAGCAGAATGAGGAAGAGATTAAGTAAGTCAGACAGACAATACAAACCATGGTGAAGTCTTTGGTTCTTCCTTGAAGGGAAATGTGGAGCTATGACAGGAGTTTGAGCAGAGGAGTGACACAATCTCACCTGAGTTTGAAAATCTCCCCCCAGCTGTTGTGTTGAGGTAGAGGGTAGAGGACAAGGTTCTCAGGGAGGCCAGTCAGGAGCTCAGACACTAATCTAGGGGAGGGCTGAGGTGGCTCAGACCCAGGAAGGTGCAGTGGAAATAGTGAGAAAAGGATAATTTGAACATATTTTGAAGGAACAATGGACAGGATTTCCTGAGATTGGATGAGGGTAAAAGAGAAGGACGTAAAAGTGAAGAGGAAGGTAAGGTAAGGGTAAAAAGTGAAGAGAAACTCCAACATTCTTTGGCCTAAACACCTGGAAGGAGGGAGTTGCCAGCAATGGAAATAAAGGGAAGGCTGAGCCACCCAGACATCCCCTAATATTGTCTTTAAGTATATCTAGGTCAACAGCCAAGTAGGAAATGAGATGTGAGAATCTTGAGTTTGGAAGATGAGTCTGGAGTGGATATATGTGTCTGTACTTGGGAATCATCAACGGTGGATGGTGTTTAAGGCCCTGAGGTGGATGACACGGCCAAAGCAGTGAGGATAGGGAGAGATGAGAAGATCAGGGGCCCTGTCTCTCTTCATGCTGCAAGCATGAAACACACACTTAGTGAGATAACTATGTAATTGCAATAACGAGCAAGTGCTATGAAGGAAAATTTCATGGGGCTCTGGGGCGTAAGATGGTCAGGGTGAACTTCCCACAGAATGCGGCCCTTTCAAGGAGACTAGAAGGAGAAGTAGGAAAGAGTCAGCCTGAAAAAGCAAGAGAGGTTGAATGAAGAGAACCAGGGCAGAGCAGTTGCATGAGCAAGCGACCTGGGGCCGTGGGGGCCGGTGCACCTGGAACAGAGCCCGGGGGTGGGGGGTTGGGGAGGACGGGCAAATGTGGCAAGAACTTGGTATGCCACGGGGTAGGTGACATGAAATGTGGTTGAAGGGGCTGCAGGCCACATGAGGATTTTGAACTTCTGAGCAAATGCTAAGAAGAAAAAGACTATAAGGCAATGAATTAAAATCCTTTAGCAGAAAAGAGGTGAATAATGAAGAGGACAGTGTAACATAAGTTTCTGCTTAAAATGTGTGTTAAACACGAGGGAGAAAGCAGGATGAATGAATGGCAAAGTGACAAAACAGGCTTTTCAGGTACAATGACTGAAACCAAAACAAGGTGGGATTGTGAGTAATATTTAATTTTATGGCCATTTCATTTAAAAAAACTGAAAACCTCACAAAAGCTAGACAAGAATAATAGAAAGCAGGTATGGTGTGGCTGGAGATGTGACCCGCAGATTGAGAGTTATAAAAGCCTTTTTTTAAAATTGGAAAGCAGAATGACACCGGGCGTGTAAAATAATGAATGATATGGAAGCAACCAGGTGGCTGGCCCCGTTTGTCCTCTGTTGTAATGTTAGAACAGGTCATGGCTAACGAGTGGTGACAAGCTGTTTTCCATCTACCCTAAGAATCCAAAAAGAAAAAAAAGAGCCTCTACCAAGGATTGAGAAGAGGTTGGAGCAAGAATGTTTTGACATGATGATATGTGATGATAAATTTTGTGGGCTTACCTTTCCTGAAAGTCTTTAGGAGCCGGACGGACTGCAGGTTGACAATGTTTAAAATAAGTTAAATACAGTGAATCTTAAGGTGCTTTGCTACTTGGACTTATTTGTTGTAACTGCCCCTAACTAGGAAACCGTTCCAGGAGGCGAGAATGAGGAGACTTAGTAGTTAGCACAGAGGGTTAGCAGGGGGAGTTTTGTAGGAAGAGTTACTGGGGCAATGAGGGGTACCTGCAAAAGCACCAGTGTATCATTCAGGGAGTTCTGTGGGTTCTCCCACAAAATATGCAGTTAAATTTGCCAATTTGGTAGGCAGAGTCTCCTCTGCTTGGGAAGGTATACAAAAGCAGAAGGACACAATTCTTCTAGCCCCATGTTTTCGTGACTGTAATGGATAGCTAGTTCTGGATCAGAGGGAAGATCTTAAAAACCTTAAAAACCGAGTAAGATTACTTGACAACCAAATACTAAACAATCTTACAGAAATGTCTTAAAGAACAATCTCATTAGCTCCTTCCTTCCTCCTTCCCTCCCTCCCTTCTTCCCTTCCTCTCTTTGTTCAAAAATGGTAATTGAGTTCCTTCTTTGTGCCAGGAGCAGCGCTAAACTTTTGACTGCTCCTTGTCCTTATGGAGTTTCCTCTAGTAGGGAAAACAAATAGTAAACAAGGAAATGAACAAATCTGATGCGTCCAATGAAAGTAACACACCAGGCCAGGAGGGAGCAGTAACAATCAAGCTGGGGCAGGGAAGCCATGTGAGATCAGGGGTTTAGGGAAGTTTTCTCTGGGAGTTTACATTCAAACTAACACCTGAGGATGAGAAGTTTATAGTCTGAGGCTTTAGATCGTCCCCATTCACATGCCCTGTGCTAGGTCAAGTGACTTGGATATAATTTTGTTCTTTTAAAAAATCTTACGTGATGAAGCTTTTATGTCAGTTTATGACAACTTTTAGAAAGCCTCACAGTCCTGTTACTTAACTTATAGCTTCCATTTACTTGCGGGCATAATTCTTGATCAACATCTATTTTTCAACCATCTTAATGCAACAGAAGCCTGGTACCTGTAACACTAAGAGTTGCTGGTACAGGCTCAGTAGGAAAAGAATTGTTTGCTAAATAAAATGTTCACCAATAGTTTGCATGTTTAACTGTAGGGGGAGTGAATATTCCTAATAGGAAAAAGTCCACTGCAAAAAATGAATCTAATGGTTACTAGGGATTTGGAAATATCATCAAAATACAAATATTGCTATATTACCAAGATTGCATATTATTCTGTATTATTAAATCATAAAAAACTCAACTTTTACTGCAATCAGGTTTTGAATGCTCAACGTTCTCATGCCATTTAACTGGAACACATTTTTCTAGATACAAATGGATATATTAACTTCCATAAAAGTGTTATCTTTTTACAATATATTTAATTCAGATCCAGTTTCTATTTCCACTAAAATAATTGCTTATAATACACACATTTGATTTTATATGACTAATTAGAACAGTGTATAGGAAAAAATGGTTTGCAGGTAATATTGAAATTAAATATGTTAATCTGTACCTCTGTGTGCACATTTTATATGAGCTTTAATTTGCCAAATAAATTATAGTTCTGTGTTTATAAGGTGCCCTTGAAAGAGTGTCCTATTTTTGAGCACTAATACCGTGGGGAAACAAATATACAAAGCTTTTAGCTATAGGCTACACTTGCATAAATTAAGGCAAGAGCTGTTAGTTGGTAAGTAGAGCTATGGTATCCTTAGCTTTTTAAACACTCTGAATTGTTAACACAATTTTTTTTAGTATGGTTACTAATATTAAGACAATAAATAATATTTAGTTTCAATATCGCACCCTTCAGCCAGGGCATAAATTCATTTTGAATGCTGTGTTGAATTAATGTATAATAAACATACTGCAGTTTGCTATCAGGAATTCTCAATGAAATGCAGGAAGTCAGTTCTTTGCTTATGCATTAGCACTGGCAGTCTTACTCTGTTTAATTTTAGCTATTTATAAAATTGCTCTACTGACAGTCCTCTTTATTTTAATGTGATTGTTTTAAGGTTAACCAGAAATGGTACAGTGTGTTTTCTGAAGTAGGTTATGGAGCTGATGTAGGAATACGGGTCCTTCACAAAAATCCCTTTCACAATTAGCCACCTGCAACCAGGACACCCAGCTGCCTAATTGGGTGAATTGTGGGGTTTCCCGTGGGGCAGGCAGGGGCTTGCGAAGATGCTGTTGAGTATCTCAGAAGGGAGCTGGAGCACGGAGGACTTGGGAAAACGATGTTGCTGATGGAATTAGATTCTGATAGCAGTGGCAGGAATTGCCAACTGCTTCTGAGACAAATGACAGCTGTATTTAAAATGTTATTTATTATTATCTAATAGGTTGGCTCCTTTTTATGACATTTAAATAACTTCTAGGACTTTCTCTTTAAAAGTGGCTCCGGGGCTTGAATCTTGATGGGGTCCAGTGTATTCCCCAATTGGACTCAGGTTTGCAACCTAAGGGAGTAGTAAGGAAGTCTTCAAAAAGGATAAAAGCTTATTTTACTCTGTATCTGTCAGCTCAGATTACCATGACAAAATACTCTAGATTGATTGCCTTAAACAACAGAAATTTGTTTTCTCACAGTTGTGTAGGTTGGAAGTCCACGATCAGGGTGCCAGCATGGGGTGGTTCTGGTACCAGCTCTCTTTCGGGTTTGTAGCTGGCCGCCATCTTGCTGTGTCTTCACTAGCAGGGAGAATGAATGAGCTTTGGTATTTCTTCTTATAAGGATGTTAATGCTCTTGGACCAGAGCTCTTCTCTTATGGCCTCATTTAACCTTAATTACTTCCACAAAGGCCCCATCTGCAAATACAGTCACATTGGGGTTTAGGGTTTCAGCATATGAATTTTGGCGGGACACAATTCAGCCCATAACATACTCTAAATTATTTAATATAGGATTTTTTTAAATAGGGGTTTTAAAATAGGGAATCGAAATGGGGGGTTTTTTGGTGCCAAAGAACCCCTTGGCAGTTTGGTGAGCCTATAGACTCCCTCTCAGAATAAAGTGTTTAAATGCATAAAGTAAGATACATAGGGTTACAAAGGAGACCAATTATATGGAAAGGCAGTTAGCAAAATATTAAGACGTGATTTAGAAATATGTTTCGTTTTTATTAACACATTAGTTAACATGCTCTAGTAGTTTGTCTAATAACTACCATAATTTTGATGTAGTGTTGGATAAAATGATATTTTGAAATATTTGTAGTAACTGTAATTTGAAAATGTTTGTGATTTTTGTAGGTGACAAAATCACAGTCCTGGTAATACCATTGTGAGCTGTTCCTAAGATCCATAATGGAAGGAAATGTAACATTTTAATCAGAGATAATGTGATAAATGTAAAATTTTTGTTTCTGTACAAATTCAAAGACTTTCTTACTTTTATGTGTGGACCACAAGTTAAGAACTCCCGGACAGGTCACTTTTTGAGACGTGTTTGCAATTTTAAAAATCTGTTTTTATATTACTAATGCTTATAATCATAAAAAAAGTCAGCTATTATTATACTTAATAATAGAATTATTCATAGTTTTTGTTACAGTGGTTTTTGTTACAGTAATGTGGTTTTAAAAGAATATTTTAAAATTTATGGTTTTCATCTGGGACTAAAATTGGTGTAAGAAAAGGTTAAAATGGTAAAATTATTTTAGTAATTTATAAAGGAATTTAGTAATTATTTAGTAATTTATACAGGAATTTATAAAGGAATTTTTACAGTATGAGGATCCATTTTTAAATTCGTTTGCCAAATACAGGCATACTTCCTTTTTGTAAGTGACTGATTTAGGAAAGCCATATATTTTGTGGGCATTGCTAAAATTCCCATCAAAGAAAAATAAATCTGGGTTCACTCTCTATGAAATAGTGCATCTATGATTTTATCTCACGGTAGTTTCTCAGCTTGGTCCTTTCAGAAAAGGAAAATATGTAACCAAAAAAGCAAAACTATTTTCCTTACTGAAGACAAAAGACTGCTTCCTCAAAAAGCCAATATAAGAGGAGGCAGTATCTTCAGGAAGCATGATTGGAATGTTGAGAAGTCCTACTTGAGTAGAAGCCCTGGACAAAATTAAGCTCTGGACACAGAATTTGGGGTACTTTAAGAAATTTTGAAATAGCCAGCCCACCTTACGGGGCAGAAGTTTGATAACATAAATCACTTAAGAAATGCTTCAATCTGGGCCTAACCAGGCTGGGCATACCCATGCTGCTGTTTCCTTTAGTAAGTACCAATTACCAAGATGGGTTACATTACAAGAAAAGGAGCCAGGTATATTTCAAGTCAAGTCTGAGGATATCAGGTCTTTTCAGTGAAATGCGCATTTAGTATTTATGACTTCCTGTTCAGTGTTCTGTTCCCAGGATCCACAAAAAATATTTAGCTTCCTTATTTGTGTCTTTTTAGATATTTCATCATCTTACAGAAGACCCTGTAGTTGTCATAATGATAGTTTGTATGATGCCCAAAACTTGCTTAAGAAATGTATCTTTATTATATTTGCTGGCCAGATGATGAAATTGAGATGCCAGAGGTTTAGCGGTTTGTCCAAGACCACAACACTGGGATATTGCAATATTTGGACTAGAGCCTAAGTTTTTATGTCTGACTCCCATGTTCTTTACACTAGACGATGTGGCCTTATTTTAAACCTCTTTAGGTTTAAAGACAGTGTCTCACGGGAAATCGCATTTCAAAAAATATCCAATAGACCTACTTATTAATACTTGGTCAATAAATATAAATGTAAATATTTGGTCAATAAATACCTAATGGCTACAGTGTGACAAGGTAATATGCTAGGCACTGACATTACGATGTGACCAAAACAGACATGGTCTCTAAGTGAAGCTTACACACAAGTGGAATGGGATGAAATATAAAATTATAGTAATGACGATGCGCTCCAAGTGGGAGGGGCTGGGTTTGCTTTAGTGGACGTCAATATCTGAGCATATTGAGTTGTGTCCTTCATGGTGTTCTTTGTACTGCATATACACCTAGCATTGTCACTCAGAAAATGGGAATAGGTCTTTTTCTGCCTGGGTTGAATCCTTGTTCCTTCATGTACTTACTCGTGTGATCTTGGCCAAGCTTCTTACCGTCCATGTCCCTCAGCTTCTTCATCTGTAAAATGTGATAACCACAGTACCTACCTCAAAGAATTATTGTAGAGAGATAACGCACAGAATAGTCCCTGATACACAGAAGTGCTTCATAAATGATAGCTGTTATGATTCTTGTTGTTTATTCTTCCCTTAGTATATGAGGAGTATTCCCTTGAACTTGCTCTTAACAGCTTGCTCTGGGTTGATGTCTACAATTAATACATGCTAATCCTGTTGCCATCGCCACTGATGTGGTCCAGGCCCTGATGTCTTGACTTTGAAGAAGAGTGTCTTTGCAAGTCTTGTATCAATGGGATCTGGTATATTTCATAAACCTCTGCCTAAGACTGTGTTAAGACTTAGCTTTTCACCTTTAGTCTTTTTTTTCTTTTCTCTTCTTTTTTTTTTTTTCACCTTTAGTCTTAAAGGAGGCAGAGATGGGCCTCATATCTTTGTTGAAATTCTGCAATATGCAATTTGAAGTTGGATTGACCTTCAAGCTGACGAAGTAAAATAAACAGTTTTATAAATGAAAATGGCTAATCTGAAATAGATCACATCTAAGAACTTCATTTTTTATTCATTCTCTTCATACAAGGTTGATATCATACAAGTGAACATCTAATATTGTGCTTCATTGTGGGTCTCACTGAAGATGCAGTTAGAGGAAATTAAGGACACAATGGAACGGACTGGCAGAAACCGGAGAATGTGTCTGTAGTCCTTTATACCAAAGAGTTATTGTATTTAAGTGTAGCTGCACTTAATTAAAAAAAATAATTACTAAAATTTTACTGTTAGATTTTTTTTCTTTTGAACTGTTCTGGGTTCCTAGAAATCAACTTAAACTGACATTTTTAACTTTTTCTTCTTTTTAATGTGGCAGAGTATCACAATGTTTAGGAAATTTGCCTGAAGGTGTAGAAGATTAGGTCCTTCAAACTCACGTCTTTTAAAGAGTACTTTGTAGCAATTGAAAATCTATTACTGAGAGGCCAAATATTTACCAGAGAAAATATAGTAAAAGAAATTTGTAATAGTGGGGAACATAAATCCTAGCATCTGAACATCTCCTCATACTTGCCGACAGCTAAACCTAGTGGCTTTGCACCAAAGAGAAGCTCCAATATTGGTCTAAGAGCTTGCTCTTGAGACTCACTGAGCAGTCTAGGCAACGACCCCACTTGTTCTGGTTTTGAAGGTCAAGTTCAGGAAAGGCAATGGACCTGGCTGCCTTAGCGGGGACAGGCTGAGGGTAATGAATAAACACCATGCTTGCGGCTAGCTAGACTGTATGGAACCGTGCAGTCCTATTCTGTATGTTAACACCAAGATCAATGGCCTAGAAGAGGTGTCCCCTGCACATTTCCAGAACAACCTCCAACTTGCTGCAGATCCTAACACATTCACATACACATGTACCTAAAGCTGAGCTTGTGGGAGGGCATTTGCATTTGAACCTTTTAAAGGTCTGAGACCCTGTCTCACTCACATGTTGTCCTCTTGGTTCTTGATTTTTTTTAAAGAGATTTTGTTTATTTGACAGAGACAGCAAGAGAGGGAACATAAGCAGGGGGAGTGGAAGAGGGAGAAGCAGGTTTCCCTCTGGTCAGGGAGCCTGATGCAGGGCTCAATCCCAGGACCCTGCGAATATGACCTGAGCCCAAGGCAGACGCTTAACAACTGAGCCACCCAGGCATGCCTGGTTCTTCATTTTTGGCTCCAGAAACTTATAACCCCGACTGCTCTGGGAAACATTGTTTATCTCTTTGTACTATTTTTCTTCCGTGCATCTTAGAAATGTAACTCTTCTTGATTTACCCAAGTGGTGCTCATGTCTAATCATTCTATTAAACTGACCATATCCACACTTTTAATATGATGGTTCTGTGACTTTACATATAAGACTTACTAAATAAAGGTTTATTGAACTTAATTATACATCGTTTAAGGTAAAGTATGTTCAAAGGATGCACCCATCTAAACCTAGCAGTGTTACAAGTATATCTAACTAAATTAGCCCCCAAAATTGGGTAACAATTGAAAAAAAAGGGGAAAATTCTAGAAATTGTATCAAATATAGAGACAGATCCAGTTACTGACTTAAATTCTTATCTAAAGTCCTACCTTCTTATATAGTCTTGGTATTCTTGGAACACTGGGTTCCTGTGATGTGTTGTTTTTTCCTTTCACATTTTGTGTTAATGTTCCAAGAGGGAGACAACCAAAATATCATCGTTGATTTAAATCTCTCCGGAGACACCCAGTACCACTGATCGTCTCTTTCCTCTGATTCTCCTCTGCAGAAATTCAGTGTCCAGATGTTTCAGAATCCAGATGGCCTGTGAATCCTCTATCACCCAGAAAGGAGGAAAATATGCATGAAAGTGGAACACTGAAAAGAAAAAAAAATAATTTAGTGTTGGCAATGTAATGGTGACATACAGGGCTCAAGGAGAAACTTCCTTTCTGAAAGCAGCAACTTAATAAAATGCATGTTGTAGGCTCTATCAGCAAGCCAGATTTTCATTCCTGCCTCTTCTTTCCATCACCATTAAGAGGCTTGCAGAGAGCCACACTGTTTAAAGGGCAGACAGCATGGAAGAACTATCATGTACAATTTAAAGTAGCAGCTAAAATTGGAATGGTCACAAGAAAGCCTGTTTCTTTGCAATTAAATTGACAAGCTGTCTATGATTACCCTAGGGAACTTGGCAGCTGAGTGATAAAAAGACTGCAGAATGTTGAAAGGTCTAACGCAACATACTAGGTGGACAAAGACCACATCTGCTTAATATACTGATTGGGAGAGTTCTGGAATGTGCTTGGCTAAATTAGCCGAGGAGGGATACTAATGATACTTTTTCCTCTCAAAGATCCTCTGCTCAGACTCATTTTAGAAATTACCCACAAATATTTAGAAGCATGCATTATAAATAGTATAGTAAAATACCTGATGTTATTTAACATGAACCTGTCCTTACAAATCACCAGAAGAGCTGAGCAGAAGTTTAGAAAGAAATAATAATAATAAACTATTCCATCAAATATTTATGAAATTTATGTATATATACTTCATATAAAAATTAGGTTCCCAGAAAAAGATTTATAATGATACCAACACCCAAAGAGCTGAATGACCCTGGATGATTTAATGGAATATATTAGGTGAGGATTACATGGTATTTTCATTGTTGGGTGTCCCTTGAGTTGGGAAAGCTGAAAATTAGGTTATAAAGGGGAAAAGAGTAACCAGATTTTCTGTGATAGCAATTTGTGAAACACCCATTTCAGCAATGTCTTCTTAATTTTAGTTAGTGAATTCCTTAAAAGGGAAAATAAAAAGGTAAAGGTTTCTTTTGATAAATTTCCTAGGTATTAATAACACTCTATACTAAAGAAGTAAATGATGACCATATCTACTTGCCTATCGGCTTTTTCTGAAGGCTGAGGACCATTTCTTTCAGCAAATTTGGAAGATAGATTGTGAGTATTTCCAAAGTAGGATTACCCTAACAGGGTTTCTGAAGCAGAAGCATATTATATCCTACCTTGGCATTCACTTCAAAAACCAGAGAATTCCCAATTAACTAGCTAATGTTGGCTGGTCTTTGAGACTGTGTGATACTTCCACAAAATTATTCAAAGCTCAGTCACTCAAATGTGCAGTGACTTCAACATTAGAAAAAGATTCTTAACATCACTAATTATTAGAAAAATGCAAATCAAAGCCACAGTGAGTATACTTCATGTCTGCTGGAATGAGGAGCAAGAAGACAGGAAATAGCAAGTACCGGAGAGGATGTACAGAAAAGGGAAACTGTGAGCACTGTTGGTGGGGTCGTAATTGATGCAGCTTCTATGGAAAACAGTATAGAGATTCCTCAAAAAAATTAAGAGTAGAAAGACCATATGACCCAGCTATTTGACTTCTAAGTATTTATCTGAAGATTATGAAAACACTGATTTAAAAAGGTTTATGCACCCCTATGTTCATTGCAGCATTATTTACAAAGCCAAGATACGGAAGCAACCCAAGTATTCATTGACAGACAAATGGATAAAGATGTGAGAGATATATATATATATATATATATACATATATATATATATCACACACATATGTATACCATTGTATGTGTATATATATTTTTCCATTGTGTATCTGTATACTATATATATATGATTGTATATCATACATCAATATACATTGTATATAGGTATACAATCATACATACATTGTGTGTATACACACACACACACACACACACACACACACACAATGGAATATTGCCCAGCCATAAAAAGGATGAAATCTTGCCATCTGTGACAACCTGGGTGGACCTTGAGGGTATTATGCTGAACAAAATAAGCCAGGAAGAAAGAGGAGATAGAAAGAGAAAAACACCAGTGGACTTCACTCATAAGTGGAATCTAAAAATAAAAACCAAAAAGCCCTAATAAAACAAATGATTGAACAAAAGAAAACAAAAAGAAACTCATAGATATGGAGAACAGTCCAGTGGTTACCAGAGAGGAAGGCGGTTGGAAGTGGGCAAAATGGATGAAGAAGGTTAACTATATGGTGGTGGTAACCAGACTAGGGGTGGTGATCAGTTTGTAGTGTATACAGATGTTGAATTATAAAGCTGTACACCTAAAACTTATATAATTAGCAAAAAAGAAGAAAAGATGCTACTTATGAGCTGGTAAGACTCTGTAGAGCAAATGTCAATACAGGGGAATCCACTCATGAAATTGAATATGATTTGAATACCATATTCAAAGATAACTTATTATGACATAGATCTCCATTTGCTGACATATGGAAATTGCTACAAATAGTATGTATTGCTTGACTGCATTTTTATCAAGCTTCGTGTACATTTTAAAAAAAGATACCTCAATAGGACATTTGGATTAACGAAACAACTCAAGAGGACATTTAGATGTGCAGTGACTGTACATCCAAAGTCACCTTTTTGTTCTTCTCCATAACAACCTCACAGTGTAGATATTGTTGCTCCCATTTTAAAGATGAGGGAAGGGAAACCCAGAAATATTAAGTGAGTGATTTTCCTAAGATCACAGAAAAATTGGCAGAGCTGTCTCTTTTTACTGCAAAGGAAGATTGAGACAAGTTCTGATGTGGGACATTGGATGAGACGTTTGAAAAAAGTCTTTCATTTGCAAAACCTAAGTCAACACATTTGTGTAAATTGGACATTCAAACTTCCCTTTTGGGATAACTGGGTGAGATGATACATGTCTGCTGATGCCTTCAGCCAGACTCCTAAGAATCTGAATCTAATTATTGAGGGAAAAAAATACTTGTACTCTTTCCTCCCATCGTGTTGAAGGTTTTACACTTATATACTCATCGCTTGCTTTTTCTAAGAAAATGTGCACGAGGCAAGAGGACTGCCATAACATTACTTTTTTCAAATGTCCCTGGTACTACCAGTGGTAAAATGCCTTATATGAAAGTAGGGTGGAATAAATGTCTTTTGATGTTAATTATGATTTCTGACAGCAGCTAAATCTTGCTCCGAAATGATAGTTTTAGATTCATCCAACTCTTGATTATCCCTGGAAACAGGGACAAGGAATGGCATGGAAAATTGAAATCCACAAACATGAACCTCATTTTACAAATGGCTTCAATCTTCTCCCTCAGCAAACGTTTAACTATGGCTAATAACAAAATTAGGTTGACTGGTTTGAGGTTTATCATTTCCCCCCCTGTGCTTGTTGATGTACTGCTGAGTGGAAAAAGGATTTCCAGAAAATAGGTAACAGGATTAATAAAATCAAGAGTTGATTGGAGTAAAACATCTTTTTGTTTTGTTTTGACAACTATGATACATGCATGTGGGTGTTTAACAAATGCTTTTTAATGAGAGGGATATATGATGATAAAAATATATCATCCTATCTCTTCCTCTTCTATCACTGACCTAGATCACAATTCCTGGGGTTGCTCAGAAACCCTCATACCTGTCTTGTATATTAAAGCAGCACTTAATGTTATCCATGCATTTACTGTAAACCAGCAAATAAACTTCCAGCAGTAAGGACACAAAGCCTTTAAAAATACAGCATCATGTAAGATTAAGATTCAGAATGGAATATATATCTTTGTAGTTTTAGTAATATTGGGTATCTTTAAAAAGGGTCAGGCCACTTGACACATTTATAAAAATGCTTCCTCTGTACCCAAGGAAAATGTACTGAGGAAAGGAGATATGAAAATTATTTGATATGTTTATTTTATGACAGCGCTACATTGTATAAAAATACAAGGACCTTGCATGCATCAGGATGTGGGGGGACATCTTCCAGAATTAGAAACACTAACTGGATCCACAGAGGTTCTCTGCAATATCTGTTTCTTTTTTTTTTCCTTACCAAGATAACTTGGATTATTAAAATTGGGTAATTTTAATCAGTTGAAGTTGAAGTTTAATATCCAGTTTAACTGGATAATAACTTGGATCAGTTAAAAATTTTTATCTCCCCAGACTCTTTTACAGCTAAGATCATGGGACTAGTTCTATCCAATGATATGTGAGCAAACTCTATGGGGGGGAGGGGGGAGGAAGCTCTTGGCAACCTATTGCTGTCCCATTAAAAGGGGCAAACTCAGCTAGCACATACCTTTTGCCCTTCCTTCTTTTTGCCTGGCATGCAGACACAATGGCTGGAGATAAAGGGACCATCTTGTGACCATCAAGGTAAAAGTAGGTGTAAAGATGATAGGAAAGACAGAGGAGATTGAGTCTTTGATGAAATTTGGAGCTGCTGCCTCCCCCCCCCCAAATGAAAAATTCCTAATTAATTAAGTTAGTTGAGTGAGAGTACAAATGGGTGAACAATAGAGTGTGATTCAACACCTTGGTTAGAGTACAGTCTCTGAGAATATAGGCTCCTACTACTCGACTTCAGCAGTTACTTTTATGTTTTCTTCACATTTCCTGAAGTCATGATGTGCTCCAGTCACAGTTTTTTCCAGCTAGTAGTCAGACTTTTGTTGGTCAAACTTTTCAGGCTACCATAGTGTTTGTAATGCTATTCGTGAGGCTCAAGAACTTCCACCAGTTCCTAATTGCCTGGTAATTTTTATACTTGGTTTCTTAGACTACTGTCTTAATGGCATCTCAAGTCATCATAAAAGTTGAAGGTTAATATCCAGAATGAAAAATGTCTATATTTAGGTGTACACATACACATATTTAAAATAGATATTAGAAATCAATGTCAAAAAGGTCAATGTGGAACAAGGTATGTTTGGCATGTTCTTAAAAACTTAAGCATTTCGAAAAGGTGCATTCTATGGGCTAATTTAGAATTAGAGCTCTGTTGCCAATAGCCCACTAGAACTAGAAATAAGTGAACCTTTTTAATACTTGTTAGAGATGGGGAATTACAAAATCATGTCTATGGTTGGAAAAAGAGGATCACAAAGTTAACAAGGGCATCATGAATTAAGCCAGCATATGATTTCCCCCATTTTTTTCAACTTATGAAAATATCCCAGAGTTTGGGGGCTGGACTCAGTGCTTTGGCACTAACCACATTATGTAAACATTATCCGTGTCCAGGTAGGTATTCCCCAGGTGTCTGTAAGTTCCTGAAGATCTGGAACCATATTTATTCACTTCAGTTTCCTTAGTGTTGGTTGCAGGCTGAGTGCTAAGCACACGCTGGTTAAATCCAATATGGTGAGATAGGAAAAGAGCAGAGTTAAGGTACTTAGAATTGCAGGCTTTTCCTTGAATTCCTTGTTCCTTTTGGCTTTCCAGCTAGAGAGAAGGGTAGAATAAATAGAAATAGGGCAGATGCAGGTTTTTTTTCTATTTTATTTTATTTCTTCTATTTTATTTTATTTTATTTCTTTTCAGTGTTCCAGAATTCATTGCTTATGCACCACACCCAGTGCTCCATGCAATACATGCCCTCCTTAATACCCACCACCATGCTCACTCAACCTCCGACACCTCCCCTCCAAAACCCTCAGTTTATTTCTCAGAGTCCACTGTTTCTCATGGTTTGTCTCCCCCTCCGATTTCCCCCAACTCACTTCTGCTCTCCATCTCCCAATATCCTCCATGTTATTCCTTATGCTCCACAAGTAAGTGAAACCATACGATAATTGACTCTCTCTGCTTGACTTAGTTCACTCAGCATAATCTCTTCCAGTCCTATCCATGTTGATAGAAAAGTTGGGTATTCATCCTTTCTGATGGAGGCATAATACTCCATTGTATATATGGACCACACCTTCTTTATCCATTCATCTGTTGAAGAGTGGCTTGACTCTTTCCACAGTTTGGTGACTGCGGCCATTGCTGCTATGAACATTGGGGTACAGATGGCTCTTCTTTTCACTACATCTTTGGGGTAAGTACCCAGTAGTACAATTGCAGGATCGTAGGGTAGCTCTATTTATAATTTCTTAAGGAATCTCCACACTGTTTTCCAAAGTGGCTGCACCATCTTGCATTCCCACCAATAGTGGAAGAGGGTTCCCCTTTCTCCACATCCTCTCCAACACTTGTTGTTTACTATCTTGTTAATTTTGGCCATTCTAACTGGTGTAAGGTGGTATCTCAATGTGGTTTTGATTTGAATCTCCCTGATGGCTAGTGATGATGAACATTTTTTCATGTGTCTGTTAGCCATTTGCACATCTTCTTTGGAGAAGGGTCTGTTCATGTCTTCTGCCTGTTTTTTGATGTGATTATCTGTTTTGTGTGTGTTGAGTTTGAGGAGTTCCTTATAGATCTTGGATATCAGTCCTTTGTCTGTAGTGTCATTTGCAAATATCTTCTCCCATTCCATGGGTTGCCTCTTTGTTTTGTTGACTGTTTCCTTCACTGTGCAGAAGCTTCTGATCCTGATGAAGTCCCAAAAGTTCATTTTTGCTTTTGTTTCCTTTGCCTTTGGAGACATATCTTTTATTTTTAAAAAACATTTTATTTATTTATTTGACAGAGAGATCACAAGTAGGCAGAGGCAGGCAGAGAGAGAGGAGGAAGCAGGCGCCCTGCCGAGCAGAGAGCCTGATGTGGGGCTCGATCCCAGGACTCTGGGATCAGGACCTGAGCTGAAGGCAGAGGCTTTAACCCACTGAGCCACCCAGGCACCCCTGGAGACATATCTTGAAAGAAGTTGCTGTGGCTGATGTTGAAAAGTTACTGCTTATGTTCTCCTCTAGGATTTTGATAGATTTCTGCCTTACATTGAGATCTTTTATCCATTTCGAGTTTATCTTTGTGTACGGTGTAAGAGAATGGTCGAGTTTCATTCTTCTACATATAGCTGTCCAATTTTCCCAGCTCCATTTGTTGAAGAGACTGTCTTTTTTCCATTGTATATTTTTTCCTGCTTTGTTGAAGATTATTTGACCATAGAGTTGAGGGTCCATATCTGGGCTCTCTACTCTGTTCCACTGGTCTGTGTGTCTGTTTTTGTGCCAGTACCATGCTGTCTTGGTGATCACAGCTTTGTAGTAAAGCTTGAAATCAGGCAACGTGATGCCCCCAGTTTTGTTTTTCTTTTTCAATATTTCCTTAGCAATTTGGGGTCTCTTCTGGTTCCATACAAATTTTAAGATTGTTTCTTCCAGCTCTTTGACAAATACTGGTGGAATTTTGATCGGGATGGCATCAAAAGTATAGATGCAGGGGCTCTGACACTTGTTTTGAGAGGACTGTAAATAAATCCTCAAAAATCCTTCACAAACCAGGAATGATAAACAACATGTGCTTTTTAGCTTGGGAGGAGCATAGACAGAAAAATTATCATAAAAAAAAACTAACAGCCAGTGGGGGGAAAAGTCCCTAATTGTTTAAATTGTCTGTATATCCATAAATTATGCTTCCCATGGTTTACGGGTACCCTACTTAAATTTTGCCTTCTTTAGTTTATATGCTAATTTTTAAATAATTTCTGACTATTCTGTTTCTGTAAGAAAAGTTTAATTGAATGGGAAAAGATTTAATAGTTGTAGATAATCATGACTAGGGAAAACTTGCTATTTGGACCCTGGACTCACAACAAAAGACATCATTATTCATTAGAGATAAATTATTTGAAGCAAATAATAATGCTAGATTATGTGCAAATTTCAGCATATAAACAGGCAGTAAACATCACACAGTATGAATTTTTTCATTTGCCCGATTACCACCAATTGTTGCCTATTGCTGCACGTAAGGAGAGCTGGCATCTCCTTTAATAACCTTCAAAGTTTCTGCAAATCAGACGCTGGTTTTTAATGTTTGTGGTCACCATCGGTCAACTAGAGTATCCAGGCAACCAGAGCATTACATTTTCTACCCACATGGAACTCAGCTAGATTCCTGGCCTCATAAGGACAGCTCTCGAAGGTGATGAAGAGCCATAAAGTATCCCAGAGCCCAGGGTTTCAGAGACACTGCTGTCAAGTTCATCTGCTTAAAGTCGTAGACTCTTGCACAAACTCATCAGTCATTTTAAAAAAAAAAAAGGAAAGAAAAGAAGAAGAAGAAGAGAAAGAAAGAAAGAGAAAAAGAAAAGTCGGTGGGGAGAAAAAAGCTGAGGAGTTGGAGTTGGCTGCAAACCTTACCTAATTTTTCATTGCTTCATGTTAGCCAGGAATAATTAGACTAAGGCATAACTGTTCAATTAACTTCCAAGACTGACAAATTGAAATGAATTTTATTGCCACATTTAGGTAGCTTAGACATTTCTAAAATGTGGATGTTTTCAAGTGACAATGAGGATCTTTCATTCCTCGCCCAGACACTAGTAGGAACTGAGGAACGCCATAGAACACATTCTTATTTTGTACGTTAGGGTGATTTGGAACCAGAAAGCACGAAGACCTGTGAGGGCATCTCTTCAGGGCTCTTCCAGAGTGCACGATTCCAGATCCCACCCCAGAGAGTGGTGTGCTCCATAGGCACCCATGGATGCGGATCCGGAAGCCTGCCTTCTCTCTGCCTGGTAGTGGGCTGCTGGGTGACACTGGGCGGCATGCTTTTCACCCAAGGCCTGATGGTTTTAGGACACTCTGTCTCTGAGCAGATGAAGCACCCTTGCTGTGGGTCAGGCTCTGACATTCTCATCATGCTCCTGGGGGAAAACTCTCACAACTGCCTACAATTCATCTTGACTGCGGCCATTCCTTGCGTCTCTCAGATTCTCCACTAGTTCATTCTCATGAGGCAGTTTGTCACTCTTTCCTCCTCAGAAGCATAGCACAGAAAGAATCTTTTGGACACCAAAGCACTTACCCTCTTCTTCTGCCTGTCTGCAAACATTCCTGTGGACTCTTCCTTTCTTCTCTTGACCTAACTTTGACCCCATGTTTGAGACATCTTAATAACTGCTTACTCTCGCTCCACAGTCCTTATTTTGCCAGATTATTTTTTACACAGTCTCTGCCCCTTCCCGTGGTTCCTCTACTACCATCTGGCTCCTGATTTTTTGAAACTCATTTTATCACCTGGATTTATCATTCCTAACCTTTCCCACATCCCATTAATTCTGCTCCTGCATTCCCTTGGTTTCCCGTGCTTCCTGAAATACTGCCCTTGAGTCCCCTTCCAGTTTCCTTCCTTTGGCCTCCCTGCAAGCCTGGAAGTGGGGAGTGACCCCTGGTCCAGGAGGAGGGAGACCTGGGGAAGGAAGTAGAGCCTGTGTGTGAACGGGCAGTCACTTCACTTCTCTCAGCCTTTGTTTCTCCCCCATGTGAAGTGAGGAAGTTTCCTCTGGTTCAAAAGTCCATGATTCTAGGATTTCTTTGTACTTTTAGAGAGGAGTCAGGAAAAATGACAGTGTAGTTTCTGCACTGGGAAAATTAACTGCAATATAATGAGCCCTTTCCTTAGCAAAATCAAGGGGGTCACAGGCTTATTGGCTGACATGACACTGAGAAAGACCGAATTTGGGACTCGGGCTGGTATATTGGCTTTTTTGAATGAAAAGCAAGTTCGTGGTTTATTAAATTGGATTAAAACTGGTCAAGTTAAATAGAGTCAATTGCACCCAGCGAAGGAAGTAAACAAGATCTCTTCTCTATTTTTCCCAACTCAGCACTGGATTTTAAAGATGTGTTTCACAGAAGTCTAGGATTGAAGTTTCCATTCTGTAATAATGGAAAAAAAACAAGGCCTTTATTTTAAACAAAAACCACTGTGGAGGTGGATTCAGTATGTGAAAAGAAATAATACATTATTTTACATAGCTGACATGGTACATTTGAGGGATAAAACACTGCACACACTGTAAACAAATGAAAAGCCCCAGTCAGTCCTGTTAGGCCCAAGCTATGATCGATTGCAAACCGAGGGTTGTAAAGTAAGTAACAGTCTGGAACCATGGTTTATCAACAGTTTTATTTTCCTGAGACAACTTTATCCGAGAGAGGTGGAAAAGTGCGGCGCCTCCGGTTCCAAGAGGATTGTGTGATTTTCGGAGTATTATCATCTTCTAAGGTTTGCACTCGACAAAGTCGTTTTCACAAACTCCCGCTCAAAACGTATTTGGGCACAACTGCTCTCAGGGGTTTTATTAGCCTCTTGGGTTGGCCCTGAGCAGAATACACTCGAAAACGTAAGTCGCGAACTGGAAAATGTTATTTTGATTAAAAAAAAAAAAAAAATCTGCAATGCCCAGCCTACCTTTGTGGGTTGCTTTCTCTTTCTTTCTTTCTCTCTTCCTTGCCCGGCCCCTCTCCCTTCTTTAAGGGAAGGGAATTGGCAGGGTGGGAAGCATTCTTTATTGTGCCTCCTGATCTTTTCTGAATAGTCATTTAAAAGTACATAATAAACTCATCCCTTTCAAGGCCCTTTATTTTTGTGCGTGGTGATGGGCAGAGAGGAGGAGGAGGAGGAGTGCCTGCACGTTTACAGCGCCATTCCCGGGTTCTCCGAGAGCTGTTGCCCTCGTGGGCGGCGCCGGCACCTCTCACCTTCGTTTCCAAACAGAAATTCCCACCTGCTCAGCATCCCTAACCCGGCGCGGGGGCGCGGGGGCACGTGGGCCGAGCGGCCCTGGAGTCACCCACGCCTTTCCCCACACGGCTAGCTAATGGTTTCTCATTTATTCCGCGTCTAGGTGGTGGGCCGGCGGGAAGCCCCAGGGCTGGAGATCGGGGGTGGGGGGTGGGGGGTGGGCGCTGGGGGCTGGGCGGCCGGGACAAAAGGCAGCGGCGAGGGGGTTCGGGGAGCTCACGCGGCTGCGGGGCGCGGGCGGGCCGGGGCGGAGGCGCGCTCCGGCTGAGCGGCGCCCGCGGCAGCCCCAGCGGCAGCTGCGGCGAGAGGAGCGCGGGCTGCGCGGGGAGCGGGCGGGACGCGCCCAGAGACACGCAGAGAAAGGGCAGCGCCGCCGCCTGCTGCCGTCCTCGGCGCGGTTAATCACGCGCTCCCCTCTCGCTGCTGATTTGCAAGAGCAGATTAATCAGAGAGCGCGGCTTGATGAAATTTGCTGTTATTGTGCCCATTTTTAGCAACATCTTTTATTATCTTCATTATTCATTTACAGGGGACCGGCATCAATTATGCAAATGAGTTCACAGACTTTGCAGATTACTTCATTTGCCGCTATTGTTTGTGGAAATTTAATTATTAAATATTATTAAGCTTGCGTTTTCTTCAATTTTCCAAGGCTTAGTTTCATTTGATTTTTCCTCCAGCTGCTCTTCTTTCCTTTCAGTGCCAAAACAGCTCCTCATCAAAGCGGCTCTGGCATGTGAAGACCAAATAAAATCTCCTCAATTTAATAATTTTGATGTTAGTCCCTTGTTCTCAGCTGCTTGCTCAAAGCAATGCAGAGAGGAACGCAGAGCACATTCAATTTAATGAGCAGAAATTGAATTCAAGTTTGTTCGGAATTGACTTCAATTAAGCAGAGTCTTAATGATAAATTAATCTCTTTTCTTTATTCCCTAGAATTTGTTTTTCAAAGTAGGAAATTGGACTACATTGAAAGACCAAATAAAGAATACCAATTTTAACTAGATCATGGAACTGATAGCAAAATTTAATTCTTTATAGTAACGTACTTGGACAAATAGCATTCTTTCTATGGCATGTATTATAATTTATATTCATTGTTACCACTTACACTTCCATGGCATGGATAAAATGGCAGTTGAATTAAATATGGGCTTGTAATAGACTTCAGAGTTTTAATCTTTATTAAGAAACTCTAATTGAATGCATAATTAGCTTTTCAGGCTTTAGGAAATTCGGTTTAGTATCTATGTGAACTGAAAACATTGATCAGGAATTTTAAAGCAATTTTTATGAGTTTATTTTTGAGGAGAAATGATCAGGATGTATATAAAATGTCATTTTAAACTGAAAAGCAAGAATCCGAGAGGCAAAGAATTAGGTTCATCCCTTGTTGTTAAGGACCCTGAGCCAGGGCTTCCTTGGAACCAGGGCCAACACTGGTAATTTTAAGTTCCTTTTATTAAAACCTCTAATGTTCCTTCAGGCCACCAAATCCATTATTCCTGTCCAGACCCTGCTGAAAATCAAACTCACAGCTACTTGGGGATTTTAATGAGGGCGTCCATATTGATTGCGTGCTGATACTGTTTGGGTTTGCTGCCACTGTCAAAAATGTACCTGACATTTTTTTGCATCTGAATCATGGATCATCTTTTCTGGAACGCGCAGAGCATAATTCTCCATGCTCCGGTCTACAAAGCGCTCCGTCTACATATGCCAAATGTTATTACTGCAGTTCCTTCAGGAGTGACCTCAGAAGAGAGGATGTTTGTTCCAAAGAACTTCAAGCTGTTCACTGTGGTATATTCATAGGCACAAATTTAAAATACATCAGTGTGAGAAAATACATTTAGTCTGTGTACTGTTCCACAGAGCGTGTGGGTCCCCTCCCCTCTGCTTCCTGCTCCTTCCATGTGCGCGTTTTATTACTCCTGGCCACTCAGACATGGTGCGTGCAAATTTGACTTTGCCTTGAATTTTAAATTGAACGGCATGTGATAGAGATTATCTTCTTTGTGGGGCAGTACAGTAGCATCATTTCCAGTACTTTTCAGGGCCCACCTGCTCTATGTCGGAATGAAAGATTTATAAAATAATAGAATTTTAAAACTGACAGGGTGCTTAAAAATCGCCTGGTCCCACTCCCATGTTTTATAGATGAGGAAACTGAGGCCCGTAAATGTTATGTAATTTTCCCAAGGCCACGGAGTCAGCCAGAGGCCGAGAAAGGGCTAAAACTTGGAGGTTTAACTAACTTCTGGGCCGGAGAGATTCTTTTTTCACTATTCAAGTCTGCTTCCAAGTGGTGTAGTGACATCTTTGAGAAAGTGGAAACTTGTTTAAAAAAGACAGGAATTAATTTATTGTCTTGTTCAAACTGGGAAATATATTGATTAAAGTGCATAAAAGCACACATAAACCCGGTAAGCCTATTTGTCTGGAACTTAGACCATTGGGAAGCTGAAATAACGGGATTGCTTAGTGCTTTACTTTAGCGGGAAGGGAACAAATGAAAAGTTAATAAGGTAGAATCAGGGATTTTTTTTTTTTTTTAAACAAAAACCCGGGAAGCTTTATAGTGTGCCGGGCTCTGTGCATATTAAGTCCTATATTCTACAGTAGGGGTTGACAACATTTTCAATTAGTATTTCCAGCATTTATTTATTCCATCCCCCACGAAGCAGTGGTATCTCAAACCTCCTTCATTTCAATGCAATGTTTCATTTGTTCACCCTTAATGAGCTGTGAATACCAGGCAATTTGCTAGATGTTGAAAATATGAAGAATGATAAGGCTGTAGGAAGTTACAGTGTAGCTAGTGGGGAAAATAGAAAGGAACCAATAATTATTGTATGAAACAGTGACTGTTCTAATGTGCACAGAGCGCTGGGAGCCCATGGAGGAGGGGCATCTAAAGCAGGGTGGGAGGCTTGGGAAAGCTTTTCCCTGCAGTGTTTGCTTGAGCCTGACTTCCAAGCACAGGTCAAGGAGCAGAAGGCATGGGTGGTATGGGCTGGGGAGTGGGGGCAAAGGAGGTTTTACCAGGTGGAAGGAAGAGCGTGTGTTGTGGTGAGGCATGAACTGGAATGAGAGCTGGCTCTAAGTTTGTGCCAGGACGTGCCTGGAGATTGAACTACAAAGCCGGGGTTAAAACCAGCAAGTGCTTTTTGTATTAAGGATCAATCATTTCTTCATTTATTCTGGACGTCAACTGTTTATGCAGCTTCTGTGGGAGTATGAATATCCCTGGGACTGTGGTAATCTCATCTGCATCTTTTTAACTAGTATCTTGGTTATTACTTCAGCAGTGATTAGCTGTAGCAAAGAGCAGGTTAGAAGAATTTGGAGGATGGAGAGGGGGCAGGAATTGGGAGGAGGAAAGAAGAAAAGAAGGGACATGTTGATGAGATTGGGAAGGAGGCACCTGAAACGAACTTTCTATTCACGGCTTTGTCTACGACCCAGGTAGGTCTCTTTCACCAGCCGTGGCCCTTAAAAGCATCTGTGCACCTTCTGTCCATGGACAATGGCTAGAATTTTACAACTTCTCCCTTGGTAAAGCTGCATAACGAGCACTTGTAGTGATGATTTGTAATGTCTCTAATAATGATTTTCTAAGAACTCAACACCAATTTACTCAACAACAGTAAAATTAAAACAGATAAAATCTTATTAAGTCTTGTGAGAGTACTGTAGCAAGTTTTTGAGAATCAGTCTCCAACTTACGGTGACTAGGGGTAGTTCAATTAATTAAAGCATTGAGTTCACCAGAGTACCACATTTTCCCCACCATTCTAATAAATTACCTTCTAAGAGTACATTTTATTTTCAGATCTATAAAATTGGGTTTTCAATCTTCTATATGAGAAAACTAACATAAATATAAATGTACCCTACACAAAAGCAGTTCAGATAAAATCAATGATATTTTCTTCCAAATTAAAAGAAAAAACCTCAGGCAGAATCACATAGAATTATATAATTTCAATAATTTCATCACTATGTGTTGAAAAAAATTTTTGAAAACTATTTTAAAGTATCAGGAATCCAAACAAAAGCTGTAAGAGAAGTGATGGCATCATAGTGACACAGTGAAGGTTATATTCTTTATCTACAGTTGATTGAATTTGAAGAAAGCTTTATTTGAATATCTGCTCAAACTTCAGTTAAGAGTGGAAAGGGTGGGGGCTTTGCTCTAAACCTCTCAGCTGAAGCTGAAATAAATAAAATAAATATATATATTAAAAAATAAAAAAAAATACCACTGGCTAAAATCATTCACAATCGCCAAAATATGGAAATGAACTAAATGTCCATCAATGGATAGCTGGATAAAGAAGATGGATATTCTTTATACACACACACAGAGAGAGAGAGAGAGAGAGAGTGTCTAAGTGCAAGTACAGTGTACTGTTTTTCAGCCTTAAGAAGGAAATCCTGCCATTTGCAACCACATGGATGGACTTTGAGGGCCTTATGCTAAGTGAAATAAGCCAGACAGAAAAAGACAAATACTATATGGTATCATTTATGTGTAGAATAAAAAAAAAAAAGTCAAACTCGTAAAAACAGAGTGGAAGAGTGGTTACCTGGGAGGTGGCGGGAAATAGGGAGAGATTGGTATAGGAGTACAAACTTTCAGCTTTAAAATAAAGTCTGAGGTGTTAATGTAAGACATGGTGACTGTAATTGATAACACTGTATTGTATAGTTGAAATTTGCTAAGAAAATAGTATGCTCAATAACTAACTGGCTAAAATAAATAAGGTGATTGGATGTGTTAAGTAACTAAAGGATGGGAAATCCTTTCACGATGTATACATATATTAAATCACGATTATACATATTAAATATCTTATAATATTATATGTCAATTATACAAATTGTACAATTACATGAAGCTGAAGAAAAATACTGGCTGAGAAAAATTGTATGTGTGCCTAAGGAATGTCGGAGTGCAAGATTATAGGCCTTTTAGAGGGCCAGTTTATTCAATAAAATATTAGAACCCCAGCTGAAAGATGTTATTTCTTCTCTACCTTTCTTCTGAGGAATTTAGCTTGACCTCATCTATCAACTTTACAATCCCAAATCAACCCACTGGGTTCTCTTGTCCTTGTATCTCTCATAGGTTCCTCTTGAAAACTTGTTTCTCTTGGCCTGTTCAGTCAATCTGAGGCAGCATAAGTTAATTTTTGGGATTCAGTGTCTCTTTCCTTCCTGTGATAGCCCAACTGCTTTTCCATTTATTCTTTTAGAATCAGATAGATTTTCTAATTTACCATATTTTGGTGTTCGACTTCATTCAGTGCAATAAACATTTGTCAAACCCCTCTGTATAAGGCATTATATGAAAAAAATCTCAGGAGCTACAGAGAGGAAGAGGAGGCTTACTCTGTCCTGACACAGTTCATCTCTGCGTGGTCCAGGTAATGGAGAAGCAAATAATTGGCATCAATGTAATAAATATAATAATGGAGATCGAGACAGGGCTCTGAGGGAAGAGGCTGAAGGATCACTTGGTAAGAAGGAAACTTAACCTGAGTGCTAAAGAATCAGTTGGAGCTTGTCAAGGTGTAGAGGGCAACCAAGGAGTAGAGCAGGCAGAGCGTGGGTCTTGCAGCCAGGTACCTGGGTTAGAATCTGCCATATGCCTTCTGAGTCAAGTATTTCACCTCTCTGAAACTCAGCATTCAAGCATGAGAATAGCCAGCTTGCAGGGCAGGTGGTCAGAGACATCTGTCAGAGTATGGCCATCTGCATAACTGCATTCCTTCCCTGATCTTAAGATAGGGAGGGAAAGAATTTGGCCTCGGATACAGTCCCTCCCCAACCCCTCCAACACCCATCCCCTAATTCTTCTTCTTCACTGTGCCTAGAAGAAAGGGCAAGTCTCAGGGTGAGGTCTACATAGAGGTAGGGACTGGGCAAGGGAGGAAAGCAGAGATATTTGAGACCTGGCTGTGTGTGTGTGTGTGTGTGTGTGTGTGTGTGTGTGTGTGGTTATTCCTGCTCTTTTGTTTCTTTTTGCCCTAGTTTCCTCACAAAGAAAAATAAGAACTACATTTGAGAGGAAAAAGTAGAAAATCTTCCTCCTTTCCTTATAATTCCTTCATGCACCAACCAATTGTTTGTATGCTTAAAACTTCCTGGCAAATATTAAGCACTCAGTAAATTTATGATGAGCAAATATTAAAAAAAAAAAAAAAGCTGGGAAACAAGGCAGATGGAAGAAAAGGAATCTAGTTGGAAGAGTTTCTTAGAGCTTTGGCATTTTTTTGAGGTGTAAGGATCATGTATTTTATTCTTTACCTCCTTCTTTCCCATCTTTGGCAAATGGCTCTCAAATAAACACACATTTCTTATGAAAATAAAAAAGCATCGAAATTTGGTTTCCTTTCATACTCAGAAAGAGTGGCTATAAAGGAGTTAACTTTGATTAAAAAAATAACAACAGGGATCCCAAATATGCTTACAGTAAACTTCCATGCAATATTGTGACACAGCACTGGAGGAGGGAAGTTGGAGGACGTGTGTGGAAATGAGAGAAGAAGGCGGATGCAAGAGTCAAAGGCAGGGAGAGAGAGGGAAGCCGAGGAAGTAGAGAGAGAAAAATAAACTGGAGAAAAATGAACACAGGTTGGAAGACAGAGGGAAAGGGAGAGGTCGGGGGACAGAGGAGAAGATCATGAAAGGGAAAGGAGAGAGAGTGTATGGAGTCTGTCGTGTGGGAAACATTCTTTTTGTACTCAGGGATTTGTTTCTGTGGTGGGCTTCCCAGTGTCCTCACCTCATCATCTTTCCTCAAAATTCTCATTAACCACTGTTTATAGCTGTTTAACTGCTGCTTGCCTTTGGATTTTCAGGGGCTTGACTCATAATGGGCTAGATAATCATGGTAGCTTGTCACAGGGAAATAATTATTCTCTTTGGAGCATTATCTCTGGCACCTATCTGGGCCCGGGAGCAAAGGCTCTTCATGTTCCCTATTAGGAAGGTGGAGGTTTATTGAGATTGCCTCCTTTTAGGAGCAGGATTTGATTTTTTTTCCCCCAAGATGCCATGGTATCTCATAATTAGGTAAGCATTATTTTCTTTTCTTTTTGTTTTAAAGATTTATTTTATTTATTTGAGAGAGAGAGGGAGGGAAAGCATGGGGATGGGGAGGGGCAAAGGGAGAGAGAATCTTGAGCAGGCTCCCCACTGAGCACAGAGCCTGATACAGGGCTTGATCTCAGGATCAGAACAGAAACCAAGAGTCAGACACTTAACTGACCGAGCCACCCAGGTGCCCCATCTAAAGCATCATTTTCTTGGTCACATATTTGAAAAAGTAAATTTGTGCATTGTGTGGTATTTCCTTCTGGGGAAATGTATTCTTAAGTCACAGGAAAGCAGCCTGCCACAAGCTTAGAACACGATCAGAATAAGAGCTGGGGATAAGGGCTTTGGCAGGAAATGTATTTATGGGAGGGTTATCAGCTTTTAGGTTTTTTTTTTTGAATATTCTATTAAATTAACAAATAAGCTAAAACAGAATTGAGAAGGGAAAATAATACTCAAAAAGTAAAAAAAAAAAGTCAACTTCCTGTTTTATGGAGTTCCATGAATTTTTAGGAAATACCTTGCAAGGGGGGGAACTGTGATTTAATGCAGCTTTGAAAGATGAAAACATGGAGATTTGAAAGATGAAAACATGGAGATTTTTCTGTTTGTTCTTGCTTGTTTCCATTTCCATGAATAGCTTTCTACTTTGGGGACCTTTTCCCACTACAGCTTGTGTGCTGTTTCCATTGGCTTTTGAGTATCGATATCCAAAAGTGTTTACTGTTCTTTAATGGAAAAAAAAAAAAATCGTGTGTTTATTTCTTAGGTGGGGAGGGGAGGGTTGCCAACATGCCGTTTTGGCGCCTGTATTTTTAAAAAAAAGTCACCCTTCTTATTTAGCATCGTCCTTCATAATACAAATTGCAAATAAGGCAGCATGCCAGTGCTGAAAAGTAATTTCAATTAAAATTCCCAGGGCTTTTCAGGGGCAACACAGGAGTCAGTCTTAACACATTGTCCTTGAATCTGGGCACAGCTTACCTGGAAAGCTTCAAAGAAGGACAAGTAATTTTAGTGTCACCTCCCTGTCCCTTCTGCCTCCCCCCACCTCTCAAGCCATAAACAAAGAAATGAATGCCCTTTCCAAAAAAAAAAAAAAAAGGAGTTTCGGTGATCATTTGTGTGGAAAAGCAGGTAATGGACTATTAAATAGTTGTTTGTGAAATCATTGCACGGTTCACTGTTTACTTGTTTCTGCAGAAGTATTTCTGTTTACCCAGTTCTGGATAAAAAGTGGATCATGTGACAAGGCCCCAGAGTAAACAATGTTCCCATAGATAGATATTGGTCTTCTGGTTCAGGGCTCTGCATTTTCTGTTGTTATGCAAATGAAGGAGGGGAGGTGCTGACCTGCTGTTTTAATCCAGGCTAGTTGGGCTGCTTTGGTGTGTTGGAATAGCCAGTCCCAAGGGACCCTTTGCCCCGTGCCCTACAGTATTTCCCTCAGCACCTTGTCATGGTGTTTAAAGATCATACCCTTCTGCTCCCTCTATGTTAAGGCTGCTGGTAAAATCAGGAGCAACTCTGGAGGATTGACATTAAACTGACATCATTAACATTTTAGATCAAATAAGACTTACATGTATTGGTTGTTTATTTATAAGCCAAGCTCTATGCCAGAGATTTTATCCTTATTATTTACCTTATTATTCACAAGAACGCTATGAAGCCGGTACTATTATTCTCCTCGGGTTTCAGATGGGGAGACAAAGACACATGAGGGTTATTTGCCAAGTCTTAGAGTCGGCAAGCAGAGGAGCTCGGCTTTAACCTAGATTCCCTGACGGCTGAGCCGGCGTTTCTTCCAACTTGGCGTCAGCAGAGAATGGTGTCCAGAAAAAAAGAGAGCATGAGGTTAAATTCTGATGTAGTGAGTCTGGGAGGGTGTTGTCCAGCAGCAGGCCATGTGCATAAAGCTAAGACTAAGTGGAGGGAGGGCAGGTGTGGTGAGATCCTCATCACTGCTGAGGACATGGAAGGAAAGGACTTGTGGAAATGAACATGGGAGAAGGGAGGAGCTAAGGAGACACACGGTTAATTTCACAGATTTGCTTGCGGCCAACCGGATGGACTCATTTTCCTAGCTGTCTCCTAGATCCTGAAAAAGCAGGACTCCTGCCCTTCTTTCACATTTGTCAGTTGCATGGTTTGCATTGTCATTCTGCAGCCATGAGGTCTCGCGAACCTCACCTAGATGCAGAGGTTTACTGGCCAAACCAAGAGTGGAACCCACGCTGTTGGCTCCCAGCCCAAGACTCTCTCCAGTGCCCCCTGCTGGCAGCCTCCCATTTGCTGCCCTGGATTGTCCTGCAGCTCGCTCCTCTGGTCTCATACAGAACCCTGGCATTCTCTGTTCAGTCTCTTTTATTCCTAAGAGATAGTACAAATTATACACGCACTCCTCCAACCTCGATTTGGTATTTGGGTTCTGTTAATTCATTGTTATGTGCAGAATGCCTTCAGTGAACACAACAAGCTGCAGAAAATATAATTCTCCCTTAATGTATATTTACTAAGTGTATTTATTATTCATCAGGATGTGCATTTTAAAATGTGAGTCTAGATTCCCTCACTTTTAATCCCAAACAAATGTTAAAAGATTTATTTTTATAATAATCCCAGAATGAGAGCTAAGTAAGCCTCCCTGAACACGGCTTGCCAAGTGGTGGATGTTAGCTCTATATCCACACTAGATGCTCGATCTGCGCTTGTTATTGTCTCTTAACCATTTCTGGTGGTGATGCACAGAAGCGTACTAGCACACCAGGGCCCGTCAATGGTTGCAATTTGTTGGCACGGACTCTAGGGAAGAAGTACTGCAAGGGAAAATGTTAAAGCCGCTGCCTTTCTTTGCAAGATATAGATAGATAATGGTGGGAGAAATAAAGGCAGATGGATGAAGAAAAGGGAATATGTGGGCCAAGAGATAAGAAAATGCGCAAAAATAAACTTCAGAGACCTCAAGGTGCCATCAACATGCAAGTGTTTGAATAGCGTATAAAGAATTTAACAGGAATGCAGTAAACCTCCCGGAATGAGAAATTCCTTCCTTCCCATCCTGCAAGAAGAGAAGGCTCTAGGGGGCAGGTGCCAGGGTAAGGTTAGAAAAGCAGAGGATTCTTAGTCAAAGGCCAGCATGACAACACAATGACAATATGACAACACAATGGTGTGATTGCTGTCCTCTCTTTAGCTACGTTTAGAATCCATCTGAACAGGGCTCCTCAGCTGACTTTGGTAAGAGTCTTTACTCATGAGTGGTCTTTACAGTTCTAAATGGCATCTATCTTACACAGTCCTCAAGATCAAGGAGTTTTCCGGTTACCAGTTGGAGAATCTTCTCTTATTTGGAAGTACTAGTGAAGAGTTTCATTTCCACCTAAATGTTCATGTGTGTGTGCGTGTGTGTGAACTCATAATACCCATGATACATTAATAATCAACGTTGAAACGTGTTGAAATAGTTCAGTTAAAAAAGTTCAGTTGAAGACTTCATTCAGTATAAATCTTGGAATATTTTCTTTTTTGAGGTTGAGCATCACTGCATGTAAAACACCAGCATGGATCGCTGTACAGCTAGATTCATAAACACAGCAAGAAGAGAAGTTAGTAAGAGAGTGATGCTATAGTTTTATCCAACAATTCTTGTTTTCTTACATTGAGGAGTCAATGAAACTAAAGCAGACATTGATCCCTATGGTTTTGAATATACTTTCAAAAGAGTAGAGGTAAAGATAGAGGGAAGGGCATTCTCTTGTCCAAAAGATGGTTGTAGAGTCCTATAAACCTCATTCTGTGATAAATTCTTCAAACAAAATTTCAACAGAGAAAAACAATTTGGGGGAAATATTTGTATTTCATGAAAACGTTATAGTGTACAGTACAGGGAAGAAAACAGAACATGGTTTCTACCTACATTTCAAATGGAATCTCATCATGTGTATAATGCCGGTATGCCAGTTAGATAATCATTAAGGTTAAAGAAGAGTCAGATTCATCCAAAGAATCACTTTTACTCATGTAATATAACAATTTGACAAAAACAAATAAAACAGTTTTAACGAAATTATAGAAAATAGCCACTTTATAAAATTAAAAGAAAAAAATGACAACAAATCAAATCAATTATTTGTACTGTGGTTAATCTTTAGCCTCTGTCTCAAGTCTCTGTGTTCAATGCCACTGTTCTTCTTCTCTCAAAGGTTTCCTGTTGACCAGTGCTTTCCGAGTTAGCTCATCCTACTTGGAACAAAACCATCCTCCTCACTGTGAGATACTAAGTGACATGCCCTCTAAATTCTTGCCATAGCCTTTAGTATTTGAGAAATGAATTAAATAGAAATAATTGGGCATCTTTTGCTGAACTTGATGCCTGTAATAAATGTCACTGGTATCATATGAAACAATTCATAAATTATTTTGGAAAGAATCGTTTCAACTACAGAGCAGGCAGTGAAGGAGATAAATGGGAAGGACTTGCGAGAGGGCATTTCTATAATGACATCATAATACCCAAGAGGATTTCAGTAGCAATTCTATTTATGCCACAAAGAGGAAAAAAACAAAGTAGTGGGCTCAGTGGTTCTAGGATTTTTTTAATCCTGTTTTTGTTTTGTTTTGTTTTATTTTTTTCTTACCCTTCATTGGGTGATTGGAAAGAAAATAAAAGGAGTTGATGGTACAGAGAATTCCATTCAGCTTACAAATTAATGTTGCTTATGTGTATTTATTTTACCTACCCATTAAGTTTCATGAAACCCCTTTGCTAAGCAACAGAATGGTCTGGGATGAGATGACTTAGATTTTTACCATCCTTTGTTTCAAAATCGTGTAGACATGGAAATAACAATGGTTAGCATGACATGATACACCAAACAGGTTTTACGTTTTTAGTAAAATTTCCAAATGAGCATGGTATCTACTGAAATGTTGTCAAAGGTTATGTTTAGTCCATGAAACAGGCTCAAAAACAATGATGTTTTTCTCTCATGCAAATTCCCAAGATGAGAAAAAATTAAAAAAGCAAATTAAGTGGAGAGAAGTAAATGAGACATTATTTCTCCAAAGTTGTTTTATTGCCTGCCAGGAAAATATCTTCAGGAGATGGACTGAATAGGAAAAGACTTTTGTAGTGAGCATCTGAGCCACAGCAGATTTGTGGGTATTATTGGCTTTTTCAGACATCAAAAGCAAACTGTGTGAAAGATGATGGAGGTGCTCAAACAGGAATGGGGAATGAAAATGAGCAAATAGAAGATCATGCTCAATAAAAACACAAAATGATAATCAGAATAAATGAGACTATCAGTGCACAAGTAGAAGAAAATCAGCTAGGAACATCTGTTCAGGTGAGGCTGAAATTAAGAGAATAATCAGGCTCTGGTCGTGTGCATTTGGAAAAAGTCTATGAAAGTTATGATGAGTAGCATCTCAACCTTCGCCCACGTGGAATAATTGTATCCTACCTTTGTACTTTCATTAAAATTGGGTTTTGTGGCTGTGGATGTTATACTTTCCAAGAAACATAGGTTTGCAGCAAAAATACAATAGGATGCACATTGCAGATTAAGAAAATTTTACCGGTGAAATGAAAATTTCTTAGAGAAGTATGCAAAGATATAGTAGTTATGAAAAGCATTTCTAAGCAAGTCTCCAGCTGAATGAAATCACAATAGTGTCAGGCCACAAAAATCTTCAGAGAAATAGAATATATATACCACAGAGAATGTTAAAATCAAATATATTGAATTCTGGTTCTGGAAAAGACAGGACACACACATACTTCTTCCTATTCTTCTTGCTAAATACTGTTAAAAACTCTGGATATTTCATATGAAACAAACATGAGAAAATTCTGAAAGATGAACAGAAGGAGGCAGACCAGCTAGGGACCTTTGGACCGAGGAACAACAGGTTAGTGAGTCCCTGGTTTTGTTTTTACCACATATACCTCACACTGAGAAGCCAGCAAACAAAAATGCCAAAATTGCAAGCAAACACATAAATAAGTCCCAATAAATGTCTGATTTGTTCTCTCGCCAGAGGAGCAAGGAGCTTCAGCCTAGGAAGGCAAAAAAAACTTCTGGAAGATACTCCCCTACCCTACTCCAGCCAAACACTGTGGGGACAAAAATGGTGGTCTGATTCCCACCCTTGTCAGCACAGGCTGAATGGGGAGCTTGGACTTCCACCTTCACCTGGAGGTAACAAGACATCTCTCTCAGTCCTCACTGAAATTGTGTCAGAGAGGCTGAATAAGAATCTGGAACTTGTACCTCCTCCCAGAGGTCATGAGACACCCTCAACCACATTGTCTGTGTGTGGAGCAATGATGAGGCACCTCTCCCTCTCCTAGCCAGGGTGGTATCAGTGGAGGCCCAGTAGGGAGCCTGAGCTTCTACTTCCACCCAGCAAAAACGAGGCAGCTTCCCCTTCCGCAGCCACTGCTGTGTAGAGGAGATCTGCCAAAACAGAAGACTTAACTAAGGTCCAACCTAATACCCACAATGTCGAGAGTACAATGAAAAAAATCAGTGTCGTATCACGAACCAGGAAAATCTCAACTTGAATGAGAGAAGACAACAGAGGCTGACATGAGGATGACATAAATGTTGGAATTTCCTGACAAACATTTTAAAGCAGCCATCACAGAATGCTTCAATGAGCAACTGTGAACACCCTCGAAACAAAGGAAGAAAAGGAATGTATCAGCAAATAAATAGGATATGAAGAAGAACCAAACGGAAGTGCTAGAACTGAAAAATACAATAACTAAAACTAAAAACTTACTGGATGGGATCAACAGTGGAATGGAGAGGACAGAAGAAAGAATCAACAAACCTGAAAGTAAAACAATAGAAATCTCTCGATCTGAACAACACGGAAAAAATGGATTAAAAAATAATGAACAGAGCCTCAGGGACCTATGGGACTCTCAGAAAGATCTGACAATTCTATCAACTAAGCCCCAGAAGGAGCAGAAGAAAATCATGGGGCTCAAAACATATTCAAAGAAATAATAGCTGAAAAATTTTCAAGTTGGGCAAAAGAAACCTACAGATTTAAGAAACTGAGTTAATCTCAAACAATATAAATCCAAAGAAATCCACGCCAAGACACCCAAGGGGAGGTAGCCTCAATGAGCGGGTTGCTTAAGTACTCATAAGCTTGTAGAAACATGAGCACATGCACAATATCCTTCAGGGACTTCATAAACTGGAAATACTAACGGCTTCACAGGCAGATTTCTGAAATGTCTTATTCTTCCTCTTGTAAAATTGCACGTAATCTGTGTTAATCACCCTGACACAAATACATGTTTTTAAATGACTTTTTAAATAAAAGGAACTACTTAAAGACAAAACCAAAACATCAAATAAATCATATTAAGTTATTGTATAGCTCTTATTATGTGCAAGGCATTGCGATTGCTCTCACCTGAATGTTTGATCTCTCATTTGGGGGGAGGTTTCTATTTTGCGAGATCAGGAAGTAAATACTGCTGGTGTTTTGTACTAGGACCTAGAAGAAAGTGGATAGAAAGAACAGAATTGAGAGAGAGGTCATAATTTCAAACTTTGCCCAACTGTTGTGACTGAAAATTCCTGCTACTGAATAAGATCCCTACAGGAAATTCTAAGTGAAAAAAAAAAAAAAAAAAAAAGGTAACTAGTTCCCAAGTCTCTGAAAAAAATCACCGCTAAAGCTGTTACATAGTAGATATGCAGTAAATATTTGGTGAATGAATAAATAAAGGAAAGAATAAGTGACACACTTAGATCTAAGGATTTAATTTTTTTAACAGTATAACTGTGAACAACAGTGTTGCCCATTGTGTACGAGTACTTATTAATCTTGTGTCTTCTGTTTAAGTATATGTGTATGTTTTGTTTAAAAAAGCCTTTCCTGTCCTAAGGTAATAGACTTTTTCTTCTGTTTTCCCTTAGATGAGCAGTTTGACTACATACGTGCCCAGTTGCAGAGTAAATCTTGACTAGCAACTTTCAAAGACCTCACTGAGAACTTGGAGAGTCCCACACAGCAGGTGAGTCTTGGAGTGACCCACAGTCTACCAATGTGATTTTGTCAAGCCATTGTGGTGAATAGTAATTGCAGTAATGCTAACTTACATTGCAGAGTGTTTTCTAAAATGTTCTCTGAAGAATGCTAGTTGTGTGGGTTATTAACAAATATTACTCAAAACAGGATGTGAAATAATGAGATTAAAAGTTAAGCCCATATATTAATGTAAAAATTATCACCTTTAATAGAGTAACTTTAAATCCTCTCACATAACCATACATCAGAAGCCCTTAGGTACTTAAGAAAAAAAGCTTTCTGATCCACACCCCGACAATATATGCTCACTGAGGGATGAGTCCAGATCTGGTTGCTGAATGTGTGGGGGTGGGGTTTGGGACTGTATGTTCATTTTGATAATGCTCTCTGGATGATTCTAAAATATTTCTACCTCTCTCCACCAACCTCCTCTCCAATTTTGAGAATCACAGGGTTAGTATGTTCATGTCAGTGATTCTCCAACATGGAAAAGGTTTCCCAAACTTGGGTGAGCTCAGAACCCCATTTTCATGCAGAGCTGGGGCCAGTAGATGGTAAACATTATTTGAAAGACTCATACAGTGGTTTCACAATCGACAAAGTCTTGGTTCTAGCTGAGTTTTTTGATTCTTACTACTCCTGTGATACAAACATTTTTATCTCCATGTTAGAAACAAGGAAACTAAGTTGGAAGTGAGGGGGGCTAGGACTCCAATGTAAATCTTTGAAATTTAAGTCTGGATCGCCTTCAATGGCCAAATCTCAGGCTGAGCTGAGCTATTAGCACAAAATTGGTTATAAAGGAATCAACAGTGTTAAAGAGATTTTAAAGATTTTATTTACTTATTTGAGAGAGAGACAGAGAGAGAATGCACAAGCGGGGGCAAAGGGAGAGGGAGAAGCAGGCTCCCTGCTAAGCAAGGAGCCCTATGCAGGGCTCCACAAAGGGTTCCATGGGGCGTCAATCCCAGGACCCAGAGATCATGACCTCTGGGTCATGACAGTGTTAAAGAGACTTTGAACCCACCTCTTCAAGATTTTCATGAAGTTAAAACTCCATGAGTGCTAAGGAAAAAAATGATATAAAAATATACTATAAAGGTTTAGTTTAAGTACTACAAAGCACTATGTCAACATGAACTCTATAAAAATTCATGGTTCTCTTCTCAATAATTCAGATCTGTTTTTGAAAGTGTGTATTTATATAAAAAAAGAGAGGAACTCTAAAGCTGGCATAATACTGTCAGCTGTTGGCCATATGGAAAAATTTAAATTGTCATAGAAGCTGGCCAGTTATAAAATGTTTTAGATAGATTTTTTTTTTTAAATCACATTTTAAGCATTTGAGCAATATGCTCAAAAATACATTGGTGAACTACAGTAGCAATTGCTTTGGCTGTAATGTTCATGGTCCTTCCATATGCAATTTTTTTTTATCTGACCTGCATAACAGGAAATTAAATATTGGTTTGGTGGGGATAAAGATGTTAAAATGGAAAAATTTCCAAAAATACATTTCTTAACTTTCATCAGTAGATACCCGTGGATAGTATTAACTGGTTGCAGTCAGGAATCATTAGGAGGTATAATTTATTGAACATCTACTATGTGCAAGGACCTATGCCAAGCCCTGCAATGCAGGTGTTCTATACATAAATGTACAAGATAAGAAAATTATGTTCGAACTTAATCCCAAACCTAGCTTTGTCTGGTTTCAATTTTTTTGTGTGTGCATTTAGCTTTTAAGTTTATATCATTAAAATCACCTTGCTTCAAAAGTGATGTCTTTTCATTGTAGAAGATTTGGAAATATTGAAAAAAGAGCAATAACCAAATATTGAAAATAGGTACCACCTGTGTAGGCTCACCACCAAGAAATGACTACCTTTAGTATTTTGAAGTGTTTTCTGTTCTTTTTTTTAAATAAATATGCATTATTAAACTCTTTTTTGAAAAGGGGATCATGCTGTTTTGTGGCTATTTAATTAACCGCATTTTCAGAATATCTTTTTCATGTTACGGAATACTTTGACCATTTTTAATAGCTGCATAGTGTTTCATTTTATGGGTGTTCCATAATTTAATCAATCACTCTATTACTTTTACATACATAAGTAACTTCAATTTTTTATTATTATCAGCAACTCTATTATCTTTGTCAATAAACATTTGTGCCCATCTCTGATGATTTTCATAGAATTAAGTGGTAAAAATAGACTTTTGGGATTAAAGCTTATAATGTATATTATAAATTATCACCCAAAAATGTATTAATTTACATTGGTACCGGCAGTTGATGATAGCTCCTTTTATTTTTCTATATTTTTGCTAACACTGGATATTTAAAAAAAAATTATAATTTAAACTTACCATTATTCTGTGCTGCCTCTCTGTGCATTCAGATTTCAGGAGTTCCCATGAAACATTCTAGATAGTTATCAATCATCCTGAACTTCATTTATTTATTAATTTACTATTAAGTCATTTATTTATTTAGTGTGCCTGTGATAAGCCCATGTTATGTGCCAGACTCTGTTTTAGGTGCTGGGGATTGAGTGGTGAATGAAACAAAGGTCCTGCTCACATACAGAGTACATTCCAGCAGGCTGATTTTGCTGAAGAATCACTACTATAATATAAAACAGCAAATATTTAATGTTCAGGCATATCCCTGTCACATGCCATATCATATTTACTTTAATCATTGTCTTGCTAATCAGAGAGGTTCATAGCCAAGTCTAAGGTATACAAATGTATAAAACTAGTGTGATAAATTAGATTATCCTATGAGTTTAATATCAGATTATTAGGAAATGACAAGTCATATTAGAAACAGGTTTCATGCATGTTTAGTGGCTTTATAACATGTGGTTTAGTGTTACAAGTTATTTGATACATTAGGTGTGCAAGTTTAGTTAAAAATATAGAGAATTAGCGTGCCTGGGTGGCTCAGTCATTGAGCATCTGCCTTCGGCTCAGGTCAGGATCCCGGGGTCCTGGCTTCGAACCCCGCATCTGGTTTCCTGCTCAGTGGGAGGCCTGCTTCTCCCACTCCCCCTGATTCTGTTCCCTCTCTCTCTGTGTCACTCTCTGCCAAATAAATAAATAAAATCTTTAAAAAAAATGTACAGAAGTAACAGGAAATTTTAGACTCTTGCAAAAAGGCAACTTTTGGGGATAAAAAGGAAATAAACAGACAGTGTCTTAGGGATAAAGAGAGAAGGGATAAATGAACTTCATGACCTCCTAGTGCTACCCATTGGAATGTCTATAACTGAATCAAACCATTTATTATAAATAGCACCCTGGCATGAGAAGAAATCAGGTTATGAGAATGCCATGGTCTCAGGCTAATGCTGTCTGGCTTAACTAAATGTTTCAAATTCTACTTTTAAAATATCTTTGTGACTAAAATCACACAGCTAAAAGGGACAGTGACTCTATGAATATGTTCTTTTTTCTCTAATATGGAAAAAAGAAATTGTCATAGAAAGACCTCTCTTATAATTTGTTTTCTTGTCATTAAAAAAAATTTCCTTTTTTGAAAAGTTTGGTTTTAGAGTAAGAAATTGTTTGTTTTAGGGAAAGGTATCTAACTTCAAGGAAATGTTCCAATGTATTTGCTACCTTAAAATGCAAAACATGTTTAGTCCTGTTTTCCTACTTTCCTCTACATGTTTGATAAATCCTAGATGGTAAAGTGATGTATTAACTTGGGACCGTATTTTCTATCCCAATGATTTGGCTTCACTCACCAAACATACTGTACACCAGATTTTACAAACCACAGGAAAACTGGCACAAATTTTGAGTATTTTGCTTTATAAAATGAGACACTGTATTTACTAAAGTTTAAAAAATGTTTTTTGATATTGTTTCAATAAATCTCTGGCCTTGAAACAAACGCAAATAAAATGTTTAAGCTTTAAGCATTTGCTATCAGTAAAATTTTCAATGCCTTTCAAATAATCTGAGAGAATGCGGAGATAGAATTCAGTTAAAGCCCAGTTAGGTCTTTCAAATTTCCAATGCAAAAACTGGGGAAGTCCTGTTTGAATTTAGAAAACATTATTGAAGTATTTGGTTTATAGATAGGAATCACGAAAAGATAAGATACAATTCCGGTGTTACATTTATGTCTCAAAGACACATCTAATCTGTAGTGGCATGAGAAATGTAGTGGAGGTATATGTTGCTGAAAATCACTGTAGCATCACACTTAAACACTTAGAAGCCAAGGCAAGTTAATATAATTTATATATACATAAACTAAATTATATCTATACTAGAGACTTCTTGGATAGAAACACTTTTACCCAGTATTTTAATCAAGTATGCTATCATTTCTGCTCCATTCGATGCATACAGCACACAAATTTGCTGATATGTGTTTCACTTAATGGATGTAATATGTGTAATGTGCTATTAATGTCTATTAGAAATACATATAATAGTGAGAAGGCACTTTAATCAGAAATAGTTGCTATTTCTTGAAATCAGAAAGATTGCAATAACAGTGAGGTAGGTTGGTTCTATTTTTTAAAGCGCTAGTGCTCTTGTCTCTGAATTGAAATAGTAATCCACTCATATTCTTATTCTGCATAAATTTGCATGACTAATTCCCAAAGCTTTAATTTGAAGTAAGTAAAATAAAAGGACGCAAACCTCTTCTAGCTGTATGCATGCCTGATATTTAGAGAAAGCACTCATAACAGACTTTGAAAAAACATATTTATTTTATAGAGGGGGGAGGGGCAGAGGGAGAGGGGCAGGGGAAAGGGAGAGAAAAACATCTCAAGCAGAATCCCCACTGAGCATGGAACCCAATGTAGGGCTCAGTCACACAACCCTGAGATCATGCCCTGAGTCCAAATCAAGAACCAGTAGCTTAACCGACTGAGCCACCCAGGTGCCCCATAACAGACCTTTTAAAGAATCAATTTGATTACATTTCATGTCAAGGGATGAGAAAATAAAAATAGGAAATGAGTGGGTGAGAACAAGAGTGAGGGAGGAAGAGAGAAATCACAAGTGTACTTATTAATAAGTGTGTGTGTGTAATGGCTTTATTGAGCTGTATTTCACTTATATATTTCACCATTTTAAAGTGCTCAATGTAATAGCTTTTAGTCTACTTAATAGTAGACTACAGTTGTGCAACAATCACAACAATATCTAAAACCAATTTTAGACATTTTTTTAAAAGGTTTTATTTATTTATCACAGAGAAAGTGAACATGAGTGGCAGATATCGACAGAAGCAGAGGGAGAAGCAGGCTCCCCGGTGAGAAGGAGCCCGACTTGGAGCTCAATCCCAGGACGCAGGACCTGAGCTGAAGGCAGATGCTTAACTGACTAAGCCACCCAAGCATCCCAATTTTAGGGCATTTTTATCATATAACCATTAGTGGTCGCTCTCCATCCCCTACTCCTCCCAGATCCTGGTACCCACTAACCTTCTTTGTCTCTATAAACTTCAGTATATTTGCAGGACAATATCCAATTTTATTTCATTTCATAGTAATTGAGTCTCAGTGTCATGTTTTATGTTTCATGATTGATTATATTGATCCTATTATGTTTTGGAAATTTAGTTTTGAGTAGAATTCCAGCTTTTTGATGTTTATGAAACTGAGAAAATTTCAAATAAATATCTAAAATTATTAATAATTATGTTGGAAAGGACCAACTGTGTTGTTTAATTAAATAGGATGGGATTCAGTTCAAGCACTTGATTTGATATTTTTACCCCTAATCTCAGCTGAATCTAGGGAATGACAATATTAAGGAGGAAAGAAAGGCCCAATTCTCAAATTTCCCTTGTTATAGATTAAATTGTCATTGGAAATTCACAGCTGTTTGTAATTTTGTCAATCACAAATTATTGTCCCCTCTCCCAACCACAATAATCAGACAAAAAGTTATGGAGCAAAAGATGGTTAGGATTTCAAAGATTTTACAATCTAGGAGAATCTGATCTTACTTTCATTCTCTAAGCTCATTTTCCTAAGAATTAAAAACAATCTTTAAAAAATTAATACCACCGATAACTCCATTACTCTGAATCTCCTCAGCATTTATTTCTATCAGTATCTGCAACCAAATCGGGGGGTGGAAGTTGCTTCTCTATTTCTCTGTTTTCTGTGTTCTTAGAAACTGCATTCATATTTTTCGAACATTTTATTATTAAAAAAATGCAAGAACAGGACTTGCCAGACACCCAAACACCAAAATATGTAGCTAGCAAATTGTTATAAAGTGAAAACCATTGTGACCCCCATCTGAGACAAGAAATAGAACTTTCCAGTCACCCTGGTGTCTCATCTCATTGCAGTCTCTTCTCCTGAAAGTAGGAATCCTGACTTGTGTAGTCATCTAGCAACTTCTTTATGGTTTGCTCACTTCCCTAGGCATTGTAGGATAGTCTTGAATATTTTTTAAAAAGTCTTTTAAGTCTCTATTAATACACAATTAAAATTTAACAATTAACCTGTCTTTAATTTATAATCTCTCTGTTTAAAAAAGCCCTGGGGGGGCGCCTGGGTGGCTCAGTGGTTAAAGTCTCTGCCTTCAGCTCAGGTCATGATCCCAGGGTCCTAGGATCAAGACCCGAATTGGGTTCTGTGCTCAGCAGGGAGCCTGCTTCCTCCTCTCTCTCTCTGCCTGCCTCTCTGCCTACTTGTGATCTCTGTCTGTCAAATAAATAAATAAAATCTTTAAAAAAAAAAAAAAAACCCGGGCATTTGTTGAGTTGCCCACAGTCTGGATTTTTCTGATTCTACATTCATGAAGCAGTTCTACATATTTATCTGTCCTCTCTGTCTTTCTTGAACATTGGCAGCTGGATCCAGAGGCTGGATGAGATGTGGTTTTGTTTAGCAATATTATAGGTGGATACTTATATATATATTTTTCATCGGGAGGCGCATGTTATCTGGTGTTGCTTTTTTGCTGTTTTTGATTGCTACTGATGTTCAACATTGGATCTATTAATTCAATGAGAGTGTAAAATGGTGATATTCTATCAAGTTGTTTTATTTATTAGCTGTAATTTTTTAGAAGATATTATCTATAATCTATATTATCTATTATCTATTACCTATCATCTATAATCAGGGCACCTGGTTGGCCCAGTTGGTTAAGCATCTGCCTTCGGCTCAGGTCATGCTCTCAGGGTCCTGGGATCGAGCCTGGCTTGCTCAGCAGGGAGTCTGCTTCTCCCTCTGCCTGCTGCTCCCCCTGCTTGTGCTCACTCTCTCTGACAAGTAAATACATAAAATCTTAAAAAAAAAATTATCTCTAATCTACTGATAAAGAGCACATAGGAAAGACAGGATTAATTCTTGGTATTTTCCTTTTATTTGTTCGGTGTTCAAGACAATGAATTGATTTCTTGTCATTTACTGAAGATGGTTAAATTTTTTAGTTCATAATATTTTTCTGAATTCATGGATTTAAGCATAATTTATAGATTTCAATCCATTGTATTCTTATCCTTATTAAATAAACTCATTTTTCCCTATCTTTGAACCATTGGGTTCTCCCCTTGTTTCCTGAGTTATATATATGTATCAGTCTGTAGTCTGATCATTTCCTCGCCATGTGCATATACATGTTCCAAGCCAACTTTGTACATTTACTATCCTTGACCCAAATGAAGTTAGCCATGACTCTAAACATTCATAGTTTCATTTAAAGGGAAATTGTATGCTGAAGCTAACTTCTGGGCTCTAATGGTATTCATTGATTCTGGGTTGATGCAGACTTACTATCTTACAATTCTGGAAGTCCCAAGTCCAAAATGGATCTCACTGGGCTATTATCAAGGAGAGATTTTCTCGGAGGGAATCTGTTTTCTTGTTCATTCCAGCTTTTAGAGGCCACCTGCATTCCTTAGCATGTGGCTCCCTTTCTCCATCTTCAGAGTGAGGCAGGTTGAGTCCTTTTCCCATTTACTCTGGTCTCCTCGCCTCCTTCTTCCACATTTAAGGACCCCTGTGTTTGCATCGAATGCACCTGTAAAACCCAGGCTAATCTCCCTATCCTAGGTCAGCTGATTAGCAACATTGATTCCATCTGAACTCTTAATTCTTCCTTTGCCGTGTAATGTAACATATTCCCAACTTCCAGGAATTAGGACATCACTTGGAGGGGAGTTATCCTGCATATCATATGATTTATTATTATTATTTTTTATTAAAAATTTTTAAGGATTTAATTAATTTATTTGAGGGGTTGGGAGAGGAGCAGAGGGAGAGGGATAACACAAGCAGACTCTGCACTGAGTATGACCTCAATGTGGGGCTTAATCTCAGGACCCTGAGATCATGACCTGAACTGAAACCAAGAGTCAGACATATAACTGACTGAGCCCTACAGACACCCCTATTATACAATCTTAATCTATCGATGACAAGAGTGGTCAGGGAAGCTTTGTTTTGGTTTTGGTTTTGTTTTTTTTAGGGATTGACATTGACATTGAAGCTTGTGGAATGCATGGGGATAAGCGGGGTGAGGATAAAGCCCAGCAAGTGGGAGGATGTGGCAATAGTTGAGATGGGAAATGACGAGGGTTTGGACAAAAATGGTAGCTGTGGAACAGCAGATAAACGGATAGATTCAAGATAGCATTAATCCACTTTGAAGTGCTGAAACGTGACCTTGTTATCTCCAGTTGTTTTGTTTTGATGTTAGAACATTCATTTTTCTGCTCTTGTTTCTAAGGGCATCTGTGAAGTGTTCTTGTTTTAGAGACTCGGAAAGCTAATCCTAGAAGAATCAAATAGAATATTCTCCAGAGGAGTTATCTCAGACCTTCTGGATGTAGTTATGGACATGGGTTTCAAATTACATGTATGTTTCAAGTCCAGTGGCCACGGGAAGCACAGCTTGGCTTCTGATGCTAAGGGACTTCGGAAGGTTTGGATCTCTGAGGTGATGGCTACACTTCTACATCAAGTAGTTTTGATTTTCTTTGGTCAACCTCTATATGACAAATCTTTAAAGGGCCCAATTCACAGTTTTGTTGCCAAATGGTATATTTTGGGCCTAGAGTTGTTTAAACTGAATACCTGGGACTTACAGAACAAGACTTTTTTTTCCCTAGTCTAGAAGTATTTCGATTGGGTATTTCCTCATATGCGAATCTCTGTATATTTTATTGTATATCCAAGGCTCTAGTTGTACCCACATTGACTTTCTCCTATGTCTGGGTTTGTGTGATACATTGGTAAAGCCTGTGGCAATTTGTGTTTATTTCTACAAAGGACAGAGATTTATAAACTACTTCTGTTAGAAGTAGAGTGGAGTAAGAAGAATGAGGGAACTGGAAAGGGGAGCATGCAGTTCTTAGAGGAAAGGAGTAGATCAGTTTTCTGCAAAGACTCCAAGCTGTGAAGGCAGAGGTAGTGTTGTTGGAGGCCCAGAGGACAGAATGAAGGAGGAGAGCATTCTGTCCATTTTCGTGAAAGGCTAGGGAGGTTCACATAGTGAGGTTTGAAGATAACGTAGCCTCACTTTAACCCTGTGGCCTTTGCAGTTTGGGTTGTATGAATATAAATGGGACACAGCAGCCCAGGCAGGGAATCTTTATTTTTTTAGTAACGGCACTGGTAGCAATGTAGGTGAAAATTTCCCTCAAGTGACGTCCTGAGCAATAGAAACCTAGAAACAGGAGGTGGGGAGATGAGGCACACTGTAAATATAAGACACGGTATGGGGAAGAACAAGTGGGACACCCCCCAAGCACTCCCTGAGATAGCTTGAGGAGACTGGTTGGAGCCCGAGGTCCAGCAATGTGCAAAGGTGACAGTGGCCTGTGAGTTGTGGTTCTTTAGGTAACCTCACTGTTTTCAGCAGTTTGGAGAGGGCTGGAGGAAACTTGGGATCACAATTGTTATATGTTGTCTCTTCTCATTCAGAACAAAGGGTCTAATATTCTATTGGAGGCATCATGGCTGGAGCAGATTTGGAAAATAATTTCTACCGTGCATTTGATGCCTGACATACTGCTAAGACTACCTGGATATTTGAGGAGTGGTGTTATTAAATTCAGAGGTTGTTGGAATATCCACAGCCTGAGACCTGCTTTGTTTGGGAAAGCAGAAGAGAGCAAATCTGATCCTCTAAGTTTTCTAGATGTAACATGTTATCAAAAGAGTAGTGCCATACTCAAGTTACATTTCAGAGATCTGGCAGAAAATTGGAGCTTTATACATATTGTCCTTTTAATTTACACAACAGCTGCAAAGTAGGTGTTACCTCATTTTCAGATGTAGGAACTGAAGTTCAGAAACATTCAACAGTTTTGCTAACAGTTACATAACTATTAAGACAGGATTCAATCAGGTATCTGACTCCTTCCATTATTCCCTGCTGCCTATTTTATTTTATTTTATTTTGTTTTATAGAGAGAGACACACTGAGAGAGGAAACACAAGCAGGGGCAGAGGGAGAGGGAGAAGCAGGCTTCCTGCTGAGCAGGGAGCCTGAGGCAGGGCTCTCTGGACCCTGGGATTATGATCTGAGCTGAAGGCAGATGCTTAACGACTGAGCCACCCAGAGCCTCTGCTTCCTCTTTAAGGTAGATGGACAGTGATAGAACAATGCAGAAAATGACCCTTTCAGGTCTGATTCCAGTGTTCTTCATGCGTTGTAAGACTTGCATTAAGAAACAAATGGAATTAAAAATCTCTCTCTCCTCCTCTCATCTTTGTTGGAGTTATTACTTCTTGGTAGTGTCTATATCTTCATTAGACACCGAAGCAAACATTCTAGTGCAATCATTGCAAATGGTTTGGAAACAGTGGTTTCTTTGGCCCTTTTTTTTTTTTTTTAATTGAGCCTACTTTTAATAGAACAGCTACTGAAGTTTTGAGGTTTATTTGTTATAGCAACTAGCATTATGCCAATTTAAATGCCTCCCTTTTAATCATGCATTTAATTTTGGTTCTTTTGACTATCAAAAACAGATGTCTACTTAGGCTGACTGAAGAAAAAGACTTTTTCCAAGTGGATTGAAATCATAAAAGGAAAGCTCAGTTGTTTCTCTTGTAGAATCTCTACTTCCAGTTGAGCAATTGTGTCTTTCTTAAATTTACCAGTGCTTCTCATTCTATGCTTTTTCTGAGCTCTCTTCTAAATGGCTTTGGCCTGTCATGGATCTTACCCAATCTCACTAGTATTTTCACATGCAACTTTGTTTCTAACTAATCATGTTTTTAAAAATCTTCTCCAAAATGGAATCTCATTTGTCTAGTTTATTTTTTCAGTCCCTGTGTCCCATTGGTCTTTGGCTAGCCTATAGAATTGTTTTTTAAAGATTTTATATATTTATTCATTTTAGAGACAGAGAGAGTGGGGGAATGGCAGGAGGGTGAGAGGGAGAAGGAGACTGAATCTTGAGCAGAGTCCATGTTGAGCATGAGTCCAACAGCAGGGCTTGGTCCCAAGATCCCAAGATCATGACCTGTGCCAAAACCAAGAGTCAAACTCTTAACTGACTGAGCCACCCAGGCACATCTGGAGTTTTTGTTTGTTTGTTTGTTTATTTGCTTTTTAACCTGGGGTAGGGGTAGAGGGAGACAGAGGCTTTTTTTTTTTTTAAAGATTTTATTTATTTTTTTTGACAGACAGAGATCACAAGTAAGCAGAGCAGCAGGCAGAGAGAGAGGAAGGGAAGCAGGCTCCCTGTTGAGCAGAGAGCCCTATGCAGGGCTTGATCCCAGGACCCCGAGATCATTACCTGAGCTGAAGGTAGAGGCTTTAACCCACTGAGCCACCCAGGTGCCCCGGGACAGAGAGTCTTAAGCAGACTCCATGTTGAGTGAGAGCCCACTGCAGGGTTGGTCCCATGACCCTGAGCTCATGACCTGATCTGAAACTAAGAGTGGGATGCTTAAATGAATGAGCCACCCAGGTACCCCAAATGACCCTTTTTCTGATGTATGATCAGAAGTTCCAGGGGCACCTGGGTGGCTCAGTGGGTTAAGCCTCTGCCTTCGACTCAGGTCATGATCCCAGGGACCTGGGATCGAGCCCCACATCGGGTTCTCTGCTCGGCAGGGAGCCTGCTTCCCTTCCTCTCCCTCTGCCTGCCTCTCTGCCTACTTGGGATCTCTGTCAGATAAATAAATAAAATCTTAAAAAAAAAAAAAGAAGTTCCATAGTAGCCTAACACTATGTCACAACACCTATGCCCTTCACTTCACTTCATCTCATCACAAACGTATCATGTCACATCATCACAAGAAGAAGGGTAAACACAGTATGATAATGCATTTTGATAGAGGGCATATTCACATAACTTTCATTACAGTATATTGTTATGGTTGTTCTGTTTTGTCATTAGTTATTGTTAATCTCTTTCTGTGCCAAATTTATAAATTAAAGTTTATCATAGGTGTGTATGTATAGGAAAAAACATAGTATATATAGGATTTGGTACTATCTGTGGTTTCAGGCATCAACGGGGAGTGGACGTCTTAGAATGTATCTCCTATGGATATGTGGGGTGGGGGAGGTGGCTGTTGGGGACCAGAAAGAGACAACCCAGAAATGCAAAATTGTGTGAAGTGTGGAATCTCTAAGTTTGATGTTAAATTTGTATTTAGTTCACAGTTAAAATGGACTTTGGTTTTAGGAGTGTCTATCAATGGATCATACTGACAATTATTTACCAAGTGACATGCTATAACCCTATAAAGTTATTGGAGTTCAATGCAGAAAGAATCAATACCAAAGTCCCACATTGAGGATTGTTTGAGTCACCCAGTCAACTAATATTTATTGGCTCCTATGATCCAGTTAGGAGTTGGGTTGCAGTGATAAATTTTAGGTAGCCTTTGTCCTATAATTTGTCAGTGGGAGAGAGTGAGGAGATTACTGCAGCATTATATCTGCAGTAATTACCCAAAAGCACTGATGTCGAGGAAAGATAACCAAAAAAATACCCAAGAGAGAGTGGGTTTGAGTCAAGACGAGCTTTTCAGAGCTTTGCAGGCCTGGGCTGAGTGTTGAAAGAGGAAAGGTATAACCAGGTGAACGTGGAGCTGGAGAAGAAAGTGAACTGGCAGGGACGTTTCTGGGTGTGCTCTGCTTTCGTGGTATGGGGTTCGAGCGTCATGGCTGTTACTTTTACCTCCGTGGTTAACAATTAAAAAAAAAAAGAAGAGAGTATAGTTTCTATTAAAGATATCAGTTCAAAACCCAAGTAAAGCAGAGCAAGGTCTGGTATTCTACCTGTTTTCCTGGCCTCCAGTGGCAAATGCCATATTTCATACCCAGATGTGACCGTAAGTGACAATAGTAACCGCAGCATGTTGACTCTGAAAAAATTTTTGTATGCTCTTGAAAAATACCTAAAGGGACCTCTAGATCTTTCATATTTATTTATTTATTTTACTTTTTAGTGTTCACTTTCTTTTCATGACTATTTCACTGATTTTTAAAAAAGGCATGTAGTTTATATATTTTAATAAAGTTTCCCAAGTACTTCTGAGTTCCAAGTGGACTCAAATTCATTTCATTTTTATGGGCTGCTGGTCTTTAATCTCTTATCACAGAATCAGAAATGTACCTGTTACATACTGGTAAATTAGTTATCAATCCCTTGGGCAGTATATTTTAATATCAGTATTATAGGGAAGATGATATAAATCTTGTGTACAGTATTATTAGCTTAGGCAGCTGCTGACTTAAAAAGGCCAGTTTAACAAGTCACCACTGTATTATGTTTAATTAGGTACAGTTTATATAATGAGGTGTTCAGTTCTAATGGAAAGACATGCTGTGAGCAGCACATCTGCAGGAATAACTATTACAATCAGCATTGCAGAGACCCATGGAACTGCAAATTAGACTTACTTATCTAGAAATAAATTACATCCCAATGCCTTCATAAAGCTCATTAATTAATTCCACTGGCATAAAGGTCTTTTTCTTAATTTCATGTTCCATTAGCATAATAAACACAATTTGAGTTACAACAGTATGATCAGTTTAATGGATGCTATTTATTTTAGTTTTTTATTTAAAGTCCCGGTAACGTAGAATTAACATCAATATGCTGCTTGGTCCTTTATTAAAAATTCCCATAGGATAACCAACACAGATGTTCAATACAGCATCATATATTTGCTGCATTTTACGACTCTACTAATTGGCCATATGGAAAGGTGTTGCTTGGGTGTAATTTAAAAAAAAACCTGCTAAATTATATGGATTGTAATAATTACAATTAGTTTATATGTAAAGTTGGATAGGTTAATACATATTGCCTATTGCAAGCAAATAAGAGTAAACAAACTTTTGGTGCCATGTTTATTTAAAAAAATCCATTTAAAAGAAACTTTGACAGTATCTTAAATTTTTTTCAAAATAATAAAGAAGGATTAATTTTGCTTACATTCTGAAATTATACAACATGGTCTCCCTTTGTGAAGTATGAAGTGTTAGACCCTTATAGTTTTTTTTAAACTGATTCTGTGCACATTATTAATATATATGACATTAATATATTTATAATTATTATACTATGAAATTCTGGGTTAATTGAACCTGCTAATGTCTAGTATATAGCTATCAAATATACTTTTTGAGTGATCTTATATATAGTGTTTTAGTGATGTCCCACATTATATCTTACTATTGAAATAAAATGTGTTGCAAAACATATATAAAATTTCTTTCTTGAGTAAAAATCTTTATTCCTGTCACGTTTTCTTTTTTTTCCTCAGTGCGTCTTTTCTGCTACAAAACATAATTTATGTTTTTGTTATTGTATTTTTACTTTTGAATATTGACTTATTTTCAACATTTAATTAATCTGATATTTTTGTATAGGCCGCTATGGCTGTGTAACAAATAATTTTCAATCTTGGTCGCTCAGACAACAACAATCATTTATTATTGCTCCTGTTTCCTATGGAAAGGGCTCCACTGGGCATCTGTCGGGATTCCCCCATGCATTTGCAGTCAGATGTTGGCGAGGACAGAAGGCTTGACTGGAGGTAGATGACCCACTTTCAGGGTGGTTCCCTCACCACTGCTGACAGCTGGCCATGAGTCTCGGTGTCCTGCATCTATGGATCTCCATGGGGCTGGTGGGGTGTCCTCATGAGACAGCAACTGACTTCCTCCAGAGTGAGAGATCCTGAGGCTAAGACAGACACCGAAATACCGTTTATAACCTAGACTTGAAAGTCAAATGCCATCACTTCTCTCATATCCTATTGGTCATGTAGGCCAGCCTTAAGTCAATGTGAGAGAGTAATACATAAGGAATGAACACACAGAGACAAAGCCCTTAGGGGCTGGTAATCACAGTCCCCTCTTTAATAATGCATGTCCCTCTCAAACGCAAAATATACTTCTCCCTCTCAAACCTCCAGAAATTCTCAGCTGTTGCAGCATCAGCTTAAGCTCTAGGACCAGAATCTTGATATCTAACTTAGGTTCAGATACAAATAAGGCCACTTAACTAACAGTCCTTAAGTATAGTTTCTTATTGGAAGACCTTTGAGATAAAACAATGTGTTACACGATTCTCCATCCAACCAAATACAGTGGTGGTGAGGATAGCAGGATAACCACTAATTCTAATGTCTCATTCGTTCATTCAGGGAAAAATGAGAGGCACACGGTCCCTGCTCCAAAGGATTCTATCTATCTATTTATCATCTATCTATCTATCTATCATCTATCTATCTATCTATCATCTATCGATCTAATTAAAAAAAAGATTTTATTTATTTATTTGAGAGAGAGCATAAACAGGGGGAGGGGCAAAGGAAAGGGGAGAAATAGATTCCCCCTGAGCAGGAAGCCCAACACAGGACTAGACCCCAGGAACTTGGGATCATGACCCGAGCCAAAGGCAGACACTTAACCAACTGAGCCACCAAGGTACTCTGCTCCAAGGGATTCTGAAACCCAGTCAGGCACACATTGCCAGTCCCTGGATTAGGTCTCAGTTTTAAAGCCTAGAAATTATTCCCTTTGGCTTCTGGGCTTTTGGTTCTTCCCCCTGAATTCTCCTTCCTTTTCAACAAAAAAATGGCCTCCAAATGCCTAACTCTATGGCAGGCATCTGACTGAAATTTCGTGAATGATCCCAAATGATAACTTCTCAATGGAGACTTTTCTGAATTCATGATCCACAGACATCATAAGAGATAATAAATGATTATTATGGTGAGAAGTTATCATGTTTTTGGGAAACTGTAGAACCATAATAACTGATACCGATTTTCATACCAGAAGTGGGGTGTTGCTGAAACAAAACCTGAAAAATATGGCAGTTGCTTTGGGGCTGGGTGGTGAATAGAAGTCGGAAGGGGCCTGAGACTGTTAATGGAGCGCTTCAGGAGGCTATTCCAGAAAGAAAGTGAAAAACATGCTATTGTAAGCTTGAGAAGGGGGATTATTGTTAGATCTTTATGGAAGTTTCAGCACTGTCTCTTGTGGTAACGTTGAAAGTGGAAAATGTACTTCACAAGCTGAGTGAGCTATCTAAGGATATTTTCAGGCTGAGTGTTGCCACTGCCACCTGGTCATTTCTTTTGTTTAGAGTGAAGCCCAAGAGGAACAAGATAAGTTTAAAGAAGTTCAGTTAAATCCTAAAGAACTGAATTCAAAAAATAAAATTTGTTTCTCATGCCCAGGCTCGCCGAAGAGCAGACAGTGCTAAAAACAAGAAAAGGCTTCTGGGCAAATATCAAATCCAGGCACTGTCAGGAAAACATGGTGAAGCCAGTGTGTGTGACCATAAAACATTTTGTGAGAGAACTCAGAAAGATTTAAGGAAGTGCTTATAACATTAAAACATTTTTTTAATTAAAAAAAATTTTTTTTAAAGATTTTTGTTTATTTTTTGACAGGGAGAGAGACAGCGAGGAACATAAGCAGGGAGAGTGGGAGAGGGAGAAGCAGGCTCCCCCCAAGCAGGGAGCCCGATGTGGGGGGCTTGATCCTAGGTCCTTGGGATCATGACCTGAGGGAAGGCAGACCCTTAACGACTGAGCCACCCAGGTGCCCCGATTTTTTTAATTAAAATAAAAAAAATCCCTGTACAGACTTTAAAAGCATTCTTCACAAACCATTTCCACTGCACAACAGAGCTTCTAAGAATATTCAGTGTGGTTTTCTGCAGCAGCATTATGAGAAACTTACAGTAGATATGGACATGTTGAAATAAGATTTATAGGTGTGGCTTTTCTCTAGCAGAGTAAACCTTAAAAAGATTTGTAGAAGACCCACCAAAGTTTTAAGAGAATTGTATTCATGGAACCACTGCCAGCTTGATCTAAAAGGGACAAAGACATTTCAAATTAAAAAAGGCCTTTGGACTCCCAACCTAATCATATTGGAAGCAGAGTGAGGAAACGCTATTGCAAGGATAATTAAGGGTCATTTTGAGAGTGATCTTTGTGAATGTATATGATATGTTATCATTTAAAATATGTGCGCTGTGACATTAATATTAATTGTACCTGTTAATGTCTAGTATAGAGTTATCAGCTCAACTTTTTTGTTGATCTCAAATGTAATGTATTATTAGAGTTCCATATCATATCTTGCTGCAGAAATAAAATGGAATTGCAGAACATGTTTATATATTTTTATTGTCTAGAAAAGCTAGTCATCAAAACTTTTCTTCTATTTTTTCTCACTGCACCCCCACTATGAAATGCAAAATTCCATGGTTATATTGGAAATTACTCCTAACATTGTTTAAATGATCTACACTTAATATTTACTTAACCTTGTGTTTTTCCCATCCAAGTACTAACCAGGCCCGACCCTGCTTAGCTTCCGAGATCAGACGAGATCGGGTGCCTTCAGGGTGGTATGGCCATAGATAACCTTGTGTTTTTCAATGCAACCCTCAAATCACAAGTCACTCACTGTTACTACTTTTTCCAAAATATGTACAAATATGTTAAATTTTTTAAAAAATGGCTTGGTGATCTCTAATCTATGACAGAATTGCATACATACCCATTATGTACTGTTAAAATAGTAACTGACCACCAAATTTGTAGACCTTGCTATTGAAGATCTGTGAAATAGAGTGGTCATCTGAGATTTCATTTAAAATGGAGTCAAATATTCTTACCCCATTCTCTCTGTGCCTTGACCGTGAATCTGTGAATGTGTACACAGGAGCTGCTGGTAGAAATGTAAATGTTTCACTGTAAACTATCCAATTCCTCTTCTTTTCTTTTGATATGCTGTATTCTGCAATTACAGATAGTGGGATTTTTTAAAAAAGTCATTTTTAGGGGAAGTGAAGATAGATTAGGTGAGGTCATTGGATCATTTTCAATGACTTATATCACTTTATTTGAATAGCTACATTATCAAAATTCTCCTTGACATTAGTATCTTTTAGTTGCCAGATTCTGTGATAGGTGCTTAAAGTGTCTCATTGCATTTAATTCTTGTAACAAATTAATGTTCTACTGTTTTCACATTATGTGAAGAGACTAAATTCTGAAAACATTAAATGACTATCCCAACTTCATGCAACTAACAAGGAAGAGAGCTGAGATTTGAATCTAGGCCTTCTTTTAAGTCATGTGTTCTTACTGGTATATTATAAAACCTGATGTTTGGAGGTGACCATCCAATGAAATCTTTATTTTCTTAACGTTTAATAAACAACTGTACATTTCATGAAACATGTCCTTTGTCACAGTGGAATTACCTCTTTCCTGATAGTATCAGAGGCATCATGTTTTAATTTATTTTTAATTTTTTGGCTTTTAATTTTTTGGGTCATTTTATTTATTTATTTACTTATTTGAATTTAAATTTTAGGTAGTTAACATACAGTGCCACGTTGCTTTCTGGAGTGGAATTCAGTGATTCACTTACATACAACACCCAGTTCTCATCATAGCTAGTGCCCTCCTTAATACTCATCACTCATCAAACCCACCCTCCACCCATCTAGCCCATCCTCCACCCATTTAGCCCATACCACCCTCAATCAACCCTCAGTTTGTTCTTTATCCTTAAGAGTCTCTTATGGCTTGTTTCCCTTTTTTTCTTTCTTTCTTTCTTTTTTTTTTTTTTAACTTCTCTCCCTTTCCATATGTTAATTTGTTTTCTTTCTTAAATTCCGTATCTGCGTGAGATCATATGATATTTGTCATTCTCAGACTTATTTAGCTTAACATGATACACCATAGCTCCATCAATGTCATTAGAAATGACAAGATTTCATTCTTTTTGATGGCTGAGTAATATGGATGTGTGTGTGTGTGTGTGTGTGTGTGTGTGTATTACATCTTCTTTATTCATTCACCAGTTGATGAATTTTGGGCTTTCTCCATAGTTTGGCTATTGTTGATAATGCTACTATAAATATTAGGGTGCATGTGCCCCTTCGAATCTGTATTTTTGTATTCTTTGGGAAAATACCTAGTAGTGCAATTGCTGGATCCCAAGGTAGTTCTATTTTTTAACATTTAAAAAAAGATTTTATTTATTTATTTGAAAGAGAGAGAGAGAGAACAAGTGGGGGGAGGGGCAAAGGGAGAGGGAAGAGCAGACTCCCTGTTGAGCAGGGAGCCAGAGGAAGGACTCTATCCCAAGACCCTAGGATCATGACCTGAGCTGGGCAGACACTTAACTGACTGAGCCACTCACATGTCCTTATTTTTAAAATTTGAGGAACATCCATACTGTTCTCCAGAGTGACTGCACATGTTTACATTCCCACCAACAGTTCAAGAAGGTTCCCCTTTCGGGGAGGAGTCAAGATGGCGGAGAAGTAGCAGCTGAGACTACTTCAGGTTGCGGGAGATCAGCTAGATAGCTTATCTAAAGATTGCAAACACCTACAAATCCAACGGGAGATCGAAGAGAAGAAGAACAGCAATTCTAGAAACAGAAAATCAACCACTTTCTGAAAGGTAGGACTGGAGGAGAAGTGAATCCAAAGCGACGGGAAGATAGACCGCGGGGGGAGGGGCCGGCTCCCGGCAAGCGGCGGAGCAACGGAGCACAAAATCAGGACTTTTAAAAGTCTGTTCCGCTGAGGGACATCGCTCCAGAGGCTTAACCGGGGTGAAGCCCACGTGGGGTCAGCATGGCCTCAGGTCCCCAGGGTCACAGAAGGATCAGGGTGTCTGAGTGTCGCAGAGCTTGCAGGTATTAGAACGGGGAAGCCGGCTACAGAGACGGAGCCGAGGAGTGAGCTCACAGCTCGGGCTTACCTTGAACCGGTCGCAGGCTCGGTGAGCTCGGAGCGCGGCCGGAGGCCAGGCAGACGGGAGTAATTGGGCGCTGTTCTCTGAGGACACACTGAGGAGTGGGGCCCCGAGCTCTCGGCTCCTCCGGGCCGGAGACTGGGAGGCCGCCATCTTTATTCCCATCCTCTGGAACTCTACGGAAAGCGCTCAGGGAACAGAAGCTCCCGAAAGCAAACCCGAGCGGATTACTCAGCCCGGCCCCTGGTAAGGGCGGTGCAACTCTGCCTGGGGCAAAGACACTTGAGAATCACTACAACAGGCCCCTCCCCCAGAAGATCAACAAGAAACCCAGCCAGGACCAAGTTCACTTACGAGGAGTGCAGTTTCAATACCAAGGAGAGCAGCGGAATTCCAGAGGAGGAGAAAGCAAAGCACGGAACTCATGGCTTTCTCCACATGATTCTTTAGCCTTGCAGTTAATTTAATTTTTTTTCTTTTTCAATTTTTTTTCTCTTCTTCTGCTAATTTTTTTTAACTTTTACCCTTTTTTAACGTTTTTTAACTAGTTTATCTAATATATATATATATTTTTTTCCTTTTTATATTTTTTTCATTATTGGTTTTCTTTTTTTGTTTCTTTTTTCTTTTTTCTTTCTGAAACTCTTTTTATCCCCTTCCCCCCCCTCACGATTTGGGATCTCTTCTGATTTGACTAAAGCATATTTTCCTGGGGTTGTTGCCACCCTTTTAGTATTTTACTTACTCCTTCATATACTCTTATCTGGACAAAATGACAAGGCGGAAAAGTTCACCACAAAAAAAAGAACAAGAGGCAGTACTAAAGGCTAGGGACCTAATCAATACAGACATTGGTAATATGTCAGATCTAGAGTTCAGAATGACGATTCTCAAGGTTCTAGCTGGGCTCGAAAAAGGCATGGAAGATATTAGAGAAACCCTCTCGAGAGATATAAAAGCCCTTTCTGGAGAAATAAAAGAACTAAAATCTAATCAAGTTGAAATCAAAAAAGCTATTAATGAGGTGCAATCAAAAATGGAGGCTCTCACTGCTAGGATAAATGAGGCAGAAGAAAGAATTAGTGATATAGAAGACCAAATGACAGAGAATAAAGAAGCTGAGCAAAAGAGGGACAAACAACTACTGGACCACGAGGGCAGAATTTGAGAGATAAGTGACACCATAAGACGAAACAACATTAGAATAATTGGGATTCCAGAAGAAGAAGAAAGAGAGAGGGGAGCAGAAGGTATATTGGAGAGAATTATTGGAGAGAATTTCCCCAATATGGCAAAGGGAACAAGCATCAAAATCCAGGAGGTTCAGAGAACCCCACTCAAAATCAATAAGAATAGGTCCACACCCCGTCACCTAATAGTAAAATTTACAAGTCTTAGTGACAAAGAGAAAATCCTGAAAGCAGCCCGGGAGAAGAAGTCTGTAACATACAATGGTAAAAATATTAGATTGGCAGCAGACTTATCCACAGAGACCTGGCAGGCCAGAAAGAGCTGGCATGATATATTCAGAGTACTAAACGAGAAAAACATGCAGCCAAGAATACTATATCCAGCTAGGCTATCATTGAAAATAGAAGGAGAGATTAAAAGCTTCCAGGAACAACAAAAACTGAAAGAATTTGCAAATACCAAGCCAGCTCTACAGGAAATATTGAAAGGGGTCCTCTAAGCAAAGAGAGAGCCTAAAATTAGTAGATCAGAAAGGAACAGAAACAATATACAATAACAGTCACCTTACAGGCAATACAATGGCACTAAATTCATATCTCTCAATAGTTACCCTGAATGTTAATGGGCTAAATGCCCCAATCAAAAGACACAGGGTATCAGAATGGATAAAAAAACAAAACCCATCTATATGTTGCCTACAAGAAACTCATTTTAAACCCGAAGACACCTTCAGATTTAAAGTGAGGGGGTGGAAAAGAATTTACCATGCTAATGGACATCAGAAGAAAGCAGGAGTGGCAATCCTTATATCAGATCAATTAGATTTTAAACCAAAGACTATAATAAGAGATGAAGAAGGACACTATGTCATACTCAAAGGATCTGTCCAACAAGAAGATCTAACAATTGTAAATATCTATGCCCCTAACGTGGGAGCAGCCAACTATATAAACCAATTAATAACAAAATCAAAGAAACACATCGACAATCATACAATAATAGTAGGGGACTTTAACACTCCCCTCACTGAAATGGACAGATCATCCAAGCAAAAGATCAACAAGGAAATAAAGGCCTTAAATGACACACTGGACCAGATGGACATCACAGATATATTCAGAATATTTCATCCCAAAGCAACAGAATACACATTCTTCTCTAGTGCACATGGAACATTCTCCAGAATAGATCACATCCTTGGTTCTAAATCAGGTCTCAACCAGTATCAAAAGATTGGGATCATTCCCTGCATATTTTCAGACCACAATGCTCTGAAGCTAGAACTCAATCACAAGAGGAAATTTGGAAAGAACCCAAATACACGGCGACTAAACAGCATCCTTCTAAAGAATGAATGGGTCAACCAGGAAATTAAAGGAGAATTGAAAAAATTCATGGAAACAAATGATAATGAAAATACAACGGTTCAAAATCTGTGGGACACAACAAAGGCAGTCCTGAGAGGAAAATATATAGCGGTACAAGCCTTTCTCAAGAAACAAGAAAGGTCTCAGGTACACAACCTAACCCTACACCTAAAGGAGCTGGAGAAAGAACAAGAAAGAAACCCTAAACCCAGCAGGAGAAGAGAAATCATAAAGATCAGAGCAGAAATCAATGAAATAGAAACCAAAAAACCAATAGAACAAATCAACGAAACTAGGAGCTGGTTCTGTGAAAGAATTAATAAAATTGATAAGCCTCTGGCCAGACTTATCAAAAAGAAAAAAGACCCAAATAAATAAAATCATGAATGAAAGAGGAGAGATCACAACTAACACCAAAGAAATACAGACAATTATAAGAACATATTATGAGCAACTCTATGCCAACAAATTTGACAATCTGGAAGAAATGGATGCATTCCTAGAGACATATAAACTACCACAACTGAACCAGGAAGAAATAGAAAGCCTGAACAGACCCATAACCAGTAAGGAGATTGAAACAGTCATCAAAAATCTCCAAACAAACAAAAGCCCAGGGCCAGACGGCTTCCCGGGGGAATTCTACCAAACATTTAAAGAAGAACTAATTCCTATTCTCCTGAGACTGTTCCAAAAAATAGAAATGGAAGGAAAACATCCAAACTCATTTTATGAGGCCAGCATCACCTTGATCCCCAAACCAGACAAGGATCCCATCAAAAAAGAGAACTACAGACCAATATCGTTGATGAACACAGATGTGAAAATTCTCACCAAAATACTAGCCAATAGGATCCAACAGTACATTAAAAGGATTATTCACCACGACCAAGTGGGATTTATTCCAGGGCTGCAAGGTTGGTTCAACATCCGCAAATCAATCAATGTGATAAAACACATTAATAAAAGAAAGAACAGGAACCATATGATACTCTCAATAGATGCTGAAAAAGCATTTGACAAAGTACAGCATCCCTTCCTGATCAAAACTCTTCAAAGTGTAGGTATAGAGGGCACATACCTCAATATTATCAAAGCCATCTATGAAAAACCCATTGCAAATATCATTCTCAATGGAGAAAAACTGAAAGCTTTTCCGCTAAGGTCAGGAACACGGCAGGGATGTCCGTTATCACCACTGCTATTCAACATAGTACTAGAAGTCCTAGCCTCAGCAATCAGACAACAAAAAGAAATTAAAGGCATCCAAATCGGCAAAGAAGAAGTCAAACTATCACTCTTCGCAGATGATATGATACTATATGTGGAAAACCCAAAAGACTCCACTCCAAAACTGCTAGAACTTGTACAGGAATTCAGTAAAGTGTCAGGATATAAAATCAATGCACAGAAATCAGTCGCATTTCTCTATACCAACAACGAGACAGAAGAAAGAGAAATTAAGGAGTCCATCCCATTTACAATTGCACCCAAAACTATAAGATACCTAGGAATATACCTAACCAAAGAGGCAAAGAATCTATACTCAGAAAACTATAAAGTACTCATAAAAGAAATTGAGGAAGACACAAAGAAATGGAAAAATGTTCCATGCTCCTGGATTGGAAGAATAAATATTGTGAAAATGTCTATGCTACCTAAAGCAATCTACACATTTAATGCAATTCCTATCAAAATACCATCCATTTTTTTCAAAGAAATGGAACAAATAATCCTAAAATTTATATGGAACCAGAAAAGACCGCAAATAGCCAAAGGAATATTGAAAAAGAAAGCCAAAGTTGGTGGCATCACAATTCCGGACTTCAAGCTCTATTACAAAGCTGTCATCATCAAGACAGCATGGTACTGGCACAAAAACAGACACATAGATCAATGGAACAGAATAGAGAGCCCAGAAATAGACCCTCAACTCTATGGTCAACTAATCTTCGACAAAGCAGGAAAGAATGTCCAATGGAAAAAAGACAGCCTCTTCAATAAATGGTGTTGGGAAAATTGGACAGCCACATGCAGAAAAATGAAATTGGATCATTTCCTTACACCACACACGAAAATAGACTCAAAATGGATGAAGGACCTCAATGTGAGAAAGGAATCCATCACAATCCTTGAGGAGAACACAGGCAGCAACCTCTTTGACCTCAGCCACAGCAACATCTTCCTAGGAACATCACCAAAGGCAAGGGAAGCAAGGGCAAAAATGAACTAGTGGAACATCATCAAGATCAAAAGCTTTTGCACAGCAAAGGAAACAGTTAACAAAACCAAAAGACAACTGACAGAATGGGAGAAGATATTTGCAAATGACATATCAGATAAAGGGCTAGTGTCCAGAATCTATAAAGAACTTAGCAAACTCAACACCCAAAGAACAAATAATCCAATCAAGAAATGGGCAGAAGACATGAACAAACATTTCTGCAAAGAAGACATCCAGATGGCCAACAGACACATGAAAAAGTGCTCCATATCACTCGGCATCAGGGAAATACAAATCAAAACCACAATGAGATACCACCTCACACCAGTCAGAATGGCTAAAATTAACAAGTCCGGAAATGACAGATGCTGGCGAGGATGCGGAGAAAGGGGAACCCTCCTACACTGTTGGTGGGAATGCAATCTGGTGCAACCACTCTGGAAAACAGCATGGAGGTTCCTCAAAATGTTGAAAATAGAACTACCCTATGACCCAGCAATTGCACTGCTGGGTCTTTACCCTAAAGATGCAAACGTAGTGATCCGAAGGGGCACGTGCACCCGAATGTTTCTAGCAGCAATGTCTACAATAGCCAAACTATGGAAAGAACCTAGATGTCCATCAACAGACGAATGGATAAAGAAGAAGTGGTATATATATACAATGGAATACTATGCAGCCATCAAAAGAAATGAAATCTTGCCATTTGCGACAACGTGGATGGAACTAGAGGGTATCATGCTTAGCGAAATAAGTCAGTCAGAGAAAGACAACTATCATATGATCTCCCTGATATGAGGGAGAGGAGATGCAACATGGGGGGTTAATGGGGTAGGAGAAGAGTAAATGAAACAAGTTGGGATTGGGAGGGAGACAAACCATAAGTGACTCTTAATCTCACAAAACAAACTGAGGGTTGCTGGGGGGAGGGTGGTTGGGGGGGTGGGGTTATGGACATTGGGTAGGGTATGTGCTATGGTGAGTGCTGTGAAGTGTGTAAACCTGGAGATTCACAGACCTGTACCCCTGGGGGGAAAAATATATATATATATGTTTATAAAAAATAAAATTAAAAAAAACCTGAATCATGTAAACAAAAATAATAAATATATATAATTAAATTAATTTTAACTATTAAAAAAAAAAAAGAAGGTTCCCCTTTCTCCACATCTTCAGCAACACCAGTTGTTTCTTGTGTTAACTTTAGCCATCCTGACAGGTGTGAGGTAGTATCTCATTGTGGTTTTGATTTGTATTTCTCTGATGATGATTGATGCTGAACATCTTTTTGTGTGTCTCTTGGCCACCTGGATGTCTTTCTGGGAAAAGTGTCTATTAATTTCTTCTTGCCTATTTCTTAACTGGGTTATTTGTTTTTGGGTGTTGAGTTTGATAACTTCTTTGTAGATTTTGGATACTAACCCTTTATTAGATATGTCATTTGCAAATATCTTCTCCCATTCTGTAGGCTGCTTTTAGTTTTGTTGATTGTTTCCTTTGCTGTGCAGAAGCTTTTTATCTTGATGAAGTCTCAATAGTTAATTTTTGCTTTTGTTTTCTTTGCCTATGTTGACATGTCTAGTAATGTAAGTTGGTACAGTCAAGGCCAAAGAGATTTTTGCCTGTGTTATCCTCTGATGCTCACATTAAGGTCTTAAATCCATTTTGAATTTATTTTTGTGTATGGTATAAGAAAGTGGTCCAGCTTTATTCTCCTGCATGTTGCTGTCTAGTTTTTTCAGCATCATTTGTTGAAGAGACCCTCTTTCTTCCATTGGATATTATGTCCTTCTTTGTCGAAGATTAGTTGACCATGGAGTTGTGGGTCCATTTCTGGGTTCTCTATTCTGTTCCATTGATCTATGTGTCTGTTTTTTGTGCCAATACCATTCTGTCTTGATGACAACAGCTTTGTAATATAGGTTGAAATACAAAATTGTGATGACTCCAGTTTTGTTTTTCCTTTCCAGAATTGTTTTGGCTATTCAGGGTCTTTGTGGTCACATACAAATTTTAGGATTGTTTGTTTTCGCTCTCTGAAAAATGCTGGTAGTATTTTTATCAGGATTGTATTAAGTGTATAGATTATTTTGGATAGTATAGACAATTTAATAATGTTCTTGCAATAAATGAGCATGGAATGCTTTTATTTCTTTATGTTCTCTTCAATTTCTTTCATAAGTGTTCTAAGGTTTTCAGAATAGAGATATTTTATTTCTTTAGTTAGATTTATTCCTAGATATCTTTTTGTTTTTGATGCAGTTGCAAATGGAACTCTTGCCTTGATTTCTTTTTCTGCTGCTTCGTTATTGGTGTATAAAAATGCAACAGATTTCTGCACATTGATTTTATATCCTTTGACCTTGCTGAATTCATATATGAGTTCTAACAATTTTTTGGTGGAGTCTTTCAGGTTCTCTACACAGGGTATCATGTCATCTGTAAATAGTGAAAGGTTGACTTCTTCTTTGCTGATTCAGATGCCTTTTATTTCTTTGTGTTGTCTGATTGCTGAGGCTAAGACTTCCAGTCCTATGTTAAATAGTAATGGTGAGAGTGGACATCCTTGTCTTGTTCCTGACAATAGGGGAAAAGCCCTCAGTTTTTCTCCATTGAGGATGATATTAGCTGAGGGTTTTTCATATATGGCTTTTATGATGTTGAGGTTTGTTACATCTATCCTTACTTTGTTGAGAGTTTTTATCAGGAAAGGATGCTATATTTTTAAAAATGCTTTTTCTGCATCTATTGACAGGATCATATTGTCCTTATACTTATTTTATTAATATGATGTATCACATTGATTGATTTGCAAATATTGAACCAGCCCAGCAGTCCAGGAATAAATTCCACTCATTAATGGTGAATAATTCTTTTAATGTACTATTCACTTAGATTTGCTAGTATTTTATTGATAATTTTTGCATCCGTGTTCATCAGGAATATTGGCCTGTAATTCTCCTTGTTAGTGGTATCTTTGGTTTTGTAATCAAGGTAATTTATCTGGCTTTGTAGAATGAGTTTGGAAGTTTTCCTTCCATTTCTATTTTTTGGAACAGTTGGAGAAGAATTGGTATTAACTTTTCTTTAAATGTCTGGTAGAATTCTCCTGGGAAGCCATCTGGCCCAGGATTTTTGTTTGTTGGGAGATTTTTGATGACTGATTCAATTTCTTTGCTGGTTCAGAGTCTATTCAAATTTCCTATTAATTCTTGTTTCAGTTTTGATAGTTTGTAAGTTTCTAGGAATTTGTCCTTTTCCCTTCCAGGTTGCCCAGTTTGTTGGCATATGATTTTTCATTGTATTCTAATTGATTTTTTTTTTTTTTTTTTTTGTGGTGTTAGTTGTGATCTCTCCTCTGTCATTTGTGATTTTATCTATTTAGGTCCTTTCTCTTTCTTTTTGATAAATCTGGCTAGGGGTTTATCAATTTCATTAATTCTTTTGGAGAACTAGGTCTTAGTTTCATTAATCCATTGTACTGGTTTGGTTCTACATCATTGATTTCTGTTCTAATCTTTAGTGTTTCTCTCTTGTTGCCTTTAGGCTTTGTTTGCTGTTCCTTTTCTAGCTCCTTTAGGTGTAAGGTTAGGTTGTATGTTTGAGACTTTTCTTTCTTCTTGAGGTAGGTCTGTAGTGCAATATACTTCCCTCTTCGGACGGCTTTTGCTGCATTGCAAAGGTTTTGGGCTATTGTGCTTTGATTTTTGCTTACTTCCATGTATTTTTAAAATTATTCTTTGATTTCTTGACTAATCCATTGATTCTTTCATAAGATGTTGTTTAATCTCCAGTATTTGATGTCTTTCTAAACTTTTTCTTATGGTTGACTTCTAGTTTCATAGTGTTGTGGTCTGAAAATATGTATGGTATAGTCTCAGTCTTTTTATACTGGTTGCAGCCTGATTTGTGACCTAGTATGTGGTGTATTCTGGAGGATGTTCCATGTGCATTTGAGAAGAACATTTCTCTGATGCTTTAGGATGAAATGTTCTGAATATCTCTCTTAAGTCCCTCCAGTCCAGTGTGTCATTCAAACCATTGTTTTCTTGATAATTTTCTGCTTAGATGGTCTGCTCATTGTTATAAGTGGGCTGTTAAAGTTCCCTACTATTATTGTATTATCATTGGTAAGTTTCTATATGTTTGTTATTAATTGATTTATCTATTTGGGTGCTTCCCAAGTTGGGGGCATTACTATTTACAATTTTTAGATCTTCTTGATGGATGGACCACTATAGCATTATGTTATAATGCCCTTCTTCATCTCTTTTTTAAATTTTAATTTTTAATAATTTTTAATTCATTTTTTATTATTATGTTCAATTAGCCAACATATATGTGGGGGAATGGGGTAACCGGGTAATGGGGGAGGGCACATGCTGTGATGAACACTGGGTGTTATACACACCTAATGAATCATTGAACCCTACATCAAAAACTAATGATATATTGTATATTGGCCTTTCTTCATTTCTTGTTACATAAAATCTACTTTATCTGCTCTTAGTATGGTTGCTCTGGCTTTCTTTTGATGTCCATTACCATGGCAGATTGTTCTCCAACCATTCACTTTTGATCTGAAGGTGACTTTAGGTCTAAAATGAATATCTTGTTGGCAGCATATAGCTCGATCTTGTATTTTTTTTTGTTTGATTTTGTTTTTTTTAATCCATGCTGATAGTCTATGTTTTTTGATTGTCATATTTAGTCCATTTATATTCAGAGTGATTATTGAGAGAGATGAATTTAGTGCCATCATGTTACCTGCAGAGTTGGTGTTTCTGGTGATGTTCTCTGGTCTTTTTTAGTCTTTGCTGTTTTGTTTTTTTTTCTCCACTCAAAGAGTCCCTGTTAAAATTTCTTGCAGGGCTGGTTTAGTAGTCATGAACTCCTTTAGTTTTTGTTTTCTTTGGAAAACTCTTTATCTCTCTATTTTGAATGACAGCCTTGCTGGATAAAGAATTCTTGGGTGCATGGGGTGCCTGGGTGGCTCAGTGGGTTAGGCCTCTGCTTTCGGCTCAGGTCATGATCCCAGAGTCCTGGGATTGAGTGCTGCATCAGGCTCTCTGCTCAGTGGGGAGCCTGCTTCCCAACCCTCCCCCCACCTCTCTGCCTCCTTATGATCTCAAATAAATAAATAAAATCTTAAAAAAAAAAAAAAAAGAATTCTTGGGTGCATATTTTTCCTATTCAGCATGTTGAATATTTCCTTCTACTTACATCTGGTCTGCCAGGTCCCTGTGGACAGATGTGCTACAAACTCAATCTGTCTTCACTTGTAGGTTAAGGATCTGTTTTCCCTTGCTGTTTTCAGGATTCTTTCCTTGTCTGTGTATTTTGTGAATTTGACTATGCTATGCTTTGGTGATGGCCAGCTTTTGTTGAATTTAATGGGAGTTTTCTGTGTTTCTTGGATTTTGATGTCTGCGTCCTTCCTCAGATTTGGAAAGTTTTTAGCTCTAATTTGTTCGAATTAACCTTTTGCCCCCTTATCTCTGTCTTCATCTTCTGGGATTCCTATGATACAAATGTTATTATGTTTTACTAAGTTGCCGAGTTCTCTAAGTCTACCTTTGTGGCTCATTACTTTTCTTTCCCTCTTCTTTTCAGCTTCCCTATTTTCCATAATTTTATCTTCTGTATCATTGATGCACTTCTCTGTTTTGTCCATCTTTGTTTTTATGGTCTTCATTTGTATTTACATCTCAGTTATGGCATCTTTAATTTTGGCATAACAAGATTTTAGTTCTTTTATCTCTGTAGAAAGGGATTCTCTAGTGTCTTCTATGCTTTTTTCAAGCCCAGCTAGTATCCTTATAATCATTGTTTTAAATTCTAGTTCAGATGCCTTATTTATATCTGTGTTGATTAAATGTTGGACTGTGAATTCAACCTCATATTCTTTCTTTTAGGGTGAATTTCTCCATCTTGTCATTTTGTCCAGAAAAGAAAAGAAAAAGGAACAACAAGAACAAAAACAAAAAACAAAGCAAAAGAGAAAAAACCCCAAAAAACAAGAAAAACAAAAACACAAAACAAGAAAACTAAAAAACAAAAACTAGATTCTGGGTATGTTTTGGTCTGCTTGTTAAAGGAATTTAGATCCCAAACTAAAAAAAAAAAAAAAATAAAATAAAATAAAATAAAATGAAAGTAGAGAAAGAAATAAAAAATATATGAAAAATCTATATGTATAAAAATAAAAAATTAATAATAAAAAAATTTTTAAAGGAATTGGAGAATATAATAAAATAAATGAAAATGCAATAAAAGTAAAATGAAAAAAGGAGAAAAGTAAAATAAAAGTAATAAGGATAATAATAATAAAGTAAAAGTAAAAAGGAAGCCTGATCGTATTTCCCCTAGATCTGAAGCTTTGCAGCACTCCATGATCAATAAACTTGGTGGGAGGTAGTTGTTTGCACAGGTCTTCTGGGGGAAAGGGGCCTGCTACAGAGATTCTCAGGCTGACTTGTTTCTCTGGAAATGCTTCTCCGGGCCCAGGGGGCGGGGTTTGGTGTAGGGCTGGGGTCTCCACTAAGTGGCGCTGTTTTGCGCCCTGAAGGCTTTCAGCCCCGATGAGCGGGATGAAAATGGCTGCGCCCTGCTTTCTAGCCTTGGACCTGAAAGTTGGGACCCCCTATCCTTCACGGAGCCCTCCCAGAAAAGCAACCAATCACCGTATTTGTTTCCCGGTTTCGGTTTGAACCCTGCCAGAGTCTGAGCCTTTTCTTCTCAGGCAAGTGACACAGTTTCAAAGTTCCAAATTTCAGAGTCGCCAGAGGTGTGGACCGGCACTGTTCCTCCATCGGAGGGTCTCCCCACGCGTGCCGCCCTGTCCCTGGAAGGCAGTCCCTCTACCCCTTCGCAGTTCGCAGTTTACGCCAGCACCAAGACCTGCTGCTCTCTGCCAGCTTCCCGGCTCCCATGCCTGGGAACAGCGCAGCACCTTGGCGCCACCCTTTCCTCCTTGGACTCTCGGGATCCTCGGCGCACCGGGTCACTCCTCAGATTCCGCCCCTCTTCGCCATCTGAGCACTTCTAAGCCAGGTACGGCCCCGCCATAGCCAACTTAAAAGTTCAGATGTTGCACTCCACCGCTTCTGCTACTCTGCGGTAGCCTTCCTAAGCAGGCTCCCTCCCAGCCTCAGCATCCACAGGGGAACTTCCCCACGAGGCACTCATTTTGGGGTCAGCTCTCGATGGCCTGGAGAAATTCACTCTCGCGGGTCATCCATGGTGCACTTCGCTTTGCAGTATAAACCCTTTTCTCCACAAAACCTTTTATCAGAGTAGCTAAGATATACCATGAATCGATGGGTTTGAAATCCCGCTTTTTGATTTTTTTTTTTTTCCTAATAAGGTTTTGGTGAATATGTTAATGCCTAGGGAAGTGGGAGGGAATAAAAATGAAAGGCAATGGAGAGTCTGCTCGGAGGGAGTAAGTTGAATGAACTTCTGTTTTCTTGTCATCAAAAGTATCTCGTTTCTTTTTTGATGTTTCATGTTTCAGAAAATTTTTTAAAAATGGAAATATCTTTTCATTATACTTTAGAAACTAAGGTTATTAAAGGACGTTTAACACAGTATTTTGATTTATTTATCCTTAAGTTAAACATTCTATTTCTTTTATTATTTTGAACATCTATGAAGCATAGTCTTTCCCCTAAGGTGTAGGAACATTTAATATACAGTTTCTCATGCTTTTACTCATTGAAAATGGTTTATGCTGAATTTAGTGACTTATAAGTGGGTTCTGAAGTTTTGGCAAAACATATTCATCTTGGCTTAGTTTATACTTGATACAGTAGCTTTTTAACTAGACTACTTGGGTGAGTAGAAAAAGTATCAGGTTTAACTTTTAATCCATTGTCCCGTAGATTCTGCTTTTGAGGTTGCTTGTTTTTCACAGTGCTGTATGTCCCAAAAGTGCCTACTTTTAAATTTTGCAGAATACAGTTAAGTGGAGTGTAACTGATGGCTACAAGTTCTGCAGAATTTCAGAATCTGAGAACCACAATTTTCAAATGTATAAACGCTACAGCTCTTTAGATACAGACATCTGAATTTCTTTTCTTTTTTTGTATTGAATGGCAAAGTCAACATTACTATCCAGCTGTATTGTTTTCACTGTATGGTAACTGATGAAATGCTTCCATGCACCAAAGAACTACAATGCTGTAAAGTTGGAAGCCAAGTCACAATATGTGTAATCACAGGGTTAGAATGGAATAAGGCAACTCCATTATGTCCTGCAAATAAACACCCTTTGAAACTTTCAAACTCAGTACGTCTTCTGGTTAGCTAAGGGATCATATTGAGTTGAGTCAACGCCTAGGGTTGCTGGACTTGATTATATAATTGGAGTGTTTACATAGATTCTACTCCTTGCTGGTTGGATGATTTTGAATACCTTATGTAAACTCTTTGAGATTTAGTAATCTTATTTTCAAATTGTGGGTAATATTACCGGCCTCACAGAATGAAATGAGATGATATATGTGAAGGTTTTATCACTCAGACAGGAATATAATAGATGAGCAACAAAGATTATTTTCTACTCTTCCTTCCTTCAAGATTCATTAATACCTCTGCTATAATTTAGTTCAGAAAAAAATAAGATGAATTAAAAATCTGTAAATTAGCAACACAATTGTGCATAAATATTTTGGATAAAAGCTTTGGAGGACAATGTTGATACTATTGGCTAAAGTGAACCTTGGGAATTATCTCTGGGTTTTGTTAATTTAAATTATTTCTCCCTTCTACTTCTGTTGATAACTTGGAATTGATTATAATAACTGAATCACACAACTTAATATTAAGAAGCTTAAAAAGTCTATCTGACTCCTTATACCGGCTTACTCAATTGGTTTGATATTAATTCAGAGATTATATCCTCTATGTAATTAATATACTGTTAGGGAATACAAGTCTAAAAGAAAAGTCAGTTTCAAATGTCAGAGCTCAAGCAAAGATTGAGCAAATAGTTTCAAAATATTTTATAGGGGACTTAGTTGCACAAAAATAAAACTTTTAAAATAAGCCATTGTTCAGCATGTCAGACAAGGTATTACATTTTATTTGTGCCTTAATAGCACATCCATCTAGATAAAAGGTTGTTTAAAAATCTTACAGAAAACTACAGGTGTCACTTTTCCTAATAAAAACTGCATTTTCCCTGTAGTTTATGCCTTTGATCCCTACGAACTCAGGAAAAATAAATGAAAATTTCTTTGCTTTCATTTGCAGTGATATGATGCACATTACTGATCTTCAGGAAACCATACCCACTGCCCCATTGGAGCTCTGCGCTTCCTGGCACTTACTGTGGATTTGTTGCTTTCTGTGTGCTTATTTTCTACATTTGTTACTTAGAAAAATAGGTGACTAGAAGATAGAAACAATCATCAGATGGTAATGACCAGGAAACCAAACAATAGCATGAGTATGTTGATCTGAGGGCTTGGTGACCTTTTGTGTTTATTTAAACAGCTTGTTTTAATTAGTAATGGATATCGCTTACTCTTACGAGCGTTATTGACAATTGAAAACAGCACCTTATAAGCTGAGGAATTGGTGAAATTTAATATGAGTGTTTGAGTTTAGTTTCTTTAGGGGGTTGCTTTGTTCTTGTCATAATGCTTGAAGTTAATGGACAACTAAAATGGAAAGCCTTCATGTGTCATACACTGAGTGAGGAGGACTGACAAAAAGCCATTAGTGTCCAGGGAAGAAAGACAAAGGCAGAAATTCTATCGTTTCCAGATGAGTCCTTATGATTCCCTGAAACTCTTTATTAGCTTCACGGGCAAGAGGCAAGACTATTAATGCAAAGGTCAGATAGTGCAATTTTAGCCAGATTTTTTTCTTTCATTAAAACGGTAATAGGAAAGTATCTAAAATGCTAGTGTTATGGAATCTAAGAGATGATTCTTTTGAAAAACAGATTTAATAGCTTTGATGTTCTAAGTGACAATTTTACCTGTCCTACTAAAAGGAAAGAATATAACTTTTCTTACCATGGAAGATTAAGCAGTTACTAAAAGGAAAAGTTGGATTATGCTTATTTCTGGAGGTACTTTAAAAGACTTTAAAATAATTCTGAAAATCCGCAGTTTCTTCTCACTCTGAAATACAGTTATAATATTCCCTAATAAGACCTGATAAAAATGTCATTATTTTCAACCTCATGCACCATCAGGACCATCAACTTTGTTCTTGTCAAATTATCCTAATGTATATAACAGAACCATCATCTTTCCTATATAAGATATTTTAAAGTAGCTCCAAAAATTACTTTCGTAGATTTTGAAAGCTATTTCTAATGTGACAGACATCTGTCCCTTGTTTTTTGCTCTAAACACAGAGTATGTTTCAGATAGGTGGTTGTGAGAGGTACTGTTTTTTATTTTTTCCCATTAGCTGGTACTTGGTTAGAAATAATGGCAATGCTATTTTGTTAGAAAAGTCAGCCATCCTTTGGTACTGGCAACACTGAGACACTTTTTCACAAGTCTTGGATTTGTACTTGGCAATGTGTAGAATACCCTTCTTGACACTGACCATTCTTTGTCATGGAGGGATGCAAAGAGAGGGGAGACACACTGTGACCTGAAAAGTCATTTGGTCATTAGAGGGCTGCTTGGGTGAGTTTTACTTTGACTTGATTTTCATTTCCTTTTGCCCAACAGTTTTACAGATGATGGTTATTGAAACTCTAGGTACCCCTCCTATTGTGTTATTTACTACACTGGGGGAAAAAAAAAACAAACCTAAAAGAAAAATAAACAAGTCATTAAGCAAGCAAACAAAACCCCCAATCAGCTACTATGCCATATCTTATAAAACATTGTTCATTTTTTTTCTCTTTGGTTTATGTTGTGGACAAATGGGATGCTAATATGTATACTCACTAAGATGAGGATTCACAATAGTATAGTGGAAATAGCACTGGATTGGTGGTCAGGACACCTAAGAATCATTTCTGGCTGGTCAGCTAATTAGCTTTGTGACCTTGGATAAGTAACTTAACTCTTCTGGACTCAGATTGCCTATCTCATTGTGATATTGCCCCCAGGGGGACAAAATTGATTCAATGATTTTCACCTTGGGAGGATAGGGTCAAAAAAATCTTACTCCTTTTACATGTAAAGTATGGTTATACCCACATACACATGTGCATGTACATATATATATACAACACTTACCTCACCAATGGCTAGATAATAATGAATGTCTGTCTGTTTTAGCTATGATTTACTGTATCTTTTATAAATAAAGCTTATGTTTCCCTACTAATCCCTTTCAAGGACTTGAAAAGTGTATTTCAACCTTAAATATTAGTTATTGTATCTTCTTATGGAAAGATGTTTGGTATTCCCTTCAAAAATAAAGCTTTAGTTTTCTCTGGTTTTAGCGAAGAGTGTGCTTTTATGTAGAAAGAAAAGATCACTTGTACTGGCATAAACTATTAGTTGGTAACCAAAATCTGTTTCCCTTCTTTCTGAATACATAGCTATATTTTTGGTCTTTGCTGATAGATGCACATGTGACTGATTTCTGGTCAATGAAACATTAAGTGGAACTACTCTGTTTCGAGGCCCAGCTGATCAAAAACTCTGAGATAGCTACCTCCATGCTTTCTCCCATTTCAGCTAAATGGAATGACAGTCCTTAGAACTGCCATGGAAGTCGCTAGAATCCTGAATACCTTAATGACTACATAGCTTGTTCCTGACAAATGAGCTGATTAAGATTCATCCATTAGTATGCTAGTATGTGCATATTATGTATAGTATATACAATCTACTCTTCTATGTATTTGAGTTTGATCCGTGGACAACTAGAACATTTATATATCTGTGCCAACATGTGTTGTTATTGTATCTAATAAAGACCTTGATCCTCTCTACCTGCTCTGTCTGATATAGTAGCCATTATTTATCACATATGGCTATTTAACTTTAAATTAGTTTCACATTTTAATTTTAAAAATTAAATTTTAAATTAACTTAATTTTAAAATTTAAATTAAAACTTTCATTTTCATTTAAGTGCTCATTCGCTGCAGGTGGCTAGTGGCCACCATATTGGGCAGGGCAGATATAGACCTTTTCCACCATCACAGAAAGTTCTGATGGATAGCACTGAGCTGTACTGTTGAGGCTTGATGTTTGAGCAGGCACGTACACATGCTTGCATGCACACGCACACGCGTACATGCGGGTGGACACATAACAACACATATATTCAGGGAATGGACACAGAATGGATCCAAATACGTGAGTTGTGTTGTGACTCTCCACAATATCTTTTCTGGTGTAGCCCAAATAATGTATTAGTTTGAAGAGAAATTATGGAAATTCGGGGGAGTGGTGAGCACTTTTCCGCAGAAGATTAAGCTTAAGGGTGGAGTGGACCCAAGTAACTACAAGGTGTCTAGGGACTTTTTTCCTCTCCTTAAGTTGTCTCCCTCATTTCATTCTCTAAAAATGAAAAACTACCGCACAGGTAAGCATTTGGCTGCTCAAGGAGATTATTGATAAGTGAGAAAGACATTTTCGCTCATCAGTAAAATGATTCCTATCTTCTAAATAGGATTTCACCTTTGCCTCAAGACTCTCATGATGCTTCCCTGTCAGGTAGAGGAAAAGTAGAGAAGAGTTTAGGAAATTTTGTCTGATGTAATGGCTCTCAAGTTTAGGGATGGCAACATGACCCACCAAGGTGAAAAATTGTCCTACATGATTCTATACTCTGTCCTCCTTCGCCCTGTCACCCTGATTGTTGCTGTTCGAGTCATGAGTCAGGGATCTTGCTCTTTGGTTTTGTGGTGGTGTACCCAGTTTGCTCAGTGGAATTTTATACCGTGTTACTCAGTAATGGGCCACAGGTCCTTAGACAAGGCTGGCCTGCAGGGATCTCAGAATAATGATGACTTTTCTGGTTTTCATCATGGTCTGTAGAGTTTCACCGAAACTAGAAAAATAGAAAAAGAAGATGAGAGTGTATATCCAAGTTACGTGGACTTTTCAAATAACTGAAGCAACGTAGGGTTTCTTTTCCATTTACGTTACTCCTCGGCTTTATTTCCAGGGGCTGGCAACTCACACACAAAAAACGCAACAGTTGATTTAGTTCCCTTCCACCTTACACTGCAGTAATTAGGACTATATAAAACTTTTAGGTGTCTGGATAGCCGGCAGTTTTCTAGTGATATAAAATCAGTGCCTAGTGTTTTACAGGACCTACATATTATATAACTGTCAGGAAAACAAGAATCCAAACTTTTTCTTCTTAGGTTATTTACTGACTTAGGAGACCTAGCTGTCAGTAAGTAGGTATGAAAATGAACGTCTTGGAATTATAAAACTCACACATATAAGTCATGATTTGGTTTTTCCTCAGGCTTTATCTGCTGACTTAAAAGAAAGCCTCTCTCCTCCTATGGAATGACATGAATATGAAATCAAGGGGCAGGGTCTGGTACCTTTAAATTCACACCAGAGCTTTCCACAAGGCAGTCTAAAAGCTCATTTATTTTTGTTCTTATTTTTTCCTGAGAAAACTGACAAGCCCTTTGGAGGTCCCTGCTGCTAGAGTCTCTACCTAATGTAGGCTATGGGGCCCAATTCAATGATTCTTGAAAGGTTTTCAAACTGGTTTTTAAGGAGCTAGTAGGCCACTTTGTAATAGGAAGAAGCATCTGACATTTAGAATCCTGCCCCCCAACGTGCAAACAATAGAAGAAGAAAAGCCGTGCCCTTGCTTGGGCTTCTGCTGTGCTAATTACAGAAATGTAAAGCCCAGCTGTGGTCAGACTAGCTCATCAAGGAGTGATGTGTTAGACCAAGAAAGCAAAAGAAGGACTGAAATGTTTTTCATTCTTATTCCTTGCATATTGTCTGTTAGAGCATTCAGCTCTGCTTAATTATAAACTATTTCCTTTTCCATTTATAAACACGTTCTTTTCCCCTGCATTTAATGTGAATAAAGTTGCTTCTAGACTAGGGTATGGCCATGAGGTTGGAGCTCAAAGATTTCTTTCACATATCTATATGCAAATTCATATCAGTCTGTAAACCCCGTTTGTTTAAAATTCAAAGGTGCTTGCCCCTTGTTCCAAATCCTCAACAGCCCTCCTCTGCCCTAAAAACAAATAAAATTAACCAAACCAAACCAAAGGGAACAAACAAGCAAATTTTAACTTTCCGAAGAAATTTTATTTCAGTTCAACTAGAGAACTGAATATAATTTAAATATATTTTGTTTCTCCTTTTTTATTTTTATTTATTATTATTATTTTTTTTTTGTGCTTGCTTTTCCTGAGACTCTATGTCCAGATTTGAACTATAAGCATACTATGCTATAGTTACGGTCTTGTTTCCTGTTAGTATGAGAAGACAGAGAAAAGGCAGACTAGAGTGGCATTGGTAAGTATATGGTGGCAATGCAAGCATTTTGGATTGACTAAAAATTTTACCAGACTCTAAAATATTGCAAAGTGTTTAGAAGATGGTTTTAATGCTTCTGTTTGCATTTCTCGTTTAGAAAGTTCAAGTCATTTGTACAGTGGAACTTGATTGTAATGTTGTTATATTATTGTCTGGGCAGGACAGTATTAATGTTGCAGGTTTTTGTATCATAGGTGTATAGGCTGCACATTACTAAATAATGATGATGTTGATAATAATAATAATAGCAGATATGAATTGAAATTGTTCTAAATGCTTTAAATGGCAAGATAAAATCTCAGTTACTTACAAAGAAGGGATTATCACCATACATGGCTTTGCAGGTGGTGCACCACCGAAGCTATAGGAAGTATCATTCACTTTGGTGGTTGATGACATTTGTATATATATATACATGCCTATACACACACACACACACACACATATATACACACATGTATATGTGCATATATATATATGTATGACAATTTTCTGGCAGTAAAGTACCTTAAGAAAGGAGTAGGTTTTTTTCTTTTTCCTTTTTTTAATAAGGATTTTTATTCACTTATTTGACAGAGAGAGACACAAGGAAAGAGGCAACACAAGCAGGGGAGTAGGAGAGGGAGAAGCAGGCTTCCTCCCCAAGCAGGGAGCCTGATCCAGGGCTCGATCCCACTGGGATCATGACCTGAACTGAAGACAGATGCTTAACAACTGAGCCACCCAGGCGCTCCAGGAGTACCTTTTTCTAAAGGGCCATTGGGTTTGGAGTAGGGTTAGAGGTGGGTGCTTTTAGAGAAGCAAAGCAACCTGTGTGCAGTCACATAACTAATGAGTTATAGATATTCACATTTCACTGGTTGACTCCATATTCTTTACTCTTAATTATGGTTTGCTGATTTGACATGGAGCATCCTTGAGTTCAAGAAGAGAAGAATATCATATATTAGAGTTTTATTGTCTCTGTGAGCTTCTGAAAAACCTCTGGCACAAGACCTCTGAAGACCTGCCTGTAGAAAATACATCTGGAGAATATGTCCTCCTTTAGCTAAAGTATTTATTGGGAATCATTGTTCATTTGTTAGATCTGTGGTCTTTAACTGGTGGTCAGTACAGTTGAGTCAGTAAAGTACAGTACAGTCCAGGTGGACTCTAGGGTTTTTATAAGTTACAGAAATTTGAAAGGCTATGGCACCATTAAATACAAAACTGAATATACTTTTAAAATGTTTTAATATTTTAAAATATTAATATTATATTAGAAGGGGACCCAAGGTTTGTGAGAAATTAACTGATATATACAAAATGGAAAATACTGAGACAGTGGCAGGAAGGCGATGTTATGAGGTCCTCTGCTGTCTTCCTTATTTGCAAAGCTTGGTTTACCCAATTGGCTAAGACCTTTTGAGTTTTAGGAAATAAGATTTCTGAGAAGTAACAACTGATGTTAGCAGAGGGGTTGGGGTTAAATTGGGGGAACAATAAGCTCTTGGACACCAGAGGGACAATTTAAGGTCACTAAACAGGCTGTGGCTCATAGGGAAAAGTAGACTGGTGTCACAATCTGAGTTTTCTCTTCCCCTGAAATGTGCCTCATGAAGAGGAAACCTCCCAATTCTTATTGTATAAGATGAATTCACTATTTTAAATGAGTGTATTCTAGTCAATAAGCAGGTAGTGGGTGCTGTGAATGTTCACAGCACTGTGCTACTCTGGGGGACACAAGGATATGCAATAGTAGTCATCAGTATTTGTAGAATGCTCTAGAATGTACACATTTATTTCTCAGACATTTTCTCATTTTAAACCTTAGGGAGTAGCTATAAGGCTATCCTCATCTAGAGAGGAGAAAACCAAGCCTCAGAGACTTGCCTGCAAGTTCCAGTACACAAAAAGTGTCATATATGAAATTTAACCTCAAGTCTTCCAACTTTGGAACCCATCTTATTTCCATTACACTAGATTCCCTGCCCTAAACAACTTTACACTTTAGAGGGAGAGAAACATACGGAGCCACAAATGTGGCAACTGAAAACTCAAATGTGATAGCATGGTTTACCAAAATATTATAAACACTAGATTATAGTCCAGAACTGGGTTATAGATTCTCATAGTGCGGCCTTTACATTTTAGGAGCAGTGTATTTTGCCTTTTAGAAGTCTGAGTCCTGTTTTTCTGAGTATGTTTTTAGAAACCATAGTATCATAGTTCTATATACTTGGGAATTACACCTCTTCTTCTTTCTCAGGAATAGACAGCTTTCCACTCAACAACTATAGTGCTTAAAAGAAGCCTGCATTAAATTCCTTTTGACCTTTGCAGTCTATTTCCATGGATCCTCTCACTGGTAGCATATTAGATATTTTTGCCTGTCTGCAGTTTGATACAAGTTTCATCAATAGTCCTACTAAATAGATAGAGCCCATTAAATAAGGTATAATTGACATATGTAAACTCATAAAAATGAACAGTCCTCTGGGGACCAGTGACAATAAACTCTTAAGTTTGAGAGGAGGTTCTTAACAGTTATCTATCAAGGCTGTTCTGACTCAAATATGATAAGCACTATAGTGGTAAAGATTTAAGCAACTTCATCTCCAAACAGAGACTGAAATTACTTAAGCTGGTAGAATTCCATAACCCACCTGCAGCTTTTGAGAGGTTGAAAAACATTTTTTTTGCAAATACTTTTTTTTCAATGAAGCTTTTATGAGCATTTCCTACCTTTACTCTCTGTGATACACTACAAATCAGTATAACTTGTTTTTTGCTATTTCCAAAATCAGCAATTTTTCTTTTTTCTTTAAAGATTTACTTATTTATTTGAGTGAGAGAGCATAAGTGTGCAAGTGGGGGGAGGGGCAGAGGGAGGGAATGTCTAGCAGACTCCCTGCTGAACATGGAGCCCTACAAGGTCTGGATGGGGTGTGGGTGGGGGGTGGGTGGGCCTTGATCTCTTGAGCCATGAGATCATGACCCGAGCTGAAACCAAGAGATGGACCCTTAACTGCCTGAGCCACCCAGGTGATCCCAAATCAGCAATTTTTCTTAATTAACATGTCATATGTTGGAGAAGAAGGATGAATGAGAAAATCTGAATTTGTCATACAACACTTGGATAGCTTTTTTTTTTTTTAAGATTTTATTTATTTATTTGACAGAGAGAAATCAGTAGGCAGAGAGTCAGGCAGAGAGAGAGAGGAGGAAGCAGGCTCCTTGGCAAGCAGAGAGCCTGATGAGGGACTTGATCCCAGGACCCTGAGATCATGACCTGAGCCGAAGAAGGCAAAAGCTTCTGAGCCACCCAGGTGCCCAGATAGCTTTTTCTTAATAGTGTTTGTGATTTCCTATCAGTAGCCCTTCTGATGCTCATGTAAAAAAGTACTTAAGAATGGAAAAGAGAATAATTGTGGCTGTCTATAAAAATTGTTGGGAAAACAGTCATCATATGACCTGTTACACACCTGGGGATTGCCCTGTCTGTGCCCTGGGCCTGGACTATTCCCTAATATGGAAGCTGGGTACCGAGCCATTGTTTGGCCCCAGATTCTTCTTCCTTATTAGGAGAAACCTTTCCCTGTCTGGATGTGCAGTGAATTTCTTGTATTGCTTATTAAGTGTCTGTCATGTGGCACCTGGCCAACCCTATTCTTCTTTACTCTTCTGCAGCCCGAGAAGAGTATATGTGCAGTCATCGCCCTGGATAGGCTGTTGGGAGAGACCTCTTGGCCATGAGAAACTGGCTTACAGTGCAGACACTGATCTTGCTGTGTCTCTTCCTCTTTTGGTGAGTAAAGCATTTTTCTGACTGGTGTCTTGTGTGTTGAGTTCTTCCCTGGGAGCTCTGAACCTATAGAAGATGCAGTGGGCCAGTGTCCGTGGGCTCCTATTTCTGGTGGTTGGTATTGCTATGGTCTTTGCCATCCTTCAAGCAGTGGGAAACCTCACCTGAGGTTGGTAGCTTGGATTACCCTCTTTGACAAAAATGAAACCTATTTATTAAAAAGAAGTCTTAGTCTAGGGACGCCTGGGTGGCTCAGTTGGTTAAGCATCTGCTTTTGGCCCAGGTCATGATCCCAGCATCTTGGGATCGAGTCCCACATCGGGCTCCCTAGCTCCTTGGAAGTCTGCTTCTTTCTCTCCCTCTGCCTGCTGTTCCTCCTGCTTGTGCTCTCTCTCTCCCTCTCTTATTGTGTCAAATAAATAAATAAATAAATACTTAAAAAAAATCTCAGTCTAGGAATTTTTGAAATAGTTTTGAACAAGGGTTTCTGGGTGGCTCAGTTGGTTAAGCAACTGCCTTCAGCTCAGGTCACAATCCCAGAGTCCTGGGATCGAGTCCCACATCAGGCTCCCAGCTCCCTGGGGAGTCTGCTTCTCCCTCTGACCTTCTTGCCTCTCATGCTCTCTCTCACTGTCTCTCTCTCAAATAAATAAATAAAATCTTAAGAAATAGTTATGAACAAAAAAAAAAAAAAGAAAAAAGAATAGTTATGAACGCCTGGCAATAATGCCAAACGCACATAAGAGTATTTCCTTGCATATGTGAAACATATTGTTGAGAGATTTGTCATTAATTCTATTGATGTTAATATCAATTTTTTTAAAAGATTTTATTTATTTATTTGATAGACAGAGATCACAAATAGGCAGAGAGGCAGGCAGAGGGAGAGGAAAGGAAACAGGTTCCCTGCTGAGCAGAGAACCCGATGTGGGGCTCGATCCCAGGACCCTGGGATCATGACCTGAGCCGAAGGCAGAGGCTTTAACCCACTGAGCCATCCAGGCACCCCTGTTAATACCAATTTTAATACAGTTTGTATGTTTCATCTCTGATTGGAATAAGGTTGAAGATGTCATATGTGTGGTATGGCTATTGTCCTGTTTTCACATGATTTTTTTTTTTTTTTTGACTTTTAAGAAGTTAGTCACAGTCACCACAATGGTTGCCGCTTTCTCTTTTAGAAACTCATTGTACACACACAGTCACCAATATTTACCAAAATATTTTGTGAATCTTTTCACTTTCTTCCTTCGCCAACAGCAATGCTCCATGGGCTTTCTCAGATTTTTTCTCAGTATCTTGATATTTTTAGTGGGATCAGTCTAAGGGGAGAGATCTAGAACTTGTGCTAATTTAGCATCTTGGTCTGGTAGGTATTCCCATCTAATTTACTTATCTTGTTTATTTTCTGGTTTTCCTGCCACAAGATCTTTGAGTACAGGAATTTTTGTCAGTTTTGTTCACTATTGTATCTGTAGGGCCTAAAACAGTGACAATTATACATTAAGTTTTTAATACTTATTGAAGAAACTTTTTTGGAAAATAATAAGTATTCCTTAAATTTAGAAAGTCTATCCACTGAAAAAATGCAGCAAGGATCATGCTTCTTGCAGATATTAGATGTTTTCCTTTTGAGAGTGAGAGCAAGACAAGAATGCCAGCTCTCATTGCAGGAAAAACCAGTAACATCTCTTTAGAGCAACAACTACCTGGAAAATAAGGCACCAGCCATTATTTATATGCGATAAATTTTTTATATCCATTAAATTGGCAAAGATTAAAAAATGTGTAGTATCAAGTGTTGGCAAGGATATGAAGAAGCGAGAACTTATAAAAAGTGTATAGGGGTATAAGCTGGTAGAGGTATAAGCTGGTATGGCCATCCTGGAGGGAGATCTGACACTACTCAAAGAAATGAAGCAGGCAGATAAGTCCACAAGTGGGAATGTATGTCCACTGCAGGATTATTTGTGGTAGCGAGGATTAGGAGGTATTAAAAGGTGGCTCAGTAAATTATGGTGTATTCGTATGATGGAACACAGAAGTCACAAGTAATGGGTTATATTCACTCAATTACATGCAAAATGAACAGAAACCAAATGCATAATGTTTAGTGAACACATAGGAAACGGTATGTGATTATTGGTACGTTTAGTAATTAAATATTGCCTATATAAGAAAATTATGTCCTAAGTGTAAATAAACTAAGCCACAGCTACTTTTCAAGGAAACTTGTATGTCTAAGGAAATATATATCTAATATATTATAGCAAAAATAGAATGGGGGGTGTTTAAAATTTTTTGTACAGACAGATAATAACCATGTGTCATAAACTGGAGGGCGTGATAATTAAATTTTATGTACCAGGGGTTTCAAAAAAAGTAAGAAGATGGGGATAAGGTTGAGAGCTTGGGTCTTAGAGGTATTTGAAGGATTCCCAGAATTTCTGCTCCTGGACTGCTGCATAGGGCTCTATACAGATTGGAAATGGAGATTTCCTAGGACTCAATTACTACAAAGTATTATTTTCGTAATGCTACTAGAGGTTGCAGACAAGGGAGCAGCTAGCCTGCTAGCTGGATGGCATTGTAGCTTTTTTTCATCTGAATTTTACTGCAATGCTACATTCCATTCAATTGTAAGAACTAAAGAAAAACCTTCATATGGAGGTCTTCGGCTGAAAATATCCTGCCCATAGAGATTCATGCCAGGGATGGCACTAGCCACTGGATGTGAAAAATGGAGTAAGACAGAATCACGGTCTTCAAAAAGCTCATAGTCTAGTGGGACAAACAGAAACATAAATAGATCATTAAAATGAGATTGTATATGAGATCGTAGATACCAGTTGAAATTGAAGGACAATGTTTGATTTGATACTTAAAATTCAAACTTTCCATATCTGTTCTTGAATGATATAAAGTGACTCATTGATACACATATTCATGATCTCACCCATAGATGAAGGAGCGGAAAATAAACTGTTGGTTCACTTTTTTTTTTTATTATTATTATGTAAAGCCAAATGTTTCCAAAATTTTCTAAGAAAAATAGCCTTATACATGATCAGAATGCAGATATAAACAGTATTCACTAAAATAAATTTTAAAAGTTTATATCTCAAATGCACCAGCCTAGGAGGCAAACCCATCACAGTCTTAGTACTTAAACTGTATAATATGCAAATCATTTTCCCAGATGATTTTTTAATTTGAAGGTATGCAAGTTTAATTTAAAAAAACAGCTCTGTATTGCTCTGTATACTGGTAAAGCTAAACTATTAGAATAGATATTGGGGTAAAAAATTTTAATTTGTTTTTTGTTTTTTAGCATGCCAGTTATTTTCACAGTTAATGACATTTTAAATACAGAATTCAATTTTCTTCAAGTTTTGTTGATAGTATCAATGCTGGATGGGCAGTACTTTCCTCCCCTTTGGCTTTGATTCATGCTAGTGTCTTAAAAGACAATCAGGCCCTTCATCTGCAAGCTGTGGCTCATTTATATTTGTAGGCACTTACCTCTTGCTTGGAAATAGAAAAAAAGCAATGTCACTATCTTTGGAAGATAGGGAAAATTCACACTATCTTTGTGAAGGGTACTGACTTGTCCCAACCTTGGAAAAACTATATTCAACTAAAAGAAAGAGCCAAGTCTTTGCTTCTAAGATTGTGGTTTTGTAGAATTAGTACTGCAAGGAATAAGCACTTTGTAATAAAAAAACTCTGAGAGTTCTGTTTTATATTTAATTTTTAAATACTGTCCTTTGCCCCCTCCACTCTGGGCTGCACACTCATATACACTGAGTCACACAACCCTGGAAGGGTAGAGTGGATTTATCATGTAGGGCCTGCTCATCTACCCTAAAAGAATCCAGAGGGCACACCTTTCACCACCACTGTGGAGAACTTGTGAAGGGAGCCCCTAGCATCCTGAAGAGTCTATAGTCATTCTCCTTTGTAGTTCAGAAATTACAGTGGGAATTGCTACCGCCAAATTGGACAAGTAAATGCAGTGAGGATAACTGAATTCTAGGGTGACAGGGGCCATGTCATAGCTCTTAATTGTTAAAGACAATATGGGTGTGTTTACCATAATGGCCAATAGAGTCAAAGCAGTATTCAGAATAGTCTTGACTTGCACAGACCTGTGGTATTGTCTAGTTCATCATGGTGTCCCTAGCAGTGAAATAGAAGGACAGGCTACTAAACTCTTACTTGATCTGTTAAATGAGAGAGTTCTAGGTCAAGTGAATAGCAATCTAACTGAATCATCAAAGCAGAGAGTCAGGAGCCCTCTATCAATTCTTAGGCTTGAGCCAGTTTATAGACCCAGAATCCCATGAATGAAGTGGAGGCCAGGACTCCTTGATGAAGGGCCCTGCTCTGTTGCCTAAATTGATATTGTTAATCTTTCTTCCAGTCTTCCTAAAGGATCCCATGGCCTTTTACTAGGGTTTGTGTGCATTGAGAAAAGAAAAAAAAACAGTCACACTTTTGGGGGCTGCTCTGAACTGACATTAATTCCAGAAGGTAGAAAAATGTCGCTGTGGTCTACCAGTCAGAACTGAAGCTTAAGGAGATAAATGATGAATGGAATTTTAGCCCAGGCCCATCTCAGTGGGTTCAGTGGGTTCCCAAACTGCTATTGAGCTGAATGTTTGTGTACTCTCTCCCTGCCCAAATTCATATGTTGGAACCTAATGCCCAGTGTGATGGTATTGGTAGGTGAGGCCTTTTGGGGGTGGGTGCTTAGTTTATAAGAGTGGTCCCCTCATAAATGGGATTAGTTCCCTTTTAAAAGAGGGCCCCCGCTGAGCTCCCAAGCTCCTTCTACCATGAGAGGACATTATCAAGAAGTTGCCATCTATGAACAGGACAGTGGGCTTTTGGCAGACATTCAGTCTGTTGGCATCTTGGTCTTGGACTCCCAGACCTTAGAACTGTGAGAAATACACTTTTGTTGTTTATAAGTCACCAAGCTTACGGTATTATTCCTATAGGAGCTTGAAGGGACTAAGACACAAATCCATCCTGTGTTTATTTCCCTAGTTTTGGAATATATGATTAGAAAAGACATACTCAGGAACTGATAGAATTCCAATCTGGCCTTTAAAAATCTGTATCTTGGTCTTTTTGGACTGCCATTAAAAAAATACCACAGACTGGGTGACTTAAACAACAGATATTAATGTTCTTACAGTTCTGGAGGCTAGATATTTGAGATCAGGGTGCCAGCATGGTTGGGTTTGTTGAGGGCTCTCTCTGTGGCTTTCAGATGGCCACCTTCTTGCTGTGTTCCCATGTGACTTTTCCTAAGTGCATTCATTCAGGGAATGAGCAAGCAAGCTCTCTGGTATCTTTTCTTTATACTATTATGAAGGTCCCACCCTTATAATCTAATAAGTCTAACCCTATATTTCCCTCCCAGAGGTCCTATCTTCAAATATCACCACATTTGGGTTAGAACTTCAACATACATTTCAGTTCATAATATTCCATTCCTGGCTCCCTGAAATTCATCCTTCTCACATGAAAAGTGCATTCATTACATCCCCTAAGCCCCAACATCTATATATTTATATATACATATATATGTATAAATTATAAAAAGAGAGAGATTTACCATAAGGGATTAGCTAACCTGATTTTAGAGGCTGAGAAGTCCAAGATGTGCAGTTAGTAAGCTGGAGACTCAAGAGAGTTGATGGTAAATTTCCAGTCTGAGATGAAAGCCCAAGAGCAGGAGAGCCAATGGTGTAAGTTCTAGTCCAAATATAAAACCAAAGGCAGAAGACTGATGTCCTATTGTGAAGACAGGCAGAGAGCAAGAATTCTCTTACTCAGGCTTTATTAGTCTATTGAGGTCTCCAACAGATAAAGAAGGTCCACCCCACAGTAGGAAGAGCAACCTCCTGTACTTAGTCTTCTGATTCAAATGTGAATCTCAGTCAGAAACATTGTCACAGATACATCCAGAAATTATGTTTAACCAAATACCTTGACAACCCATAATCCAGTCAAATTGACACACAAATTAACCATCACAAAACCACCCTGTGTTAACTTGGTGTTCACACACATACCCTTAAACTATACTTAATCTCCAAATAAGCACAATAACAAGACTGCAATTCCTATGTAACTGCAAATGCACTAACTCCTTTCCCAGTAGGGGAGATAAAGTCTTTGAGTGATGTTTACACTTACTCTTGATATTCTGTAACTTAAATCTCTGATGTAAAATTGACAGTACGTAAGTACTATGATACATAGTCAATAGATCCTGTAGTACAGTATCACTTATTTGTGTTAAGGAGAGTATAAATGTGTCCACGAAATATCCCTTATCTCAAAAACTAGGGGTTGGGGAATGGTACTCAGAACACTGGTTGACCTAGTAAGTTCTAGTTAATGCACGAGAAGAAAATTTTGTAGTATGCTTTCTTTCAGAAGGCACTGCTTGTTGTGAACAAGAGTATGTAAAATATGACAAACTGGAGAAATAGAAAAAAAGAGTGAGGTAAAATGGAGCTAAGGATAAGGTTCTAATTGAAAACATGGAACACCAAAGGAGCAGGGTGTTGAGCATACATTTGTTCCTAAGCTTTCTTTAACAGAATCTGGTTCACAGTTTTCATGAAACAGATATTCTTGGCACTAGGTCAGATGTAATTTTTTGAGTGATGAAGGAATTAAAATGAGTTAAATTAGTTATTTGATGGCTTAACTAATTTGATTCAATCCTTCACTTTTTAAGTAATTTTTATGATGTTCTGGTAGAGTGAGAGGAAGCCTGGCTTCTGGAGCCAAATTTATTTGGTCCTTGCTTTTTTATTTGTCAGTTATGTGATTTTAGATGGGTGCTTCACCCTTCTGGGTCTTACTTTTCCCATTTGTGTATAGATGTGGTAATACCTTTCTTATATGAGTTTAAGGTGTATATAAGTCTCCTTATACCGTACTTAATCCCCCTTTTCTTTCATCTAGAGAATGTGGTGGTTAGTCATAGTGCAAACAAATTAATTCTCTGTGAAAACCTATAAGTGAGGCACAGATTGCAAAATTGTTGGATCAGGTAGTATTAACACCATCTGACTTGTGCGGAATACATGCTTAGGACAAAATAACTACTTGTTTACAAATAGACACATTCAAACAAAGATAGGCAATTCCATATGTGTGCATGTGCGCACGAGCACGTGCACGGGCGCGTGCGTGCACACACACACACACACACACACACACAGAGCCAGCCCACAATAGTTTATGTGAAAGTCATTTTTACATATTTGATTCTTCAACATTTTGGCTGACATACCCATTTTCTGAAGTATGAATCTTTAGATACATATGTCTTAGATATTGTAGTCTCAAGAAAGTAACTGCAACCTTGCAATTAGGTGAAGAACATTCTTTCTGTAGTGCATTTGTGTGCTGCAGGCTTCAGAGAGTTCTTCCTTTAGAACTGTTATGAAAAAATTTTTGCATGGAGTTGAAAATTAACAGGTCATTTATTTAAGAAGTGTTATATGCCTGCAAGACCTCAGTCCACTGTATTTTCTCACACCTATCCCTCTACTTTCCTTCACATTTTTATCTAGGTGAAATAAGATTCAAATTAGCATCCCAGAGACATCTGTGGGGTCAAGAAGTCACAAAGGCATTCACATGGTGTTTGAGTGGATGCCCTTGACATAGTAGCGGTGGAATTAAGTGAGTTATATGATTATATGAATAAAATCTCAAGTCTCTTCTAATCCAAGATGGTGGAACCATATCCTTCTGCCATTATCATTGCCTTTCTGCATATCTACTCTTCCCCTTGGCAATAGTTGGCTTAATTTGCTATATCTGAGGAATGGCTCTGATAATTGTTATAGTATGTGTCTATTAGGGTCAACTTGAACACCAAACTACGGTTTGTTGGACTTTAACCACTGATGAAGTATCTTAAATGAAACCTGCTCTGATTATTGTGTGATATTTAGTCTCATGTTTTGGCTTATTTTTCTGTACATTTCAAAACACTATGACATTGATGTATGGCCTCAAAAAGGTAAAAAAGGATATCAGATACTGTGTTGAAGGTATCAGTTTGAAAATACCACAGTATTCCCATATTTTGTAAAAACCAGCAAAAGAGTAAACTACAAAAGAAGTGATTCAAAAAATGTCTTTTAATAAAAGTTTAAAGTCTTCAAAATATATTTGCCCCTGGAGCAAACTTTTTTCATTTAATATTGTGTCTGTTAATTAGTGCTTCAAATTTGCAAATTCTTTATTGGTTTATATCAATGTAATACCCAAAGCTCATCTCATTGCCAGATTTGAATGAAATATGATCCTGTTTATTCTATTAAAATGAAGGCTTGAAATTGTTACCCAAATGCCACAGGAATTCTTGCCATTTTCTCATCAAATTCCTCATCAGATTTTTTGTTAAAGTCACATTGTTTTAGATTTTGTGCCTTGGCATTTAAATGAAATTCAATGTGCCCCACTGGAGGAAACATCTGTAGGGACATATTATGTACAATATCCATTCCAATCAAGCAGGAGTGTACTGAGTGCCTGAATGAGGAGCTTATTCTTGCTTCACTTTCCTCTGATGTGGCTATTGAGAAGATCTATAAGAGAGGGAACATTTATAAAAATTAAACCAGTGGAGCATGGTATTTTAAATGCTGAAATCAAATACTTTTTAAAGGCACCATATCAGTTTCAGTGAATGGATTCCTGCATCTTTCTTTTGATGTAACAGACTATATATATATGGCATCTGATCCAGACGGACAGCTTAGAGAGTAATTAGGTGATGATGATTTTCAAGGTCTGTGTGCCCCAGTAAGCTCGTGTTTACTCGATTTCAACAACCTACCATGTTCCTCAATAGCCAGCCTTAGTTCAGACATTCTGTATAACCTGTTATGTTTGAATCTGACACAAAACACCTATAACGAGTGCTGTGTCAAAGTGGTCAAGGGAGGGGGCAGTTCCCGTTCTCTCTATAGAGCCAAGCATTCGTGGAAAATTTCCAAAATGGTTCTTGGGAAATGATCAGAACATGTCGCCTAGAACTCCTATAAAATGGGGATAATTATTAAACTGACCCCATGGGGCTTTAAGGTATCTAGAGATCAAAATAAATTATGTGTGCTAAGCACTTAGACCATGACACATGTTAAGTGCCTACTAAATATTAACTGTTATTGTTATTACCGTCAGAGATGACTTCGTAGAAGAGATAGGAATCAGTCATTCAGGCATTCACATACCAGGAATCACTGGCCCAATGGTGTGAATGTAGGGAAGCAGAACGTGTACCAAGAGAGGGCCACTAGGCCAGTTTAGTTTTTGCTGAAGGCACATGGTTACTGTCAACATCAAGTACACAGCCTGTTCATGTATAAGCCACTGAACGACATGCCTGCATACAAAGAGAGCTGTGTAGTTTCATCCTAGACAATGCTCTATTAGGTGTGCTGTACATAAAAGAGATATTTCATTTCTAGGTACTTCAGTGTATAATCACGTAACTGAAACACTGTATCGTAAACAACACGAACCATTCAGCAACCTCCTGTCCAAAGGCACTTAGATTCCTGTTGGAAGACAGAGCTGCTTCTAAAAGAAATAACTCAATCTCCCAGTAAATACCAAAGTGAACCATTCTCTCATCTTTTCACTGCTTTGGTCCCTGCTTACCTTTGCTATGGTTATGACTCGTATTATGGCCTGAATATGGAATTATGTCTTTAGAGGTAGGAGGGAGGTCATGTGACACATTATAAAGTGTAAATTGTAATTCTCATTTCTTTCCTGCCTTTTATAGTTTCTTTCAAATCCGGGGCTGATTTTTATTCATTCTGTTCATTCAACTCAAAACACTCTTACATGGTAAAATTGAGACAATGCTGGATTATATAGAATTATATTGGTTTCCTAACTTTAGTACCTAACTTTAGGACCTCTTAATATGTTAATGAACATTTTAAGTCTATAAGAATAAGATGAAGTATGCATGCATTCTGATACTCATTGGCATGGAACCCCTTTTCTATGTAACATGCCAAAACCTTTGTTTTTTGGAATACCTTTTGGGATAGAATGCTCAGTCTTATGATCTTAGAGTTGATGGGATATTTATTTAACAATGATAGGTGCAAGTATGTTCTAAAAATGAACGATATGTTTTAAAATTATTTCAATTTAGTGGGAGTATAACTTACATAGCTTGGTTCACCCAAGAAAATATAGCATTTCCACTAGACTTGTGAACTCCTGAAAAGTAGGATCACTCATCCTTGGTATGATCACTCATCCTTGATCACAAGGATGATCACTCATCCTTGGAATGATACTCAGTATCATTCATAACAACTCTTTCCACTGGAAATACTCTTTATAGAATGTGGTGGCCAGCAGCCATTTTGTTTTCTCTGCTACATAGAAGCTTGTCTAAGAGAAGAGGAGGAGGAAAAGAGGAAAAGAAGGAAAACGAGGTAGTTGACACTGTTTCAGTTCCTGGATTTAGCTATACCTGAAGCCAGTATACTCCAGACTTTAATTTATATGAACTTATTAAATTTATTTTTTCACTTAAGCTCTGTTTTTTATACTTGAACTGTTTTTTTATTTATAACCAAAAGTGTCCTTATATATCAGAATTACAGTCAACAGAGTCCAAATTACAAAATTGGTTAAGCAAAGCAAGATACAGCAAGAAGTGTGAGGATCCTCCCATGCATGACTAATGTGAGTGTAGCAGGCTGAGAGTTGACACCCCAGTTCTATTCTTTTATTACTGTCATAATCCAAATTATTTTTCCAGGTGACGAAGTGCCCAGTTAAAAAACACAACTCCAGGGGCGCCTGAGCGGCTCAGTGGGTTAAAGCTTCTGCCTTTGGCTCAGGTCATGATCCCAGGGTCCTGGGATCGAGCCCCGCATCCGGCTCTCTGCTCAGCGGGGATCCTGCTTCCTCCTCTCTCTCCCTGCCTCTCTGCCTACTTGTGATCTCTGTCTGTCAGATAAATAAAATCTTAAAAAAAAAAAGAAAAAGAAAAAAGAAAAAACACAACTCCTTCCTTTGTTGTTTGGGGGTGGAAACATGATGCAGTTCAGGACAATGAGATATAAATACAAGTCTCAGTGTTAGACATTCAGGGAAGTTCCTTAGGTGAGATCCAGGCTCAGCTGGCATGTGCCTTCCACCTTGCCTTTCTCCCTTCCTCCTGTGTGTGCCAGTATCATAGTGTCTGAGATGACACTATGTACCCAAAGCACGCGACAAAACAGTGATACAAGGCATTGTACCAATGACATTATGGCATTGCCACACCAGCCCAGGATTTTCAACCTTCTGGCCTCTTATTGTGTGGAAGCAAACAGGTCTCTGTTTGCCAGCCCAAGTTCAGTTTTCTCTTGTGTGTAGTTCAACCTGCTTTGGAAATGATACAGCAAGGAAGCTACCTAAACTGTTGCTAGTGTGTCTTGGGATCGAAAGCCTACCATGCCTGGGCATTAGAGGAAGGAGGTATAGACAATGTTGGGTTGCTGGAGGTGGTTGATGACTTCTTGCAGTCTTTTGTAAGTCCTCTAAGAAAGTCCTTCAGTCGAAGCCAGTCTTCATAGACATTCTGACCAGAAAGAGGTAATTTTGTGTCTTATAGATGAAATCCAATGATGCAGTTAGCATAATGCCGGCCCACTACAAAAATTAGTTGGATGAAAAATGGACATTTAGGGTGAGGAGCACTGAGAACAAACTTTTTTTTTTTAATAAATTTTATTTTTTATAAACATATATTTTTCTTCCCCAGGGGTACAGGTCTGTGAATCACCAGGTTTACACGCTTCACCGCACTCATCATAGCACATACCCTCCCCAATGTCCATAATAACCCCACCCCCTCAACCCCGCTCCCCGCAGCAACCCTCAGTTTGTTTTGTGAGATTAAGAGTCACTTATGGTTTATCTCCCTCCCAATCCCATCTTGCTTCATTTACTCTTCTCCTACCCCCTTAACCCCCCATGTTGCATCTCCTCTCCCTCATATCAGGGAGATCATATGATAGTTGTCTTTCTCCGATTGACTTATTTCACTAAGCATGATACCCTCTAGTTCCATCCACGTCGTCGCAAATGGCAAGATTTCATTTCTTTTGATGGCTGCATAGTATTCCATTGTGTATATATACCACATCTTCTTTATCCATTCGTCTGTTGATGGACATCTAGGTTCTTTCCATAGTTTGGCTATTGTAGACATTGCTGCTAGAAACATTCGGGTGCACGTGCCCCTTCGGATCACTACGTTTGTATCTTTAGGGTAAATACCCAGCAGTGCAATTGCTGGGTCATAGGGTAGTTCTATTTTCAACATTTTGAGGAACCTCCATGCTGTTTTCCAGAGTGGTTGCACCAGCTTGCATTCCCACCAACAGTGTAGGAGGGTTCCCCTTACTGAGAACAAACTTTGATGAATTCAGGAATTTAATTGACTCAGCCTTGGGCTTGCAAGTAGGGTGTTTTGATATGTTAGGTTGATTATACAGCTCTATCACAATACTGCTCAATTATATGTCATGATCATTATTAAATCTATTATTTCATACAATTTAAAAAATTCTTTCTGTTGTTTTTGTCCTGTCTTGGTAGTATGATTTTAAAACATTCTATTCATAATGCAGTGGTAAAAAGCATAGGCTCTGAGGGAAATTCCTTGAATTTGAATCCCAGGTTTGCCACTTATCTTGCCATTTGATCTTGGGCAAATTACTAAACCTCTTTTTTTTTAAATTTTTTAAAATTTATTTTTAAAGATTTTATTTATGTATTTGACAGACAGAGATCACAAGTAGGCAGAGAGGCAGGCAGAGAGAGAAGAGGAAGCAGGCTCTGTTGAGCAGAGAGCCCAATGTGGGGCTCGATCCCAGGACCCTGAGATCATGACCTGAGCACCACTCAGGTGCTCCAATTACTAAACCTCTTTGTGCCTTAGTTTCTTTGTCTGTAAAATGGGGATAATAATTGTACCTGCCTTATGGAGTTGTTATGAGACTTGAAAGTGCTAACACATGTTAAGCACTTAGCATGTGCCTAACTTTAGGAAGCACTAAGTATCAACTGGTTTTGGTTTTTTTTTTTTTAGTATTATATCTGAAAAAAGCTTTTTGACTTTACTTTGAATTTAAAATGTAAAATTGCATTTTATAGAGTTTCATGGTTTCATATTTAGAGTACCTGATGAAGGTGTTTCTTGAGGCTAGGAAAAAAAAATTGTTCTGAGGGCCTAAATTGTCTATATGTCCTGCTTTAGGGATTTACCCCCTCATGTGTCCTAGGTAATTTCTCTACAAGGTCTTAGGAAAGGTGCTAGGTTTCACATAGAGGGAAACACAGAGAGATGGTATTTGTTTCTTTCAGCCTTTGTATTTCAGGGCATGCTAATCAAGTCTGTCTCCTGGATAAAAGAAGCTGGCAGCTTTGGGGTCTGCAGGAAATGCCCCTCCATCTAAGTGGACCTGTGCTTGCCTCTATATGCAAGCAGGTGTGTAAGCATACCTCTGTACGTAGCCAATGGCAGGGTGCACACTGCTGGAAATTCTGACTGGGCTGTCACAATGGCCCTTTCCAGGTAAGGGCAGCTCTTACCTGAGAAGCACTCTACCCGACAGAAAACCATCTAGATGAGACACACCCCAGGATGGATCAAGGTCAGAGATGGAAAATTACCCTGTTCTCCTATGACCTCTCTTCTGCTGTAGCCCCTTCAGTTTTCTTATTTCTTCCCTCTTAAAGATATATTGAAATCAAATTCAGTTTTTTTCTTTTGTCCTGTGTAGTCAGGGCTGACAGGGGTCCAGATATTTTATATCTCCACTAGGTGTTGTCTTTTTTTATCCAATAATAATAATAATAATAATAGGCCCATCAGGATTAGTTACTAGCACATCCAATCATAGAGCAGTGGTATTGAGAGATTTTTCATGGTGCTTTTATTGCCTATAGTATTGCCCATTTTCTTCCCTATTCATTCAGTTCACACTGTTTAGATATTCCTTTTTGGGTAAAACATCCAAATATATCTTAAATATTGGCCTTTTAAGTATTCAGCTAGTGAGCAAGAATTAGTAGTCAGAGTAATATTTATTTGTTTGTTTAGGATTTATTTATTTATTTTTAGTGAGGGGGAGGGGCAGAGGAAGAGGGAGAGAGAATCTTAAGTAGTCTCTGAGCTAAGCATGGAGCCCAAAGCACGGCTCGATCTCAAGACCCTGTGATCGTGACCTGAGCCAAAACCAAGAGTTAAATGCTTAGCCAACTGCACCACCCAGGTCCCCACAGAGTGATATTTAAGTACTAATTAAATACATATACACATTAATATATTTGAATGCATGTGACTGAAATTAGTTTGGTCTTTGACACCCCTTGTGGCACCAGAGATAGTGGCCTGGCTTGTCACAGGGTTAGGTTAGGTTAGGTTTCTAGAATTGTGTCTGCAGACAGAGTAGCTCTTGGCTCTGGGCTGGATACTCGTAATTGACCTAGCTACCAAGGGCTTCATCAGAAGATAACAGGTATTTGAGGAAAATGATTTCTTGTGTAATTCCTGGATGAATAAAAAGTATCCACTTATTATAAGGAGGAAAATTCAAATAGGTAAGATTTTTATCATAGAGGTGGTATTAGTTCTTGTTGACTTGTATCAGGTCATGGCTTTGGTAATATGTTACTTATCTCTTTTTGATGAAGATTCTCTGATGTGGATTCTGAAAGATTTCCAACCTTGAAGATTAGTAGCTTTAGACTTTGTTTTTCAAGGAAGCACAGGTACTGTTATCTTCTTAGGAATAGTTTCTCCATATCAAAAGTATTCCCTACTCTATTGTCTGTTACTGTAAAAAATAATTTATATAACACCAACTGATGAACATGGGTCAGTGATAAACATGACCATAGATAGTGTTTAGGTAGGCTTAAAATCATCTATGTGAAAATCAAGTTATGGCTGGGCTTTATTTCTTTCTTTCCTTTTCTTTCTTTTCTTTCTCTTTCTTTCTTTCTTTCTTTCTTCTCTCTCTTTCTTTCAATTTTCCCTTTTACTGGAAACAATTGATAACATTGCTTTGAAAGAAATTAATATAAAGAATTAATTAGCAAAATCTAATATCCAATAAATGTAGTCTGGAAAAAAATTTCATGGGTGGCTGATCGTAACATTAAATGGAGGTAGAAAGGTAGAGGAACAAATAATGTTGTTGAGTCAGATTTTTCTTCTGCTTTTATTCATACACTCATTGAAAGAGCAATCGAAGGAGAGCCATGAACTAGGAAGACTTAAGTCCTCATGAGAAACAAATCGGAGGCGTTAGGTAGCATCATAAAATAGCCATTTAGTACATTGACTTCGTGTATTTAAAGATTATGAGATTTTACAGTAGTTGGGTTATAAAATATCAATTTAGAGCAACAGCAAATTTCCTGATATTCATTTCAGTTTATAGGCAATTCCTGTTCTGACACAAATGTATGGGCTTGGGTGACCAGGTTCTCTGGGCCAGTGCTGCATTTGCCTTTGGGGCGGGGGTTTGGGGGATTCTCAATGGCTTTTACCCAGAAAATCAGTGGTCTAAAATTTTCCTCTTTAGTCAAGCCATTTGTATTGTAGGAAGCTTTAAAATAGTCCCATTATTTACTGGAGCTCTCACAGTTTTTTCTTTTATAGCTTCTAGGCCAGCAAGGAAAGGGGGAATATCAAGGATGCTGAGTTTACACGATCCCACTTTGGGGGGTTTCTGTAGACTCTTAATCTTGTACCTCACTAATTGCGATACCTAAAAATAAAGTGTGACTGAAAGAATACTGCCATTATGAACCACTTGCTATGTTAATATTCAGATGAATAGTGTTTTTGGTTCATACCTCATTGCAAAATTAGGGTTTTTTCCCCCCCTTCCTTAAAGATGTATGCTTATTGAATGTATTTAAATTACTAGCTAATTTTTTTCAGGGGGAAAAAAAACCCTGAGGCAAGTGTAAAACCAGTAGCTACAGAAAGCTGGAGAATCAGATGTCTGCTGGGCAAATTGACAGAACTCATTAATCTTCGAAGCAGTGTGCTACAGACTCTGTCCTTTCATGCACCTGCCCAAGCCGAAAGTAATTACACGATGGCACTATTAATACTGAAGAGCTTGAGTGGGGAGAGGGTTATCTTCTCTTCTTAGTAATTGATTGCCAGCTGATTAGTGGACAACATTTTTCTTGCAGCATAATTGCCTTTGTGCTATTGTAGCCTCTCTGACCTGGGTTTAGGTCATCTCACTGATTTTGAGGCCCTGGCAATAGCATCACAGCCCTGAAAGTAATGAACTGGAACTCAATCACTGCAAATTCCCTAAACAGTAGATGCCTAGTTAAATGTATTTCAATGATATCCTGAATAACAGCAATCATACCAAAGATCACATTTTTTTTTTTCCTTCTAGGAAAACTATAGAGTTCCATTTAGAAAAGTATGTATTTAAGAAGGAATAAAAGGAAATCATGGTATGTGCCTTTTCATCTTTAATGGCTAGGATGGACGCATCATCAGAAACTAGTTCTGTGGCATTTGTGGTATGTTGTTATTAATTCCTTATTTATTTATTTATTTATTTTAAAAACTTTTATTTATTTATTTGACAGAGAGAAAATATTGTTTATTTGACAGAGAGACTCACAAATAGGCAGAGAGGCAGGCAGAGAGAGACGGGAAAGCAGGCTCCCTGCTGAGTAGAGAGCACAATGTGGGGCTCGATCCCAGGACCCTGGGACCATGACCTGAGCCAAAGGCAGAGGCTTTAACCCACTGAGCCACCCAGGTGCCCCTAATTCTCTATTTATTAAAAAGGGTTCTGCAGCTTTTTAACCCCAACTCAGGCATGGCCTAGGAGAGAGACCATGAGGCCAGCCCGGCAGCCCCTTCACCACAGCAACACTGAGCTCACCTGTTTGGCTGCACCCTGTGCAGGCTGTGGGTGTTCCCTGATGGCAGGGTAGGCGGAGGAGGTATTGGGATGGATGGGCACAAATCTGAAGACTCACAGAACGTGTCCGGCACACCTGACTGTCATGGCAGTAAATTGTCCTGTACAGCTTTAAGAGTAGTTATGACACAATGGAATTCAAGTACAGGAGAACTGGATGGTAATTGAATACAAAGGTTGCTGGCCTCACCCACAGCCTGCTGGGATGGAGCTTGTTTGAGCTCTGCCTGAATTCTGTCACCTGGGCAGGGAAGAACCCAGAGGGCCAGCAAGAGCCAAGGGTGTTGCCAGAGCATCTGAGTTGGTTGGCACCCTCTGACGATCCTGGTGCTGGCTTTCTCCAAACCAAGCTGAAACGCTGCTGGAGTCCCTCTGTCCCATTCCGGCCCTGAGGCCCAAACAGAGGCAGAGAATATTGGCTATTCTTATCCTGGTTCAAGGTGGAACAGATTTCTTCCAACTGCAGCGCAATGAACGTGGGCAAGCCCTTCGGGGAATATAAAGCTGCTGGTGAAGACTACCCCTTGGTCTGCTCAGCCAGCCCCTCACTGGCATCAGGGGGAACTAAGTCAGTTCTGTGGGATTTTTAAGGACATTGTAGATAAATTCTGGTGATATTCTTAGCTAACATTTTGGCCTTGGATTTAAGATAGCTGAAAACAAATTTGAGCCCAAACAGAGAGTTAGATTTTAATGCCATCTTATTGCACGGTAGCCATAAATATCAAATAATGACCTCCTTCCTATCATAAAAATATTTAATTATGTGCCACTATGCCCTGTATAAGGTGCCAGGCTAAGAAGGGGAAAAGTGAAAAGTATCTGTTTTAAATCTATGAACGTATAGTTCGGCAAATTGGAAGTGAAGGAGCAGTGTGGGCTTTCCATCTAAATGTCAATGATTCCAACAGGGTTTCCTTTGGTTCCCATGGGTAACCTTCACATTTATGCAGCTAGAAGTAAAAATATAACAATCTACTGCCTAACTTTAACAGCATTAAGCAGCAAATCTCCAAACTTTTAAAGGTGAAAATGCTACCATATGGAAGAGGATTTAGTAATCATTAAAATGAGTTTTGTGTTCTCAGAGTAGGCAGTCAAGATTTTCCTGATGTGAAAATAGAGATACAAATAGGATCCTTGTAATGCCAACCATCTCCAGTTCTTTAGCCAAATCTTATTATGCAAAAGCTGAGTATACTCAGCAATACTTGCCCATATTTCTAATCAGGATCACTAACCCAGGAAAGCAGCATTACTAATATAGCTAATCAGTTAGCAGCATTACTAAATCTACACTTCAAGTCTTAAAGAGGTACAAGAAAGCTGGGTACGAGAGCACACTACCCTAAACCAATGGGTTCGGTATTGGCTACAAGCATCTAACTTATTCTCAGCTGTTGTCATTTGTGAGTGCTTACATGTTGATTGTTCAACAGTTTTCAGGAGTTTTATGAGTATTATTAGTCCTAACATAACAGGAACAGCAGTTTGCAAATTCTAGTCAGGAAAGGCTATGCTGCAAACAGAGTTGACATAATTAAAAAGTGGGAAGGGATAAGATAATAAGTATCATAATTTATTGTGAATTAGTCATTTGACAGCAAGAAAATTCTGAAATACAGAGTGAGTCAGCCATAATGTGAAAAGTACAGCATGTGTATCTTCCACTAATAAGAGATGAAAAAATGTGATTGATGGAAAATATTTGGAGTGTGTGGCTAGAAGATCAAAGTAAATACTAAGTGCACATTAGCTTAATTTAAATTTAGTAGATGGTTAAGAATTTAAGAACCTAAAAGCTAAACATTGTGTGCCACTGATGAAGCTTTCATCAAGCCCTGGATGGAACTTATTCCAGTCTGCACAACATCAAAGTGAGTGGTCAGTCCGTTGAAGGTGGAACTGTAACTGCTGAGGAGAGTTCCCTATTACCCTTGCTGTGATTATCACAAAGAGGGTTATTTAAGAGTAGTTATGTATTCAGTCGACCTTAGTGTAGATGAAATTCATCTGTTTTAAAAAAAGATGGCTCATAAGATGATGCAAACAAGGTTTTAAGCTATGATGGGACCAACTCAATCTCCTATTTCATAGAAATGATATGAAACTATAGTTGAAACCCCTCATGCTTTTTATGCAGGCTATCCAAGCTCCCTTCAGAATATTGTTGAAGATCTATTATTTAAAAAACTAAGCCAAAAGTCTAAGTTGTACACACTACTTTTAAAGATTGTTTTTTTCCCGCCATATCATTCCTGAGATTAAAAGACATTGAAACATAAATATGCTACCTATTTAAAAACTTCTTTATCCTGGTAATGCTCACGGACATTGACTTTTTTCCCATTTTTCACTTAATGATCATCATTCTAATGTCTGGATTGTTTACCAATGACCAAATACTTAATTCCATAACCAGTGAGCTAGGGTTTCATTTACTTTTGATTTAAGAAAGATTATCTGAGAGTCATTGTTAAAAATGACTAAGTTAAGGCATTTTTTAAAATTTATTTCCCTCAAAATCCACTAATAAAAGCTTTAAGAATGTTATTAGAAAAAGAAACATTCCATTAAAAAAAAAAAAGTCAGCTACAACCGACCTCTCACATAAATAAGCATACCCACCTAGTGTGGTCTGAATGGGAGATGGTGAGGAGACTGAGAACCCATGAATGCCATCTTGAACCTGGAACAGATCCTGTATTTCCCTAAAATTAAGTATCTTTGACCTAAAAGAATCATATCTAAAGATCATTTTTCACTGGAGATGAAATATGAGGATATGGGTGGGCCAAGAAAAAAGAGGGAAGTAGGTCTGTAGAAATTAGTTTAATATCACAGAACTTCGAGTTAGTATTGAAGGAGCCAACATGTTTACAAACCATCTTACTCTTCATTTTAAAATCATCTATCCTAAAGAGGTGGTACTATAGGTGAAGGAGAGACGGTGCAAGTTGTGGTAAAGGGGATGCTTTATAGTTTAAGGAGCCAGCAGAGTCTGAACCTTGACATTTTAGTTATATAGCGAGCAGACCAACCCTAATGTTTTCATTATAGGCATCACTTTAACATATTCCTTAAAATATTGCTGAAAAGGTGCTATTTTTTTTTCGAAGTGTGTTCAGGTTCAGCAGGAATTCCCTTTGCTTATCCCTAGCCACACTGTTTCCCTAGGCAGTAACAGACTTGTTAAGAGGAGGGTTTGAGAGACGTATCCCATGGAAACTGCTCGCTACTTTGACTTAACTCTCTTTTCATGCCTTCACACATTCTTCCATAAATAGCCAGCTACATTTTAAGATGAGTAGTAATCACAGAAGAACTAGCATGGACCCACATATGTAAACTGCAGAATAAAAGAAAAAAATAACATAATCTGAGGGCAAGTGAAAAATATACCATAGGAATAATTAAATAGGAAAAGGCAAAAATTTCAAGCTTAAAAAAATGCAGGCCACTGATTTCTCTTTGAAAAGAGCTCAAAGACAAAAGTAAACACTGGTGATATGAAAAGAAAGCTTGCAGTGTTCAGGAAAGAAATGGATGAGAAAGTAAAAACACTGCAAGGATAAGCCATATAAAAAGAAAAAAAATGAGTAAATGTGACTGAAAATACAACTCTAGTTATTGAAGTAAAGAATATAAAATGGGACAGAAAAAATATATTTACTATATAAAATATGTATAATATGTACTGTATAAGATATATTTACATGTTTAAAATATATTTTATATATTTTAAAGATATAAAATAATACATAAAATAATGTAATAGTAGGTAAGTTTCCTGAAATAAATACCTGGCTGTATAGATAAACTAGATTTATTATGTCCTAGAGAATACTTGATATATAAAACTATCCACACAAAGATATATCCTAAAAAACTTCAGGGATAAAGAAAGAATCTTTTTCTGTCAAAGGAGGAAAAATTATAAAACAAAAATGTACACGACATGATATTAGGTTAGTCTCAGTCTTTTGACAGTAACATCCGGTGCCAGAAGGGAGTGGGCAATATCTATAAGTTTGTGAAGGAAATACAAATGCCATCAAGGAATTTTATACCCAACCATCTTATCCTTCAAGCTTAAAGTTAAAGCATTCTTAACATGCAAGAACTCAGGGAACAAAACATTCATGAACACTCACTGAAAAAATATTAGGTGATTGCAGCCAACCAAAACATAGATCAGAATTAAAAACTCCTGAATAAAGAAACCATAGTTAAAAGGACCGTTGTCTTAAGCTTTGAAAAATAAGAAAGAGTAACAGAAAAATTCTTGGGAATATTGATTGGAGAACAGAATGCAAATGTTATTAACTATGATATACTAAAATGAATAATATAATCAATAAAATTTGGTGATATGGAGGTCGAACTGGAAGAAGTGGGAATATACTAGTATCTTCATTTTCATAGTAAGGACAATAGAGACTACCTAATCATAAGCACAACTTTAAAAAAACTGATTCTAACATTTCAGTATTTTTCACAATTTCTTTAGTGAATGGTGCTGGAAAATTGGACAGCTACAAGCAAAAGAATGAAACTGGACCACTTTCTTTCACTGTACCCAAAAATAAACTCAATGGATTAAAGACCTAAAAGTGAGTCTTAAAACCATAAAATCCTAGAAGAAAACAGGCAGTAATTTTTTGACATTGGATATAGAACATTTTTCTAAATATATCTCCTCAGACAAGGGAAACAAAAACAAAATTAAACTATTGGGACTATACCAAAATAAAAAGCTTCTGTACAGCAAAGGAAAGCATCAACAAAATAAAAGAGCAATCTACTGGATGGGAGAAGATATTTGCAAATGATATATCCAATAATAAGTTAATATCCAGAATATATAAAAAATTTATACAACTCCACACCAGAAAAACCCAAGTAATTTAATTTAAAAATGGACAGAGAGCATGAACAAACATTTTTCTGAAGAAGACATACAGATGCCCAACAGATGCCTGAAAAGATGCTCCATATCACTAATCTTCAGGGAAGTGCGAATCAAAACCACAATGAGATGTCCTCTTACTCCTATAAGAAAGGCTAAAATAAAAAAGACCAGAGATGACAGGTGCTGGCTAAAAAGGAACCTTTGTGCGCTTTTGGTGGGAATGCAAACTGGTGCAGTTTAGAAAACAGGGGGTCATCAAAAAACTAAAAATAGGAACCCCATAAAATAAGAAGGCTTGATTGCCTTCTTATTTATCCTCACACACACATGCAACTGTGTTTTAGTTGTTTTAAACTATGTATACATCCAAAGGACAAAGTTTTGCCAGCTTTGAGAATATTCAAATGAAATTATTTCAGAGAGGGAGTGGGAAAAAGTTAATTCATAAGGCTATAAACAATTCTCATTTATGGGCCCTTTTGAGAGAGGATGTTGAATTAATACTTTAACTATTATTTCTCTTTACTATTCTAAAGCCCAAATGCAGTGAACCTGATTTCCCCCCCACAATTATCATGTACCAAGTAATTTCTTTGAAAGAGTTCCGTTTCCTAAATAGCAAATACTTATGTTTTGTCTATCCAGTATGGGTACCTCCCAATCTCACTCACTGGAGGAGTATTTCTCTTTCTTTCGAGAGTCCCCACCCCCCATTTTAACTAGAGATTGTTTTTACATGGCGCTGTGCCCCTGACAACAGTTAATTTGTCAGTGGGGGTGAGGGAACATGACACATAACCTGTTCAATGATAGTATGTCCTGATCATAGCTAATATGTCCAGAGTTGAGTACCTGACCCAAGGTGGGCATTAGAGTTCTTTCCTAATTTTTTTTTAACTTGACCTGAGGAAATACATCTCAAATGGCAAAGTGGGATGCTGTGGGGATTGATAGCTGCCTGCTACCACACTTATCTCATATTTGCCACCATGTGGAATATTCTGGTCTTTGATGAGTGAGATAAAATTGGCATGAGGAAAACAGATGATGATGGAGGTTGGGAATCCTTAACATTGTTTACGTTCCTGATTGCATACTTTTGAAGTCTGCCTGTACTCTACCCCTGCTTCTGCTGTTTGGTCACTTAACTAATCCTTAGAGTTCTAGAGTCAAATATATATATATATATATATATATATATATATATATATATATATATAT